>NC_092872.1:601414496-602014496 GCF_028372415.1 Notamacropus eugenii | reverse complement strand
TGAAGTCTGCTTCTTCATTTATTATAGAACAACAGGATTCTATCATATTCATATACCATAACTTGTTTAGCTATTCCCCACTTGATGGGTACCTCCTGATTTTCCAACTGTCACCACAGAAAGAGCAGCTATAAATATTTTTTTACATATGGGTCCTTTTCTTCTTTCTTTAATTTCTTTCAAGTAATAGAAGTTGTATTGCTGGATCAAAAGACCTGAACATTTTGATAGATTTTTGGGCATAGTTCCAAATTGCTTTCCAGAATGGCTAGACCATTTCATAGCTCCACTAAGAATGTACCTGTTTTTGTTTTAGCATTTGTCAGTTTCCTTTTTTTTGCCCAACCATGCCAATCTGATGAGTATGCAATAAAACTATAGCATTCTTTCGATTTAAATTTTTCTAATTATTGGTGAGACAGAGTACTTTTTATGTGGCTATTAATAACTTGAATTTCTCCCTCTGAAAACTGCCTGCTTATATCTTTTGAACATTTATCAATTGGGAAGTAGTTCTCATTCTTATCAATTTCCACCAGTTTTCTACAAATCTTAGAAATGAGATGTTTATCAGAGAAATTTGCTGCAAAGATTCCCCTCCCTCATACCTGTTCTCTTCTAATTATAGCTGCATTGATTTTGTTTGTACAAAGCCTTTTTTAATGTTATGTAATCAGAATCGTATATTTTCCCTTCTGCGATCCTCTATCTCATTTGGCTGTGAAACCTTCCTTTGTACATGTGACCTATAATTTTATCTTTTTTTCCTCTAATTTACTTATAATGTCCTTTAAGTCATAAACCTAGTTGGAGCTTATCTTGGCATATGGTGTGAGATGTTGGTCTAAATCTAGGTACTGCCAAACTGCTTTCCAGTTTTTCCAATAGTTTTTGTTGAATAGTGAGTTCTTGCCCTAGTAGCTGGGATCTTTGGATTTATCAAACACTAGGCTATTGTGCTAATTGGTTTTTAATACTATGTAGCTAATCTGTCTTACTGATCAACCTCTCTATTTCCTAACCAGTCCCTAATTCTTTTGATGATTAATGCTTTGTAGAGTAATTAGAGACCTGGGACTGCTAGACCCCTTTCATCCTTCTCCTTTTCATTGATTCCCTTGTGATTCTTGATGCTTTATCCTCCTGATGGATTTTATTATTTTTTTCTAGTTTTATAAAGCATATAAATCCTTTAGTAATATGATTGGTCTGGTACCAAATAAGGAAATTGATTTAGGTATTAGTATAATTTTTATTATATCAGCGTGGCCTACCAATGAGCAATTAATGTTTCTACAATTATTTAGATCTGTTTTTATTTATATAAAGAATATTTTATAGTTGTATTCATATGATTCCTGTGTGGTTTTTAAGTTAATTTACCAAAAACTCTTGCTTTGTCTCTTCTAGCAATTCAGGCCAGATTTGTGCCCAAGCTTTATTTTGTTTAGGCTTTGCTTGTAGATGTTCGGGAGTCATTATCTTCTACTGGGTTTGTATCTTGAGCATCCCTGTCAACATAACAGATTTTTTTTGGGTGACATTCTTTTCATGTTTATTCATTCTTCTAGTCTACTTCCTGTTAGGGCCAGGTTCTATACACTTCTGAGGGGAATGTCTTGGTTAAGCTTTTGTCTTCTTGGGGTCTACTTCTATTTTTTTATGATATTGAGTGTTGTATGTATCCAGGATCTCAGGAATAGTTCTGGTTGAGTACCTGCAGGTTTTAAGTGCTTCGAAAGTTCTGTACTTCAGAGTAAAGTCTGATCACTGTTTTCTAGTTTGAGCTCTGCAAACTCTTGCCCTGGGTTTGGATCTATATAATATTCCTTTTGTTTTGCCCCTGGTTGGTACATTCAGCAGATTGCTTCTGGACTTAGTCACTATCTAAGTGACTAGCTGGAAAGTTCTGAGATTCTGATCCTGATCATGCCTCTGTAGGCTTAAGACTGACCTTGAATTTGGCATTGAGACTGTGCTCTTCTCTTGGGGTCATTAGCCACACAGCTACTAATTGCTACTGATCTTTTTCCTTGCTCAGTACACAAACTAGGTCATGAGATGTCTCTTTACCCTGGAATCCCACCACTATGTGCAAGTCATTTTCTCAGTCCATCCTGGATTTGTGATCAGGAACTGGGGAGTGAGTGACAGAGCTGCTAGTTGCCACCTCTTCCCATATCTTATACAAGAGCACAATGCCCCATCATGACTCTAGGACCTCTCCTTGCTCTTTGGCACAGTCCTTATGGCTTGTCCCTAGTGTCCACAGACAACTTTATCTGTCTCCCTATGCTATTCAAGCTGGAAAAAATGACTCATTATGAATTTTTTTGTCTTGAATTTTCCAGTCAGGACTCAGTTTGATGCATTTATTGCATCTTTGTGGAGGAGTGGGGAAACGCTCAGCTCTTCTTTTTTCTTCTACTCTGACATTTAGGCTCCGCTCATTTATTTCTCTTAAAAGTATCCCCATCTTTCTAGCTCAGGTTTGCAAAGAGTAAAGCCATCTTTTTTTCTTTTCTCTCCAGCACACTCATCTAATCAGCTGTAAGTCTTCTCTTCCATTTGTCCACTTCTCTGTCTCATGCAGCCACTATCTTAATTCAGGCCCTCATTCCTTCCACCTGGAACAATTGCAATAGCTTCTTAATAGATTTGTCTGTAATAACTTAAGCCCTAACTCAATGGTTCATAGGGTCATAGATCCAAAGCTGACGGAGACCTCAAAGGTTTTCTAGTCTGAATCCTTTATTTTACAAATGAGGAAATTGAGGCCTAGGTGGTATTAGAACAAGGTCCATGCTCCTAGTTTCTCCCTTCTCCTCTTTACCCTCTCCACAGCTGCCAAATTCGTTTCCTTGCTGCACAGGTGTGACTATATCACTCCTTTGTTTAAAAACTTTCAGAAGACCCTAGGATAAAATAATACTGCTCAGCTTTGTGTCTATAATTTGATTTCTGCCTAATCTTTCCAAACATGGCATTGTACCCCCTGCACACTCCCCTCAGTTGACACCTGTTCCCACAGGTTTTTATTTTTTCTGCTTTTCCTTTTAATCCCTTCTTGACCTGGTATGGGAACAGATTTTATCTAATGGTATATTCCTGCCTGGAGGCAGGAGGGTGAAAAACATCTGAGGTTCTTAATCTGGGGTCCTTGAACTTAAATTTTTTTTTTGATAACTGCATTTCAATATAATTGTTTTCCTTTATTAATCTTATATACTTTATTTTATGCAATTAAAAACATTATTCTGAGAAAGGGTCCATAGGCTTCACCAGACCACCAGCGGGTTCCATCCATGGCAGAGGTTGAGAGCCCTTGACTAGAAGAATTCATGATTCCTTATAGTTCTCAGATCTTATAATTTTATAGGTGAATCCAGTAGAGTAGAGATCATTATGAAACTGGGATAATTTAAGAAATCTGGAATCCTTAAAAACATGAATAGAGGCATTTGTAGTGAGTGTTCCTTTCTTATATCCTTCCTCGAAATTGCCCTCTTAGGTTGTAGTAAGGGAGTAAGGTCTATAGAGGAGATCATGATAGAGGGGATTAGGAACTATGTAATGCGTCCTCAGCCAAATTCCTATTTCTCATTTCTGGGTCCTGCACCAACAACCACTGAATTAAGGGCAGCCTCCCCAAAATGTCATAAAGTAATGGCAAATTGGTTTTCTGCTCTTATCTTTTCTCCTTTTTAAAGAATTTATGGGAAAACTGAAGCCAGGAAAAGTGAAGTGAGTTAACTAAGACTGACAAGTCATTGTCAGGAACTGGGTTAGAATTCCAGCGTCCTCTATATTGATTCATTTGCCAATGTTGTCTCTTGAACTGAAGGCCAGGAATAATTTCTTTGAATGAGAGAATCTTAGAGTTGCAAGGGACTTGAAAGGGCATCTTGTTCAGTCTTCCAACCCATACCAAAATCTCCTTTACAATATCACTGATAGGTGATCACTCAGTCTTCGCTTAGTTGGACATTTCATGGAACTCATCACCTTCTAAATGTCCATGGCTGGACAGCTCTTTTTGTTAGAAAGATTACTTCCAAGAACGTTTGACTACCTGGTGAGTAGTTAGATGATTCAATCTCTACCACTTTATGCTGGCATCTCTGTTTGTGACTACATTTAGCTTGTAGTACTTTGTTGGCAAAATAGAGCAGTAGGGGAAATATTCAGAGAATTTTCAATCTGAAAAAAACTATATGTAAAGAGTTTATATTTAGTTGTTTACTTGATGACATATATTTCTCCACATCACCAAGGTTCAACATTTCCATAAACATTTATTTCATATCCTAATTATGCAAGGTGAGGTACTTGGCCCTGGGATTTAAAGACAAAAGCCAAAGTCCTGGAGGAGTTTACCATTCTACTGGAGAGATTTAACATATACAGATAAGTAAATTCAAGGGAATTTCAGAAAGGGAAAGAGCATTAACAAATGGGGAGGCATCAGAGAACGCTTCCAAGAGAAGATGGCACCTGAATTGAGCCTTGAAGTAACAGAAGGAATCTTTTAGGGAGGAAAGGACTGCATTTCAAGTAGGAGGGATAGCTGGAAGAGACAAAGAAACAGGAGATGGGATACTGAGTATGTCAAGAGGAATATTATTAACTAAGGCTGAAAGAGTAGGTCAGTGAGTTGTGGATGGTCTTAGCTTGAGGGCTAGAGAGCTTTTGAAAGTTTTGGGACAGAAAAGTGATGCCTGTGCATTTGGATGATTAAGATGGCAGCTGAGTGGAGAATGGATTAGAGAGGGGAAACACTGGAAGCAGGAACCACCCACCCCCAGGGGAGCAAGGGCAATAAGCATTCTCTTTCTGTCTCTTTCTCTGTCTATCTGTTTATCTCTCTCTGTCTCTGTCTTTTTCTCTCCATCCCTACAATCGTCCCCTTAAAGACAGATATAGTGGAAAGAGCACTGGATTCATGTAGTTATGGGCTCAAAGTCCAATTCATTTACTTTATCAATTTTGTGACCTTGAAAGAAGACACTCACCAATTCTTTGGACTTCCATAGCTTTGTGACTTTGAACAAATCATCATCTTTCTGGACTTCCATTTTGGACTAAAGGATTCCTAAGGTGTCTCCTACATCTAAGATTGTATGAGATCCAGATAATAGCCTTATTTTGGTAGGCTCAAGAACAACCTATAAAATGAAATCAAAGCAAAACTTCAACTTGACATTCCACAAGACTGCCTTCATCACCTCCAAGCAGCAGGTACTGAGGACTGCCTCTCAGAACCTCGATGATCTCGAAGCCCTAAATTCTCCTCCTCCTGCGATCATATCCTCCCCTAATTCCCTCCTCCCCCCAAGATGACAGAAGGAAAGGTGGTGGGGAGGGGGAAAGATAACTGAACTTGGGGAGGTGGGCTCCAGAAGAATAAGGGACCTGACGAGGAGGTGGGAGTCAGGAGGAGGGAAGGAGAGAGCCACTACCAGGCCCCCTCCAGTTTACCACTACAGAGGAAATGGGGAGCTAAACGTCTTCTTTCTCTTTCTCACACTATCTCTCTCTCTCCTCCTTCCCCCCCACCCCCCACCCCGCCCTTCCCCGAAGAACTGGCAGTTGGGAGGGACTAAGAAGAGTGGGAGGAGCCCGTTATTGGCTCCGGTCCCCGCCTCGCTGAGTTCCTCTAGTTTTTGCGTTGGAAGTGCAGCCGTCTTAGGGTGCTGTGCCAGGATCCGAGGGGCCCCAGGAAAGCCGGGTCTGGGGGTGGCTAAACGCTATGACTGCTCTGAGCCTGTGCACCTCCGGCAGCGGTGGGGGCCGTGGACTGCTCCGCAAACTGTGCGGGAGCTTCTGGGTGCTGCCAGGATGCGGGGGGTCGAGAAGCTGGGGGCCGGGGCTGCCCCTGCAGCTACATCGCCGGTTCCTGGGCGGCCACGGTCCGGGCCTCTGGGCTGCCGGAAAAGGGGCCGGCAGCGCCGCCCCAGCGGTGTCAAGGAAACTCAGCACCTACGCGAAGCTGTGGGAACAAGCTGTCAAAGAGCCCCAAGTGTTTTGGGGGCGCCTTGCCCAGCACACGCTGGTGTGGGACACCCCTTACCATACCGTCGAGGACTGTGATTTCAACCAGGGCAAGATTAGCTGGTTCCTGGGCGGCCAGTTAAACGTGTCGGGTAAGGCTAAGGATGGGGGTTGGCATTTGGGGGAAGGGGTGAGGTAACAGGAACTATTCCTTCTCCCCATTTCTCCCATCATTTTAGTTTTTACTTGAACCCACAACCAGTCCATTCCTACATTTTGCCCTAGCAACCTTGGTCACCTGCTCCCTAGCAACCCTTACAACCTGGCCACAATTTCCTCGGTAATCTGGACACTTCTAGCAATTTGGCCAACAAATTCATAGCCCCCCTCCCCCCCCCCCCGGCAACATCCGCATCCTCTCCATGAAACCCTTCGGGGGGTCCCTATTTCCTTCGACTTTCTCTCCACTTTTACCTCATTTATCCTTAACAGTCTCTAGCAAAGTCAGGAGCCACGTCACCTTATCACTGCAAACTATAGATCCTCCCACAAAGCCCCTAAGAACCTCTAGGGCACGAGGGAGCTCTGACAGCTCCTGACCATTGTCACCTCCTCTGTGCACTCACGCGCCCTCTCCCCACCCCCACTCCACCCCAGAATGCTGCTTTCCTGCCAGCTATGTGGGGCGGGTTGAGAGCGCGAGTCCTTCCAGCTGCTGTCCAGGATGACAGGTTTGGGAGACTGTTAGAGGACGCTTTTTTCTTCCCTAGAGTTACCTTGTACTTACCCTTACGTTCTGGGCTGGCTAGGTGGGGGATCAGTTTGCACTGGGCAGCTAGCTGGGACCTGCGGACTCGAATGGACAACCCAGGGAGTTACATCCCCGCCCTGGTTCCGTCTTTTGTCTTACCCCTCACCCAGCAACTCCTCGCAACTCTCTGTTCCCTTTGTGTCCGTGTTATAAGTTTGAGCTAGGAAGAGCCCTTGACTCCGTTCTCCTAGGATCTAGACAGTTCCCTCTCCTCCTTTTCTTTTTCATTTCGCCCCTGGGATGCAAGCTAGTAAATAAACTCCGAATAAAACTCCTTAGTGAAAACGAAACGACTTCTGTAGTCTTGTAGCTGGCCTGCCTTACGGGCTGTCCCACAGCACCCAGACGTATCACTCAGGCCCCGGGGAGCCATTGGCGGCTGGAGGAGTTGCCTAAGTATTAACTCTGCCCACGTAAACAAACAATACATGCTTCCTTGTAGAGTGCAAAGAAGAGGTGAAGAAGAGAGGAAAATCCTTGGTCAATGAGCAGAGCAAACTTAAACAAAAATATATCCTTGCTCAGACAATGTTTTACTGGCTGAGACGAGGTTCCTCAGCCTTCTAGGCAACTCTGATAATTATCTTCAGGATAAGGTCGTCTGTGCATTTCAACCTCCTAAGAGGTATGCCTACTTCGTTTTCAAGGCCAGTAATATCTAAGATTTGACACTGGTGATGAGTCTTCAGTAACAGAGTCTTAAACCCTTTATTTCTAAGTTTCAAACACTGAAATCAGCTGAATCAATCAATCCACAAATATAGTCTCAGCCTTTAGAATGTATCAGGTATAGGATTAGGCATTTTATAGGGGAATAGAAAGTCATAGGCAAGTTCCAAGCCATCAAGGAACATATCATTCAGCCAGGAGAGAAGATATACACATGAAAAAAGAACTCAAAATCCAGGAAAGTAAGTGTGGTATACTAGAAAAAGCATTGAATCTAAAATAAGAGAATCTGAGTTTGAGTCCTGGCTCTGTCACTTACTAAGTAACAAGTCAAATCATTTCCCATCGTTGAGCCTGTTCCATTTTTTGAAAAAGGAAAGATTGGACAAGACGATCCCTAAGGTCCATTCCAGGCCTAGATTCTATGATTCCCCCAGAAATACCAAATGAAAGATATTGCCAAATTCAGTAATTTGCCACCCTGCTCCCTTCCCCCCATCCTTTACCTTTAGCCTCTCTGTAGCATTTAATGCCCTTGACTGTTCTTTCTTTCTGGATATTCTTGCTCTCTTGCTTTCTAACAACATAAAGAAGACAGATTCTTATCTACAGGTATATTCTTGCATAGGGACTGGAAGCTGAGCTAGATCAGTTGCTTGTTTCTCCTGTTACATTTCTTGTGGTCCCTTCTTTGTTTCCTTGCTCCTCTTTTACACCCGTTAATACTGGTGTTCCCCAATGATCTCTCCTTGCTTCTCTTGCCTTTACTCTTTACCAGTTCTTCTCATCAATATCATTGTTCCTACAGCTTTTACCATCATTTCTACACAGATGACTCCTAAATCTGTGTCTAAATCTACATTAGCTGTCTTCTCAGCTCCATACTTGAATCACCAATTACCTAACTTAAAAGGACATCTCCAACAGGATGATCATCTGGCACCTCAAACTCAACTAAACTGATCTTGTTTCCAAATTTGGCTCCCCCACCTCCCGAATTTGTCTGTTTATGTTCATATGACTAGTCTGTCCATCCAGTCACTCAGACTTATCTTGTAGCCATTAAAAAAATATTTTTTCTTCGCTCATTCATCAGTTGACTAGTCCCGTAGACTCAATTATCAATCTCTTCATTGATTCCTTCTCCTTCACCCGTAGGGCTTCTGACTTAACTCATCTCTTATTGCCTCAATTCTTTGGCTTTTAACTGCTCTTTCTGCTGCAGGTTTATTCCCTTTCTGATCAGCCCTTCATAATGTTGCCTAATGTACTGTTCTGATCATGTAAATCACCTCCTCAAAAAACTTCAGTGGCTCCCTTTTGCCTCTTAATAAGCATAAATTCCTGGTCCTATTTTAGTGTAGCCCACATTTTAGTTTAGTTTTTAACTTAAATGTTCAGGCTTATCTGTTCACATGCTTTGTGTTACATAGTTTTAGTCACACAGGATTACTGTATCTGAGCTCTTTCTCATCTTCGTCTTTCCTTTCCTCCTGTCTTTGCTCATAGCACCCACCTATACCTGAACTGGACTCCCCATGCTACCTTCCCCCCGTACATTTTTGGAGCTTTTATTCAAATGCTCTCCTTTTAAGGTCCAGCTTAGGAAGTTCAAGCAAAAAGTGATCTTTTCCTTTTCAAATTTCTCATGATGCTTTGCCTACACCTTTGGTTCATTTTTATTCCTTTATCCTTTGTATCATAGTGACCTGTATGCATGACTCCCCTTCTCATTGGACTATAAGTTCCTTGATGTCAGAGTCTAGGATGTATCTATCATTATTTCCTCTAGGATAGTGTCTTGCCCATTCACTATTTGTGAAATTGAATAAGCTCATCACATCTACAACTCTGGTTTTTTATTTCCCTCCCCCAAAATCTGCCCCTTCTTCTACTTTCATAATATATGTTAGTGAGAGGCATGAATATTTGCCCAATCTTTTGTTAACCCAGTATAAATCTTTAATTTAATTTAATAAATCTATTTTGCCTCCAGCATCAAATCATTGATAAGTCCTGACTATTTTGCCTCAATATCGCTCACATCCATCACTTCAGTGATATTCCTATTTCTACTACCTTAGTCCAAGGTCTCATTACTACCTCACCCACTTACACTGTTGCAATTTTTTCTGTAACTGAACTTCCCTGCTTTATTCTCTTAAACAATCTATGCCTTTTAGAACTCAAAATGACACTTCAAATGAATGCTCTGATGAGAGCAGACTTCAAGGGGGCAATCCTCTCCTTATTCCTGGAAGCTATACGCCCTCTTAAAATTCTTCATTCTGGGTCAACATGGTTGTTTTCAACCCATCCAAGCTAAACATACCAATGGACTAGTTGCATTCAACAAGCATTTATTAAAGGTCTACAATGTGAAAGGCACTTGATTGGGTGCTGGGTATATGAAGACCAAAACATTGGAGAAGCTGTTGATTATAGAGTCAGAAGACTTGTGATTCAGTCCTGGCTCCGACTTATGTGATTGTGGGCAAGTCACAAAAAACATTCCAAATCACAATTTTCTCATTTGTAAAATACACTTACTTGCTCTAACTTTGAGGGTTATTGTGAGGAAAATGCTTTGTAAAGTTAGGTAGCTAGGTGATAACAGGGATGGAGTGCTGGGCCTGGAGTCTGATCTGAGTTCAAATCCGATTTCAGACACTTACTAGCTGTGTAATCTTGGGCAAGTCACTTGGGCAAATCGCTGTTTGCCTCAGTGTCCTGAACTCTAATATGGGGATAATAGCACCCACCTCCTAAGGTTTCTGTGAGGATCAAAGGAGATAATATTTGTAAAATGCCTGGAACATAGTATATTAAACATAATTAATATTTAATTATATATAATTAACATGCAATTAAATATATTAAAACATTATTAATAAATGTAAGGTATTAAAAGTAAGAGATACTACTATGGAGTTGAAAAAGCAGGCATCTGGGTTGGTATTTACTGATGTCTTTTGTTATCGTTAAAGCACAATCTACATTTTCTCCCATTTGTTTGGAATCTTTCTGTCTGAGAACCTGATGATCAATTTCTGCATGCCTTTAAAATTATGTTAACTGTAGATAGATTTCTTTTGTATGCCCATTGGCTCTTAATTTCTCCTGCTTCAGTACCATTTCCAGTTCTTCAGGATCAGATACAGGGGTAAAATCCAAATCATTCAGAAAATGACAGTAGATCTAGCCCCTTGGTGAACTGGTCTTTGCAAGAAGCTAGCTGAATTACGAACTCAGAGGTCTGACTGTTCCCTATTCTCTTTAACCACCTCTGTTCCTTGTTCTTTGTGACTGTTCCTGCCCACCACGCTTTGTTACAAACTGGATCATGAAGGAGAAATACATATACACTGTTCTCTGGGAACAGCTTAGAATATTCTGAGACTGATAGATTTTCCCCCTTCCCCCCAACCTCCTTTGATTCTAGAGTCCTTTTCCAGCTGACAGCCTAATCTTTACTTTTTCTGGTTCTGGAATTCCCATCACCCCCTCCTTGTGATAGATAAGTCTAGATAGATAGATAGATAAAGATGTATAAATATGGATATAGTCACAACTAGAACAAGGGAAGGTTGAATCTTCTTGTAATTCTTTGATTGTGCCTTCTCCACTTGAGCACGTTTCTTAGGATTTCTGTACTATTCTCCATGTAGCCTCTGATCTAGTATTTCTTTTTGTTTCTCTTGCTCTTTCTACCAAATATTGCAAAGGGACTCCCTACCTCATTTTCTTATTGTCTTTTGGATGAATTCTCTTCCTTTTTTTTTTTTTAAAAAGGTTTCTGTGACTTATTTTTTGGTGTTCCTGTTTGTATTTTAAAGAAATTTTAAGGAACCTGGCTTCTTTGATACTTTTTACTCTACCATCTTCCTCCAAATCTATTTAGATTGAAAAGGTAGAGACAGGGACAGTTCTCTTGAAAGCAACTACTGTCATACCCCAAATATCATTCCTCCAATTGACACTGTTTTGTAAAGCCCCATTCAGTCTGTAACCCAAAACAAAAATTAGATTATCAGTGATGAATTGAGCTAACACTTGAAACATGGTGGAGCTTACTCCCCTGAACTTTACTCCCCCACCTAAATTTTATTTTATTTTTTTACTTACAGCTTGTACATGAACATACTTTGTAACACTATTTTAGCTCTGTGTTTTCACAGAACCAGTTAACAAGAGCCTCGGTTTGTCTAGCTATTAATACATAAAGAAAGAAAGAAAGAGAGAAAGATGAAGCTAGAGCTAGGGAGTGCTGGGAAAGTTGGGGACAATGTTACCACCTTAGCTTTTTGCCTTTGGGAAAGCTCTTTGTAAAAGTGTGGGAGAGAGCAATGTTTCCCTTGATCTCGAACAGAATGAGACCACCCTGACCTATGTCTGTTTGGCCTGTCACAGATTAGTAGCAGGGGGTGGTGTGAGAAATACATATATTTGTCCAGTGCCAATATGGCTCTGAAATCACTCTGGCCTCTTGCCAGTTTCACTGCTCTAGGGGAGGGCACATTTAGGGATGAGATTATACCAGTCAGGGCTAGCCAAGGAGCCTGGAAATTTTAATTGAAATCACGTGGGGTGGATGGTAGTGAGAATGATAGCTGTGAATGAAAACCATATGTTTCTTCTCTGGAAAGCAGAGGTTTGTATGATCTTTTTACATTTATGATCTTACTTCTGTGTTTATCCTTGCAGGGGCATCCTGGGAAGTCAATTTTTCTGTTTCTAAAATCTAACTTTTGTTGTGCTACAGATACTGCAACAGATGTCTGAGAGGTGTGGTCTGTAAATCTATGCCAGAGACATCAGGAAATGGCAAAAACAAAAACATGGCAGGTTATGATGAATACTGTTTTAAAAACACTTGACTAGGCTTTCATACGTTCTAAACTCTCTGTTTAGTTCTCCATCTGTATACATTTTATGTATACAAAAATCAAGTTTGTATACATTTACTATTTTCAGCCAGATTGCTGATAATTTGTTTTCAGCTGAACCATCAGGGTATTTGTATGTATGCTCTGAGACTCCTTTGTCAGAACAACAAGTATTGTACATCATGATGTACCCATCAGTAATGAAAGTGCCCATTCACGAAAGGCAGCAAGGCATTGAATTCTTGGGCTCTAAGTTTTGCTCAGGGCCTTGCCTACTGACTTTCATGGAATCAAGAGTATAGGCTCAGACCTTAGAGCAGAGGTTCAGCGTGAGTGTGTGTGTGTGTGTGTGTGTCTCACAGAGAGAGAGAAAGACAGAGAGAATCCTACTTTCTCAGAATAATATTTTAAAATTCATAATGAAAGAAAATACTAAATTTCAGTTAGAGGTTAGTAAAAATAAAGATGTAATTTTTTTCCTCATGGAATCCATATCATACATAGACTCAGGAGGTCTATGGACCACAAATTAAGAACTCCTGCCTTAGAAGATGACTAGATGCTAACACTGGGTTTCTCCTAGTGGTTATAGGAGTGCCTTGTTTCATAAAAAAATATATTTAGGGGAGGAAAGAACAAAAGAAAAAAAAAGAAATTTACATGATAACTTGATTATATATTTAAAAAGAATAGCAAGTTATATGTAATAGATTTGCAGTTTCATGTACAATCATCTGTTTAATATACTACATTATGGAAGTGCTTGTTTTATTCCATAAATTAAAATAAAATAAAGTATATTCTCGAAATGTTGCATTTAAATGAAATGCTAGTAAATCAAATACTATTTTAAATGGGGGGAAGATCAGCTTTTGTTATTTAAAGGCATTCTTTTGTGAAGCAAACCACCTCTAGCTTTTGTTTTGTGTAAACTTGTATGTTTATATAGATGAGTTATTATTATGATGGGGAATGTTCTTATTGTTATTATTATTGGCAGTAATAATACATCCCCACTTTAAATCCTATATATGATGATCTAGAATTATATTAATATAATCTAGAAAATATAATAATCTAGAAAAGATACTAAGGAATTATTCACATCACAAAAGAATTTCTTTAAACGAACTCTCCTGTGCATTTGGGTGCTATTTGATTTACTGAACTTTTTTATTGGTGGTATTATTAATGTTTAATATTATTAATAATCAACCATAACAGGCCAACATATGGCTGGGCTGCCACTGTTTTGGGTGCTGAGTGGTAAGTAAATGTAGCTGGGAGGACAATAGAACCATAGATTTAACACTAAAGAGATTTTAGAGGTCATCCACTCCACTTTCTCATTCTACAGATGAGAAAATGAAGCTAGTTTGTACCTAGGCTGGGACCTGAAATCTCATCTTTCTGACTCCTAGTCCAGTGCTCTATCCACCGTTATAAGTGAGAGAACTGGTATACGAAATGATGGGTAGTACCACCTGGTATGTTGGTGGGCATGTATATTAGAATAAAAGGACTTCAATTCAATGAGCATTTATGAAGCTCCTACTGTAGGTAAGGTCTCCTGATAAGCACTGGGGATATAAAGACAAGCTTACAAGAAGCTTACATTCTGCTGGGGGATGGGAGGAGCATGTTAGGGGAAGTGTGCACTGATAAAACGTTCACATAGATAAGTAAAAAATATGTCCAAAATATATCCAAAAATATATCCAAAATATATATCCAAAATATACATATATATGTAAAAATATATACAAAGTATATGCAAATGACATATAAGAGAATTTGTAGGGAGACCACATTGAAGTCTGGAGAGATTGTGAAAGGCTTCATGCAGAAGGTAGCGCCTGAGCTAAGGGAGCTTTGAAGGAAAGCAGGTACTGTAAGGGGACAGAGGTGAGGAGGGGGCACCAATAAGGAGAGAGCCTACCCCCCCTCCCCCATACGGATGGGCTTTGGAACAGGAATTGCAGCAGCATGGGAAAGTGCTGGTGCTAGGGCACAGAAGGGAGATGAGACCTTATGGCTGGGGCACAGCAGGAGGGCAAGAGGTCATTGTGGTTTGGAAGATAAGACTCAGTGGGATCTTTAATAGTAGCAGTTGCTCTCTTGCCCAACCATTCTTGGAAGTGGATTTTCCTTTTGCACTGCCCAGTCTGATGGGTGGAGGGTGTGCTTTCTTTGTTACTGCTATAAATACTTTTTACTTGGTTGTCTCAAAAGCTATTCTCCCAGCAGCTGCTGGAAACTTTCTTTCAGCAATGGCACTGAATAATTATTGAAGGTCAATGTGTTTATAGCACATGTGAGATAGAAAATACTTTCCTTGATATTCCCTAGGGCCCGTGTCTGCAAAGTACTCTCCATGGAGAAATGTGAAGAATCTTCTCTTTGGCTAAGAGGAGAGGGAAATCGCTTACTGTGTTTCTTTTCCCTTTCATCAGACCTAAATGCTGTAGCTCAGGGAGGACACGCTATTCCTTAACAGTGTTGACAGTCAATTAGTCAGTCCATTATTAAGTACATACTATGTGCCAAGAACCATGCAAGGTACTGGAGATACAAAGAGGAGAATTAACTAGTTTTTATCCTGAAAGACCTTAAATTCAACTAAGGGGAAAGTGTGTAGACATATAAGTAAATGCAACATTTACAAAAACTAAATGCATGTAATTTTGCAGGGAGAAGGGGTGGCAGGGAGGTACTAGTAACTTGGAGGATCTACTGGATCTATAGAAAAAGATCAGAAAAAAAGTACTTGTTCTGGACTTTGGTGGGAGCTGAGGATTCTAAGAGACTGAGATGTAGGTGAAAAGGAACAAGGTGGGAGATTTAATGCTGGAGATCAGTTTGGCTAGAAAATGGTAGGAATGAAAATATGCAACACATAGCCTGGAGTCAGATTGTGAAAGAAGAAAATAATGTATTTATTAAACACCCCCCATGTTCCAGTCAACCCTGTCAGGTCGGTGCTATTATCTCCATTTTACAGTTGAGAAAACCAAGTCAGACAGAAATTAAGTGAATTGCCTAGAGTCACATAGCTAAGTCTCTGAGGTCATATTTGAACTCAGATCTTCCTGACTCTAGGCCTAGCACTTGATCTACTTTACCACCTAGTTGTCACGGAAAGGTTTTGGTTTTGTATTATATTGTCCTTTAGAGGCAATAGGAAGCCCTTGGAATTTTCTGAGCAGTGCAATGACATGGTCTGAGATGTGGTTTTGAAAGTTTACTTTGGCAACTACTTGTAGGGTGCATTGGAGGAGGGGGACGTTTGATCTAGGGAGACTGCTTAGGAAACCACAATACACTACAAAAGAGGTGATGAGGTGGTAGTCATATGAATAAAGAAGAGGGGACATGAGAGCTATGGAAGTAAAATTGTCAAGACTTGGTCAAATCAAATAGATATTGGGGTTGAGAGAATTAAGAGACAAGGCCAACTCACCTAGAAAGACTAGGAGGATAGGGGGCTATCTACAAAAGAACTATTTTTAAGATAATAGGCTATGTTTTGGACATGGTGGGTTTCAGATGTCTATGGGATATCTGATGGGAAATGCCTATTATATAGTGATAGGACTGTAGCTTAGGGAAGAGATCAAGGTTGGACACATAGAACTGGCAATTATTTGGATGGAGGTGATAATTGATTCCATGAGAGCTGAGAATATTGATCAATCAACCAATTGACCATCAGGCATGCATTACTATATTCCAGGACTCAAGGAACTTATATTCACATTAAGGGGTGGGGAAGAAAGGAGAGAGAAAGGAGAGATAGGAAGAGAGAGAAGAGGGAGAAAGAAGACAGTCTAGAGCAGGGGCCTTGGATACATCCATTGTTAAGTGATGAGACATGACTGGTGCCTCTATATAGAACCAGCCCCTTATTTAATCACTTTGCCCTATTTTTAGACTCAGGGAAGTGTAACTGTTTCCGATTTGGGTCTGGAACCAGTAAACCTATGTGTGTATATATGACCCATGACTTTCTGACTGGAATATAATCACTCAACAAATTAACCAGCCATCCTATACTTATTCCTCTCCTCTGCCAGACATTAAAGTTATACCTGTCCCCTCCCCCCTCTGAATGTTCTGCTAAAATTAGGAACTCTTTGCCCTCTGCCATTATTTGGGCTAGTAAACAAATTCAGGCCTGAGACCTGGTTTCCTCAGGGAGTAGAGGTCCAGAATGAGTAAGAATAGATACTATCACCTCCCCCAGATCTAGGAGGGAAACTTTGTACAGTTGAGGGTCCAAGCTTTTCCTTGACCTTTAGCTATGTGATTGAAAGCTCATGTTGCTTTCTGTTCACCATCATCATGAATAACAAATGATTGTTAAAGGCCTACTATATTAAGAATCCTGTGTTATACTGGGGTGGGGATATTAAAAATTCTGAGACACATGAATCTGCCCTCAAGGATCTTGTAGTCCAGTTGGGGAGAGAGGACAGAGATGTAAAAACATAATTAACCCCACAAGGGAGCATATGAAAAATACCAAATTTGTTTAACAGATCCTAAGTGCTGGAGGAATTCAGAGAAAGAAGAGTTCAGTCAGGCTTGAAAACTGAAGATTATGAGTTCATTATGTTATGAGTTCATCCCTGAAGGATGAAAAGAACCCTCCCCCCAACTTTTGTAAGCAAAAATGAGGGGAGAATCCACTCCAGGCAGGAGAAAGTAAATAAAACAGATTTTGAATTATAGAATCAAGATCCAGAAAGATTCTGACAAGCTAGAATGAGAGGCTGAATCTAATACTAGTCACAAGCGGTGATTTTTGTGCCTGGGGGGAAATATACAAGAAGGGGAATGGGATAAGGAAGGACTTTGGACAATACAACAAGCAGACAAGATCCTGTTGAGTGAAAGGCTTTAGGACACATCCACTGAGTGCATGGCAGAGACCAGAGACCCTAGAACACCAAGCTCTGGGGGGTGGCATGATGTGAGGCTACTTGCAGAGGAGGAAGGAGAAGAGAATATTTAGATCAAGGAGGACCTGATTGCAGGAATGGCCATCTACCAGAGAGAATGAGGCCATCTAGTAACTCAGTGCAGGTACTCTCAATATCCTTTAAATTTGGGCCTGGGTAGCTGGGGGAAAAGCCCAAGTTGTTGATGTTCTGTCCTGCCTGACTCTTCACACCCTGTGGGCCATAACATGCTAATACTGTCCATGGGATTTTCTTGGTGAAGATATTGAAATGGTTTGCTGTTTCCTTCTCCAGATCATTTTTACAGATGAGGAAACTGAGGTAAATAGAGATCAAGTGACTTGCCCAGGGTCACCACAGCTAGTAAATTTCTGAGGCTGGATTTGAACTCAGGTCTTCCTGACTCTAGGCTCAGTGTTCTACCCACGGAGCCATTTAAGGGTCTCTGAAGCCCAGGGTGCCATCCTAGTTGTGGCTTTTTCTAATAAAGTATTGATATTGGTATCTATTATGCCTTTAAGCATAATGTAAGTTTCCCTGCTTATGTTTTATTATGTATATTTACTGTAGCTTAATCTGAGCTGAAACATATTAGATTTTCTTCTAGCCCCTCATTTTAACTTTTTATTTCAAGTGTGTTTCTTGTAAACAGTATATTATTGTCCAGTCTGCTCTCCTTTTCTGCTTTATGGGTGAGTTCATCCCATTGATGTTTATGGTTATGATTGTTAATATTTCCCTCCATCTTCTCCTCTTGTACATTTTCCTTTTCCATCTCCTTGTTGCAAATAAGAAGGTAGTAAAAGAAAGGGAATTTGCTAAGTACATGTGCAATAGGTGTAACCGTTTGTTTCTGCTCTATCAGATCTCTTTTCTTCCTTTTACACCACCCTGATTCCAAGTTTTTATTCTTCCTTTCTTTCCTTTTAATCTTGACCTGGTACTCTTGAACTGGTACTCTCTCTAACAATGGAATTTGTTTTGCTATAACCTACCCTTATTCTTAAGTTTCTTTCTCCTCCTTCCTCATCCTGGTCCCCTCCTATTTTCCTTTTGAGTTCTGTGTGTATGTGAGTAAAATTGTGTTCAACTTTGCTTTTATCCAGTTCAGGTAAAACTGAGGTTCATGAAATATCCATTTCCCCCACTCCTTTCTCCATATTCAAATATTCTGTATCTTATGTACTTCTGTCGCATGATAAATGAATTCTCTTCCTATTCTCCTCCTTTCTTCCCTAGTACAATCCCTGTCTCTCCTATTTTGATCTTCTTAGCCCATGAAAATAGAACCCAAACACCACAGCCTCTCAGATTCTCATATTTACTTTTTCCTATGACCCTTAAATATGTTAGGGCATGATAATTGCCAAATAAAGTGATATTTAATAGGAATAAATGAAAAATTATATACCTGAGTTTAAAATATCAATTGCATAGGTCAGAGATTTAGTGAGAAAAGGACCTCAAGGTTTTAATGACTTTTAAATTCAGTCATTCAATAGACTGAAATGACAATTGAAAGATCTTATGAGCTATTAGACATGATTAAGACAGGCTGTGTCAACTAGTATATTATCATTATTTCCCAGAACAGAGGAAATGATGGTCCCACTATTTTCTGTCCTGATTAAATCATATCTGGAATATTGTATTCAATTGTGGTTGTGGGATTTTAGGAAAAGATAATTTACAAGAGATGGATTGTGTCTACAGGAGGTTAACTGGGATACAAAGATTTGAAATCATGCTCTGTGATATGAAGTAGGTTCTACGCTAGGCCTGACTTAATTATGTATGTTTGGGCTTGGGATTAGAATGAAAGGAGATATTCGTAGACTGTTTAACACTTGACAAAAGGAATTTACTCAGTAATAACTTGGAAAGGATATTCAATAAAGACGTAGCATGAGTTCATATGGGCATATTGCCTTTACATTTGCCAAAATAGCACGCCTTATCAGAAAAGTCTATTGACTCCATGTTGATTTCTCATGGCAATGGGGAGTCTATTAAACCAAGGAGTTTTGGGCTAGGGATTTATGCCTTATGTTTTTTTTTTAGGGGGAAAATTAACCTGTATTGTAGGAATCTTGCAATTTTCTTAGGTAACGTAGCAAATTTCTAGTTGTGCAACAGGACCTGTTGGCATAGGGCCAAAAGAGAGCAGTAGTTGTTGCTCTTTCCATAGCAGTGAAAGTAAGAGTCCTTGTATAACCTTGGAAGGTTGATATGAGGAAACTATTTTGTAAGTACTATAGAAACCTATTTATGTTATAATGATGATGATCAGTTGGAAGTACTGGAGATGATTAGCCCAGAGAAGAAAAACTTAGGAGGCATATGATAACTGTCTTCAAGTATTTGAAGGGTTGGCTTGTACAAGACATGCCAGAATTATTTTGCTTGTCCCTAAAGGGAATAACTAGAAGCATTTTAGTGGAAGCTATAGATGCAGAACTGATAGGAGGGGAAAACAATTCTTAATAATTAAAGTTACCTTTAAATACTTTGAGAACTACTTTGGGAGGTAGTGAGTTCTCTGTTGGTAGAAGTTGCAAGTCAAGACTCAATGACCACATATCAGAAACATTAAAGAGATTTTCTGCTTCAAGTCTGAGTTGGACTACATGATGCCTGTTGTCATGTTCCTAAATCGTATCCACCTGTTTCTAAAGCACTGGGAATAATTTTCTTTCTGGAAGTATATGCAAACAGGGCTATAAGAACCAGCAGTTCCATAAGTATTATGAATAACATCGACTTTCCATAGATCATTGCAAATACATTTACCAATCTCAACAGAAAGGAATTATCGAATCATAGGAGTAAGTTGTTTGAAGGGAGAGGCAGCTGGTATTAACCAAGGCTAAATGTTCTAGTTCATCTGGAAAATGAAGGAAGACGGGAGCAGGTTGTTTAGCGTAATGTGCAAAAAAAAGGAACCTTCTAATCCTTTTGGCTTGCAGTAAAATAAATGAAAGAATTCTTCCTATGTCTGGTAAGGGTAGGTCATGTGGACCTGACAGCTGGGGTAATGGGGATAAGTGCCCAGAAGCCAACAGAATGGATTTTGCCAGTGACTGTATCATTTCTTAGTGTTGAACCTGCTAATTTTTTTGGAGCCTTGGTGAATAGAACCCTAAAAGCTGTTTTGGGTTTTTGTTAATTCTAGATTTCCTCCTTTCCCCTCAAAGACAATATTATGAAAACAGTCACGTCCTATTTGTATTGGAGTATTATTAGACATGATTCCTTTTTCTTCAGAACTAATGCAATCCACTTTCGAGTGTTCCCTGGCATGCATTCATCTTTTCCATTTGAGAAGAGAAGTGGGTAATGACCTTTGTGGATTCTTAATTTCTTGAACTCATCATTATTTTCAGGTTTTGAACATGACCTTTCCACAATCCTTTGCTTTCATCAAGTGGATACAGAACTTTAGTGACAATAGTGGTTACCATTCCTTTAGAGTGCTACGTATACCAACTTAAACAAGTCGTCCCACTGATTCATTGTTAATACCAAAACCAAAAAAGTAATACATGTAACCCTTTTAAAAATTTTTACACAGTAAACTGCTTGGATCAACATGTGCAGAAGTCCCCGGACAGAATTGCATTGATCTGGGAGAAGGATGAACCTGGTACAGAAGTGAAAATCACATACAGGTATGATGCATTCTCTCTGGTCACTTTTCAATGAACAGCATGCTTATTATCACAGCAAAATTATCTCTTTGATTGCTCCTATTTTGAAAAAAAAAACCCAAAAGCCAAACCCACTAAGTTCCTTCCTACCTCCCCTTTCCAACTTGGCAAAAACAATAATTTGTGGCTAGAAATCCATGTTTAACAACCCTTCCAATACCCCTCCCCCCCAAAAAAAACCTATTAAGAGGATTGGGGATAGAATATTTCTGGAGGAGAAAGGAAGGGAAAGATGACCAGCTTTTAAAAATTTCTTTCCCCTTCCTCCCTTCTCCCTACTGCCACTGTCTTGATTATGTTGGCTCCTCTAATGTAATGCCTTTATGGCTCTTCATTATCTGTTGGGTAAGGACTATATTCCTAAGCCTGGAGTTTAAGGCAATCAACAGAAAATCTCTCCCTAATCTATCTTTCACATTCTATTTCTACTGATTCACAAAAAATACAAATGACTTAATCTTCATCATTATATATTTTCAGGTACCACTGTTCCCTTTCTAAATGTTATGAGCCTTGGAAATTGATTTAGTTAGGAATCTCCAGTATATATGGACACTAACTGATTATTGTTCAGGTTTTAAGCACAGACCAAACCGTCCAAAATTTGTATGATTCTCTATTGATTTGTTTTCTATTATTAGTTATGATTTATTAATCTTTAGTGGTATGTACAACATACAGAAAGCAGATATTATTTTTGCTGTTACAGCATTTCTGATGGATGGTCCCCAAACTAGTAATGGTCTATGCACTTATCTATTTGTTTAAATAGATATTTCTTCCATCTGCTACTAGATGCGTTCTTCTAGTGTTGGTGAAAGGGGCCATATTCTAGCCTGGAAGTCTATACATTTTTTATTTCCCTGAAGCCTGTTTTGCTTTTAGATCAGGCTAGGTTTTTACTTTATGCCACATACATAGTAGTTAACTTTGTTAAATTGTATTGTTGAGGCTTTTTTTTTCAGTGCTGGAAGGTGATAATAATCCCTAGGCAACTCTCTATGACTGTAAATTAGAGATGAGTAGCCAATTTATATTGGTGGAAAGAATTTCCACACCAGAAGTCTACTTATTGAAATCACAGGTCTCCCCCCAAAAACAAAACTAAACAACCCTCAGCAATCCACAGCTTGACATTTTTATAGTGCTCTAAAACACCCAGAGCACATTATATACATTATATCATTTGCACCTCACAATATGACTCTGAGGTACATACTATTGCCATTTTAAAAATGAGGAAAACAAGGTTCTGAGAAGTTATGTGACTTACTCACAGCTACAAAACTAGTAAAAGTAAATTAAATCCAGGTCTTTTTTCCGCTTAGTACATTCCCTGCTGCCACATTGTCTGCCTCTGTCCCCACCCATGCTAATTTATGAGCCCTCCATGTCATAGGTCAATGTGGCTGAGCTGAGCTACAACTTTGGAGGCAGGTGTTGAATAGCATGGTTTAATCAAATCAGAAGTAAATGTTGCTGATTTCTGGAATGTTGATCCATGAAGCTGCATTCTCTATTCCATGCTCCTAAAAACTAACTCTGTTTTGAATCCCAGTACTCACACCAACATCTCCTTCCTAACAGAGCTCTCAAGCAGTTGAATAGTTGCCTTCCTCCATAGTAAATTGCCTTTCACTGCAGTTCTTAGAAATATGGGCTATTAGAACTGGAAGGGACCTTAGAAATCGTCTAGTTCAAGGTCCAAGGTCTAAATCCCTCATTGTACAGGTGAGTAGAAAAGTGAAGTGATTTGCCCCAAGTCACATGGGTAGTGAGAGATAGATCTTCAGGTGGGGCTGAATGACCCCTTGCTGGGGATATTGTAGGATTCTTGCTTGACCATTGAGGTGCCTTTCCAACTCTGAGCTTCAGATTTTGGTCTGTTTGCTCAGGAATTATGATATGATACTGACTCTGCATCTTTACTCTCTCACTTGAAGTGTCCTTCATTGTACAAATACCTAGTTAATGTTAAGCTATGTTCACTAATTTTATTTTGCTCATGTGGGTGGCACTGAGTAACGTGACTCTCAGAAAACCTGAAACGCTCTTCAGGATGACATGTGATATGCATAAACAAGAGTAATTTAAATTAATTGGTGCACAAAACTAGAGACCTACAATCCTGAGCAGAAGCAAATTCTTCACTGTAAGAAACACTCCACACACACACACTCACACACATACACTTGCAAACCACACATATACATGCATATCCTTTAACTGACATCTTTTAAAGTTGATGTAAACTATAAGGGAGTGTCAATCCCAGGTGAAAAGCCATCTCTGCTCATTGTTTAATGATGGAAAAGAAAGTTCGAATAGTATATTTACAGACCGTCTTTATTGCCAACTGTCCAGCGTGGGATTTGGGTTAATGATTGTCCGGGTCATTTCAGGTTTCTTCTGTGGCTTCTATTTCTGGAAGTCCAAGTAGGTATTGGTACTGATCATCCTGCCAAAAATGAATTGTGAGTGTAGTCTGCTTTTAGGAAAGACTGATCATTCCAGCTGCCCAAACAGGAGTTACTTCCCAATGGAGATGAGGCGTAAGAGCAATCAGCAGGGTCAACAAACCCTGGCTACCCCACTGACTCTGAGGAACTGGCTTTAGATTTTACTCTCTCTATGTCAATAACTTCTAATGTTACTGACAGAGGGAAACAGAGGTAATAAGGAATACATGCCCAGAATCGGCATCTAAGCGTCTTTTCACATTCAGTAACAGTGAAAGAGATGTCACCTTAGGAGCCTTTGATGGTATGACCTTTGATTTCCTTGTGTCTCAGTTTATACATAAGACTATCTTCAATGTGTATGACAGTAGATAGAGTGCTGGGCTCATTCAAGAAAACATGAGTCTAAATCTTGACACCAATAACTTGTCAGCTACATCACCCTTGTTAGGTTTTGTAGTTTTTCCATGCCTTAGGCAGCCCCCTAGGACTTAGAGGATAAACCATAGAAGATAGCTCTCTTTTTGAATGGAATTCTCACATAGATCCTTCCTGTATTTGTACACATGAGTTCATAGGTCCTGGAATGGAGAAGAACACCTGAGCTAGGAGGGAAGAGAGTTGTGTTCTAAACCCAGGGTTACCACTTGCTAAGTTGTGTGAGCATGGACAGGATGATACTCAGATGGATCTGTGATCTCACTCACATAAGTACTCCCTTCAACAAGTGAGATTACAGCCCATCCATATCCTCTTGACCTGTGCCAGTGCTGTACACTCAAAAGTGTGGGGGGCCTCCTCTAGTTCTCTCTACACTGTTTGGATACCATTGGAGCACACAGGCTGTCTACTGGCAATCCCTCACTTTCATCACATGACCAACCCACCTTCTTTTCCTTTTGAGAGCTATTTGTTCATATCTTTTGATTAATTATTCACTCAGAAATAGCTCTAGGTCTTATATAATTATATTAGTTCCTTATCTATATCTATACCTCTGTCTCTAGGATTTCAGAATCTTAGGTGACAAAGACTTTTTCCTCCAGTTGACAGATTTTCTCCTTAGTCTATTTGCATTGCTATATTTTGGTGTAAAAGATTGTTCATTTCTATTTCTTTTTTTGTGATCATGTCTATCCTTGGTTTGGTTAAAAATTTTCCTCCTAACCATAATTCCCACCTTCCTTTCCTGTCATACATTTCTCTACTGACATATTTCATTCCACTTTTTTTGTACAAAGGAGATAAAATTTGTAAAGTGCTTAGCTTAGCACAGTGTCTGGCATATTATAGATGTTTAAATACTTCTAGGTGACTTGATAGAGTGCTGGGCCTAGCGTCAGGAAGACTTATCTTCCTGAGTTCAAATCCAGCCTCAGATGTAGACTAGCTGTGTTACTGTGGGCAAGTCACTTCACCCTGTTTGCCTTAGTTTCTTCATCTGCAAAATGAATTTGAGAAGGAAATGACAAACCACTATGGTATCTTTGTGAAGAAAACACCAAATGGGGTCATAAAAAGTTGGACATGAGTGAAACAACAAATAAATGTTTGTTTCCTTCCTTCTTTTCTTGTATAAGTATTTACAGAATATGCTTATATACATTTTAATCTCATAACAACCATGTAAGGTAGGTGGTGTGTTATAGTCCTTTTAAAAGCAAAGATCCTGGGGCTCAGAGACATCAAGTAGTTTACCTGAGGCTACCCTGCTCGTGAGTGGCATAGCTAGACTGGAATCCAGCTCACTTGAGTCTAAGTTCAGAGCTTTTTTTGCCACACCATCCTGCTCTTCTCTTTTAGTATACAGTCCCCCAGATGTGAGATTCGAATGAGGGAAAGATTAGATTATGCTTTAGAAGTAGAGACATTATTTAAATAGAACATATTAACGTAGATATTACAAATACTTACCTGTGACTTATGGGCTTTGCTGCTGCATTATCTGTATTCTGTTCGCATATGTCCTTGTGAGCATTTATTTAATATTTTGATGGTGGTAACTTCTGTAAGTCAAGCAAAATTTTGCACAAGTAACTTGAATGAACTTAAACATTCTCTATGTAAATAATATTTTCAAGCATAACTTCCTCCTCAATCTCAGTATCACCCGCTCAGGTGCTGTTTCTCCATTGACTTTTTTTGAAGGGTAAGACTTATACCATACTGTGTTAGGAATCCCCAAAGAGTGTAGGAGTCAACTTAGAAATGTACCCACCTAACACACGGGCCACTAGGAACTTTATAGTAAATAAATAACCAGCTCTTGCAGCAATCCAAAAAAGGCCTAACTTAAGATGATGCCAATGGGAATGGAAACCAAGTGCAAGGCAATTTACTTAGCATACCATTGGTCACGAGGATGAGTGATCAGCACAGACCTACCATTGCCACTGGAAAAAAAAACAAACATCAAAATGCTTACTTTATAGATAGGAGATTAGATTGCCCATAACAATCAACATGCTTGTTTGTGGTGCTACTTTGCCAAAAAGCCTGCTTCAGTCTGGGGAGTTTCCACATTTTGCTGAATTGAGAAAAACATCGTTGGGCTTTACTACGTCTAAGAAAGAAAGCAAAATCTTATTCTTCAGTGTTTTGACCCTCTATACTTGGAATGATAGTCATATCTGATACTTACATGGTGATGTAGGTTTATAAGGCACTTTTTATAACACTGAGATAAGGAATGCAAATATTATGATTCCTATTTCACAGATGAGTAAACTGAGGATGAGAGAGTTGGTGACTCTTCCCTTGGTCTATTAAAGTACACAGCTGGTTGGTAGCAGAACTGAGGTTCATTCCCAGGTTTTCAGGCTCCAAAGACCAGAACTCTTTATTGTATAGCAGCTGCTTCACTATTAAGGGAGTGGACATTTTGGATGGGCCAAACAGGAGGGAAGGGACTCAGCAGTGGAAGTAAGGAGGGTGGAAACTGGAATTAAACATGATCTGAGCTTCATTTCAAATAATTCTTGACTCCCTCCTCCTTCCATCTTCCCTTTCCCACCAAAGTAAATTATATAGCATCACCTCTCCCTCTTCGGCATGCAGCCCTTAGAATTCATTCATTCATTCATTCGTTCATTCATTCATTCATTTGTGTGACAAATATTTATCACCAGCAAAGATATAAAGAAAACTCTCCCCGCCCTCAAAGTGCTTATAATCTGGTATGGGAGAGAGTATATGTACACAAATGAATACAAGTATAGATGATAAATACATAATTGAGGCAAAGTACAAGTATGATGAATAGGTACAGAACACTGTGCTGAATGAGGTTTGCCAGATAAGATTTAGTTATTAAGACACAGGTCTTTTCCCTCGAGGAGCTTATACCCTAGTAGGGTATAAGATGCCAACATGGACAGACATCTATGAAGCACGATATTATAGAACAATTGGATTCTAGTGATTTGAACAAACTGTGAGGCCCGGGGAAGGCCTTTGTCAAGTGAGGCAATGAGATAAGGCTTCATGGAGATGGGTGTGTGTGAATTGGGTTTTAAAGGATGGACAAGAATTCAACAGGCCAACAGAATAAGTGAGGACATTCCAGGCATAAAGAATAGTTTAAACAAATGTATGGTGGTGAGACAATAGAAAGTATGTTTGAGAAGCAAAATTGTCCATTTTTTTGAGAATAGGGAGCCTCTGCTTCCTAGACCACCTCAAGGAAAACAACATTTGTATTTTATTGGGCTGATACTCCAGCAATGAAAAGATATAGACTGACAAAGTCATTGTCTATAACCTTGGGCAAGTTTGTTGATTGTGGTCATTTCTGCATCACACAGATCTCTCCTAATGTTCTCAGATGTTTTAGAAAAAGAACAGATTTTCCTGGGGAAGATTAAGGAAAGTTTCATGGAAAAGGTCGAATTTGCAGTGGACCTTGAAGGATAGGTATGATAGGTATGAACAGAGATGAGAGGGCATTCTTGGCATGGGAAAGAGTTGGCACAGAGGCATAGAGATGAGAAAGTACAGGACATGCTTAGAGAAACATGAGTAGTTTAGTTTATCAGAAATATTGGATCCCTAAAAGGAGGTAGGGTGAGACAATGGAGGAATTAATGAAGAAAAAGCACTTATTAAGCATTTGTTCTCTTGGCCATGCACTGTGTTAAGTGCTGGGGATATACATAGAAAAATTGAGATACCTCTTGCTTTCAAGAAGCTCTTACTCTAATTGAAGGAGACAATACATAAAAGACAGTTCAGTTACATTGCTGATGAAGAGGCCTGGGAGTTCTAAGAGTGTGATGTCTGGATGGTTGGCAAAGCCCAGGGATCCTTAGGTTACCTTAGTGGGTCACATGACAGTGCTATGAGTCCACAGGGCAAAAGGGCAAAGCAAGTGGTAAGGTCAGTAGGAACTTGGGAGGCAGTAGTAGGCTAGATGATAAGACCTAGTGGTCTTCCATGTTACTGGAAGGAAAAGAGTTGGTGACTCTTATCTCAGTGATGCCGTATGTACAATATGGTAGCCTAGATGAGTTCTAGCTAAAGTGAAGTGTTTTGTCCAAGGTACAGTCAAAATGAGAACTCACAGTCTCTGAATTCAGGGGGCATGGTTTTTCCCCACTGCAAACACACTGACTTTTGACCAGTGGTGACCAAGGCAGCCATTCTTCTTCAGCAGGTACTCTCATGACCCTGAGATTGACTGGTGAAGTGACCATGGGCAAATAATTTCATCTTTCTGGGCTTCAGTTTTTTATGAAGATATCCTAGGTCTCCCCTTGTCTAGCTCAGGGCCTTGCCCATAGCAGGCAGGCATTTAATCCTTCTTTAGTTTAATTAGGTGTCAATCATTCATTTATTCATCTTCCTTCCACCCCATCTACCCCTCTGATGTAAGGTAGCAAGTTGACCACACAAATTAGTATGTGCCAAAGGCATTAGGAGCTGGCCCCCAAAAGTAGCAGCAGACAGCCAGCCTTTGAGAGGAGGGATGAACTCTGACTCCTTTTCACTTGGTTTTCATGGGAATCCCCCTCTGCACGTGTCTATTGCAGCTTTGTCTTCCCTGAGACCAGAGGGGAAGATGAGGTTGGAGAGGCATGAAAGCCTGTTGAGAAATCTTCAGAGGCCCAATACAGAGGAGAAAGAATGTATGCAAGTCCAAAGCTGTTTTTCTCGGTGGTTGTTCTCCCCCCCTCTTCCCACTTGCCTACCGGTTCCAGGCTGCTTTAGATGTAGAAAAACACACAGCACAGCAACCAAATGCTTTGCCAGTAGCTCACTTGGCAGACCAGTTGTGAGTGAGTCACAGTTCGTTATTCCCAATCTTGCTTTTAAGCCTGAAACAGCAGAAGAAAGAATCCCTTAACATTCCCGCATAACCAGGTTCATATCTACCCATTTACACAGTTATTTAGCTCAGGCTAAGAGAGGGCACCAGGGGCCTTCCTTTGCTCACCTCTTTTTTTCCAGCAGGGCTTGTAGCTCCGGCCATAAGCTTCAACCTCAGGAGTCACGACACTGAGACAATTTGTTAGCACCAAAGCAAGTGGTCATTTATCTTGTAATAAAGTGTAAAAGGCTCTTTTCTAACTTTCTGACTTGGGGCTCCAAATTTAAACCCATGCTGCTGTTTATACCAAGAGTATAAGCGAGAGAATTGAAACTGAGCAGTCACAGAATACTGTTTGGGAATTGTGCTCAGGCCAATTGGCTGTGTGGTGGGGAGGAGCCTGGGCATGCCAAAGCACTATCTATCTCATGTACAGTTACACAGGAAGAGGTAATGGCCTGTCTCCCAGAGGGCCCATCCTGAACCTGCAAAACATGGTCAAGAGTCTTCAAATTCCCCAAACCCCAGAAAGGATGAGGAAGTCATAGAAACAGGCTTGAGGAGGAAAAGTGTATCCTCCAAAGAAACATAATGTTAAACCCTAGGTGTGGTAGCCAAGATCTGAGCAGGGGTTAGACCCGAAGGGGAGAAAGTGCATCCCCTTACAATGATAGCCTGGGAAAGAATTAGCCAACTTGCCCCAGCTCCATCTCTAAACCTGAGATAGTTTCCCTTGAATTCTATGAAAGCAGGTACCTTCCCTTTCTTCCATGTGTGTTCCTAGCATAGTTCTCTGTATACAACAGGTGCTTAATTAATGTTTCCTGGGATGAATTGATGGATATTTTTAGAGATGCTGCCCAGAAAATAGGAGCTCTTTTCTTTGGCTGTTAAAAAAGTCTGAAATTTAAAAATCCAAAAGAATCTGAATACAAACCTGCCAAAAAAGAATGCCCAAAAAGGAATAAACCCCTCACGTGGATTTAAGCCCTACCCTCTCCCCTGCTTCAATATCTAGAAACAAATTCCTGTGAAAATGTATGTATTGATTTATGATTAAAGGTTTTTCCATTAATGGACAATCTTTTTATACTTTTCCCAAAATGTGACAAATTGCTTCTGCAGTTCTTTTCTCTTCTAACAACTGCTGACAAAAAAACCCCTCAAAACACAGCAACCCACCAATCTGTAAATTGCAGCCATCAGTGATGGGTAATTTTCCATAGTATTGCTGGAGTAAAAGAGGATGCTTTTTGTGAGTTTTAGTCATTAATTTAATTTTCCTTTTTCAAGAGCTGAAAACCAGCACTAAGTGTTTTATTTTAAGATGTTAGGAATAAATTATCCTATTTCAGAGGGAGAGTGGGATTGAGAGCAAGTCTCAAAGCCAGAAAGAACCGAGTTCCAGTCTCATCTGTCTCCGTCTCTCTTCCTCTTATCTATTTCTTTCTCTCTCTTCTCTCTCCCCCCATGTATATATATGTAATATACACACACATATATATGCACATTGTATATATTTGTATATATGTATGTGTATGTATATATGTATCTATATCTCTTGTATCTATAATGTATATGTTATATGCAAGGTATTGTGCTCTTTACTGGGAATGAATAACTGGATTGGACCTGTAATTTCACTGGTATAGGGAACCTACAGATGAAGCAACTCCTTCTACCAGTGAAGGTAGGGACCTTCTCTGTAACTTAACACTCTGGGAGAGTTGCCTAGGGCATTATTAAACCAGTATGTTAAAGAGGTGTGACTTGAATCCAAGTCTTCCTGACACTGCTACAAAAATAGACAAAATATACAGTAAAGACCCTTGAGAAATTTGGATAACATGTACACATACACACACACTTTGGAATTTGATTAGTGCATAGCAGAGAACAATTCATGTTGTGTGGCATGAGAGACACAAGAAAGGAAGAAATATAGCTGGATGAGATGGTGAAGAAAATGGTATTTGAGCTAGAACTTAATAGAAGGGAAATATTTCAACAAGTAAAGGAATATGGGGATTCTCTTTGAGGCACAAGTGGTGGTTCATGCAAATGCAAGAAGATAGTAGTAGACTGGAAAAAATGAGGGAAAAGTGAGTAGCCCAGTTTGGCTAGGATGGGGAGGTCACAAAGTAGAATAGTATAAAATGAGGCTGGGAGGATAGACTAGAGCCAGATTGGAGAAGGCCTGAGGATAGGGGACCTTGAACTTTTTTCTGACCCATACTCACTCACATAAAGTATTATCATGTCTGAAATAAAACCATGGTTTTTTCACACATCTGCAAAGCCAGCCCACTTGAATAAGGTCCAAGTGAAATGCTCTTCCAGGGCACCAGAGAGTCAATTTCAAATAGACTCCCTGCTGAGGAAACATAAACATTAGCAACATCAGGAAGTAACAGCAGGATGAGAATACTTCTGTTGTCCTACAGAGAGGTGGCAGGAGCTACCCCAGTACTATCTAACTGACGCATGTGGCCTCAGAGGGACACACACACACTCACTCCCCTGCCTTCTGCCTACCATATGCTCCCTGTTTTTGTTTTTAAAGGAGAGTAGTGGGGAGAGGGGGGAAATGTTTTACCTTCTGAAAATTGCAGGATTATAGGTCTGAAAAAGATCTTAGAGGCCAGCTAGTCTGTTGAACATTGCAAGAATTCCTTTTACACCAGAGTAAACCCTGCAGTCTTTATACAGCAAGTACAACTCTCAAAATATGCTCAGGGTCAAGGAGGGATATAGATAGAGTTACTTAGGGGCGGGCCCTCTGTTTTGATCCCATGTTTAGAACCAGATCCTTTCTAATGAGCCCTAATAAGCAAATCATCAAAACTTACCCTCTAGGGAGGAAAAATTTATATGGGATTAAAAGATTCCCTCTGGAAGAAGCCTCCTCCCATAGAACTTTCTTCTTATTGTTGTTATTTGGTCAAAAGGAGTTCACCAAAAAGAGAAAATATTTTTCTTCAAAAATAGACAAAATACAGAAGGGAGAACAAAGACTTGGTTTATATTTTTAATGTTATTAGTTATCCACACCTTCTATTTTATCTATTTACTTGGTACTGGTTTGGAAAAAATAGACAAATAGACCTAGAATAGACTAGGACCCAGAAGCAAACACAAGAGCAAAATTGCTAGAGGGGAGAGAGATAATTTATGTTTTGTAATCTTAACTGGGCTTTCAATACACAAGAATCATGCCTCTACTTCTTCCTAACTGATTATCATACTTTCCACAGAAAGTGTTTCAAACCTTCTCTTCTCTTCAAGCCTTCCATGGTATCTTTTCCCCTTCTCCTCTCATCTGAAGACCTTGTGGTATAGTCATTAAAAAAATTGAGGGCACTTGTCATGAGATTTCCCCATCTCTCTTCCTCTTCATCTCATATCAATGCATATTCCTTGCATTCCAAGTAAGGAATTATCACGTCGTTCAATTATCTTCAGCCATTTTGGAAAAAAAAGTCAGGAATGGGAAATAAGGAATTAAAAGAAAAAACAAGATAAAATTTCTTCCAGACTTAATCTGTCTTTGAAGGACTTTTGAATGAAAGCACAAAACAGAGGTCCTTACAATTGGAGAAACAATTCCTCTTCCTCCCCCCAGTATTTGGAAGTTTAGATACACTTCCTAAGTAGAAAAACTTTTTTGAAACACAGCTTTAGAGAAAACACATAACTGAAATAAACAGCATCCAATCTAATCTAATTTAGTTCAGTCCAGGATCCATTCCAATCTCATCCAGTCCATTCAAGTCGGGTCCAATCTAGTCCAGCCTGAAGTAACCCAATTTAGTCCAGGCTGGACAAGACTATCAAATCAAATCTAGTTGGGTCTGATCTAATTGAGTCCAATTCAATCCAGTTCAGTCCAAACTAATCCAGGTTAATACAATCTTGTTCAGATTATTTTAATCCAATCTAGACCAGTCCAATTCAGTATAGACTGATACAATGTGGTCTAGACCAGTCTTGTCCTATCTAGTCTAATCTGGTCTAGAACAGTGCAATTCAGTCAAATTTGGTCAAATCTGGTTTAGACCAATCTAGACTGGTATAGAGCAGGCTAATACAATCTAATCTAGTATATTCCATTCTAATCTGGTCCAGACCAGTCTAATCCAGGCCAACCCAGTGCAGTCCAATCCAGACTGGCCCAATCTTGTCCAAGTTAGTGTAGTCCAGTCAAATCTAGTCTAATTTTGTCAAGCTTGGTCTAATCTGCTCTAGTCCAAGCTAATTCAGTGTAGTCTAATTTAGTCTAGGTAGGACCAATCAAGTCTGGGCCAGAATAATATAATCCAATCTGTTCTGTTTCAGTTCAGTCTGGTAAATTTATATCCAATCCAGTTCAATGCAGTCCAGCCTGGTCCAACTCAGTCCAATTCTGGCCAGTGTAATTCAGTTCAATCCAGTGTAGTTTAGTCTGGCCTAATATAGTCCAGACCAGTCCAATCTAGTCCAATCTGGTCCAATCTCATCCAGTTCATTCCAGTTCAATCTAGTCTAATTCAATCCAATCTAATCCAATGAATCCAATCCAGTCTAGTCCTCTCTGGACCAATCAAGCATATTTAAGCCCATTCTAGTGCAATTCAGTCTAATCTGGTCCAATATGTCCATGCATTCGTTAAGTACTTACTCTGAACCAGACTGAGGCAGCTAGGTGGTTTACTAGATAGAGCTAGGTGGTCTAGTGGAGTGTTGGCATCAGGAGGACATGAGTTCAAATCTGACCCCAGACACTTACTAGCAGTGTGACTCTGGGCAAGTCATTTAACTTCTGTTTGTCTTAATCTACTGGAGAAGAAAATGGCAAACCACTCTGGTATCTTTGCTAAGAAAACTCTGTGGACAGTATTGGTATGCTATGGTGCATAGAATCATGAGGAGTCAGACACAACTGAGTGACTGAACTACGACAAGTGTACCAGATACTGTGCTAAGGACTTTACAAATTTTATGTCATTTGATCCTCACAAACACCCTGTGCGGTAGGTACTATTATTGACTCACATTTTACAGTTAAGAAAACTGAGGCAGACAGGTTAAGACACCTGTGCAGGGTCATACAACTAGCAAATGTCTGAAGTCTAATTTAACTCAAGTCTTAGAGACTCCAGTCCAGTGTTATAACCAATGTATTATCTAGTTTATTTATAAAAAATAAGGTTAATATTTTCCTGTCATCAGCTTCATGAAGTCATAGGGAGGAGAAATAAGATTGCTTAGGTGATATGATTTGTGTCCTTCAGAAGTATTATTGTCAGACTAGTCAGGGTTTAAAAAGTATAGAATCTCACATCTATTACTTTTTAAAATTTTGATATCTCATTTTGGGTAGGATATTAGAAGCAATGATACCTGTTTTTATCACCCTGGAAGATTTGATGACAAAGAGGATAATTGTTTTCCTTTTCCTTCCAGTGCTAACAAAAGTTAAACAAGATCTGGTTTGTAGGTAATTTGGGATCCAAAATGCCAGACTTGGTCCAAATTTGCATCCCTTTTCTAGAAATTCCAAGTTAATGGAATGATTGGGAAAAAGGACTTGTATCATATGAGAAAATACCCATTAATTTGGTTAGGACATCAATCCAGTATGACAAAACTTAGGCCTTATGGGAATCTTGGAACTGGATTCATTTGATAGATATTGATTGATATCTTCCCCATGGGGGCAGGGACATGAGATCTTAGAAGACATTGTTGTGCCTTGTTTTCCTGGAGCTTCCAGTGGGTGAGCATGGCATTGAGTAAATCCTTCTGGTTATTTTTAAAAAGCTCCAAAGAAATCATAATTTGAGAAATCAGAGACAAAGGTGTTTCCTTCTTCCTCTTCCCTGAAGCTCATCTCCTGCTTTGGTATTTATTTGCTGACAGAGTTCAAGAGCAGCAACAGAACAGTTGATTATGAGGAACTGGGGGTAAGTGGCAGCAACAACTAATTTCCTGTTAGCCAGGGTTATGGCATTGCTGGGAGTGTTTAAGAGATACAAGTTAGACTCTGCTGGCAGAACAAAGTAATTCACTAGCCATTAGAATAATTGAGCAACTTGTTTCATGAAACTAGGGGTATTGTTGGAAAATTCTCTGCTCCTCTTAACTCATCCCTCTGACGTCTGTTACAGCTAGAGTGACTGGGGAGAGAGGGTTAGTAGGTATGTGCCTAGAGATAAGAGGATGCATCGTGTATAATGATAATATGGACCCATAGATCACATTGATGCCAGGGGACATGGGAAATGAAGAGGAGCAGAAACAGAAATGTTATCTGGTTACTCAGTTTGCTTTTAGTGGTCACATATCCCCTTCCCCAGAAGCCCAGAATTCCTACTGTTCCTAGGTCCTTCTTATCATGGGATACAATTAATCACCCTGAGACATTATCAACTTAGAATGAGGAAATCACACCTCACCAGAGCTAGAAAGGGACCTTAGTGGTTATCTAATTTAACCCTTTCATTTTACAGATGAGGAAACTGAGGCAAACAAGATTAAGTGACTTTGTCCAGGGTCACACAGTTAGTGTCTGAGGCTAGATTTGAACTCAGGTCTTTCTGACTCAAGGTCTGGCACTCTATTCACTGTGCCACCTAGATGGGATCTTAGAGATCATCTGATTTAACCCTTTCATTTTATAGATGAGGCAAATGATGCCCAGAGATGTGAAGGGATATATCTGGGTTACACAGCAAGTGATAGAGCCAGGACATAGCCTCTTTGACCTCCAGTCCAGAAAAAAGAAGGCAATCTAAAAGAATAAACCTCTAATGATGGTATTGTAGTTCTGTGGCAGCATGAAAAGCAGGGTGGAATGGTAGAAAGAACACTGGCTTTTCTAGTCAGAGGATCTGGGGTCCAACTCTTCCTTAGACACTCGCTACTTGTGTGTCCTTGGACAAATTATCTAACTTCTTTGTGTCTCAATTTCCACATATTAAAAAAATTAACTATTTGGCCTCTCATGGCCCAACTAAATTTTTTTTTTTGAGGCATTTGGGGTTATAAGTGACTTGCCCAGGGCAACATAGCTAGTAAGTGTCAAAAGTCAGATCTGAACTACTGTTCATATCCTCCTTACTCGGATTAGTGCACCACCTAGCTACCCCTCGTCTAACTACTTTTTTCTCCAAATTTATTAATTTATTTGTTTTCAGTTTTCAAAAATGACTTCCATAAGCTCCAATTTTTCTCCCCCTCCCTTCCCAAGACAGCATGCAATTTGATATGGGCTCTACACATACAATCCTGGTAAACACATTTTCACATTAGTCATGCTGCATAAAAGAATTAAAACAAATGGGAGAAACCATGAGAAAAACGAAACAAAACATAACAAAGGAGAAAATAGTCTGCTTCATTTTGTGTTCCAACTCCCTAATTCTTTGTCTTGATGTAGATGTCATTTTTGCATCATGAGTCCTTTGGAAGTGTTTTAGGTCCTTGCATTGTGAAGGGCTAAGTCTACCAAGAACAGTCCTCACACACTGTGGCTGTTACTGTGTATAATGTTCTCCTGGCTCTGTTCATTTCCTTCAGCATCAGTTCATATAAATCTTTTCAGATTTTTCTGAAATCTGCCTGTTGGTCATTTCTTATAACACAATAGTATTCCCTTACATTCATATACCACAGCTTGTTCAGTCATTCCCCAATTGATGGGCATCCCCTCAACTTCCAGTTCTTGGCTGTGACAAAAAGAGCTGCTATAAATATTTTTGTACACATGTGGGTCTTTTTCCCATTTTTATGATCTCTGGGATACAGCCCTTGAAATGGTATTGCTGGATCAAAGGGTATGCACATTTTTTATAGCCCTTTGGGCATAGTTCCAAATCAAATTGTTCTCCAGAATGGTTAGTTGTCTAACTACTTCTTGACTGATAATCCTGTGATTCTAAATCACCCCACTGTCCCAGGCCTCAGTTTCCTCATCTGTAACATGAAGGGAATGGACCAGAGGCCTCTAAGGTCCCTCCTGGCTGATATCTTGAGAACCTGGGCATTAGGAACTTTTCTCTTGGCCTTTCAAATTACACTAGGCGGGTGATGACCTACTCAGAAGAGATAAACTGCAATACCAGGCTAAGCCCATTTCATTAAGAAGTGAGTAGTTCTCTGGTGTTCACAGATTGTTGAGGCATCGCTGTAGAGTCAGTGTTTGAAACGAGGGTAAAAAGGGCAACAATGGGAGATCAGGAGAGGCAGGATTGCCTCTTCTGTAAAAGGAAGTAGTTGGTTGGTTTGGAGCACATGATCAGTGGCCTCAGGACTATTTGTTGTTGTTGATCCATTTTGGCCTCTCCCTGACCGCACTGGGGGTTTTCTTTGGCAGAGATACTAGGTAAGTTTGCCATTTCCTTCTGATGAGGAACCTGAGGCCAACAGGGTTAAGTGATTTGCCCAAGGTCAGTCATATAGCTCATTTTCCAGACTCCAGGTCCAGTGAGCCACCTAGCTGTCCCCCTCAGGACTGAATCCTGTTTTATCTCTAAGAACTAGATCATGTTGTAGATCTCGGAAGGGCTCACAGAGGCTGTCTAGTCCAACTCCCCTTTTTGAATGAGGAAACCAGGTTCCGCAGAGGTAAAATCACCTGTCTGAGGTCACATAAGGAGTAATTACCATATAATTTATCTATAGACAAAATCCTTTTAGTTAAGTCTCCTGAAAGACAATGGGATGGTTTGAGCTCAACCTGATAAAAACTAGGATCTTGCCTCTTTCCTCACTTCAAAACTTTACACGATTCCCTCAAGAAGCCACATGTCTAGTAGACTCAAATATCCTAAACAATATTTACAGCAAAACATACTCTTTTCAGACTTTTTTAAAAAGGAAAAATACATAAAGAATTTTAAATAGTTTATTTAAATTATTTAATTAATAAATTTAAAAAATAAATCTAAATAAATGAATAAATAAAAATAAATTTAAATAATTCATTGGACCTACAATCAGAGAAAGAGGGGGGAAAGGGTCCATTCAAATTAATTTGCTTCAGAATAACCTTGAAAAACCAGGTGTGACTTACCTCTATGAGTTAGACAACTAAATAAACACAGAAGTACTCAGCATTAGCTTGAACTTCTACAAGTTGGAAAACCAAGTTGCTGCCTGCCCTCTCCTGCATAACAGCCACTTTCTGTTTCCTGTTTGTCTGTTGATCTAATATAGATCATGAATCCACTGGGGAGAGAATACATGTATGATTTTTCTATTTGGTAGCCTTGTGTTGTTATGAAGCAGCTAGTTTTGGCTGGAAGGTAGCTGACTGGGGAACAAGGACCCAGTTTGCATTTGATATGTTTTCATAATTTCTCCTTGACAGCCACAAATGCACTGTCTACATATTTCTGGTGCTTTTACACACACTGAGAAAAAATGTGAATCCATGGAGACCATGTATTTTAAGTACATTAAATTACTGCAAGTGTGTGTGTGTGTGTACACATGAGTATGTGTATACATGTGTGAGTTTAGCTGCCCTGGCCAGAAAACTCGTCATGAAGTAGCCAATTTTCTGGCACTTACCATCAACCAGTGAAGGTTGTACTAAGTACCAGCTAAATCCTTAACTAGACTGGTCCTCAGGTGAATATTCAAACCTACCCTTTCCATTCTGGGGGCACTTGCTTGTGGTCTGTTGCCTTAGCCTTTCAGAAATGTTACTCTCCATTATAGAGTGCTCTTACTCGCAAAAGACTAAGGTAGATAGATTTGCCTTGCAGAATCTGTCTTGATACTGAAAAGTAAAGAATAAATGTATGCAAATAACCTGGCATCAGCTATAACTAGTATAGGACAACTGGGGATTTGGCCTCAGGTATTTCCTCCCAGGAGAGCTGCACTCTTTTCTGGTATGGCCATTCACGGGTCTCCTTTGTCCATGGTTACTTCCCTGCTCATCACCAGGCTATGCTCCCACTCATTTGACTAAATGACCATCAACAGATGGTGGATGAGTTTGAACAAAACCTGCCTCTTCAGCTTCAACCCATTACTCCTAATTATGAGTAACCTCTCTTCCGCATGACAGCCCTTCATTTACTTAAATACAACTATCATGCCCCACTTGTTAACTCATTTTATAAAATGCCTCCACACCAAGAAGGGGAATTGATATGAAGGCAAATGGATTTCAGATCACTGAACTGGTTGCTTGGTTGTTCTTCATTCTCAAAGAGCACCAAAATAATTACTGAACTATGCAGATGGTCATACATCACGCTGATTTTTATAGCTGATGATGGGTAGGTACATACTCATCTATTCCCAATTCCTTGATTGACCCTTATTTCTCCTCTGACTGCCTCACTAAAGAGCTCAATCACTTTTGTTGTAGCATGTACAAGAGCTAGATGTGGTTTAAATTGAATTTTAACCAGATTCCCTCTGATACAGGGAGTTAAATTAAACATGCTTGAAGCTTTTCATTAATTCTCAAATTCCTCATCTCTCTTTCCCTGTCATACTGATGTATTTCACTCTAACGTGAAGAACTAAAACTGCGAATTCCTCCATTTGGGATAAATTCCTCATTAAGGAAAGAAGAAGAAACAGAGCTCTCTGGACTCCCTGAGTCTGGCACATGTCCCCAATTGCTGCTTGATACTGGGTATACTCCACAGTTTAGTTCTCCATTCCAGGTTGCATTTGCACAATCAGCCCTGGTTGGTAGTAGATCCTGGCTAACGGATAATGACATGGGCTTCCTCCCCTTAGAGTTTTTCCTAGGATCCTCCACTGTCCCTGCATGGCATAGCTCTTTTGGAGAAGGACACCCTCTTCTCTGTGTAAGCCTCCTGGCAGCCTCCTGCTTTTAGCTCTGCTAATATGAGATGGAGTGACTCTGGAATATTGGGCACTACGGTGACTGGTTTGGAAGAAAGGTACAATTCCTCCAGTAGTAGCTGGGCTTCTAGCAGTGCTTTTGCCCCTAGTCTGAAAGCTTTGGGGAGAAATGATTCTTGAAAATAATCCATTGGAATGAACTGTAGCAGAATCATAGTGAACATTTTATATAATGTAGAACCAACCTTAGCACTGGGGTGAAATGTAAATCTTCTGGTCTAGCTTCCTTTTCAATGGGCCCATAAGAAATAACATTTCTTTGTGGTTTCTGCTAGACAGGAAATAACGTTTCCCCTTCTTTTCATTATGCATACATATTTTCTTTTTGAAAAGTGTCAGCATCTTCATTATTACGGATCCCATTGACTTAATCAGCTATGAATTTTTAATATTCTTTTTTAAATAGCAGACTCATAATAGGAACTATGTAAATACTGATGTAAAACGTGTCATGGTGCACTAATTAGTTCTTAGCCTTTGGTCAAGTGATGCATTTATGCCCTACTGAGGTCAATGTCTGCAGGAACCACTCCCAAGAACACATTAGCAGCTGGGAGCTGCAAGCAGTGGGGTATTTGTGTGCACTTGTAAAGCTATAGGGCTTCTTTCTGTTTTTAAAATATTCTTTCCCTTCCACTCTTTAACACTTATTGTGTTAAAACTCTTGTGAAATTCAGTGAAATCAATTTGGTATCTAGCACAAAGAGGCATTATTAATGGAGTAAAAGGGGAGATGAGTTTTTTCTTCCTATATCCTTCCTTTATATTATCTCTTTTGTGTCTGCTTATATTAATTCATTAGATAACTCTGAATTCCTCCCCCTTCAGTCACTGAATTAAACATTATCTCCAGCATGGTGTCATGTAAAGAACACTGGATTTGGAGGCAGAGGACCTGGGTTCAAATCCCAACACTGTTGTTATCTGTATGACTTTAAGCAAATCCCTTATCCTCACTGGGCTTCAGTTTCCTCATCTGTGAAATGAGGGAACTAGACTAGATGACTTCTACATTTCTTTTAGCTCTAAAGCTATGATCCTTTTTTCCCTCCCTGTTTCCCTGACACCAAGGAATATACCCCACATGACTTGAAAATAAGGTGTTTGTAGTTGGGTTGACATTTGGGGTAAGAGTCATGCCTGTTCTTTTCATGAACTACTAGATGGTAACCTATGTCATACAATGATACAGAAAGTAGAAGCCTTTTCTTTCCTTTTTAAAAAATTACAACCCAGACTCTTTTACTAGAAGGGGATATTTATCTGTAAAGTTCACAAATAAGAAGATACCATTTGAAAGAATTCAGGTGCCCAAACTAACTCTAACTCTTGTACTGGAAACCAATTCAAAGCAACTTTTACCTCAATATCCCAAGAACAGATCACTCTCAAATCCAAAATAATTAGTAATCTCCTTGTGAAGTTAGGCATGAACATAATATTCAAAACCAGTTCTGCCTATGGGGATTCTAGTTGGCCTGACAAATTTACTTTATGTCTCCTCTTCATAGTTACCGATGTTAACCTCTTCCCTGTGCCACAGGGAACTTCTGGAGACCACATGCCGCCTGGGCAACACATTAAAGAAGCATGGAGTACGTCGAGGAGACAGGGTGGCCATCTACATGCCTGTGTCTCCACTGGCTGTGGCAGCCATGCTGGCCTGTGCCCGAATTGGGGCAATTCACACAGTCGTCTTTGCTGGTTTTAGTGCTGAGTCCTTAGCTGGAAGAATTAATGATGGTAAGCATGTCTCTGGGGACACAAGGGGATGGGGAGACTCAATGGTCCCCGTAGTTCTGACTCTTTTCTGATTCAGCCTGCATAGTTCTTCCCTCATGGTTTGAAAGTGTACCTTTCAGAATCGGTGAGGCACCTAGGTTTTAGTTCTGTCTCTGTCACTAATTAGATTGCTGTATGATTTAACCATTTAATTCTCCTAGGCCTCAGATTCCTCATTTATAAAATGGGACGATAATGCTTCTCCTTCTATTTTACAGGATTGTTAAAGGATGAAATAAGATAGTGGATATGAAAGCTGAATAAATGTGAGAGATGATGATCATATGGGATAAAAGGAGAAATTCTATAATATATCTTTCCAAAAATTCCCATGTAATCTACCTGGCTATGAGTTCCATCTGTCCCACTCTCTAGCAATTGTTAATTGTAGCTTTCTTCAGCTTTTTATGAAGATTAAAGATTTGGAGCATACAGGCAGCACTTCTTCACCTCTTCCTGAGATTTCTATCCCAGTCCTGGGTCTCTATAGCAGCTTCCTCAGAGTCTGATTATCACCAAAATGTCTGTTATTATAGTTACACACTAAATAGAGGAGCAGGCAGGAATGGTATGTAAAATGAGGGGGTTGAACTATATGATCTCTATTACCCCTTTTAGTTCTAAAGAGTTATGTTTCTAGTTGGTGTTTATTGATACCAGTCTGGGAAGGATTGGGTTCAAATCCACTGGTTTATCTGTATGATTGGGCAATTAACTTAACCTACTTGGGTTTATAGTTCCTCATCTATTTAAGAAGAAGGTTGGATTAGGTGACCTCAGTAGTTCCTTGATAGCAGGTTGCAGGTCTTTAGAATAACTCTGGGAGGTCTAAACTGGCTCTAGGTTAGGAAGATACTTGAGAGCTCTTATTTGCTTTTAGGTAGGCCAGAGGTCCATTTTGGATTGAGATGCTCTTGAGTCCAAAGTACGGTAAGCCTGAACTCTGGGGTTATCTCTCTTATCTCCCTAGGAGATTTGGGACTAGGAGTGACCCAGTGTATACAGCCACAACTTTCAAGGCTGAGCCATTCAAGCAGAAATCCCCTAGACTAGGACCTGCAGGCTAAATCTGGTAGTTTGTAGTTTGCTGACTCTGTTCAAGACTCATGTCATCTTTGCAAACACCGGAGTGACTTTTGTGACTGAGAAGATTAGGAAACATTTGTATGGGCATCTACAAAGGTGAACTCTTCTCAGTGCTAGACTCTTTAACCCACATCTATTGGGATGATATCTTCTAAATTCAGAATAAATGGAAGGGCATTTTAAATATCTTGCATTGACATCACTATTACCAATCTTTGAAAAGAGACAAAAAAATGCAAAGCTGAGCAAAGGTTGATATAGAGAGTTGATTATGAATTATTGAAATATTTGGTCTAAGGTCTTCTTAACCTGGGGTCTTTAGATCCCCAAGAGGTCTGTGGATATATTTCAAGGAGTCTGTGAACTTGGATGGGAAAAATTTGATCTTTATTTCCACTAACTGAAATTTAGCATTTTCTTTGGTTATGAATAATATTGTTTTGAAAAAGTGTCTTCACTAGATTTCCAAAAGGGTCCAAGACACAGAAAATGTTAAGAACCCTTAGTCTAAAGGACATGTGGATAAAGAACAAGTACCTACTCCTCCCCTCTCTGATGTTTTCAAGTTTGACAAGATAACTCTAAACTCTATACATTATACCTTTTGAATATTTGCAATGGGTTGTTGAGTTGTGCCCAGGTCTTCTTGACCTCATATGGCATTTTCTTGGTGAAGCTACTGGAGTGGTTTACCCTTCTCTAGCTCATTTTATAGATGAGGAAACTGAGGTAAACAGGGTAAGATGACTTGCTTAGAGTCACACAGCTAGCGAGTGTCTGACACCACATTTGAATTCAGGAAGATGATTCTTCCTGACTCCAAGTCTCACACTCTATCCACTGCACCATCTAGCTACACCCTACTTTGGATAGAAAGCTTGCAAATGACATAACCTTATTACTGAAAGATAGACATTCTCCTTGGTAGGCTTATAGCATTGTGATTTGCAGTGACTAATTAGAACAGAATCTGGGTGGCAAAGTGGAAATACAATTGACCAACCTCAAATTTATCTTTTTAATTAGCAAAATGCAAAGTGGTCATCACCTTCAACCAAGGAGTCCGGGGAGGACGGATCATCGAGCTGAAGAAGATAGTGGATGAAGCTGTGAAGAACTGCCCGACAATTAAACATATCTTAGTAGCTCAGAGAACGGACAACAAAACCCACTTGGGGAAGCTGGATGTCCCTCTTGAAGAAGTAAGTTTATTCAGTGTCAGGGTTTCTGGATTAATGTTGCTTTTTTTCTCTCCCAGCAGTTGATTTCCAATAAAGGATTAACTGATTACAGCTTCATATACCCTAACAAGAAGGTTTTGTGTTTTCACTGGGGATTCTGGATAGAGGTATCTGGCCACAGGGAAAATCATAAGAATTTTAATCCCTAAACAGGACTTTATCTCTCCTCTGCAATTGTGGAAAGAATACTGGATTTGGAGTTGGAAGACTTGAGTTCAAGTCCTTGCTTTTCCACTGGCCTCCCTGTATAACTTTGGGCAATTTACTTTTGGGCAATAAACTTTGGATTTATATTTCTCTGAGGTTATTTCTGGCTCTAATTTTACAATCCTAAATCTGTGTATCAGTACTGATGTACCTGCAAATAATCTTTAATGTAATGAACCAGTAATGGACTGGTCAATGAGAACCCAGTCCTGGTCAGGGCTCTGATTGCAGCTTTATGGACTGTCACTTCCTCTATGAAAGTAGCAATTCTAAAGCTGAACAAGACTACCATACAACTAAGGGTACAAAGCAGGATTTGAACCCACTTCTCCTGACACCAACTTCAAAACTTTTTTTTACCATGGCACATTGCCTCTTAAAAATAACTGGTGTTTATACAGCATTTTAAGCTTTACAAGATGGTATCACATTTGTTGACAACAACTGCAGTTATTAACTCCATGTTACAGATGGGAAAACTGAGCCTCAGGTAGATTAAATAACTTGCTCATGGTCACACAGTTATTATGGGTCAGAGAAAGAAATGCCCCCCAGATCTCTCCTCACCCCAAGGCTCTTCCCACTCCTTGAGCCCTGCTGAGAACTTTGATCACTAATGAGATATCAGTTTCAAAGAAAACAAGTTGGAGGATTCCAAATCTAGGGGAGAAGCTGGCAGTTCCCCAGTGTAATTCTTTTTGTTTTCTCTGCCTTGTCAGGAGATGGCCAAGGAGAATCCTGTGTGTGCTCCTGAAATCATGGACAGTGAAGACACCCTGTTTATGCTTTACACTTCAGGGAGCACAGGCAAACCAAAAGGACTTGTCCACACCCAGGCTGGCTATTTGCTCTATGCTGCTGTGACACATAAGGTATTTATTGCAATCCTGTTATGTATTGAAAAAGAAGACAATACAATCCCTGACTTGTGGCTAAAATTCTCTGCTGCAGATTAAGAACCACTCTAACTGTTAAATAATAACTCTGTCTCCCCTTCCCCCAAACATGTTCCATATCCTTCTTGGTGTGTAAATTACTTCTGCTGATAGCAGATATCCTGAGTTATCTGAAATGGATGAACTTTTTAGTGCCTGACTGGGGCCCTGATGGGTTACATGGTCACATCACTAATCAGAATTCCTGACTATAATGGTAGCCCGCTGTCTGTTTTACCACTATCCCTTGGGCATTTCAAAGCAAATGTATCATCATCATCATCATATATTTTCTTACCTCATCCTTACAACAGGGATGGAAGGAAGGTAACAAGCATTTATTAAGTACCTGTGATGTGACAGGCACTTTACAAATATTATCTTCACAATAATAACCCTGGGAGGTAAGCAATATTATTAGCTTTATTTTACAGTTGAGGAAACTGAGACAAACAGAGATTAAGTGACTTGACCAGGGTCACATAGGTAGAATCTGAGGATGGACTTGAACTCCAGTTTTCTTGAGTACAGGTCTAGTGCTCTAATTACTTTACCACCTAGTTTTCCTGGTGAGGTAGGAAGATACTATTCTCCCCATCTGGCAGATGTGAAAACAATCTTAAGGCAGTAAAGTGATATGCACAAGGTCATATACCTAGTTAGTGAGACATCTGGAACTAGAATTCTTGTGTTCTGTTTCTTAGTTGCTTGTCCTTTCAATGGTATCAAACCAGTGGTATGAATTAACACTGGTTCCAAGATACTTAGGAATCAGCCTATAATGACATCTGAATTTTAATGAAAAAAATATGGTGCCATATACTCACATCAGATGCTTCATCACTTTGAGATTAAGAAATGTGATAAGGGCAAAGGAAAATGTGAAGTGATGGATTGTTTTAAAGATACTGCAATGATAATGCTTGTGACATCTTTGAATGTAGCACTTCACAGTCTGCTAAGGGCTTTCAGGGATGTTTCTTGTTGGGTCCTCCTAACAATACAGTTGTGGTTTGTCCTTCGTTCTCAAAGAGGACCAAGACATCAGGTAGATAATGACATGACTTGCAATTGAATTTGCAGTGGGAGACTTTGGTCTTTTTAAGTCCTTCTGGCTCAGAGTGAATGTAAATAGTAACTTTCTCTTTTAGTCAGCAACCCTGAAGGTCTTTTCCTCCCAGTTTGATTTTATTAAAAGGGCCATCCCTTTACTCACTTCTTAAAAAGGCTCATTCATCAAATGGGTGTTGTCTGACTCAAAGTGAGAACTTGAAGAGACCTTAGCTTAAAAGGTCAAGGTCTCCCACTGCATCCTGGGCCATCTCCAGTCATCCTGACCATATCTGGCTCCTGGACCCAAATGGCTCCAGAGGAAAATGTGAGGCTAGAGACTTTGTATAGTCCTCCCTGACACAAATCAAATTCAATTCCAAGTTATGTCATTATTTCCCTGATGTCATAGTCCTTTTTGGAATGAAGGACAAACCGTACACAACTACAGCTTAGCAACCGGGTAATGTAAGCAGGAGAGGTGTTGTCTCCATTTTTGTAGGTGAAGAGATTGAGGTTTCAGAGACTTGTCTATGCTCAGGACATAGACTCAAGTCTTCTGGCCAAGATTTTTCTCGTTATTCCACAATGCTTTTCTAAAGTCATGTTGATAAAGGCAGTGCAGTGCATCATATAGAGGGAGTTGAAATCCATATACTAGGCCCAGCTGTGTCACCAGTTCTGTGACCCGTCTGAGCCTCAATTCCCTCATTTGTAGGAGGAAGAGCTTACACTAGGTGATTGTTGAGGTCCTCTCTAGCATTAGCATTTCAGAATCCTTAAACAAAATGGGATTAGCTCTTTCAAAAAACAAATGTAGCATATGGTAATTACATTCTATACTAGAGTGAACTCATATCATTTTGTAAAACAATATTGAGTATGTTTATTTTAAGAACTTAAAAATTCTGTATTTCTTTTAGTGTGTGTGTGTGTGTGTGTGTGCGTGTGAGTTATTATAGTATTCTTTACCATTATTATGTGGGAAGCCATATTCCCCATGTAGGATATCTTTTTTGGGGGGAGGGAGGAGCTCAGTACATATTTGTGACAGCTTGATGTAGAGAACTCCTGGTATGGAAATTCTACCATGCAGATTTAGATTTAGTTGTCTTGGACCTGAGAGGTTAAGTGACTTGCCTGTGGTCACATAATTAGTATGAATTAGAAGCAAGATATTAATCTTGGCCTTCTCAATTCAAATAGCAGAATATCCGCCCCCCCCCCACCCCCCCCGAAACAGTTTTAACAGTAGGGAAACAAAGGAACAAATCCTATGTCATGGCAATTATTCTCATTCACTTCTATCTCTCACACCCAGGTTTTCTCTCTAGTTCCCTGCCATGGGCTTTGTTTTTCCCTCCAGTGCTGGACTTACTTCTCCTCTCTGTCCCTCCCCTCCATCTCTGTTGGAGTCCTTTTTTCCCTCCAAGGCTTTACTATTTCCCCCATCATCCCAGGGTGTTTCTTTCTTCCAGAGTTCCTTTGTTGCCACAAGCACATGTAGTTCATTTCAAGAGCACTTATGGGTGCTCTCGTTCCTCTTTGCAACTCTTCTCTGTTTTCTTTTTTCAAAGTGCTGCTTTTGTCCTTTTCATTTAATAGACAAGAAAAGGGAGACCCAGATTTGTCAAGCACGATTGCACAGGTAGTGGCAGAATTCATATTCAAACTCAGGACCGTTGACCCCAAGTTCAATGTGTTCTGTACGCTATTGATGGAACAGCTAACATTTTTGTTGGATCTCTGTCTAGATAAAATCATTTTTCCAGATAAAATCATCGGGATGATAGAGTAATGCAATAATCGGTGTCAAAGATTAGGGTGTGGGAGAAGGGATTGGATCAGCAGCCCCTTCTGTGAAAAAGATCACATACTCAAAGGTACTGACTGACAAAGGACAGCCTAGTTCAGGGTTCTTCTCTGAGTCATCTGATGCAGTAAGCAATCCTTGGTCCCATGACAAAGGTGTAGGAATTTATATCCTTAAGTGGTATGAAAGTCTTTTCCCTTTGAAAACCCTCTGGGACATATTAGGTATCATGATCTTATCAGCTCCCTAGATTTTTATCTTTGCACAGATTAAAAAAAAACTTTCGCTTTTAAAAATACTTCCCATCCCCTTAAGTACAAGCATTAAAGAAATTTTGACCACAGTAACTTGATTGTACTTTTTGTCTGGTGAGTTTCCTAGTGCATCTCAGGATTGAGTTTGGTATTTTGTATTCAGTAGCCGGAGACTCCAGGGATACTAACAGACCTAAAAAAAATATAACATACAAGGCTGACTCTTTGATTGGTTTTGCCAGCTTCTGGGGCTTTTGTTTTCCATCTGGCAAGAGGTGGCGCCAGCTTAATCTTCTAGTGTGATTGTGAGATGAACCAGTGAGAGCGATGTCAGGAAAGAGCTCCCAGACTTTGCCAGCATAGCTTGTCCTACATAATTACCTCATTGATGGAGAACTCCACCTGCTTTCTCTGAATTCCTCGGATCACGGGGAGAAGAGAAGACCTCCAGTGAACTGCTTAGTCACTGTCCTCAAGGTTCTGAAATGACCACATTTTCCGTACTACTAGCAAAGCTTGTGTGATTTTAACAACTCCCCAAATGTTTCTGTCTTTCACTTTGGTTTCATTTACTGCTAATTCTTTTTACTGGGGTCATTAACTGCCTTCTGGGAATGATCATGGAACTTACTGCTTGGAAAACTGCCTGGCCCTTTGCTTAGGCATTTGATTTCTCATTGGCTTACATTTACGTGACAAACGAGGATGTGCTGAGCACAAGTCATGTTTGCAAATAAAATTATTTGCAGCCAATATTAACATGATAGAAAAGTCAGTGGGGTGTGTTTTATGGGTCCTGTGAAGACATGCTGACTCTTGGTCTTCTGATACTGAGTGTAGTCAGCTGACAGAATCATGGAGAATGGTGGCCAGAATAAGAGAAGCATATGTCTCCTTTTCTTTTATACTATACTTGGAGAAGGTGCTCTTTTCACATTTTAAAGGAGCATTTGGGAGAGCTAAATCCAATGGTTACTGGGTTTTTTTTTCCCTCAAATTCTCTCATGCTACAATCTCACCTGGGCTAGATTTGTCACCTGAGCAGAAAACAAATAAATGATAATAACAGCTAGATACAGTCAGTATTTTAAGGTTTCCAAAGTGTTTTAATATGTTAACTTACTTGATCCTCAAAACTCTATGAGATAGGTACTCCTGCTATCCTCTCCATTTTCCAGATGAGGAAACTTGAGCTCAAGAAAGGTTAAGTGATTTGCTCCCACAGCTAGTGTTTGAGGTAGGATTCAAGTTTAGGTCTTCTTGACTCGAAGTCCCATGCTCAGTCTACTGAAACACCTGGCTACCTCAATAATAGAAGAGGGATAAAGGAGATGGGGATCACTTAGGTGCAAGGAGCTTTACAGGGCATTTAATAAATGAAAACTTTGGGCCTGTCCCTCAGGCAGTGTACACTGAGTTCTTTTTGGCTCCTAGAGCAGTCTTATTATAAGGAAAGTGCCATTTGGAGGGTTGTTGAGAGTAGGAGAAACCATCACTTCCTGCCAACAGATAATCAACAGTCAATGATGTTGACATACACAAGCATATACACATAGACATACACACATATATGGAGGTATATATAAATTATGTTGACATACATATGATGCTGTGAGTTGAACACACTTGAAAGCATTGTGGCTTTCCATTTGGCTCAAGAGACAATGCCAGAGCACCGTGAGGGCTCCCCTTAAATCCTACACCTTATACCTGTAACTTCATTTAGGGGCTGTGCTTGGAGCAACTTTTGGTTTCCCAGGTTCCCACTCAGTTAAGCTTCCATCCTGTTTTCTCTAGTAGATTTCACCTCTTCTTGTCATCTTCCACATCACCTCCTAAAACACAGTGTTAAGTGCTTAATAAAGCTTTTCAGAAAGAGGCGTCAGTGTGTTGGAATGGAGGGGATGTTGTAGTGCCCCATTCCTTCCTTTTACATGAAGCATTAATTGTTAGGAAGTAGCCTGAATACACAAAACTCTAATGCCTACCCCCTACACAAAGGGTAAAACTGAGATAAAAATAAAGGTAACATACAAACTGTGCCTGTGATTTCATTAGTATACAGAACTTCCAAGTGAAGAAACTCCCTCTGCTAATACAGGTTGGTACTTTACAGTTTTAGGGGTTTGTTGAGAGCTTTGAGAGGGTGAGTAATTCACTTAGAACCATTATGGATCAGAAGAGGGATTTGAATCCAGGTCTTCCTCTCTCACTATTAGATGATAACTCATAGTTACATAATGTGTTTCATTTTCATAAATGAGCTCTACTCACAATAAATATATGAGGTAGGTAGTCAAAATCTTATTATTCTCTTTTTACAGATGAGAAAACTGAGCCTCATGGAGGGTAGATCACTTGTTCATGGCTGTATGGGGCAGTGTCAGGAATACAACTCAGATCTTTTTGACTCTTACTCTAGTGTCTTTTCCAGCACACCATACTGCTTCTCTGTATGATAACATACATCCTGGTGGAAGGGAGGAAGATGGAAAGAATCAATATTCCCATTCCTTCACTTCTGAGAACAGTTGTAACAGGCCTTTTCTATTCCTCTTGTTCCCCTTAAGCCCTACCCCCACCTCTGTCCCTCCTGTTACATCTCTCCATCTTCCTTTTTTCCCAAGTTTCACTATGGAAATATTATTACTCTAGCTGATGAAATGTTGTGACCTATGCAGAGGATGTTGCATTTGGTAGAAAGTTCCTCAGGAAATACTATTTGAAAGAAAGGACATGTTGCTGACATGAAGCAGTGTTTAATAAAATAGAACAACGGACTTGAAGCCAGACAGATTCAAGTTCAAACTTTGCCTTAGATTCTCACTAGTTGTGTGACCTTGGACAAGTCACTTAACCTTGTGGGCCTCAGTTTCCTCTTCTGTAAAATGAAGGGGTTTGGACTTAATGATTTCTAAGTTATAAGCCCATACTTCTATGAGATTTCAGCATAATTTCAATATCTTATGGTCTGAATTAGATAGTTCAGTTTATTAGAGCATGACATTAGAGTTCAGAGTTTTTAGTTTTGTTTAGACTTGTTAGCTTCTCCTTCTTAGCCCCTGGTGTCACGTGCCTCTCAAGTAAATGCCATTCCACCAACACCATTACTACTGCTACTACTACCACCATTACTCCTACTGTTACCACCATTACCACTGCCACCACCACCATCACCATTATTCCTAACACAGACATTTATGTAATATCTCTGTTGGGGCAGCTAGGTGGTGCAGTGGATAAAACACCAGTGTAGGAGTCAGGGGACCTGAGTTCAAATCTCACCTCAGACACTTGACGCTCACTAGCTGTGTGACCTTGGGCAAGTCACTTAACCCCAATTGCCTCATCCTGGGTCATTTCCAGTCATCCTGATGAATATCTGGTCACTGGATTCAGATGGCTCTGGAGGAGAAATGAAGCTGGTGACCTGCACATCCTCCCTCACTCAAAACAAAGTCAAGTGCAAGTCATGTCATTACTTCTCTGATGGCATGGTCTTCTTTGGCAACAAAGGACGAACACACACAATATCTCTGTAATTTTTTAATTTAAATTGCTTTACTGAACTGGCTTTCCTTTTTTTCTATTTGTACTTTACAAACACAGGATATGAAAAATGATTGCCCCTTGTGTCTAAAGGACTATTTCTTCATCATTACAATGATTATGCTTATCTCTGAACATCTGTTCTTTTTCCAGTACGTGTTTGATATCAGACAAGGAGATATATTTGGCTGCGTGGCAGACATTGGATGGATTACTGGTCATAGCTATGTTGTGTATGGTCCACTCTGCAATGGAGCCACCAGTGTCCTGTTTGAGAGCACCCCAGTTTATCCCAATGCAGGTGAGGTCTCCGGATCTCCTTTTGCAATCAGATTGTAGAAGCCCACAGAATTCCATTATCAGAAGAGACCTCAGAGAATATCTGGTCCAACAAATACCTGAAAAATAATTCCTGTACATATCTTAAAAGTGGTTAGCTTGCATATGCTCAAGGACCTTCAATGGGAGGGAATCAACACTCTCCAGAAAAGCATCTGAGGGATGAGGAAAAGCAGTGAGGTTTTAGGAGTTGTAAAGGGAGGTCAGAAGCATTTGGAGGTATAGTGAGGTTTGGGAAAACAGTCAAAGAATACTACTTTTCACTTGTGAGAGCAGCAGAGTAGAAACAGTGTGTTCCTTTTCATCCCTCTCCAGCCAACAAATGAAAGGGGCAGTTCAGTGAACCTTGACTGAAGGGAAATAATTAGAATAATGAAGCTTACGCTTGTATAGCATTTTATAGTTACAAAGGTCACATCCATTATCTCATTTGATCCTCTTAGTAACCGTGTGAAGACTGCAGAATAGGTATTATTATCAGTTCCATTTTACAGATAAGGAGACCATTAGATACTCAGAAGCTATCAGAGGCTCGGAGCTGATTAGGGCCAAATAGAAATCTGCAGAGTCTGAATTTGAGCTTAGGTTTTTATGACTTGATGCTCAGTGCTTTTAGTGTTCTTAATACTTCTCTTGATTAAGCACTAAATAGACACTAATTATCCACTTAAAATATCTTCTTAGGTAACTGGTTGCTGAAGTCACCAATACTACAAACCGTTATTTTTGGTAAACTGCAACATTAAGATGGAGAAAATGACACAGTAGCCAATTGTTAATATCATGTAACAAAGATAATTTAGGAGTTTTACCTGATAGTTGTGTTTCTGAAAAGTTGTGGATACATTAAATTTTTGTAAATTATAAACTATACTTTGTAAATCTGTAAACCATACTATAAATGTGGCTATTCAAAAATCCCTGTGGTCAATCCTTTTGTAGAGTGGAAAATATTCTGAGTTTTCTTAAGTCATAGTTATATCTATAATAATGACTATAATTTTCCCCTGTCTCAGGGGCAGCTAGAAATCCTATTTTGTAAATGAATATTGGTTCCTTCAGATCTAATGGAAAATTCTGCCCTTATACGAAAGAATAATTTAAGGCAACACAGTGTATTTTATGAGAGAGTCTCTAAAATGCTAACAGGGAGATTATTCTTATTTATAACTTTTATTAAAATATAATATAGCTATCACTGTTTTCAATGGAACATTAATTCAAACTCTGTATTTTCCCCCCAGATAGTTATGGTTATTTAGTGTCAAGAGAAGTTTGTTTCCTAAAAATGTTATCCACAGGGGACTTAGTGTTCTTAGACAATAGGAAAATATTAATATAGCCTAAGATTTATAGCTTTGCACTGAGGATATGTTAAATCACCCAGTAAACAAATGAAAAAAGACTTCTGCCAGCATCATATTGTTGGTAGCTACTGTTTTGTCATTTAGAAATGTTTAGAGTTATCAAAACCATTCTATGACCTGTGGGAATGACAGTGAATTTGGGGGCATTTTTGTAGGTCGATATTGGGAGACAGTACAAAGACTGAAAATTAATCAGTTCTATGGTGCTCCTACTGCTTTCCGGGTACTATTGAATTGTGGAGATGCTTGGGTTAAGAAGTATGACAGATCTTCCTTAAGAACCTTAGGATCAGGTAAGACACACATTTGCTTATGTTAGAAGAAGTTTGGGGTATGGTTTTTCTTATTCAATACACTTAGGGAATAAGTGAGTATTGTAAAGCATCATATAATTGAAAAAGCAACAGAAAATATGGATTTTGCATTTTGAATTACAATCATTTCATGAAGAAGGAACATGTTTTAATGGGTATATTTGAATGTTATGCTTATAAAAAATAGTATGTAGTTTTTGAGGAACACTGAGTTACATTATTCTTGCCTTAGAGTTGATACCATCATTAATCAATATGCTATGTGCTGGATACTAGCAATACAAAAACAAAGGAAGGATGAATGAAAAAAAATTAGGAACTGTACTAAGTGCTGGGTAGATAAATAGAAGAGAAGGATAGTCCTTGCTCTCAATGAGCTCACATTCCAGCGAGGGAGACAACACACAGAGAGTGATTCAGCTCTAAGACCCAAGGTCCTTACAGTGCAGCAGCAAAACAGATGCAATGCATTATCTTTACAGTCTTTTGCACTGATAAAACCCTATCAGCTTCTGATAACTGCATCATCTGGACAGAACCAAGGACTTTGGTGACAAGAACTTTCCCCCTTTTATCTTGTGTTGCTGTTGCTGCATCATTCTCAGAAGCTGTTTTCAGGTCTCATCTTTGCACAGGTTGCTTCCTAAGCTATGGAGGATGGACTGGAAGCAGGACCAGTGAATTGGGGTTGGGAAGGAAGGTGCTGTTGCTGTCAGGGCTTTTGAGCTTATCTGCCTATGGGTTAGTTGGTCAGTGGTTGGTTTTGATGGTGGTGAGGAAGATGGGACCCTTCTCCACAGTGATTTCTTCCCCCAAAGAGTGCTGTGTAGATTGGTAGGACTGGGAGTCCTGGGGGAGCTTCTATTCTCAAGGCTCTTGGGTTTGGATCTCGGGTTATCTTGAGTAGAGTATAAAGGAAGATAGTGATAATGTTGGTATTTGGACTTACCTCACACATCCCACCTCTTATCTCTCTCTCAGGATACCTTCCTGTTTCAGCTAGGTTGGACTGCTTGCCCAGTAGGTTGATGGAGGTGGCTAATCCCTTTCCATGGGAACTGCTTCCCCTGATGATGGCTGTAGGGACTGGGCTAGAAGTAGGAATGGTAGTCTGGGTACACTGATATTCCCAAGGCAATTGTTTAGGGTTCTGACTTATAGGAAGGTGATAATTGAGGTTACTGGGTGGGAATTGGTGAGGGAGAGGAGAGAATATGTATTTACATAGCACCTAATATGTGCCAGGCCCTGTGCTAAACATTTTACAAATACTATCTCATTTGATCCTCACAAGCCTGTGAGGCAGCTGTTACCCCCATTTTACAGCTGAGGAAACTAAGTGACTTCCCAGGATCACACAAGTAGTATATGTCTGAGGCTGTATTTGAACTCAGGGTCTCCTTACTCCAAGGCCAGTGCTCTAGTCACTGTGCCATTCATTCCTTTAGTTAGCTGGTAGTTTGATTTATATATTGGCATAATATATCTTTTGTTTCTCAGGGAATTCCATAAGCCTTACTCTCAAAATGTTTACATTCTAATTGGAGAGAAAACAAATACAAATATAAGTTTAATGCTTAGCAATAAACTACTGGATCCATAGGGCTGGAGCACTATACTTATCTCCTTTCCCTATAAGGGCCCCTCTGCTCTGGACACAGGCATGAAGTCTGACTTGGGTTCAGTCCTGAGGGTGGTGGTGTGTGATCTTTAATGAGAGAGGGGGTAGGCTCCATTTTCTCACACTCTGGCTTGTTAACCCCACCTTCAGTTCCTTAAAAATGATTTACTTATAGTTAAGGTTTACACTCACATTTAGGACTTCTCTGAGAGAATAGAAGGATACTCAATGTACAATATGAATCAAGTATGGGACTTGTTTATTTCCTATACACAAACAATAAGCTAAGTCACAAACGACTTTCACAAGTGTGGATTGGCAATCATATTTAAACTAAACAAGAGGAAGTGATAATACCTGGCCAGGAGATTGCTACTTAAAGATATTTAAAGGAGCTTGCAGGACTGCTGATTATTTTATATTTCTTCTGCATTTTACATTTCACCTCAAATCTGCACTCAAAGTTCATGTCTTTTGACAAGCCAGGTCAGGGTTTGGACTTTCCCTTTTATTAGTAGAAAAGCTTTGCTTGCCAGCAGTTAGCTTCACTCATTGGATACAATACCTCCAGATCTCTCAAACTCACTTGGTTGTATAAGGCCGGACACATCTACCTGAAGGAAAAAGCTCCATCATTTGCTGAGGAAAGAAAACACAGTGGAGACTTGCTAGAGCTCCACATGTAAGCTTGGGTAGTTGAATCTATGCTCTATGTTGAAATGACAGCAAAGTTAAGAAATGAATGCAATCCACTCTCCCACCTTTGTAGGGAGCTGAGAGAAAGAACACACTATTTCCTACATGGGAGAGTCAAAGTAAGAGAATGAGTAGGAAGTTGTCTCTCCTTTTATGAAGTCCGTTCAGTCACTGGCTCATCTGTGTCAGCAGTCAATGAAGGGATTGCTTCATTATTTCAAAGTGACCATTTCCTTTAGTGCTGACCCACTACATGGCTGGAAGCACTTAGGGAATTTGTTATCTCCAATGCATCCAAATGCTGAGCCACCATGTCCCTTGCACCCTCAGAAATTTGCAGGTGAGCTCCAGGTACACAATCCTGGTGATGGCTCATATAGGATAATTTAATCTCTGATTCATAATTAAATATAGAATAAAGATAAAAAAAATGTTGTTCAATTGTGTCAGACTCTTTGTGACCTAGTTTTGGATTTTCTTGGCAAAGACACTGCTATGGTTTGCCATTTCCTTCTCCAGCTCATTTTATAGATGAGGAAACTGAGGCAGCAGGATTAAGTGACTTGCTCAAGGTCATACAATTAATAAGTGTCTGAGACCAGATTTGAACTTAGTAAGAGGAGTCTTCCTGATTCCAAGCTCAATGCTCTATCCATTGTGCCACCTGGATGCCATGTATTATATAAAAAGAATAAGTACAAAAATGCAGAAAGTAGTGAAATAACAGGTAGTTAGGGAGGGCAAGCACTAGCAGTTTGGGGAATCAGGAAAGGCTTCACGAAGAAGGTAATTATGTTATAACATGGTAAAGCCTTTGAAAGATGGTTCTGTAAGAAGGACCCATTTCTAAGACTCTTTTGTAACAACCAGTATTTTATTTTGACATTATATTATTAATTTTTCTTGAAAGTTCTGCTTTTTTATGAGACCCCATTATCTATAAATGTTGTAGTCACCTCCTTTGAAAGTGCTTGAACCATTTCACAACTGTAGCATCCCCTCCTCGCAACCGCCTTGGTTCAGGGGAACTTATCTTCTTTCTCTGAGTTAGAATGAGAACAGAAGCCAAAAATCAAGGACCTGACAGCTTCTGGTCCTGGATTTTGGGCTTTCATTTTGATTTTCTGCTTCATCCCATACACAGTCTTGTCTTTTTTTTAAATCTGACTTGTGCCTTAGTTTCTGTTCCCGTATTTCCCTATGACTTGATCCTCTTAGTTCTGTTGTCATTTCTCTCTGCCTCTGGACTCCCCATATCAACGTGACTGTGGTTGGTCATTAATCCGGAACCTCTATTCACTATGTTATAGGTCATGACAGGGTATCCACATCCTACCTTCTTTTGAGCCATATGGATAAGCCAGGGGCTTGAATGTGGGGGCCAAAGATGGGGACCATATTTTTAGATTTTTGACACTTAACAGATTAATTTCATTTTATCTTGCCTATGGGGGAAAGGCAAGTGACCCAAACTCAAAACTGTTGCAAGTAAAATTAAACAAAATTCAATTTTCTTGAAGCAAGATAGCATTTTATTAGTAGGGCACAAACCTATCAACAGAATAGATCTTTGACTCAGTTTCTAGACCTAAGACGCCAAACTTAAGACTTACCTCATTTTTACAAGGTTCAAACAAGTAGTAAAATGGGGTAGGTGACACAATATAGTTGAGGACAATATGACTGTTTATATACCTGAGTCAAGAAGGAACAATATGATTGGTTGAAAGTTGGGAACTGAGTGGCTAGCAAAACCCCTTCCTTCCCTCCTGTGACTAAGATGCGTTCACTGTTTGAACCCACCTGTAAGGTCAAAAGATAGTGAGTGGGCGAGATTTTTTTGGACAGCAAACATGACATCCTTGAAGGATAGCTTGGTGGTGTAAAGATACTAGACCAGACTTCCCGATATGCACATGGATCCCCCATAACAGAGTCCCTTGAGGCGAGAATAGAGCAATGAGAAGAAATGGGTTTTCAAACTTAACTTATAACAGACCAGTTGAATTTCTGAGCGAAGTTTAGAGAAAAGAGAGCCATAACTTGGGCAGTTACAGGACAAAAGCAGTTCATGGTAAATAGGATCAATAAAAAAAATGATAACAAATCCAGTTAATTTCCTTGAACCCAAATCTTGAAATTTTCACATCATTCTTTTTTACTGTTTTGGTTTCAGTGGGAGAACCAATTAACCAGGAGGCCTGGGAATGGCTCTACAAGGTGGTGGGGGATAGCAGGTGCACACTAGTTGACACCTGGTGGCAAACAGGTAACAAAGCATTATGACTAACAGTGTGTCAAGAGATGGCTAAGATTAGTTTGGTAGAGGAAGCAGTGAGTTACGTGCTATTTTATGTACCCAGGTGAATTTTAATAAGGATGGTCCTATTTTTTTTAAGAAAGATGTCTGTGATGCTAAATCTTTATTTAACTCCAGTAAGAAAAGTTGTGTTATCTAGTTTTTCACCTTTAAATGAACATAGTTTCCTTTTTCTCATATGTATTTGAATCAGTGTTAGGGCATCTATTGCAGAAGACCATTCTAATCTGCTGAATACAGCTAGTGGAAATCATCAATCTGCTATAAAGTTCGTCTGAGTAGAGATGAAGCCAGACTGGTGAAGAAATTTGTTAGAATGGTCAGTTTGAATGGACAATAATCTCATCAGTTTCAGAATAGCATGGACATTCTAATTCTATGTAATCAGAGTAATTTTGTTTTTCCAAACACTGCACAGAGATTCTGCAAAGCAATATAAAAATGATTTAGGTGAGAAATTGTATATTCTGTTCTTGCTTATACATGCATGTGTGTATGTATGTCACATGCTTGTGTGTATTACACTTGCTGTTGAATAAAAGGCATTATTTAATTCTGTATTATGTCATTGGAAGACATATACAAATTTCAACATGCTACTTTGTCCTTTAATGAACTTAGCTTTTGTCCGACAAATGCAGGAACTACAGAGGCATCAGAAAAACTCATGCAATTGGGAGTCATCTGTGCCATTGTACCACAAAATTTAATTTGCTTTCTGATATTTCTTAATTTTTCAGTATATTTACTGGTCATTTCCTTTCTTAAACAGAATATGTATAAATTCAGAAAATTCAAATCCTAAACCTGAATTTGCAGGTGTGTAATCACCATGAATCTATAAAATAGGAATAATTCTATGTATTCTGAAGTTTGCAGAATGGATGAGTGAGATTGTATGACATTCTTTGGGCCCCTTAAAATCAATTCTAGATAAGGAAAAAACATCACTTGCTCCCTGTGCTAACTTACAATTTTCCCTACTTGAATATTCTTTATATAGAAACAGGAGGCATTTGTATTGCTCCTCGGCCTTCTGAGGAGGGGGCTGAGATCATCCCTGGTATGGCTATGAGACCCTTTTTTGGAATTACTCCAATTTTGGTGGATGAAGAGGTGAGTTTAAGTTCCGCTCACACCTTATTCATCTTATAGACCTCCTCATTTTCATGCCAATCTTGCTCAAGCCTCAACAACTGAATCTACTTGTGTTCTGCCAGCTGCACTGTTTTCTCATTGAGGAATACTGGTAGGAGCTTAGAACTCTGACATTTAGATCTCTAATATCTGTAAGGTCTCTTTCATTGTTGTTCCCTAAATATTTATAATATTGCGTAGGGGAAGGGCAGGCACCAGACCCAGAGTTGCACACAATCTCAGGGCTTGGGAACAGATGGGACCTACTAGCCTTTTCTTCCCCAACACCAATTATCCCCATACTTCATAACCCAAGGTTCATATCGAACTTATATTCTACCATAACTCCCAGATAATTTTTTAGATGAACTGCACATTCCAACTCAAATGCTGTTACTAGGTCTCTTACCACCCTGCTCACCCAACATGAGATCACTAATATCAAGAGAATGTCTTGTAGCTTTTTTAAAAGTTCAGCAAGTAATGGATGGTTATGGGCAGCTTCAAGTTTTCTTTGTCTTCCATGCATAGCCTTCTGAGGCAAGTGTTCCTAGAACCTAACAATTAGAGATTGTACTTCAGTGAAATATCCTCTTCTACAATTTCACCCTGGCCTAGCCTGCTAAATCCAGTCTTTTCTTTATTAGAAAAGAGGCTGAGAATTCCTCCAGCCCCTAGTTAGCATTAACAAGGAATTCCTGTGATTTCACCATAACATTTCACACCCACAATAGGCTCTTGTTCTTTTGTTAATATGTAATTCATGTTATAATGGTATTTGGTAATGATATGCCCCTCAAAGTTCTTTCAGGTCACTGATACTGTCATTTGCCTTAGATTTACATCTTCTAAAGGGCATAGACCACATTTCTTTACCTTGTTTCATATAATTCCTGGCATAATGCATTTAATCGTGCAGTTAATAATAATTTTCAGTCTGGGGGAGGGGTTCCTATCAAAAATGAAGAGTCAAAGGGAATTCTTTTTGGGGGGCATGTGCTTTTTATTCTCTACCTCATATCAAACAACCAAGAAAACAATGTTGACTGCAGGCTTCTTCTTTAGCTCTTCAGATCTCCACTAGGATTTGTTTTCTACTGAGCCTTTTTGTGTGTTTTTTTCTTTTTTGATCTTTTGACTTTTAGGGAAAAGTCATAGAAGGTGGTGATGCCTCTGGTGCTTTGTGTATTACTCAGGCTTGGCCTGGCATGGCAAGGACAATATTTGGAGATCATCAGAGATTTGTTGATGAGTACTTCAAAGTTTATCCAGGTAAGAGTGTGTAAGTGGATAACCTGGCATAGCTTAGGGATGTGACAGAATCTCAACTCAGCAAAATATCAGTTTCTTGTTTCTCAGAAAGTTCCAATGAGCCAAATCCAACCTTCTAAAGGAAAGAGCCAAGAAATAAATATGGAAAATATAATTAAGGCAGGAAAGGGTCATCTTGTATTATTGCACTTAAAACTGAAAAGACAACACATACTACCTCCTGTTCCTTGTTAGAAGGAATGTTTATTTAGTGTTTTTCATTCAAGGATCTTAGAATGATTCAGAAATATTAATTGAACCTCATTTTCTTAGGCACCTTTAAACAAACACTGAAATACTTTGGTATTTCCAAGATCTTTAATTTTGTTAGTGTAGGCACTCCAACAATGGAACACAGATTGCAACATCCTGTAACTTAGTAGATAGTTCCTGTGGCTGAAAAATTCATTCCCCTTGAAGTCAACCTAGTGACAGGACTCCTCCAGGATTACTTAGGCTGGTTTTTGGGCAATAGACAACAAACAGGTCCATCTCTGGGACTGTACTTGAAACCATTTCTTGCTTATTAGGACCTGCTAGAGCTGATACTCTGCTAGTATAGCCTTCAAAAGGCAAGATTATTTTTCTTATCATGGTGAGGCATTAGAGTGCATCTTTAGCATAGAAAGCATTCAAATAAAATGTTGAAATAAATAAGATGGGTTAGAGTCCTAGCTAAATACTATTGTATTCCTGACCTATTACATTATGTATTAACAAAAGTGCAAGTCCCTATTGTAGGCCTTTATCAGTCATATCTGACTCTTTGTGACCCCATTTGGGGTTTTCTTGGCAAAGATACTGGAATCATTTGCCATTTCCTTCTCTAGATCATTTTACAGATGAGGAAACTAAGGCAAATAGTTAAGTGACTTCCCAGAGTCACCCAGTTAGTAAGTGTCTGAGGCCAGATTTGAACTCAGGAAGATGTTTTCCTGACTCTGGGCCTGGCACTCCCTCAACTGTACCACCTATTGTGGGTAATGTAACTAGGGGATGGAGGAATTCTCGGCCTCTTTTCCAATAAGGAAAAGACTGCTACTATATTAACTATGTAACTTTGAGCAAGTCATTTAAAATCTCTGGGCCTCTGTTTTCTTTGGGATAAAGGAGTGGAACTTGCTGATTTCCTGGGTTCCTTATAGCTCTAAATCCTACAAGAATGACTTTTAAAAAACCCCATCCTTCATAAGCTGGGCTGTGAAAGAACAAGGCATTCTAGACAGAAGTCTCAAGATTTTCATAGGGAGGGTGGGGAGAAGATGGGAAAGAAGTACAACAGAAAAAACACTGAACTAGGGAATCAGGAGACCTGCGTTCAACTTCCAGCTGTGCCAGTGACCAGATGTATGACTAAGGGCAAGCTATTTCCATCATCTGAGCTTTAGTTTCCTCATCTTTGCAGTGAGGAGGTTAAACCAGATGATCTCTAGTGTCCCTTCCAGTTTTAATTCCCATGAGAAAAAGTGACCATGTATGAAATAATAAGCTCAAAGTTATTAATAATTTGTTTTAAAAATGTGTATATTAACTTTAGACAAAATACTAACAAATGTGTCCTCTTGCTTCCATGTCCCCTTCTGCTATACTTTTCTATGCATTTCATTTTTTTGGCTATTCTGATCTTAGCTCTTAATTTCTAAGCCATTTATCATATTTTCTAGAATAATGAATCCAGGGATGATTCAGTTTGACCACTGAAATTTTTGTTTTTAAGCAGAAAGAAGATGGGATTGGGTCATTGGAAGGATATTAACTCTGGCAGGACTTTTTCAACGTCAAGGCCAAGTTTGCATTTACTGATGCCAAGCTCTTTTACTATACTAGGTTATTATTTCTCTGGAGATGGTGCTCATAGGACTGAGGAAGGATATTACCAGATAACTGGCCGGATGGATGATGTTATAAACATCAGTGGTCATCGACTAGGAACTGCAGAGATTGAAGATGCAATGGTAATTCACAAAGAAAAGTTCTCTTTTCCCTAATTGCCTCTTCTGCAAACACTGCTACAGCACTTCATTTCTTCATATGTAATGGGGTGGGAGGCAGATGTGTTAGTACACATCAAATTCAGGTATGTAATTAATCAACTGAGTTTGGTTATTTATCTAGTCTTGCATGTTCTGTTTTTCTTTTCTCTCTGTATTATCAGGCTAACCATCCTTCTGTGCCTGAAACAGCAGTGATTGGCTATCCTCATGGCATAAAAGGAGAAGGTGAGTGTTAAAAAAGAGATAATTTACAAATTATTCTAATTTCATATACAAATTATGAAGGAACATAGAAAATAGAGGTCCCTAGGTACCACAAGAAGAGTATAAAACAAATTCTTTTTTCAAAAAAAAAAAAGGCGGGAGGAGAATTATCATTTGATATAAAAGGCAGGCATTCTATGTAGTAAGAGATTTCTGAAACTGATTTGAGTCTAAATGGGTATTATTTGAAGATGGCAGTACTAGAGAAATGAATGTCTTTTGAGCATCATTGGGGGGAAGTTATGCCCTTCTCATGTCCTCTGAATGCTCATGAAAAGAGTACATGGCATTTCTCCTTCCAAAGTCTATTTACTGTTCTGTCCTATGATAGAGTCCCCAAAATTTCTTGTTTTATGGTTCCAAAAGAAAGGCCAAATACCTAAAAGTTTGTATTACTGTTTCCTTCAAAAATGTAAAATATCCTGGTGACCTCCTGTGAGTTTGCTGATGTGTGCTAATTTGACCATGGATAAGATAGTGAAAATTTTTTAAAAAGGCCAAAAAGGGGTGGCAAATTTCTAAGTATGCCCTATCTCAGGGTGGGGAGGAGACCTAAGGCCACATGTGACCTTGTAGGTCCTTAAGTGTGGCCTTTTGACCGAATCCAAATTTTTATGTTAAAATTTGGATTCGGTCAAAAGGCCGTGATAAGGGCTGGAAAGGGGATGTGAGACCCTCACAAAGACCTGGGTACCAGGGGCAGGTAGTCTGGAGAAGGATTCAAGAACTTAAGCATTATTTATTGCGCTTTTGAGCGGGCAAGAGTTCTTAGGGAACCTGCAAGCTTAAAGGGGTACAGGGAAAGTTTATATAGTACATTCTATAGTATTACTTGTGCCAAATATGCTAACTAGGTGTTTTGGGGTGGGTTTAGGGAGTGGTTAAGGAGTGGTCAGTTCTTAAAGGAACATGCACTTTTGATATCTACTGTGCAGGTATTTTACCCAAAATTCATTGGAAAATAGCCCAAGGAGGTGGGCTGGAGGTGTGGTTTTAGATCAGAAATGTCACTAAGTCAACAAATGGTCAGGGCTGATCAGGAAAAGCCAAGTTTCTGGTCAATGTCTTGTTAGACAAAATTAATGTAAGGGAGTATAGGTATGTCTAAGTCTAGAATACATATGACTGGTCAGTGAGTAGTAAATGTCGTTATGACCCAGTACACAGCCAGTTCAGTACACAGCTGGTTCAAACTAATGAGTTCTATGGGTGCAGCTGGCTACTAGAGCAGGAAAGGCGATAACGGCTGTTGCTAGGGCAGGCTATGTCCTTGAGGAAGAAACTGCCTGAGATAGTATTTTGAGGCTAGGGAGAAATGTGATTTTTAAAGAGAAATGTGATTTTAGAATTGGGGCCCAAGTACATGCCACCAACCACCCCATCAGCCACACTTAAGGACTTGCAAGGCCACATGTGACCTTGAGGCTGCAGGTTCCCCAACCTTGCCATTTATCCTTTCTAGTTTTCTCTTCTCCTTCTTGCTGTTTCCTAAATATAACAGCTATAATTTTATGGTATTTCTGAATTTTCTTTAAGCAAAAATCTGTTCAAGACCTTTTCCAGTGGTATGTTTGGTTACTCATCTATTTTGGGCTTAGGTCTTACAGAAGAAAATTTCTAATCCACCAAAGGTAGTTAGTAGTTTCCTGTTGCTTTATTATCTTTTATCTCTCTTTTCTATTCTTGAGTCTGGTTTGACTGCCAAGAAAATTTCTATAACTCTCCAGCTTTGTTTTGTCTTATAATGTGTTAGAATAGTCAACTGCTGGAACATGAGGCTGAAATTCTTTTTTATTTCATTCAGAAAATTTTTATTGAATGCTTACTACACCCAGACCCAAAATATAAGTAGTATATGATAAGTATCATATATGAATGCTATTGGAGTTTATAGTTCAAGAGATTACTTCTTCATGGGATAGCCAGCCATGGCTTCTTGTGGGAGATGAGATTTTTGTGTTGAGCTTTGAAGAATGAATAAAATTTTTGATAGGTAGATGGTGAGGACAATCAAGAATTATGGAGTGCATGTGAGCAAAGGCACAAATCCAGGAAAATATAAGATATTCTTAGAGGTTTGTGAATAGATTGGTTTGGCTGGTATGTAGAGTTTGTGAAGAGGAATAAAGGGGAATGAAGGGGAATAAAGTTTGTAAAAGGAGTTAAAGATGCAAAGGTAATTTGGCAGCAGGCCATGGAGAGTCTAATAATGGTCAGCTTAAGTAGTTTGGACTTTAGGAAATATGGATTTTAGTCGCAGCTCCATGCTGTCTTTGACTTTGGGTAAGTTACTCAGCCTCCTAAACTCTCTGAATCTTAGTTTCCTTATCCATAAGATGGGGCAACAATATGTATACTAACTACTTTCCTCACAGGCCAGTTATGAGGAAAATAACTGATAGATCACTATATGAATGTGAGCTTTGATTATTTATAAATGGTCTTATATTTTCCCAATTCTAAAACCTCTGTTGGTATATTGGATAATAGTCTTGGCCCCTTGAGCCTATCACTTGAGTTCTTTCTTCTCTTTCTTCCTTACTTCAAATACCAGTAAAGTTTGCTTTCAAATAGAATATATTCTTGAAAGGGCTTTAAAAGATGTTAAGACTCTTTTCTTTGTCTCTACTCAAGAAATCTTACATATTTGCTCCCTTGTGGCCCAGTGATTATCAGGAAACCTGACAATAGTATTTCACTCCCTTATTCAAAAAACTGCAATAAACTATTCCCTTTAGGATGAAATTTGAGTTCCTTCTTTTTAAAGGCCCCTTTCAACTGCGTTTCAACCTGTTTTTCTTCCTTCATTACATATTACTTTATTACTTCTTTTTTCACACTCTCTAGTGCAGCCATAGAAGGCATTCTCTTCTGTTCCTCATACATGGCATTCCATCTTCACTAAACTCCCCTTTTGTGTACCATTGCATTGGCTACCTCACGTGTGTATAGATTTGCACGACTTTTTCCACTTTTTCCACTGGTCATGACCTCATATGGGGTCATGACCCAGAGTTATAGAATATACTTCCTCCTTATCTCTACCTTATACAACCTCTCATTTCCTTCAGGACAAAGCTCACCTTCTGAAAAAACCTTTCCTGATCTCAACTGCCGGGGCCTCCTCCCATGCCCCAGCTACCTTGTATTTATTTTGTGTGTTCTTATCTATGTATACATAGTCTCTTTTGAAAGAATGTATGTTCCTTGCCCATAGCAATCATTTCATTGCTTTGACTTTGTCAAACTTAGAACCTAGCACAATGTCTGGTATATGGTAGACACTTAATAAATAATTATTTATTAGCTGACTAAATATTGGGATATCATAGGCATTTGGAGGTTTCTTAACTCCTTTGCTCTATAACTACGTCAATTATGATGTAAGTCCTGAGGCATATAGGAGGCTGATATTCATATGAGTTAATACAGTCCCTATAAGGACCTTAAAAAGATGAAAGATTCCTCAGCACCTGGCTGACATCCAGCCTAAAGTAAGAATATTGTGGTACTTATGCCACGGAAAACATTACATATGTATGAAATTTATCTCTATATGATTTCTCAGTGTACAGAGATTAAATTTTGACTGCCAAATAGCCAAGAGCTTGGAAATGAAAGGAATTCCTTATCTTGCTTTCATCATATTAGTTCTAAAGTCTAAATCCAGGGCACTATCTTGAACACATTACAATACTTTTTATGATTGTTCTCTGAGCTAAAGGAAACATGGTTCTCTGTGACTGATTGTTCCACTTTATCTTGGGATAAATCTCCCCTTTCCCTTGTCTTCTCACAGAAAGAAATTATTTTCCTTTTCCCTTTGACTTCACATATCACTTATTTTGTATTTTATTTGAATCTTCATCCCCTATTAAATAGACTGTAAGCTATATCTCCCCACACACCTATCATACTACTCTAAAGAGAGAAGGGAAAGAGTAAATGTTTGTTGAATGAATGAATACCCCTTTTAGGGCTTGAACATTTATTTGCTTTGGTGACCTGTAAGTAGGTAAGTCCAAAGGGGAAGGAAATAAGGAGAAAGATTTGAGGAGAGATCCATCTACCAGAAATTCAGTTCTGACCCCACCTCACCTGAGACATTTTTAGTTACAGGCAATTGGGAAGAAAGGACAAGGAATCTACTGGATTTCTGGGTATGTGAGCATAGTGCCTCCCCCATTTCCATCACTCTTTCCTCAATTTCTCTCCAGTCCTTAAAGCTTTTACAACCTAAAAGATCCTCTTCCCCTCAGGATCATTGTTCATTGATATCTAATATAATATGATCTTTACGGTTTGTACCCTCTATGATGGTTCCTGTACTCTCCACCTAGTTTCTGGACTACCCTCATCCATATTTATCAGAATAACTTTTTCCCTTCTCTCCCTTTAAATCCATCCAAGCTGTTAAAAGGCAGAGAGAAAAATTCAGTTCTAGCCTACTACAACAAATGAACATTCATGTTTCTACTTGCCCATGCAATTCAGCCAGAGTTGAAGGATTGGAAGAACAAATTCTAGAAAGTTTTGACATATTTCTTTGGAGAAAAAATAAAAGTATTGAACGTTCTATAATTGAATATTCCAAGAACCTGTGATTAGGGCCTTCCTGTTAATATTCCTTCCAAAGCTGTTACACAGGTAATATTTGTTCACCATGTATTTCAAAACACAGATAGCTTCCAAAGCATTCTGGGGGTGAATGCTAAGCCAAATTACTTTTGAGATAGTTTTAAAATGGGTACCTTCTTATGTATAGTTATCAAAATGTCATATGAATTATGTAGTGATATTACAGAACGCCAAAATGATATTTGAGAATCATTCATAGTACTTGAGATTGTTTTCTATAATTCATCTTGAGAAACTTCCAGGTGATGTTTCATTTTTACTTCATTTGATTCAATAAGCATTTATTGAGTGCCTGTTATCTGCAAAGTACTGTCATAGGCCTTACATACATTCAGGGAAGAGGAGTTACAAAGATCAATCATAGTACCTACTCTCTGATGCGGATATTTCACCTATCTAAGCTGAAAGGTTGTCACTGAAAATTAATTTGGCTGAAAAATTTATTAGCATGTGGCCTATTTGGTGGCAAGCTTCTCTAATATTCATTAGGCTAATTCTCAAATAAAGGTTAATCCTGGAGACTTTCTCAGCTTGGTAGGACTGGTTAGAAGTCAGGCTTTGCCAGCAAATGTATTGAGAAGTTTGGTTCATGTTCATTCCAAGATTATTTCCTACTTGATGGAGAAGAGAGTACTTCATGGAGAATGTACTATTTCAGCTTGACCTTGAGGGAATGATTGGATTTTTATAAATGGAGATAGAAAGATAAAGGAATTCCATAAAAGGACAAGGAAGCATGAAGTATTTTTGGGGAAAGGGCAATGAATCTAGTTTGGTTTTGGAGGCAGATCATAGAAGTCATTGAAAAGCAGTCTGGGGTTGAGACTATTTTGTGGACAATGGGGAAATTATTGAACATTTTTGAGCTAATATGATCAGGGTTTGGCTTTAAGAAGATTTATCTGGCAATGTCCAAAGGAGGTGAAGGGTAGAGAGTTCATGTAGTAGCAGAAGTGGTTGAAAGAATTGAGGATAGGTAGTGTGGAGAAGATAAGACTTCACAGGACGTGATGATACCTTTCTCTAAGTATGTGAAGGCTTGTCATGTGGAAGAAGTGTTGGATTTGTTCTCTTTGGCCTAGAGGGAAAAACTAGAAGTAAAATTTAGGCTTGATTTCAGGAAAAGCTCCCTAAAAACTGGAGCTGTACTAAAGTGGAATAGTTTGCCTTGGGAGATGTTTCCACTCATCAGAGGTCTTCAGGCAGAGGCTGGATGATGATTTGTCGTTTTACGGGGTGGAGGTGGGGATTCCTTTTTTGTATATGAATTGCATTAGATAGTCACTGAGTCTCCACCTTTAAAATTCTGTAATTCTAGGTGATAAGTTGTTTAGTTAGTATTTCAAAGTAATAAAAGGTTTCTCAGTACTAAGGCACATCTTTGAATTTGGGGGAAAGGTAGCAGTGTAGGTACTTTCGCATTATGGTGGTGGTGTTTCTGCTAGAATTTTTAAACTACCATTTAATACACAATTATGTTGTCAATGACTTTGGTCAAAATTATTGGTTTAATAGTAACTTACAATCAGCAAAAGAAATGGTTTTTGGAAAATTATCTCTTCTAACATTCCATTTCTTTCCTTTTCTTTTAGCTGCATATGCTTTCATAGTACTGAAAGATGGTGTAGATAATTCAGACATCATAATGAATGAGCTCAAATCAATTGTTGCTGCCAAGATAGCCAAATATGCAGTGCCTGATCAAATTCTGGTGAGTTATAAACATTTATTAACTGCACAATTTAATTTTTTTATTCCAGCTCAGTGGAGAGTCTTTGCTTTTTTATTATATTCCAGTGGTTCATGATCTCGATGCTATGGGCACTAATTAGGGAAGAATGTAGAAGGTATGCTTAGAAGAGCCCTGTTAAGACCTTCTTAGGTTATATATCCTCGGGTATGAAGGGGCCTTGGGTGCCAACCTTACTCTGTTAACACCATACTGTTGTACAAAAAAATTTATAAAAATTATGAAATTATAAAAAAAGTTATAAAATTTTAAGTGGGAAGTATTGGTTTCTAGCTATATCCATTATCCCAAGTGACCTCCTTACACATAAAATACAGTGAATACTAGGGAAGGAATGTAGGAGCCCAAGAGAAGTGTATTTAAACGTGATGTTTTTATTTACCATGACCGAAACTTGTATGGTATAGACAACTATTTCCATAAAGCAAGGGAAATTAAAGAAAAAAATAAATATTTATAAATGATAGTCAATTGTGAATTTGAGTGAAATTTGTGCTTCCCAGCTAAGAAAGTGTATGGAAGTACTCAAGTCCTTAAATTGCCACCAAAAATTTGGTAGTTCTAATCTCTGAGTTGTTTTCAACACTGAGCTCCCTTTCTACTTTCCAAGATTAGTTTTACATTGTAGGCTGACACAGAAACCTGGAAGAACTATGACTAGAAAGTATCGTCCTGTAAGGTATATACATATATGTATGGCATATCATAGGGAACTGCTACCTCAGCGATCTGAGGATGAAACAAAAATCAACCAACTGTAAAAATTGCTTTTTTATCTGAGGTGGTAGGGTGGTCCAGAGCAAATACCTTCTCATTTTATCACTCAAGTACACCCTAGTATATAGCCAGCTTCAGTTCCTAATGGTCAGGGCATCATTTCCAAATTCTAATAATGGTGTCTCTTCTCCCCAACCCCCCTTTTTTTTCTTATTAGGTGGTAAAACGTCTTCCAAAAACTCGGTCTGGAAAAGTCATGAGGCGGCTCTTAAGGAAAATAGTCACTGACGATACTCAGGATCTGGGAGATATTACCACTCTGGAGGACCCTTCAGTGATTTCTGAAATTTTGAATGCCTATCAGAAACAAAAAGCCAAGCTACCTGACTCTTAATAGAGAAGACATACATCAGCCTGGAAGTTCCAAAAAAACGTGTTTGGCCAAAACCAAATGCAGTAGCTCCTTATATCTTTTCTCAGGACATATTCCTGAAATTGGTTTATTTCCAAATCAGGAAAAAGTTCTCCACAATCACCACAGAATCTAGTGATCATACACAAGGCCTGTTGTGTTTTTCCCCTTTTGTTTCCCTGGAAGAGGAACTAGAAATATTATTGACAAGGCAAAACCAAAGTTTTGATGTACTCATCTCCATGAAAATGGAATCTAATTTGAGTTTTCGGGGAGTGGGTTGATGGTGAAAGGAATTTATTTATCATTCTCAAATATTTGTGGCCCCTTGAGATACAAAAGGGGAAATGTTACAATGTGCCTTCTCAGAAGATTTAAAATTAGAAGCAATAATATTTTTTCCTGTGTGGTCCTAAGTATAATAGCACTAGAGTCTTTATTTTTATACTATCTTATTTGAGAACAGTATACAGAGAAGTTTAATGTGTGAATTTATTTGTGTACATTCTTTGTAACATCATTGTAGAGTAGATAGATGCAGTTATAAAAATTCATTTCAACTCTTGTGGAGTGTGAATGGCACGGGCACACTTTTACTCATAACTTCTAAAGAATTTTAGAAAGAAGTGTTGAAAATTGATTAATCAATATAATCATATTAATTATATATTGATGCCTTTCAAACATATGTAATGATTTCATTTTGCCCATCAGGACTACATCTTATTATACACACAGAACAAAGCTAATTTTCTAAAAAGCTTGGATATAAACTTGTTTGCCCTTAAGTTCTGGCCAGTACTTTTATTTATTTTTTTTAGCATTGTCCTGGATGGATTTTTCTTTCCTCCAGAATACTTCTTGGTTACAGGTCATTAATGTTTCAAACTGTGGCACTGCCAAAAGTAATCAATAACAATTCAAATGACCTATTATAATAAGCACTAATGTTCTTGGAAGAAACTGGTTGTATTCTTGAAAAAATGTTTTTGGCTATACATCATTGTTGGGGGTATATGGAAAATAGGGGCAGTTCAAAGCTCTGATCAGAAATTAAAAACATAACAAATGAAAAACCAAACAGAAGTCTGTTTTATAAAAGTACCTTAATGTTAACCAAATGTACCTGTGGTAGAGCCTTTTGAGTTTGTAGTGGTCTGATCAGCCACGGTTGGATACACTGTACCTTGACCCCAACATAGTGATGTCATTTTGGTTCTCTCTGGGCATGAAGAAGCATAGTGCTGGATACTGCCTGAGTTCCTGAAGGTTGATAAAATGTAAGAGAATACTTTCAAAGAATATTAGTTAAATTTGGTGCTGTTCTGAGTTGGTTTCTTAGCGGACCAGGAAGGCTGAAGGAAACCCTCTGAAATCTCATGTCTTGAAAGCAATAATACCTTACCTCAAGCTGCCCACAGCTATCCACAACTTATTTCCAACCTACAATTACTGCTTCGTCCCCATACTGTTCTGTTTCTTACATTCTATGTTCCAGACAAACCAGACCACTAGTTGTGTTCTCCTAACACTTTCTGTGATCTCCTACCTCTGTGCATTTCTTCTTTGTTGCTTTTATGGCCCAGCTCAGATGTCATTTCCATGAAGCTTTCACCAGTGGTTTTATCTCCACAGAGGTACACCTCTATGGTCTTTGGCAAGTCATCTAACTTCTCTGGGCTTTTTTGCAAAATAACTCTAGCTCTAGAGTTAGCATCCTATTTTCCTGTGATTGCCCTAGCTGAAAGTTATCAATCCCTCATATTTTCATAGATAACTTTTCTTTGCCATATTACATTGCATTTTGCATCATACTTACTTGTATGTAGCCTGTTTATTAGATCATAAAAGTTTTCAGGTTAACAGAGATGATTGGTTGGTTTTTTTTCAAATCTCTGTATTTCAGGACACAAAGCCTGGCACATGCTTAACAAATGTTTATTTAATTGTGCCACCAAGTTTGAGCCAGTCAGAGTTTTGACTGTAACTTCCCAAGAAAGAAAAAGGACAGGACAGGGTAAGGTAATACAGAGTGAAGGGGGAAAGGAAAGCTGGTGAGTTTTAAAAAAGAGTGGGAAATAGAAACAAAAGGGAGAAATATATGAATTAGTTTTAGCAAACCTTCTGGAAAGTGAAATATTACAGGATGATAACATTATACATTTCAGTTTTGTCCTGTGAATTTTGCTTATTTGCATATAAAAATTTTTTTGACCTTAAAGTATCTATCTGAAATAGAAAGAAAGGTGCGTGTGTGGGGTGTAATATTTCTCCTAGGTGCTGGAAAACTTGAGAAGCTGGAGCAGCATCTGTGTCAATGATCCTTGAATCCTGGGGAGAGGAGGCTTAGGGCCTTTCAAGTAAAGGAGTACCTTTGGTAGAAGACAAGGGAGGTCGGCTTTCTGTTTCATGGTAAGGGTATAATTCTTCATAGGTGGAGATTTTATTGTCCAAAGCAGCAGTTAAATCTTGATTGGCAGAGGGAAATCTATCTGTATCACAGGCCTGGAGAGGTACTAGGAATAATTTAAGTAACTAATCCTATAATTTCCTGTTCTAGGAATACCAGTTGGACTTGAAATGATTGCCAGAAAATGTTGTAGGCACACACACAGATTTCTAATTTTTCACTGTACAGAAAATGTAGTAAAAAGTGTTTGAGTTGTAGGAATAATCTCTATCACTAAAAAGAATTCTGAGGGGCAAGAGCCTTGAAATTCAAGATGAAAAGCTTTGTATCTTGTGAGTGGTTCACTATTTCAACATTTTTATTTTGGATGAAAACACAATGACATGCTTATCAAATTTACAGATGACACAATGCTGGAAAGGATATTTAACATGTCCTCTTTTTAGATCTTTCTTAGGGATTTTACCATGGGTTCAATGATTATTTCTATGAAGATGACTCCATTTCTCTATATCTAGTTCTATCTCTTTCCTGAACTCTAGTTCCACCTTACTAGCTACTTGGTAGACATCTTACCTTTATGACTTGTAGCATCTTTGACAGGTAACACGATTAGTCTGTGGCACTTAGATTGTGAAGACAGGGATTCAGATCACTTCTCAGACACTGATTAGTTGTGTAACCAAAGGCAAGTCACTATACCTTTCTCTGATCCCTTTTCTTGCCTGTAAAATGGGTATAATCTTACTTGTAAGGCCTACTTCTCATGGTTGTTGGGAAGATCAAATGAATATGTAGATAAGTTGTTTAGTAAACATTAGAGTGCTATATAAATGTCACATATTATTGTTGTCTCAAATTCAACATGTTCAAAACAGAATTAATATTTCCCTTTCCCCCAGAATGCCCCTATTTCCATTGAGGGCACCACCATGCCTCCATCCACCCATGTTCACAAACTTGGCATCATCCCTGACTATTTCCTCATCCCATATATCATTATTAATTGTTATCCATTCTACCCCCACATCTCCTCTCACATCTGTTGCTTATCTCCCTTTGACATTCTTTATTCTAGTTCAGGCCCTCATTATCTTTCCCTGAACTACTTAAATAGCCTTCTCATTGGTTCCCTGCTTCTTCCATTCTCTCCTCTCCAATTTGTCCTCCACACACTACCTGATACATATAGTAAGGAACACTTAATAAATGCTCAATGATTTTGGTAGCTGTACAATTAATATTACAAAAAACAGCTCATCAACTACTTCAATCCCATATTCAAAAATGTTCAGTGACTCCCTGTTACTTCTAGGATTAAATACAGATCTCTTAACCTGGCATTTAAATATGACTCATGGCTACCTTTCTGGTTTTATTTCATATAATCCCCTTTCATGCAATCTCCATTTCAGTCGAATTTGTCTGCTAGCTAATCTTTAAATGATACTCCATCTCCTATTTTCCTTAGTAGAGGTATTGTTCTGATACCTGGAAAGGATTTCTTTCTCACCTTAACCTTACAGAATCCCTAAATTTTCTCCAAAGCACAGCTTAGGTGACTTGTCTTACACAAGGCCTTTCCTGATTCCCCTCAGTGCTCTCTCCTTCTTGAAGTTACCTATGTATGTGCTCTGTATTTATGACATGCATATGTTGTATTTCCCTGGTAGAATGTAAATTCTTTTAGGAAAAGGGCTATATTTTTGTCTTTGCATCCCCAGTATCCAGTACAGTATATTTAAATATCTATTATTAGTAGATGCTTAAGTATTTGTTGTTTTTTTTAATTTATTTGTTTGTTGACACAATTTTATTTTGGCAACAGATACTTCCGTAAAAAGCCATCCCAAAGTTAAGTATTTGTTGATTTGGAATTTTTGAATCAATATCCAAAAAGTTACTGATGTATTGAAACCGTGAATGAATCTAATAAGATGAAAGATGATAAGCAGAAAAATGCCCTTTGGTTAAAAAATTCAACTGTGTATAGAATGGAGACAAGTCTGCTTTAACAGCAACTCATATCAAAAAATTTTAGTTGAATTTAAACAATATGGATTAATATTGTATCATAGGAGTAAAAAAACAAAAACCCACAATACTTTGTCATTAAGATACACTGTTTCACTCATTCCAGACATTGTATACTTGTTAATGTTTACTACTGTATTCTAGGTTGGTCAGAACACATCGGGGACACTGTGTTCCATGCTGGGCTCTGTACTTTAGAGAAGAGATAATGAAAAAATATGAAGTCATATGAAGATAGGGCTACAAACCATGCCATATGAGAAATGAGTTAAACTAGGGCCACATAAAAATCTATTTCCTAAGGACTTTCATGTCTAACAGGGATTATTTATTCTGTATAGCCCCAGAGTTGAACTAGAATCAATATGGGGAAGTTACAGGGGGAAAGTATTTGTTTCATTGTAAGAATGTATAATAATTATAGAAAAAATGGAATGGGTTACCTCATTTGATAGGGAGCTCTATGGCTGTAGAAGTATTCAAGTATAGGATCTTATGGCTCATATATTGTAAAGGAAATTCTTGAATGGAAAAGGTTAGAGTAGGTGACCTTCAAACTTCCTTCCAGTTTTAAGATTTATTTGCCTATGATTTTGTATTTACTTGTAAATTAATGTAGCCGGCTACTTACTAATGTTCTGCTGGTTACTATGGAAATATTTAGCAAAAAGGGTTGGCCTGAGAGTTTCTTAGCATTTTCACCTGTGTTGGGCACAAAGAAGCCCAAGATTCAAATATTCTTTTGTATATTTGGCAATGCACATTATTTTTATACTTCAAGGAAGTTAAAATACCTCAAGAACTTATAATTTTATTAATATGAGTATTCCTCCACCAACAGATTGCAACCCCTCTGTAACTTAGCAGGTAGTCTTTAAAAGCTTCTGTGACCAAAAACCTCCTCTATCCAACCTGGTGATAAACCTCGAAATTTAGTGAGGCTGGTCCTTGGACAACAAATATATAGTTCATGATCGGAGCTGAATTTTCTTTTCTTTTCTTTTTTTTTTTACAATACATGGTAAAATTCCTTTATAATTTCCAAGGGACCTGAGGATGTGGTATAAGAAACAAGAAGATGAAGTAATCAACTCTTATCATATTTAGTCTCATATCAATTATACATTTGTTCACTAGGAGGCATAACATTTCTAAAACAACACCATACTGCATTATGCAACAGGATGACACAGCTAGGAAATAATCATCAAGTACTGAGAAGTTCATGTTTATCTTAGATGGTTCACTTAGAACATATCCTTGTTTGATCAGTGATTTCAAAGGACACTAATTCTATTTATATACCTGAATGATTCCTCCTTGGCTTTCAGAGATGTCAAAGACATGTCTCTGATTAAGCCTTCATCATTACCTTTTCATTCCTTAGTATAAATAAGCCCTATAGGCTAATATCTCTAGAGCTGTACACCTGCAACTTTTCATGTATTAAGTCCAAGAATCCATTGATTTTACTTAAGGAAGTCTTTGTTTACTATGAGTGAGAGGTATATTATGGATATATAAGGGGCTTCCTTAAGATGAACAAAGTGAGGAACATATGACTGCTTCTTAATCAAGAATTTTAAATTGAAGCTTGTAACTATACACAATACACTCAGATTATAAAAGTAGTTATTAATTCTGGGTACAAATACCTTCTATTTCTCTAAATTTAATCCAATTATTTCTGACATGATTTCTTTAATGGTTACTACCCTCCCCCTTCCTTGGAGAATTGTGATCGCTGCTTAATTCAACCCTGGAGATTCAATAGCATGGTATATTTGTTTGTATTTAAGAAATAAGGTATTTAAAAAGTGGTAGCATGAAGGTTTTAAAATTTTAGATTCACAGCAATAAAAGCAGGATTCTGATATGTGAAATATCAGATTCTGATATATTCTGATATATTACATAGAATTTCATTCCATTGACTCATGATTTATTGGGATCTTATTTTCTGTACAGCTTTCCTGGCTATTTCAAACTTTCTCCTTAACACTTCAATTTGAAACTTTTTTGAAGATTGTCCTTTTCTATTTCCTATTTGTACAGATAGCTTAAGTACTCAGCATAAAAAGTATTTAGCCCTTACATTAACTACTCTTAGGAATAAATTCTATTTATTCTTAGAAAATCTGACCAGAAATTGAGTATTTTGACATTCATTTCCTACTGGAACTTAAAATGGCAAAAGGGATTTTTAAGCTTGCTACTATTTTTAAACTAATTTTTTTTTAAACACAAGGTCAGTAGTTACATTAGGGTGAATTGTGGTTGGGAATGGCAAGGATTCTCCTGGGTAAGTTAGGCTGCTCTGTTCTCTTTGGTGTGACTGATTTCCTAGAACTGTCTTGGTAGACAGCTTGCTTGGAGATGGGGAGGAAAGAAGACAAAAGTAAATGAAGTGATTCTCTTGCCTAAAGTGTGGCCTCTCTAGATTAGTTTTCATCTGTTTAAGAGTGGGATGAAACTAAAGCTCTCCAAAAAATAGAATGCTATTTCACTTTGTGTATTACAAATAAATCAGACTTCTAATATTTGAGGGTTTGCTCTTTTTAAGGTTTTTTGTTGTTCTTGTTCAATAGTTTTTTAGTCATGTCCAGCTCTTCTTGACCCCATTTGGGGTTTTCTTGGCAAAGATACTGGAGTAGTTTTCCATTTTTTCTCCAGCTCATTTTGCAGACTGAGGAACTGAGGCAAACATGGTTAAGTGACTTGTTCAGGGTCACAAATCTAGTAAACGTCTGAGGCCAGATTTGAATTCACAAAGAGGGGCCTCCCTGACTCCAGACCCAGTATTCAATCCACTGTGACACTTAGGTTCCAATTCTTAAGGCTTAAACCATCAAATCTGTTATCTTTCCTCCAGGAGTAACAAAGCCATTTAAAAAGATGAAGACATATGAGAGGTCTAATAATATTAAATGGGCTTTTTTTTTTTTGGTGTGTTTTTGTTTTTGGCCTGGACTGTGATTTTATTGCCTTAGGGAACTCATGGTAAGTAAACTCCCCCTACCAAAGTTTAAATGGGCTATTCTGCAATTTTTGGAGAACTGTCTTAGGCACTATGATTAAGTAATTAAGTGACTTCCCAGGGGTCACAGCCAATATGCTAGAGATAGGACTTAAATTTGTCTTCCTGACTCCCTGGCCAGACTCACTATTCAACTTCCCATTAGTCCTCAGTAGATGTATTTTACTCCTTGGCACACTCAGATTAAGTAACCACCTGGAATAGTAAAAGGCACTTGAAATTGCTTAATGTAGTTGGGAGTGATTCCCCAGGAAGGATAATTGTGAAGAGACTGTATTGTGTGCTGGAAAAGCGTTACATTCAGTTGTTTCAGTCTGTGCTTACAAGTTGGGATATCTTAGTATTTCAAGCTAAAGTCTATTAACTGTGACCATGGACATGTCAACCTCTGAACCTGTTTCTTTATCTGTTAGGAGAAAATAACAACACTCGTGTTACTCTCTGATAGGGTAGTTGTGAGAAAAAAAGTGTGTTGTAAAAGACTGGGTCCTCTATAAATTCCTATTACATAAGCTCAGCTAGGTCCTTATTGCCTCCTGGCAATCCTTTGTCGCCTCCCTAATAAATTCACTATCCCACTCACCAAAATGGCTCTTCCAAACCTTTTCATCACTCAAGTCTTCCTGAGGGTCCCCTCTTCCACCTTCTCAGTTGAGAACCTTGCCTCATATTTTCCTGAAAAAACTGAGACCATTTGCCTGTGCTCACTCCTTTCCCCTTCAGTTTATCTGATACCATTCAGATGCCTCCTTCCATTTGCTCCCTTTTCACCCCTCTCTCCTGTTCAAGGCAAGCCCCTTGGTATGCACAAGTGATCCTATTTCATCTCATCTCCAACAGATAGCTGCTTCTAGCATCTCCACTCTTCTCTGTTAGCAGCTTCTGTACAACATACCAATAAGACAATGTCTCCCACTAGTTATCGTCCCATATCTCTCTTCCCTTTGGTGACTAAATTCCTTGAGAAGGCTGTTTAAAATCTGTGCCTCCATTTTCCCTCTTGCTCTCTTTTTAACTCTCAACAGAAACTGTTCTTTTGGAAGTTACTAACATATCCTCCCTGCAGCCTTTGACACTACTGAACACCCTCTTCACCTGGATATTCTCTTCTCTTGAGGTTTTCGGGATCCTCTCTCCTGGTTCATCTCTTACCTTTCTGACCACTCATTCTTAAGTGTTCTTTGCTTGATTTTTATCTAAGTCATGCCTACGAACCATAGGTATCCCATAGGGCTTTGTCCTGGGTCCCCTTCTCTCTTTATATTTAAACCTGATGAAATTATGAGATCATTAACTCCCTTGGAGTCAATTATTATCTCCACGGGGATGATTCTAAAATTTATTTATCCATCACTATCCTGTCTGCTGACCTCTTGTCTCAAAACTCAACAGACTAATGGACATCTTGAAATGCATGTCCTGTAGACATTTTAAGCTCAACATGTCCAAAACTGAGCTCACTGTTTCCCCCCAAACCTTTCCCTTTTCTAAACTTCCTTAGAGCTGGTGATGACCCCATCATCCTTTCAGTTACCCAGGTCCTTCCTCCTCCTCACCCTATCTCACACTTGGAACAGGCTATTTCAATAGCCTTCTGCTTGATTTCACTGCTAAAAATCTCTCCCTATGCCAGTCTAGCCTCCACTAAGTTGTCAGTGATCTTTTTAAAGCATTAAGTGTGACCATGCCACTAAATAAACTCCAGTAGCTCTCTCTCATCTCCAGGATCAAACAGAAAACCCTGTGTTTGGCATTCAGAGTCATTTACAATGCCCCCTCTCCTTTTTTCCCTCTGCCAAACTTCTTGTAGAATATGAGATTTTAGTTGGGATTTGAAGGTAGGCAGAGGGAAGTCAAGTAATGAAGATGAGGAAGGAGGATTCCAGGCATGGGGGAAAGTCAGTGATAACGCCCAGAATCTGGAGATGGAATGTCTTATGTAAGGAACAGCCAGCAAGGAGGCCAGTGTCACTGGATCACAGCGTGGGAAGAAAGGGAGTGAAATTTAAGACTGGTAAAGTCTTTAAATGCCAAATAGTATTTTATATTTGATCCTGGAAATGATAAGAAGTTACTGGAATTTACTGAGATATTCACTGGGAAATAATGTAATCTATCTTCCATTGAATATAATCTCTCATGAAATCTATTTTCCAACCAGACTGGTCTGTTTGCTGTTCCCCATGCAGAACATTCTATCCCTTATGTGTGTCTTTGCACAGCTGGGTTCCACTCTCCATTCTCTATACCAGGATGCTGTCCTTCATCCCTGCCTCTTGGGGTCTCTAGTTACCTTCAGGTTTCACTTGGGCTGCACCATTTCTTACATGAGACCTTCTTGATTCCTCCAGTTATTTCACTACTCACTTCCACATTTAATTTGTATTTATTCTGTATTTTGTTATTTGTATAGATGCTTTCTCTTCCAGTAGAAAGTTAGTTCTGGGTCTGGCACAGTGTTTGACACAAAGTAAGTGCTTAATAAATGCTTGTTGAATTGAAATGTAACTCTAAAATGGGGATGATAATACTTGTACTGCTATCTCAGTAGGCTGTTCCATAAAAGTGCTTCATAAAAGATAAGGCACTGCATAAAAATGAGTTACTATGATAGCCCGGCACATAGTTAAATGCTTAATGAACACTTTCCCATTTATTCATTATATTTTCCCCAAAGGATTTAAGGGCTCATGTTAGAATCTAAGGGACTCAATCTACCAAAGAAATACTTAAAAGCAAGGCATCCTATACTACTTTTATTATTATTGCTTGGAATCATGAGTATCAGATGTACTGAACAGACCAAATTCTATACGAATGTATTGGCAAGGCTGACTTAAATTTCACGAAACATATATTTGCTGAAACAAAGTTATAGGCCTGAATCCTATACGGGCTAGCCTTGCTGAAGTAGATAAATGAATTCTTCAATTCTGTTGCTGTCATTTGACATTGTTTATATGGAATACTAGCACCACCTAGTAGTTTTAAAGGTAATTATGCAAGGGAAAGCCAAAAGATTCAGTTATTTCATTTTTAGGATCTAGTTTGGTTAGGATTTATTAGTTTAGATTACTATTTGAATTTTCCTATTGATATGTTGTTATTGATCAGTCATGTTCAATTCTTTGTGACCCCATGGACTCTAGCATGCCAGGTCCTTTTATTCTCCACTATTTCCTGGAGTTTGTCCAAGCCTATGTTCATTGCTTCCATGACACTATCCATCTTGCCCTCTGCTGTCCCTTTTTCCTTTTGCCTTCAATCTTTCCCAACATCAGTCTTTCCAATGAGTCCTGTCTTCCTGTTATGTGGCCAAACCTATTGATGTCATCATAAACAATAACAATAGGGGCAGCAGATGATCGTGCTGGGCTGGCAGTCAGAAGATCTGGGGTTAACAATAGCTGTGAGGCATTGTGAAAAAAAGCTAGTAAGTGTCTGAGGCCAGATTTGAACTCAGGAAGATGAGTCTGATGTCCACTGTGCCACCTAGCTGAATGTCTGGGGCAGCTAGGTGGTGCAGTGGATAGAGCACCAGTGTAGGAGTCAGGAGGACCTAAGTTCAAATCTCGCCTCAGTCACTTGACGCTCACTAGTTGTGTGACCTTGGGCAAGTCACTTAACCCCAATTGCCTCACCCTGGGTCATCTGCAGTCATCCTGATGAATATCTGGTCCCTGGATTCAGATGGCCCTAGAGGAGAAGTGAGGCTGGAGACCTGCACAGCCCTCCCTCAGTCAAAACAAAGGCAAGTGCAAGTCATGTCATTATTTCTCTGATGGCATGGTCTTCTTCAGCAACTAAGGACAAACACACGAACACACACACACACACACACACACACACACACGCCTCTATGTAACTCACGCAAATCCTTAGGGTTTATCTACTATGTGTCTAAGGCAGCTAGATGACAGTGTATAGAGTGATGGGAATCAGTCAGACTCATCTTCCTGAGTTCAAATCTGGCCCCAAGCACTAGTTGTGTGAGTTTTCGGCTAGTCATTTAACCCTGTTTGCCTTAGTTTCTTCATCTATAAAATGAGCTGGAAAAGGAAAAGGAAAACTATTCCAGGATCTTTGCCAAGAAAATCCCAAATTGGGCCATGAATACGAGAGTATTCAACTAAACAACAATAACAAAAGTTTGTGGATAGTAGTATAATACTTGACAGGCATCATTACATTTTTTTTTATATTTTCCCTCCACTGTAGTCTCAGTAATAGTATGTATCTGTAGTTATTTTCTGAAGGATTTTGAAAATCTTTTTATGAAAGCTCTGCTATAGAGATTCGTATAGCAGAGAACATATTGGTATCAGAAAACCTGGGTTCCAAGTTCAAGTCCTTGACATTTAGAATCATATCTAGTCCACAGATATATCTGGTCCAACTTTTTCCAAAAGCATGAATCCATCTAAAACATAAAAAAAATATGTTACTTACTTGGCCTCTCTCAGGTTCAGTTTCCTCATCTGTAAAAAGGGGATAAGACTTACATTATTCAACTCAGAGAGTTGTGAGGAACCCAAACAAAATTCTCTAAACGAGCTACCACTTCAAGAAGGAAAGCTTTAATGTGCAGTTATTTGCTTTGCCTTTTGCTTAGGAACATGATGAATAATTAATCTTTTGGATATCCAACACAATTTCTGTTATCTGGACAGGCAACATAGTAAGTATATAAGTAAGTAGAAGAAACTCTGGACTTGGAATTCCAAAACCTGGGTTCAAGTGCCCAAGTGTGCATTTAGTGTTAGGATTAGAGTCTCAGTTTCCTTATCTGTAAAATGGGGATAATAGTTTATTTAAATGAACAAGCTGATGAAAAAACATTTTGCAAACCTATAAAATACAGACATGCAAAATCTAAAAACATAGAATTTGGGGCTAGAAGAGACCTTAGAGATCTTCTAATGCAACTCTTCACTCCCCATCCTAATTACCACCCCCTCTTTTTTTTTTTTTTTTAACATATGAGAAAATTGAGGCTCAGAGAAGTTAAGGAACTTGCCCAGAGTCATATATAGATAGTAGGTGACAAAACATTTTCTGCCTTCAAATTCAGTACTGTCAACTGCAGTAATCTGCTGAGTATTTAAAGGCTTTTTTAAAACCTTGTCTTTTCCAGCTTTCAGTCCTACTACTTTACTCCCCTTTCATATTCTACAATCTGGCAACTCCACCTTTCTGCCTTTACTCACAACAGACATTCACTTTCCTAGTTCACCTCTTTACTAGTTTCCCTCCAGACTCAGTTCAAATTCTACTTTTTGTAGGAGGCCTTTCCTGGTCACTGCCCCTCCCTCCCCACCCCTAACTGCTCCTGCCTTCCACTTGAGATTACCTTCTCTCTACTCTGCATATATCTCTTGTGTAGCCTTCTCCAGGGCAGAAAACTTTATTTTCTTGCCTTTGTTTGTATTTCCAGCACTTAGCACAGAGCCTGGCCCATATGAAGTGTTTAACGAAACGCTTGTTGACTGACAAGATGTTTCTCATAGTAAACTCTACTTGTTGCCCTAAGTCCAAACCAACAATGTTACAGGAGAATAAGTATTGGATTTGAAGTTGATGCTGCTTTAGAGATTCAGGGACCCCTCAAGGACCGAAGTACAGGAGAGTGTTGTCTGGAATGAACTCGTGGAATCAAGCGTTCCTTAAGTCAAGCTAGCAAAGCTTTATTATAAAGCTAATACGGTGGAGAAGAGCTCCTTAAGGAAATTGCAAACTAACAAGAATGATGCTAATGCTTATTTAGGAAAAGGAGTGGATAATGTGGCCAATATGCCCATTAGGTGATAACAAACATGGCCACGGGCGTCATATACTACGGCAAACTGGGTGGGGGCTTCCTAAGTGGTGTATCTTGGGTCTTTTATGTCTGCAGCAAGACAGCTTTGGGAGCTGCCATCTATAGCTTGACCTCTGGATTGTATACATAATTGTGGGAATCAATGCATGATAATTCTACTGATACAAGATAGCCCTGTTCATACAAGCGAAATTCTACCGAGGTCGTGTTTTATAACAGGGAAAAGATAGTTTGCCTCACTGGGCTGGGGAGAAAGCTGTCAGGGGGTGCTTTGAGGCGAGGTAGAAACGTGATCTAGGAAGTGGGTCCAAGCACAAGTACCCCATCAAAGGCGGAGGGCTTGGGTTCAAATCCAGCCCCTTCTTCTGGCTTAGGGCCTCGTGGGCCTACGAAGTTCCTTCCTCGGCTCCTCCCCGTAAAACAAAGAGGCTGGATTCTATTTCTGCACGAACTCCTTCCAACTTTAAATCCCCGACACTAGGAGCTCGATCCAACGACGTTCCACCATCTTCCTTTCGCTTCCACTCCGTTAACTGCCAGGTGGCCTGGCCCGTCCCTCTCCGCTGGGGGATGGGATCTCGGGAGCTGCCCGGGGTCCTCCGCCCGGCAGGGGGCCGCAGGGCCCAGACTTAGCTCTGCCAGCCTCGCCTACAGGTCTCCTGTCTTTACTACTCATCTTCGAGGGGCCGGGCCCAGGTCCTCGCCCCGTGGAGACACCGAGAGAGGCAGACAGGACTGGGAAGCAAAGACGGAAACTAACAAGAATATCGCGGCTGTCTTCCCGCCGTTTACGTCATCTCCCAGCGCCGGTCGGCACGCGACGGGCCTCGGCCGTTGGACGTCATCTTTCCGCGCCAGTGGCCGAACCAACCGTGGCGGCTATTGGGATGTCGGGGCGGAGCCCAGGCCCTCCAGGAGACGAGGGCGGGCAGGACGGAGGTGAAGAGGCGGGGCCGGGGTGGAGCTGGCCGTCCCGGCGGGGGCGGGGCCGCGGACGGCTCCCGAACCCCTCTTCCTCTAGGCGGGAGCCGCAGTCGGTCGCTTCCGTCTGGGCTTCGGGAGACCGCAGTATCAGCGCCATGAATGAGGCAGAAGGGCTGCGGCAGCGCCGGCCCCTGCGGCCTCAGGTCATCACTGAGGACAACCAGGCGCAGGAGGCCAAGCAGGGCAGGTAGAGGTCGAGCCGCCTCGGCCCGGTATCCTTCGGCTCCCCCGACACCCCTTTCCGGCCGTCGGGACTTTGGATGGGGTGGGCTCTGTGGTCCCAGGGCCAGGCTTGGAGGCTTGTGTTTGCATGCACGAGTATATATGTATATATGTATGTATGTGTGCATGTATGTGCATGCTTGCATGTGCGTGCGCGTGTGAGCGCAGAGAACGTCTGCCCCTTGTCCCTCATTCTTTCCCTGAAGCTCCTGCTTCCTAGGATTTTGGCCACCCTGAGTGTGGATTCTGTCACCCCAGATACTCCTCCTCCTCCTTATCTGCCTCCTGGTTCTTTGGCTTTGCTGTCCTCGGCTGGTCTCACCCCTCCGGCCTCTGGTTACACACACCTGTCCCCAGGCTTTTCTCTACCCTTGTGCCTTTAAACAACCTAATTTTCAACTCACTCCGGGGGAGCTTTAACTACAAAAGAAGAACTAGGCTTTGCGCTAAATCACCTTACAATTTAATAGGTGTAGTAATGGGTATAGTGATGGGTGAGGGACACATGCACAGAAATAAGTATGAGAAGAGGAGAAATTGCTACAAGAAATTTGAGGAGAAACAGGTCACTTCTGAGGTGGTGGTGAGAATTCAGTTTAAAAATTTATTAAGCCACTTACATAGGTTATGTTGTTTTATTTTATTTTTTTAATCACACAGGTTCTTAACAAATGTTTGTTGAGTTGAATCTAATTCGGTGTGGAAGTACACATACAATAATAAATATGAAATGAGGGAGGGGACAAATGAGAACCCTGGCAAAATGCTACGAGAAATTTAAGGAGGAAGAGATTACTTAAAAAAAAGTTGTTGTGACCTTAACAAACATAAACAGACATAAACATTTACATATACAAAGGATAGAAAAAAAGGATTTTATACAAGACCTTGAGTCTCTGTTATGTATAATTTGACTTTTTTAAAAAGTATATGTTATATTTAATGATAGCATTGCCCTGCTTGTCCCTTTTGCCTTCTGAATTTTGAGAGATCACCTTTTGAGGGATTTGGGTGGAAGATGATGTGAATCACAGATTGGAGATGCCTACGAATTGGGCCTTGATTTCAGCAGGTAGCGATGATGATGTGCTAGAGGTCTATTCCAGGTTTGAACTTGGGCCACATGCAAGGGTATGGAGGTGGAAGAGGGCAGCACAAGAATGAAGGAATGAGGAATACTTTATTTTGACTGAAACAAATCGGATAAAGAGAAGTAATATGAATAAAGTAGGAAATGTAGATTGCAACTAGATCGTGAATATCTAGAAATGAATGCCAAAACCTGCAGTTTATACTGTTTTGCTAGACTTTGGGAAGGTACTCAGAGGTTTTTGAAGGAATGATGTGATTATAGCACTGTATTAATAAAAATAATTGCAGTAGTTTGAAGGGTAGATTGAAGAGAGGATGAGTCAGGAAGACTAAATAGTTAGAAGGGTTGTACCATACCTTAGTTAAGAAGAATTGAAGGCCTAAAATTGAGATGTTGTAGTGACAATGAGAAAATTAGGGAATGGATTCAATAGATGTTGCAGAGGTCATCTCTTATGCATGGAAAGTACATGTTCCTCAGTTCTGCCTTTTAAAATTCCTAACCTCCTTTAGGATTCAGATCAAGTGTCTCTCCTTTCAGGAGGTTTTTTCTGATCTTTCCCTGTCAACTCTGAAATTACTTTGTGTATTTATTTAGTATGTATTTTATTTTTGCTTGTCTGTGTACCTGTTGTGTCACCCAGTAGAAAACGAACTCTTTGAAAGCTGGAACTATTTCATCTTTATCTTTGTGTATGTAAGGTCTAGCACAGTACTTTTCCCTTGGAGTTGCCTTTTGATGGTGCTTGCTGAATTGAATTGAAGATAGAGTTGACAAGACTTGGCAATTGAATGTGAATCCTATTAGAAACCTGCATGAGAGAGTGAATAATGGTGTCATCAACAGAAATAGAAATGTTAAAGATAGTTTTTTTTGGGGGGAGGGCGAGATAAATTCAGCTTTGGACAAGCATTTAAGGCACAGGCACTAGGCAGTTGGATTATGAGATTAATGCTCTAGGGAGGGTTTAGGGGTGGAGGTATTGGTTTGAATCATCTGCACAGAAGTGATAATTGATGCTATGGTAGAGGAGATGAAATTGTCAAGAGAGATGATGTAGAAACAGAGAAGAAAAGGCCAAGAACAGCACGTTCAGGAGACACTCAAGTTTAAGGGGCAGGAAAAAGATGAAAATCCAACAAAGGAGAAGGAAGGAGGAGTGGTTGGACAGGTAAGAGAAAAGCTATGAGTGAAATGTTTATGGAAGCCAAGAAAAGAGAGTATCCAGAGCAGGGAGCAATCAGTCAAAATGGTCAAAATGGTGCAAAAAGGTCAAGGAGATTGAGAATGGCATTAGGATGCTGCAGAGAGAGAAAAAAAGAATGAAGGCATGTTCTGCCCTTGGCTAGGGCTCTTTTGACCCCATATTTAGGAGAACTTAGGTAGACATTTGATCCCAATGTCATTTTTAAATTTGAAGCTTTTATCTAAAACTCCCATCACAATTTAATTAAGTGAAATTTCTACAACCCTCTGTGGATATATAGATATTGACTCAGTATATAGTGTGATATAGCACACAGTGAACCAAATGCAATAAGAACTGTCTGAATAAGCTTACATATATTGTTTACAAGTGAAAGAATGATAATGCATTTTAGGGATAGGTATTTTTTAGCAGAAGGGAGAGGTTAGTAAATGATATTCTCATTGGTGATGATTCCAGACAATTTAAGTTTTGGGAGAATACCTTCTAATGACACTTGACTTGTGAGGAGAACAGTGATTATGGTATAGTAGTAGTGTAAGTATACTTCTTAAGAGTTGTAAGACCTGCATTGAATCCTAGATCATACAGTTACTAGTAATAAATTATTGGATAAATCATGTAACCTCTCCAAGCCTCAGTTCCCTCATTTGTAGAATGAGTGTAATAATACTTGTATAATATGACTTAGAGGGTTTTTTTTTTGAGGAAAGTGCTTTGTAAATGTTAAAGTGTGTGATTATAAGAATCCTGTACTTTATGATGTGCATAATCATATGATTTAGAAGTGGAAAGGAGAGACCATTTGGTCTGAATTGCACATTTTACATCAGGTAAGGAAAACTGAGGTCTAGAGATCTGAAGTGACATTGCCCAAAGTCATTGCTCAAGGAAAAACTACGATTAGAACTTGCCTCCTTTGACTGCAGATCCAGAGTTAAGAGTTGTTTGATGTCCTCAAAATATATATTCAGTATGTGCAAATTATATTTTTGTCATTAACCCACATTGCACATCATTTACTGTATTTACTAGCATTTATTGCTGGCCTCTGAGCATAGTTATAGGAAATATCAATAGTAATAAATTGTTATTGTTCAGTTGTGTCCAACTCTTCATGACCCCACTTGAAGTTTTCTTCAAAGATACTGGAGTGGTTCGCCAGTTCCTTCTTTAGCTCATTTTACAAATGTGGAAACTGAGGCAAACAGGGTTAAGAGAGTTGTTTAGCGTCACACTATTAGTGAGTATCTGAGGCTGGATTTGAACTTGCGTCTTTTTGACTCCAGGCCTGGCATCTATTCATTAGCTGCCCTAATATAGTATCATAGCTCTTCACAATTTAAGAAGAATTTCCCTTTCATTGTCTCATTTAATCCTCCACAGTTGTTGGATGATCAGGACAAACACAATACCCATTTTCTAATTGAAGAACAGGCTCCATGAGATTGTGAGATTTGCCTGAAGTCAAGTAGCTTATAAGTGTCACATCTTTTAATGCTTAGTCCAGTTCTCTTTCCTATAAAATAGTATTCTCCATAGAAAATCCTAATCAATGAACACAGTAATCTGTAGCAACAAATATAAAAAAAGATTTACTCAGGCACATTCAGAAAAGAAAGATGAAAGAAGTAGATTGTTTTTTTAACAGGTATCTTTTATTGTTTGGAGGTTTGTAGTAGGTGGCTAATCTAATTCTGAGATCTCTCTTCATACTTCTGTCGCTAGGACAGAATGGGAATGGAGGAAGGGGGAAGGTTACATTTTTATTGCAGAGTTAATTAAATTAGTCTTACATTTCTCTTTTGGGATTTACTCTTTACATTTGTTTAAACTGAATGAATGTGATTGTATTATCCTGTTGCCTCATCTTATATGTACTTTGTAGTGACTGGGTTTTTTTGATAGGTTTCCTAACTTTTTTTTATCAGTCGTTGTTGCCTCTCTGTCCTTGTATTTTCCTCCTTTCCTCCTTATTATTTGGATACAATTTTTACACATCAGTATTGATATTCTCTAATGTAACACCTGGGTGGGGAAACATTATTGAGGGCCTTGAACTCACAGGAAAAATTTATTAACAACCACATACTTATTGTCTGTTTACCTTCCTTTTTAGAGAGAGTCTTTTAATATATAAAGAACATTATGATTGTTTACATTCTATCATTCACATTTATGTTGATTTTGTCTGAGATTTTTATCCCAAATAGTTAATTTTAGGGAGTCTTTCCATTTTTTCTGATTATTTTCTTTAGTGAGCTCAGAAGTCAAGTGCTATAAAATATCAAAATGAAATAAAGAAGGAAATCAATGTCCAGAATCAAGGAAAAGAGTAGTAATAGGAATATGTTGACACTTAAGAATGGCTTTAAGAATGGTTTTGGTTGGGATGAAAGATATGCTTTATGAATCCATAAAAGTACATATTCAAAAGAACAGAGTAGAAGAATCATAGATCTTAGAATTCCCTGACACCACAATTGAGTATAATTCCCTACTTTCAGACAGGTGAAAAATCATTATATTTGTTTTAAATATGAGGTGTATCTTAAGTCTAAGAGGCTAAGTGATTTGCTCATAGTTTACACAGTAAGTGGTGGAATGAAAAGAAAAATTAATCTTAATGACAATTCAAGGAACCAATTTAGTGAAAGTTTTCTTTAATGGACATAGAAGTTGAACAGTGCTAGATAAGCCCATATATAAAGCTGTAATTCTAGACATTATATTTGCTGTTATAGCTTTAAATTTCTGTGAGCTGTGAAGGAGAATGATATAGTCTTTATTCCCTCCATTCTACATGGAAAAATCAGCAAGAGAAGCCTGCTAGTATATAAATGAAAGCTTTTTATTACTCTATCTTTTTTAAATGCTTTACAAATGTAATTGACAATAAAAATTATGTATACTGTGAAACCATTGTCTTTTGAAACATAGTTATTTCTAGGAAGATTGCAACTATGTAATAGATAGCATACAGTAGCTTTTTGTTTTTTACTATATAGGAGAGAAAGCGAAAGATGAATTAAGTTGTTGAATATTGTTAAAAAATTCAGTAGTTGTTCCACTCTTCCCTTCAAGTAGATTTCCTATCTTCTTCCTATTCCACTCTCTATCCCAAATAGATTTTGTTGTTGTTATTATTATTATTTTTATTAACCTTGTAAATGAGCAGTGTGGAATAGTCAAAAACACTGAGATGACTCAAGAGACCTGGGTCTTTTTCAAGCTTGGCCACTTGTTGAGTAAAATTGAATTACTTAATTTTTTTCCCCCTAAAATTTCTCATCCATAAAATGAAAATAATATGTTTTCTGGTCTGCTCTAAAGTTTAATGTAATATGAGAAGTATGGTGGTATATTTAAGTTATAATCACTTCTTTCTACATTTTCTTCATATTTGACATTTACAGGTAGTTCTAGCTCCAGTAATTACCTTGATCTTTGTTATAGTTAATATATGTTAATGCAATATGGTTAACATAAGCCCTGATCCAGAAAGACTGTCAGGTTTCTTCATTTTTTCCCCCAGAGTTTCTGTGGTGCTCCACCAGGTCTTCTCCAGTCAAACAAAAGCCTATTTCTGAGTCCATGACAGCGTGACAAAAAGTATTTCTGTTCAGTTCAGTCTTGGTGTGGGGTGATGATGATCATAGGTGACATTTATATAGTGCTTTAACGTTTGCTTAGTGCTTTGTATACACACTTTTATTTGATCATTATAACAACTTTGTGAGATAGGAGTACTATAGATATTATTTATAGTTTATAGAAGTGGATATTGGAACTCAGTTGTGTGTTGCCTCTGGTCTGAAGCATGGGACTCCAGCCAACCTAGATCTTCTTGATTCTGAGTACAGTACCATTTCCAATAGACCATGCTGTCATTGTCAGAGGACCTGGAAAAACCTTTTAATTTGGCTTGTAGAACTCTCCATATAAGTCCACAGAAAATTTTGTAGGTCAAGACTGAGCCTTCAATATTTGGTAGATCCAATCGTATCATCATGATTGTTTACTTACTGTTAGAGAATATATGAACTGTTTAGTTTATATTTTTTTTTGGTAAGGGATAGAGAGACTGCTTGAGGCTGAAATTTTCTCCAGAGATTGAAGACAACATATTTTCTCTAATCTCATGAGGTACCTAAAAGGCAAGGTGTACCAGTTTTTCTGGCCTAGACATGTCTGCACAAGTTAGGAAGGAAAAACATTATGAAATGGTTCAGCCATTTTGTTAGTAAAAATTATGTAGTCTTTAGTTTCAACAAATCAACTTCATGCTCTAAGATACAGAACCAGTTATAAGCCCAATATGAGCCAATGGTGTGACTCAACTGCCCCCCCCCCCCCCCCCCCCCCCGCAAAACCCCAAACTAATACAATTTTAGGCTTTGTTAATAGATGTATAACTTCTAGATCCAGAGAGATAATAATCCTGTTCTATGTATTTGTCAGGGAATAGCTCTGTTATTCAATTCTGGATGCCACATTTTAATAGGGGACATTACAAATTGGAACCTATCCAGATGAGGTTAATTAATATGTTAAAAGATCTGGGAACCATGTACTATTATGAGACTTTGAAGGAAGTAGAGTTATTTAGCTAGGAAAAGAGAAAGCTTTGGCAGCGAGGAAAAAGGAACTGTGATAACTAACTTCACTTATTTGAAGGTGATATATAGAACTAGGGTTGGATTTTTGTTGTACATTCTTTCACAGGACAGAAATGGGTAGAAGCTACAAGGAAGCAGATTTTGGCTCAGTACCAGGAAGAAATTTCCAACAACTGAAGATGTACAAAATGGAATGAGGTTTCTTTGTTACTAGAAGAATTCAAGGAAGAGTATAAATTACTATTAGGGTTATTACAGTGAAATTCCATGTTGTGAAGGAGGTTGGACTAAATGATCCCTTCCATCTACAGAGTCTATGATTTTATAAATATGTTATGGTTACAACCCTGTGCTTGATAGGATAATGGCTGACTGTTATAAAAAATACTTTGACAGGTTAAGATATTTGGCGTTGTCTAACAACACTATTGACAACAAATTTTTTGTATTGATCATAATCAGCATTTTGTGTGAGATGGCAACCAAATAATATTAAGTGAAATGCTTTAATGTCTTCTTTGAGAGTTAAACCAAATGTGTATTGGTAAATGTTTAGCAATTAGCTCTCCAAAAAAATGTACTCATGACACACTTTTAAGTATAATCAGCATTATTTATCTTTTTTGTCACTTTCTTACATCTAGAAATCAAAACAGTAAATCAAGCCCTGGTTTGTAGTGTTTGCCAATTTTTGAGGTGTAAATGGTTTTAAAATTTTAAAATTTGGCTCTTGTACCAGTTGCAGCTGGCTCCAGCACCCTCTAGTTAAAAACATTTTTTTTTTAGGATAAATGCAACATGGTTAATAGAGTTAACTTTATTAGAGATCTGGGAATACACTTGAGGTAAATAAACCTTCATGTATGTGTTAAAGCCCATCTCCATTTGTGCTACATGTGATGACTTCTGTTATGCTGTAGAGAAAGTGTAGGGCTTCTACTACATGTAGAAACAATGAATTTCCCCTTTCTTTACAATAAAACGTGAACTGAGCAGTTTGTGAATTTATTAAAGGTTAAGACAGTTGGACCGGTGAAAGATTTCCTTATGAGGGATTAGATTTTCGCAATTATTGCCTGGGGAGCTCTTGCAACACATGGTGTTGTTTAGTCTGTTGCATCAGCTTTAGTTTTAACGTCTGAAAAATTCCAGTGGGACCCTCTAATGATGATTATATTCTTGAAAACATTCTTGTGTTCAATTTTCAAAATAAGCAAATTAATGCTTCCACCCTGGAACTTAGAGTATATTAACTACTTTTTGATAGGGTCACACTGTTAAAAAAAACCCAAAAAACAGTGGGACTTTATATTTCTGCTTTAACTTTATTGTGTTTGATATTCCTATTTAGTAAAAAAAATTCAGGTAGCTTTTATTTAAATACAGTTTTTGAATTAACTCAATTTGCCCCCATCTCACCTGTCATTAAATTTTGTCTGGCTGGGATTAGAGGCAAAACAATGAAATGGTCTCTATCTTTAAGGTCCTTTTATGGGAGAGACAATATATATGTACACATACAAAAATGTAGGTATGTGTATGTGCATATAATACATATATATGTGTATACAAAAACATGCAAACTATTCATGGCAAATTTTTTTTTGTTGTTGGAGGTAAAGTGAGAGAAGGGTACTAGCAACTGGGAGGGAATCAGGAAAACTTTTTGTAGAACAGGATTCTTAACCATTTTGAGTCATGGACCTCTTTGGCAGTCTGGTGAAACCTGTGGATTCTTTCTCAGAATGTATCAAATTAAATACAAAGGATCACAAAAGAAACTGATTATATTGAAATACAGTTATCTATATTTTTAAAAAATTTTTCCCAGGTTAAGATTCTCTTGTGTAGAAAATGTTTCTTGAACAGTTTTCAAAAGAACAAAAGATTTTAAGAGGAAGAGGTGAGGTGAAGTGGGAGAACTTTCTAGGGATGGGGAAAAGCTGGGACAGGGGCATGGAGATGGGAGATGTGGTTGACACGTGTAAAGAACAGCAAGAAGGCCATTCTGAGTAGACCACAGACTTTGGGAAGGGGAATAATATATAATAAGTTTGGAGAAGTAAGTTGGGGCCAGGTCATAAAGATCTCTGAAAGCTAAACAGAGGAGCTTATATTTGATCCTAGAAGCAACAGGGAATCATTGGAGTTTATTGAGCAGGATGATTTACATACTTAAGGGTAAGTTAGACTCACCCTTAGGAAAATCATTTTGGTAATTTTGTGGAAGATGGATTGGAAACAGGAGAGATTAAAGAAACCAATTAGGAAGTTACTGCAGTATGATAATATATGTTCTTGTGTTAGCATGAACACACCTAACATAAACCACCAGTGCTTCTTTAGACACTGACAGCCTCTCAGTGTTTAGCATATGGAATGTTATGCTTGTGAACCAGATTTGAGAAATTTATTTAGAGTACTTACATTTTTCGTTTTTACATGTATTTCCCATTGAATCCTTCCCCTTTTTCTCATCTTAGAGAGTTATTTCCTGTAAAATACAGTAAAAAAAAGAGGTAAAAAAGTCCAACAAAACCAACACATCGAAAAAATTTGACAACAGCGTAGTTCAACAAATTTCACCCTTAAAATAGTATGTTGGTTTTTCCTTTTAAATCTGCTGTGGTGTACAAATGGGACCAGGAATCTGGAATAAAACTAGTAAGTTTTCCCTGTCTTCCCATGTAGTCTTGAGAAAAATCACCTAATTCTTTTTTAATTGTTTTTATTCTCGCTACTGTGAGATGTATTGCTGAGGCTATGAAAATAGCATGATTTGGAGCAGCTGAAATTATGACTTGAGCAGATCCTTTGTCCTGCAGTATTTAGAACTCAATTCTTTAATGGTGCCTAGGTGGCAAGGTTGATAGAGTGCTAAGCCTGGAGTTAGGAAGACATGAATTCAAATGCAGCTTTAGCTTCTTGGTACTGTCTGCCTCAGTTTTTTCAGTTGTAATATGGGGATTAAAATAGCACCTACCCCAGGATTAAAGCGCATAGGATAGTGCTTGGTTCATAATAGACCCTTAATAAATGCTTGTTCCCTTCTATCCCCTCTTCTTTTCTCATTTGACCCTTTCCCCACATCCTTTCTTCCAAAGTAGTAAAGCTAAAGCCAGTAACTGTCTGGCATATGCCAGGAAATTTAGTGCTTCCAGCACTTGGAAGAACCAAAAAAAATCAACATGCTTGCTGGTAAAAGGCTGGGGAGGGGGGAGGGGAAATAGTATTAAACTTTAACACAGGTAGCAAAAGCAAATAGCCACTTGTGATGAAATTAGGTGAGAGTCTCTTCTGCTCCTGATCTCTCATTAGCAATGAAATAGTGTTTAAAGAGATCTGGTTTCATAGCTGTTTTTGTAGTCTGTTGATCGCGTTTGTGTGTTTTATTTTTTGCAGCACTTACAGCAGTAGAGTTTTCCAGATGACTTTTATGATGCTAGCAGCGTCCCTCACCATTCCCTTGCTTGGGGCGATAACTCTGCTGAATTGCCCCATTGATCCTCAACCACTCAGGTGAGTTGTATTCACAATTCCCCACGTTGATTTTCTAAAGATAATATAATGAATAGGGTAAAAGGGGATGATGAAGCAAATCTATAATTAATGTTAAGTTATTATGAGACAGAACATAATTTTTGGAGTTTAGATGATTTTTAAAAAATTCCTGAGTGCCAAAAGTAGTTTAAAGTACTATATACAATGCATGTATGTATAATGATCTAATTTCTGCCATTCTTATAGTTATAAGAATATCTTTAAGTAGAACTTAATTGGCTTAAATTTGAAAAACAGGCTTTGTTCTGAAGTAGGAATAAAGCTAAGCATAAAAGAAATTAACTTTAACTTATTTAAAGTCTACTATGTATCCATGTAATATTTTTACATGATTAGTGTCTTACTTTTCCTTAGTAATTTGCTAAAAATGCTAATAAGATTTAGTCAATAGATGTATAATGCCAAAAGCAAATAGTTCAGTTGTGTTCTGCTCTAGTCAAACTATTTCTTCCTTTTTTTACAGTCACATTATTTCTTGAGTAGTATTTTCAATTCTGGGTGCAACAAACTGAAATGTGTCCAGAGTAGAGTGGAGTAGGGTGAAGTGGGTGGGATTATGTTATATGAGAAATGATAGAGGGAACTGGGGATGTTTGACCTGGAGAAAAAAAGATTTGGGAGTACTGGGGGTGGAGTGGAGCATAGTTGCAGTCATAAAATATTTTAAGGGGTGTCATCTGGAAAAAGTAGGTTGATTCTGTGTATGTTGTTCCAGAGGTCAGAACTAAGACCAGTGAGTAGAAAAGTTATAGAAAGGCAGATTTCAGTGTAGAGTATAAGGAAAAACTTTATGACGATTTAGGCTATCCTGAGAGTAGAATGGTTTTCCTTTTAGGTGTAGTGAGTTCTGTTTCATGTTCTGTTTTATAGAAGACTGTCTCTTCAGTTGTAGGAGAAAATCCTGTATGAGGTGGGAAGACAAATTAGATGAATTTGAAGACCCCTTTCAAACTCTTAAGATTCTTTTGCCTCTTTTAAACAATCTGAAGTAATACAAACTTTTAGGCTAGTGATTTTTCTGCATGTAGATGGCAAAAGTATTTCATATAAAATAATGATTGGTATTGCCTGTGGTATTTGATACAGCCAATCTCTGACCATAACTTTTCTGTAGATAGTTGGTTTTTGAAGGAAAAAGATATTCCTCTACAGTAGAAATGAATGTGTATAGAAGAATATATGTATAAATTTTCTGTGAACCATTAAAACACTCGTATTACATATGCAAAATAGATGTGAACTAATAGTATTAAAAAAATGAGATGTTTTTAGGATAGATTTTTAAAAATGATTTTTAATTTAACCTTAGAAAAATGTTTGTATTTTATATTTGTTGCAGTTTGTGTTTTATATTTCTTTTTTGCTATAGATACATGTAATTAGAGCTAGAGAGTCAACAGAAATATAAAGATGACAAGGACTTATTGAGGTAAATTTAGGGCAAGAAAAGGAGAGAATGAAATTATTAAAGTAGTTGGTAGAAAGTCAATAAAAATTTGTACTGTCATAGCAACTATAGTATATCTGATAGTTTTTGTTATGTCAACTTTGAATCAATATTGCCTGTGTGTAGCAGTCCTGCTTTCATAATTGAGCATAATTGGAAAATTTTCTCTATGGGTGTTCAGAGAAGCTTTTTATGTGTTACAGAGTAATTAAATTCATTTCAGCACACAATAATTGCCTGATATGAGCAAGATATTGTGGTAGTTAATAGGAGGTGCTATTTCCTACTTTGGTCAAATCGTTAAATCTCTCTGAACTTCAATTTTCTTCCTCAGTAAAATGAAGAGATTGGATGAGATAATCTCAAAGGCTCCCCCTTAGTTAGAACTGTTATGATAAGATTTGGTCTTGCCCTCAGAGACCTTACAATACATTTACACAAATAAGTGTGATAGAATAAGTACCATGAATATTTTGTCAGTATATTGGCAACATTATAAAGTATGTGAAGGAGGGGTTTATGGAATAACGTTGAAATAGTAGGTTGGAGCTATACTCCATAAATTGCTAGACTAAGGAGTATAGACTTTGGTAGTCAGTGTAGTTACTGAATGCTTTTGGTTAGGACAGTGATGTGATCAGAGGTCACATTGGGAACATTACTCAATCATCAAGTTGTAGGGTAGATAAGAGTGGGGAGAAAGTGGAAGCATCATTTAGAGGTCTATCAAAACATTCCAGGAAAAAATAATGAAGGCCTGAACAGCAATTGGATTGGAACAACGGAGATGGATATGAGAGATTTTGTGGAGACTATAGGACTTGGCAATTGATTGGATATGAGGAATGAGTGAGAGGGAGAAGTAAAAAATGATTCTAAAGTTTCAAACTTGGATTCCTGGGAGGATAACAGAGTCAGAAGTAAGGAAGTTGGGGTGGGAGAAGGATGATAAATTTAGTTTTAGAAACGTTGAGCTTGGTGGATATGTTCTACTTACAGTTGGAGATGGCAGACTGGAATTTGGGAAAAAAGGTTAGATCTACAGATAGAGAGATTTGGGAATTATCTTCTTAGATAATTCTAGATGAGAGTTTAGTAGTTAAAACTGTGGGGATAAGCATGATCACCAAGGTGGGGTGTGTAGAGATGGAAAAGAAGTTTGCGTAGGGTAGGGCCCCTGTATTTTTGGAGTATGAGCACTTAGAGAAGGACCAGCCAAAGGTTTTGGAAATAAACTATGAGAGGGCAGCGTCCCTGAAGCCAGGAGAGAGGAAGGTATTATGGGAGTGAGAATTACAAGTGTCAGATATTGCAGAGAGGTCAAGGAAGATAAGTACTCTTTTTTTTTTTTTAACTAATATATTAGCCATGTTTCAAAAACAAGAAAAATAAAGAAAGTGAAAAACTATAAGCTTCAGTCTGCACTCAGAATTCATCGGTTTTCTCTCTGGAGGTAGATAGTGTTTTTTCATAAGTTCTTTGGAATTTTTGTGGGTTATTTTATTCATCAGAGTGGCTAAATTGATTCTTGTTGATTTTTTTCATTAGTTAATTTATTTTTAGTTTTCAGCATTCACTTTGATAAGTTTTACATTTTCTCCCCTTCTCTCCCCCATCCCTTTCCAAGATGACATGCAATTTGATATAGATTCTACACATACATTCCTGTTAAATACATTTTCACATTAGTCATGTTGCATAAAAGAATTGTAATGAATTGGAGAAACCATGAGAAACAAAAGAAAACAAAACAAAAGAGAAAAGAGTCTGCTTCACTCTGCAATCCAACTCCATAGTTCTTTCTCTGGATGTATAAAATAAACTTTTTGGTAGTTTGATTGGTATGGCACTGAATAAGTAAATTAATTTAGGTAGAATTGTCATTTTTATTTTATTAGCTCGGCCTACCCTTGAACAACTGATGTTTTTCCAGTTATTTAGATGTGACTTTATTTGTATGAAAGATTCTTGTTGATTTTTGTTACAATATTGCTGTTACTGTGTAGTGTTCTCCTGGTTTTGCTCATCTCACTTTGTATCAGTTCATATAAATCTTTCCAGGTTTTTCTGAAACTATACCTTTTATCATTTCTTATAGCACACTAACATTCCATTACAATCTTATACCATAATTTGTGCAGCCATTCCCCAATTGATGGGCATCCCCTTGATTTTCAATTCTTTGCCTTCACAAAAAGATGCTATTAAATATTTTTTTACAAGTTTGTCCTTTTCCATTTTCTTTGATCTCTTTGGGATACAGGACTTAATAGCAGTATTGCTTGGTTCAAAGGGTATGCATAGTTCTATAGCCCTTTGGGTATAGTTTCAAGTTATTCTCTAGAATGGTTTGACCAGTTCACAACTCCAGCAACAATGCATTGATGTACCCATTTTTCTATATCCCCTCCAGTTTTTCTCATTTGTTTTTTCTGGCTTGTTAGTCAAACTGATTGGTGTAAGGTAATACCTCAGATTTGTTTCAATTTGCATTTCTCTATTTAAGAAATGAAACTTTTATCAGAGAAACTTGTTGTAAAATTGTTTCTCTGAATATCTGTTTTCCTTCTAATTTTGGTTCTATTAGTTTTGTTTGCATGAAAGCTTTTTAATGTCATATAGTTAAAATATCTTATTTCCTCTCTGTCTCATGTTTGGTCATAAACTCTTTCCTTATCCATAAATCTGACAGGTACATTTTCCCTTGCTTCCCTAATTTATTTGTAGTATCATCTTTTATGTCTAAATCATTTATCCATTTTAACCTTATCTTGGTATACTAGTTTCTGCTAAACTGCTTTCCAGTTTTCCTAGCAATTTTTATGAAATATTGAGTTCTTATCCGCAAAACTTGAAGCTTTGGGTTTATCAAATGCTAGATTACTATGGTCATTTACTAGTGTATTGTGTACCTAAACTATTCCACTGATTCACCACTCTATTTCTTAGCCAGTGCTAGATTGTTTTGATGATTATCATTTTGTAATATGGTTTGAAATGTGAAACTGCTAGGCCTCCTTAACATTTTTTTCATTGATTGCTTTGATAGTCTTGACCTTTTGATCTTTCATATGAATTTTATTTTATTTTTCTAGCTTTATAAAATAATACTTCATTAGTTTGATTGTCCTGGCACTGAATAAAGTAAATTAACTTAGGTAGTGATGGGGTGATGGGACCTGGACCTCTGAAAGGAAAAGACCATGTGTCTTTGAAAGCAACCCAGTCCCTGAATTTTCCAATACATTTCAGCAACCCAGATCACTAGCACTTCTGCCCAAGGCAACTGGCTCACCCCAGCCCACCTAGATCACCTAATTAGATTACTTGATATTCTTTCACTGTTGCACCTGGCCCATTTTCATATACCAACCACTCCTCAATCCTATCCAGATCCTTTCACTGGCCTTTTTGTATATAAGCATCAGTCTTAGCTCCATTAAGTTTCAGATTCACTTGGAATCTAGCCTGCTCCTATTGGCTGGACAATAAACCCTACTGCTTTGACTGAAAGAAGGCTAGAGTGCTTGAATTCTTTCCAGGAAGAACCCCTCCAATACTCTTACATTTAGGGATTCCTAGCACTCCAAACTACAACAGGTAGTATTGTCAGTTTTATGATATTGGCTTGGCTTACTCAGGAATAATTAATATTTCTCCAGTTGTTTAGATGATGATGAATACTATTAAGGAAATTTGGAGTTTGGGTAGGAAGAAATAAATAAATACATCATCACGTAGCCCTGTGGAGAACTCATTTGAGATTAGATAGCATGAATTGATAGTGGACCCAGTCTACACGGTTTTGTGAATTTATCCATCAGTAGATCTGCATATGAAATGGAAAAGGCAGAAGTACAAATTATTTGATAGTGGTGAACAAGGTCTCAGTGGTGCAATATTAACGGATAAGGGATTTAAAGGTAAAGGTGTATGCAATTAAAAAAAACTTTAAAACTTTTCAAATGAAAATCTCTCTTATATTAATATCCAATTATTATTGGGGGTGGGGGCTGGAATCCAGGTTGTTTTACTTTCTTTTTTAAACTATTTTCTCATTCAGAAACAAAACACTGTTGGTTATTCAGCCAGTCCTTGTAAAGGACATTGCTGATAGATGAGACTGAACAAATCCTCTGGGTGCTTTACTGTGCTTCTTACCCTACCCAATGAGAAGATCTTATCCAGTCTAGGTGGAATTTTTACTCTGCTATCAGTTCATTGTTCACTTACCGAGTGGAGGATAGATCCTTTTGTATAGATTGTAAAGATTGAGAGTAGTTTGGCTTGAGATGAGTCTCTCTTTGTCCATGATTAATATGATCAGAATCAGCCCCTCATTAGAAAGAAACCTACCTCTCATTATAATATTCATTCTTTCTTTAATTGTTAATCAGAGTTGATTCCTGCCTGTTGGGAACACCCACTCTTCCAAGGGTATATAAGTGTCAAGAGGCCTCCATGAGGAGTCATAGATTTATGAGAGAAAGCCAAATGACCATAATTTTATTAATTATTCAGTAGCTATAATTGATAAAATGATTAATTACCCAGAAATTATGTCTCTTGGACTTTTTACACATCATGTCTCCTTTCTTCTGCAACTTCCCTCTCCCCAACTGAGAAAGCAAAAAAACAAAACAAAATAAAACACCAAAAAACTAAACCCAAACCCTTGTTACAAACATGTGTAATCAAATAAAGCAAATTCTCAAATTGGCCATGACCAAAAAAATTATGTCTCTGTCTATACTCTTGAGTCTATTGGCTCTCTACTATGAGGTAGACAGGCAGCATATTTCAGTATGAATCCTTTAGAACTGTGGGTGATCATCATGATCATTCCTAAGCCTTTCATACTTGTTTTTCAACATTGTTGTTGTTCAATAAAATGATCTCCCAGTACTATCACATTATTCTGCATCAGTTTATACAAATTTTCCTAAGTTTTTCTGAAACTGTGTTTCATCATTTCTCATAATACAATAATGTTAATGCAATGTTAATAAAGCTTATTGTGGGGTCAAATGGATAGGAAAATAAGTGAAGTTAGAACATGTGATGAAGGACTGGGTAAATAAATAGGAGGGACCAAGTTCATGATAAAACTAAAGAACAGGTTCAATAGGAAGGAGGTCATGGGAGAAATAGAAAGATAGGAAGTTGTAGTCAGAAAGGGTAATTTCAGAATACAAAATCTTGAAGACAGAATAGTTTGAAGGCATGGTGAAGTCTAAGATGTGCCCTGGATGTGTGGCTAAAATAAAGGTCAGTTGGAGGGTAGAGAAGTTGAAAAGGTTGAAGAGTTACATGATCAGTGTATGATGGGGGTCATCAAAAAGGACATGAAGGATCACATAGGATGTTTGTAGGACATAAAGTGGAAAGGAGGACTGAAGAAGATAGAAGTCTGGACTCTGGAGTCAGCAGATTCATCAGATAGGATAGGGTCAGGGTGGTATAAATAGTTGGCATGGCTTCAAAGAAGACTATTAAATGGTGATTGCAGAACAAAGGACCAGAATTGAGAGTGGAGAGCAAGAAGTGTGCCTCTCTCTTGCTTTATAGGCTGGAAGAAATGGGAATCATGGCCACCACTGCAAAGTTTGATGTGTCATAAGGGGAAGCCAATTTGAAGATGTAGAGAAGTATAAGAAGTGATAGGGGATTGAGAGGAGTATAGTAAAACGGAAGTTCTAGAGGATGTGGTGGAAAGAGTAATAAAAGTTCTCAGGGATAGATTGGGCTTAGGGAGAAGAAAGTTGAGATGACTGGAGTGATTAGGGGAGAAAAAGGGAGGGTGGAAGAATTTGCTCTTTTATTCAGGAATTGAAAGTTTGAAGAGACATGTTTAGTTAAATGATTATTGAGCCATTCATAAAATGGTTTTGGCATAAATGTTAATGCTTTACATTTTTGTTTTAAATGATGTTTTCATTCTATAATTTAGTTTTCTTCCTGAATAATTTCTAATGCTTTTGGTTACTTCTACTAAGTTTATGACAATGAAATATGTCTAAGGAACACATCTTCTCCATTAATAGAGCTATGATTGGTAATGCTAACGTAACTAACGACTACCACGTTAGTAGTTTTTGTATCTCTTACATCAAATAATGTAGTCCTAGGTTCATAGTACACTCTCAATTCATATTTTGTTGCTATATTTGTTATTTACTTGAAAAAATTAAATTTCATTCCTTTATAGTTTCAAAGAGCCTCCCTTCCTACTTGGAGTTCTGAGACCAAATGTGAAGTTGCAACAGGCAGAAAAGTTATTTGAAAACCAACTTATTGGCCCGGAGTCCATAGCAAGCATTGGTGGTAAGCATGTGAAACCATTAAATTCTTCCATTACTTTTAAATTGTTCTGATTTTCTTGTTTTGCTGAGAAATATCATTACTTATTTTTTATTTCTTGGAAGAAGTCTATTCTGGGGCAGTACCAAATGTTGTTGGCTTCCCAACTTTCCAAGTAGAAATCTATATTGCTTATTAGTTTTGGAATATTTATATAATTAGTTGGACAACTTGTTTTTAATTTTTAGCCTAGTCAGTTAAAATGGAAAGCCCAATTTTAATAGTAATTAATTTGAAGGTGACCTGTGCTGGGTATCATGATATATTTTGTGTGTGTGTGTGTATTTTTTGAAATACAAGAAGATGAAAAATAACATTGATGGTCTAGTTATGAAAGTTTAATTTATTTGCAAAATTGAAAGGATAACTGTTGCCTAGCTCCAGTTTGCCTTCCTCTTAATTAATTTTGTTGAAATGAAGAGACAATTTCCAATTAGTGTATTAACTGTTTTTGGTAGAACTTCTTTGCCTATCTGGATTGTGTTTGTCTTTTGTTCTCAAAGAGGACCATGACATCAAGATGATGACATGACTTGCAGTTGACTTTGATTTGAGTGAGGGAGGGCTGTACAAGATCACCAACCTCACTTTCTTCTCCTGAGCTATCTGGGTCCAGTGGCCTTAAATTCATCAGGATGACTGGAGATGAACCAGGATGCAATGTGAGACCCTGACCCTTTCAGGCGAAGGTCTTATCACATTCTCACTTTGAGTGAGATACACCCATTCAATGAATGGGCTTCTTTAAGTAGTTACTCAAAGGATAGCCCCTTTAATTTAAAAAAAAAAAAATCAAACTCTTCCCTCCCTTTACCTCCCCTTTCCCTTCATCTCTTCTCCAGTGTTCTACCCAGGGGAAGGCACAATCCATGGCCAAAAGCTGCCTTTTTTCCTTTGGGTTTACTGGCTACATTTCTTGCTCAAAGATCAAGCCTTAAACCCAATTCACCCTGGAGCTCATAGACTAGGCAACAAGTCCCCACCCACCTAGCACAGAGTGAATGTAATTGCCCAATCTAGAAAGTTCACTTAAAAGCAGCCTTGTGTGGACTTAATTTGTACAAGAATTTAGCTGAGCAAGATTGATTTTACTGCAGTGATAAACTGGGAGTCAGTGATCACGATGTAGCTCAGATTCTATCTCAGGTATCTATTGGGTATATAAAGTTGGAGTTATGTATAGGAATAAATAATGGACCAATAAAGAGGATAATGCACCCTACAGCAATGTGAAAAATAATGAGCAGTTCATTTTGGTAAATCACTTTGCATTGCTTAAATATAATGTTTATCACTTCAAAAATCTCAATTTTGTTGTCATTGAAATAGTTGCAGACAAACTTTGATTATTAGGCTGTTTTTATGTCCTTCCTTTCCTGATTGACTATTTTGGGTAGTCTCCATTTCCAAATTTTGGGCCATCTTTTGCTCAGAGCTATGCAATATTTTAGCTTGAAAAAATAATTTTAATGTATTGGACATTTTTCTTTATGGAAGCATAAAATTTTGTTAGTATGGTATTCTTGTAAAGTATTTTATTAAATACAACTTTTAATTTTCTTTCAGAAATGACTACATTTAGAATTTTAGAAAATTTATTTTGTTTTTGTTCTTTGGGTAAAAAGTAAATAAAAGACAAAAGCTCAGATGGAATTTGACTGCTTTAAAAGTTGTTATTATTACTGTTGTTATTATTAGCTACTGCTTCACAAACCTCAGTTCTCCTCTTTTCTCTTAATTCTAAAATCTATTTCGGGCCCTTACTATTGGATGTGTAGGGCAAGTACATGTAAAGAGCTGAGGGTGGCATGAAGATTGTGAATCTGGGTGACTGGGAGGGTGGTATGCTTTAGGAAAATTGGAAAGAGGAGAAATTTTTTTGGTGAAAGAGATAATGACTTATCTTTTGGATATGTTGAATTTGAGATACCTCTGGGATATCCAGTCCAGTTTGAGATGTTCAAAAAGTGGTCATATGTGGCTTAAGAATCATATATATATACATATAGATAGATAGATAGATAGATAGATAGATAGATAGATAGATAGATAGATAGATAGAGAGATGATCATTGAATCCCTGGAAACTGATAAGGTAGTTGGTCAAAAGACAACAGAAGAGGGTGGCTCCAATGCCAGTACTTACTTAGAACAGGTTGGAATGAGAAGAGGCTCTCCCAAATCACTGAGCAATTAAGAAAAGGGTGAGGCTCAGACTTTGTGTGTCTTTGATTTTTTTTTTTTAATACCCTTATGTGACTACAAAGCTGTGGCAGGGAAGCTGGACCTATTTAATCTTGTCCTGGGGACAGTTTTGTCTCCACTTAGAGAAAATAAACCTTGTTAGTAAAAGAGAAGGGATAAGAGTTTGCAGAGAAGAAGCTGCATCAGGGAAATGCTGTTAAATATTAATCCTATCACACAGGTCCAGATAGAGTCTGGAGAGACATTCATGGTTAATAGCCATGACCAGGACAAAGATGTAGCAAAGAAGATTGAGAAGGAGTTGTCAGACTAGTAGAACCTAGAAAAGAGAGCGTAACCAGAAGGAGCAACACTGCCAAATACTATAGAGAGGTCAAGAAGGGTGAAGATTGAGAAAAAGCCATTAGATTTAGCAATTGAGTGCTCACTGGTGACTTTGGAGGGAATAGTTACAGTTGAATGACCAGGTCAGAGTCAGATTGCATGCAATTCAGAATCTAGGAGAGTGTCAATGGCTTTCTCAAGAAGTTTAGCTAAGAAAAAGAGGAGATATATAAGACAATAGTTAGTGAGGATGTTGGAATCCATGAGGATTTTTTTTTCTTTAAAGGATGAAAGATTTCATGGGTATATTTGTAGTAAGCACAGAAGGATCCAGTAAACAGGGAATAATCAAAGGTTAGAGAGAAGGAGGGTTTTGATGGTGGTGGCAACCTGCTAGAGAAGATGGGAAAGGATCAAAGGTGCATGTTGAGGGATTTGCCTTGGCAAGGAGGAGGGCATATCAGTGACTCTCAATCATTAACATCATACTTTTATATTTTATACGGAAAGAAATTTCTAGTAGTTATTCTGTGACATTTGGTCAACATTAATAATAAACACTGGCGCAAGAAGGTTCTTTGGGTCCAAACTTTCAGAGCATGGGAGGTGTTAAATGGAGAGATTTTTGCAGTGGAACTGTTTGTTTCTTTAGGTATGTCATGCTTCTTTCTCTCTGTTCTAGTTTTCCAATTAATAATAATAATATAATAATAATAATAATAATAGCATTTATATAGCACTTTGCGATTTTCAGAGCACTTTCCATGCTATCTCCCTTAATCTTCACAGCCCTGTGAGGTAGATACTATTATCCCCATTTTACAGATGAGTATACTGAAGCTGAGAAACGTTAAATTGACTTTCCTGGGGTCACAGCTAGTAAGTGTCTGAGGCAGGATTTGAACTTGGGTTTTCCTGATGCCATATAAAGTACTCTATCCACTGTGCTTCCTAGATCTTTTAAAAGTAAATAGAAAATTTTATTTCTAGGTTAATTTAATTTAGCAATCAGTCTTCTAGGAAGGAAAGTTGCAGATTCTTTTGCAATAAGTTACATGATGGATTTTGTATATCTAAAATATTAAAAAGTATGTATTCATAGTACTTGTATGTGTGTGACATATATATACACACACAGTGGATTCTATTAGGTATCCTTTGATCCCTTCTAGTTCTAAATCTATAGTGATATGAATAAAGAGTACCCCACCTTATATTTGCTTGACTGACATTTAGTTCAGCAGAAATTTGTTGACACCTTTTTTGTCCAAGGTCCTTTACTAAGCATGTAGACACAATGATGAATAATGCAGTACTCTCTGCCCTAAAGAAGTTTATAACCTAATATGAAAAATTACACACACACACACACACACACACACACACATAACCCAAGGTATGTTTTGATAGGGGAATGTGGGAGATCTAGACAAAGCCTGGTCTTGACCTTGAAAGCAGAGAATATTTTCACCAGGTGGATAAGGAGAAATGTGTTCCAGGCAGAGAGGATATTACATATGTTAATTTTAAATAGGTAACATCCAGACATATTGAATGGATCTCTAATGGATTATTTATCATTTGTTAAGTACCTAATATATACCAAAACTATTCTTAAGAACAGGGGATACAAAAAGAGGCAAAAGACAGTCTTTTCCTTCCAGGAACTTATAATCTAGTGGGGGAGACAAGAAGCAAACAAATATACAAAGCAAATTATATACAGGATAAATAAGAAATAACAGAGGGAAGGCACTACAATTAAGAGGGGTTGGAGAAGGCTTCCTGCAGAAGGTGGAATTTTAGTTGGGACTTAAAGGAAGACACAGAGGTCAATAGTTAGAGCAGAGGAGGGAGAGCATTCCAGATATAGGGAATAGCCAGAGAAAATGCCCACAGCTAATAGATGGAGTGCTTTGTTTATGGAACAGTCAGGAGATCAGGGTCTCTGCATAGAAGGTGTAAGGTGTAAGAAGACTGGAAAGGTAGGAGGAAGCTAGGTTGTAAAGGGCTTTGAATGCCAAGCAGAGCATTTTGTAATTGCTCCTATAGGCAACAGGAAGTTACATGACTGGACTTGCATTTTAGGAAAATCACTTTAGTGACTGAATGGAGTATGAATTGGTGTGGAGAGACTTGAGGAAGGCAGACCCACCAGCAGGCTATTGCAGTAATCAAGGCATGAAGTGCTGTGGCCCTGCACAAGTGGTAGCAGCAGCAGAGGGGAGAAGGGGGCATATTGAAGAGATGTTGCAGATGGACAGATCTTGGCAACAGCTTGGATATAGGGATGAGAAATAGTGAGGAATCCAAGATGACTACGGGGTTTCCATCCTGAGAACCTGGAACTTTTAAAACAATCATTACTTCCTGTATTAACAGGGAAGATAGGAAGGGGGAAAAGATTAGGAGGAAAAATAATTCTGTTTTGGATATACTGAGTTCAAGATGTCTAGTGGACATCTAATTTGAGATGTCTGAAGGACAGCTGGCAATATAAAATTGGAGGTCAGCAGAGAAGTTGGGGCAGGATTGGTAGATTTGAGAATCATTACCATAGAGATGGTAATTAATCCATAGGAGCTGATGAGATCACTAAGTGAAGTAGTATAGAGGGAGAAGAACAAAGGTCTCTGGATAGAACCCTGAGGTACACCTGTAGTTAGAGGGTGTGAGCTGGAGGAACATCCAGCAAAGGAGACACAGAAGGAGTGGTGAGATAGGTAGGAGGAAAACCAAAAGAGATGTCTCTAAAACCTAGAAAGCAGAGAGAATCAAGGAGGAGAGAATGATCAGCAGTATCACAGGCTGCATAGAGATCAAGGAGAGTGAAGGAAAAAAGGCCATTGGGTTTGGCAACTAAGAGAACATTGGTAACTTTGGAGAGAGTAGTTTCAGTGGAATAAAGTTGGAAACTGGATTGTAAGGCTTTACTTCTTACAAGAAGACAGTGAGAGAGAAAGTGGAGGCACCTTTTTAAGGTGAAGACAGTCTTTTCAAGGATTTTAGCTGCAAAGGGCAGGAGAGATATAGGATAGTAGTTAATGGGGATGGAGGGATCAAGTAGTAAGTTTTTTTAGGATGGGAAGCATGTGCATATTTGTAGACAATAGGAAACGAACCAACAGAGCAGAAGAGATTGAAAATAAAGAGGATGTCAGAGGGACAATCTTTTGAAGGAGATGGGTTGGAATAGGTTCACTTGAACAGGTGGAGGGGTTGGCTTGAAAAGGAGTAAAGTCATTTCATCAGATGAGACAGGGATGATGGAGATAGTTGCAGAAATCATCTGAGTGGTAGCAGATGAGGAAGAGGGGAGAAGAGGGAGTTCATGGTGAATGACTTCAATTTTTTTCTGTAAAATATGAGGTAGGTTCTTGACTGAAAGAGTGGAGGGAGGGGGAGTGAACTCATAGGAGGTTTGAAAAGGGGTAAAAAGGTTTGGAAGAGCCACTGTGGAGAGTGGAATAGTGAGTTGATAAGGGAGGTGTATAGTAGGATTGTCTAATAGCAGTAAGGGCCCAGTATATATAGCATATATAGCATAAGTTTGTAGTGGGAGGACAAAGACAAGAATCACACAGTCTAAGAAGACATAGTTATGTTGTGTTCTGTGTTACTGGAGGGAGTACCCAAGAGATTACAGGTCCTTTGAAGTATTCCTTAATTTTCTATTGATGTTTAGATTAGTGGCTATATGACTTTCTCTCGGCATTCCTCTAAACACTCACCATTGATCATATGCATCCTGAGTTATATTCAGACCAAAGAGACAATCCTTTAAGCATAATATGCTGAGTTTTGCCCTCAAAAAGTTTTTTTCCTATGACTACCTTTTATCTTATGGCATAGTGAAGAGTTAAAAATCATTTGTAATTTTTTTGAGCATCATTTTGGAAGATCACATATATTAGATGTATGAATATTTATGATGTTGGAACTTGGTAGAGAAGTCAAGTAACATCTCCTCCCTATCTTTTTCCAGATGTTTTGTTTACTGGTACTGCTGATGGTCGGATTGTAAAACTTGAAAATGGAGAAGTAATCACAATTGCCAAACTTGGTAAAGGCCCTTGCAGTAAGTCAATGAAAAGTTCTCATACATTTCTTGAAATCTTCTGGAGAGACACTGAATTATTTCATATAACTACTTGAAGTTAGAGATCAGATAAACTTTCAAGGAGGCATGGTCTACCAATGGAAGGAGCAACGGTCAGGAAGTTGAGAGACCGTGGGTTCTACTAACAGCTTGCCTAAGACTATCCATATGACCTAATGACTACTGGAATAACTTTAGCCATGCTGCCCAGCTTCTCTTTACTTTGGTTTTCTCAAAGTACAGTGTAATGATAATTTAAATGGGAAGATCCTTCCCTTCGTTAATAGACCCCTGTGACCTGCCTGGGTCTAGAAGTCTGAGTCACATGGAGCCTGTGGTGGGAGGAGCTTGCTGATTGGGTGGAACAGGAAGGGGGGGATCAGGAAGGGTGGAGCAGAAATGAGAGGAAGTGAAAGAGAGCAGTGAGATCTGGGAAAGAGCAGAAAGCAACTAGTGTGAGTGGGAGATCTTGTTTGTGATTTTGTTTAAGGGAGCCTGTTTGTGATTTGGTTAAGGGAGCTGGTTTGTGGGAAGCCTGACAGAGGGAAGGCTTGGGACGGATGGTAGTGCCCCTTGCATTGTTATTGTATGTAGATTTCTTTGTTGCTATGATGGATTTGGTTTTCTGGTTTTGGGATTTGGCTTTCTGGTGTTTGAATAAATGTTTTGGTTTTGTCTTTCATATGAAGAGTCTGTTATATTTTGCGATTCAGAACTATGCTGGCATATTCATAGCCACCATAGGCACTGTGAATGTTGTATCGATGCTATATACAGTACTAATATAGGGAAATATCCTCTACTGCATTCTTCATTTTCATGGACCAGTAATCATTCTTCTGTGAACCTCATAGTCAATGTAGACTTCAGTGTTGCCACATAAATCCTTTGTCTTTTTTTAGATGGCACTGTAGCTGTTACATTACTCTGTATAGAGTTGAAAGCTGTTTGAAATGGGAACTGTCCAAAAATGATTTAGCTTTTGGAAACAGAAGTTGAACACTTAAAATAGATCCATAGACTGACATAAAACTGTGTTTGAAAGGTTAGTTTTGTGTTTTCTGATTAATAGAAAAAAGTTCTTTAGGTTAGGGAGATGGTATAGCCCACTAAGATAAATGGTAGCTTTTGAAGGCTATCACTAACTTATTTTATTAACTGAGAAAAGTCTGAAAATCCTAAGACAAAGATGAAGCTAGATAGTGGTGGTTATTACTAAGCACATTCTCACCCTTTCAATAAGTCAGTGTATTGTACAGAAATCGTGACTGAGCTGACAAGACAGCATTAAACTGGTGAAACCTTAGCTATATATTAGTCTTTTATTATTAGTATTATGTGTAGGAAAAGAGTAGTAATGAAGACCATGGAAGATAATTAATCTGTTATGGGTAGAATTCTGGTTTGGGAATTAACATTCCTTTCCATTTGTCTTCATAGAAACCAGAGAAGATGAGCCTGCTTGTGGGAGACCTCTTGGCATACGAGTTGGGCCTAATGGTACACTTTTTGTGGTAGATGCTTATCAGGGAATATTTGAAGTGGATCCCAGTACAGGTATGCTGTGACCTCTTATATTATAATTATTTTGGTAATCTCAAACTTTGCTTTGAATTAACTTTATATTCCTTGACTTTAGACATTAGACGTTGGAATTTGAATTACAACAAATCGTTCGGCAATGTTTTCTCATTCACTTAAATATATATATATATAAATCATTAACTTACAACAATTCATTTCAACATTTTATTTTTAAAACTATAAACTTAATAATAATCAACAAAATAAACACATGAAAATGACAAAATAATTTTGTTCTATGTCAGTTTAATGGACTGCCCTGAAGTTGAAGCCTTCTTTGGCTCTGTTTTCCTTCTTTCCTTTTTTAAAAATATAGTTTAGTAACTATATATAAAGTTCTGGTTTTGTTGATTTTTTTTCTCTGCATCACCTCGTAATAGACATTTATTCTTTGTATGCTTCATATGTATTCATTGTTACAGCTTCATAATTTCCACGATTTGCTGTTCTCTAAATATTGGTCATATGGGTTATTTCCAGTGTTTTTTTTTTTAATGTTCTAAATAGAGTAGCTGTGAATGTTTTTATATATCTAGGTCCTTTCATGGTGTTTTGGGGATAGAGCCCTAGCAATGAGATCACTGGGTTGAAAGGTGTGATTTCTTTTGAGGTTCTTTTTGCATATTGTCATATTGCTCTCCAAAATGTTTGAAGTAGCATGCCATTTTACAAATAGTGTTTCTCCAGACCATCTAAATTTGGAATTTTAAAAAATTGCTATGCTAGTGAGTATAGTTTTCTATATGCAGGTTGTCTCAATTTTCTATTCCTTTGATTATTTTGAGAATTCTGAGCATTTTCATACAGTTATTACCAATTTATATTTCTTCTTTCATAAGTTGTCTACTCATTCTATTTGACTATTATTGGTAGTATTACTTGGCATCTGATAGATTATGTGATTGTAAGGAGAAGAGACAGACAAGATGTGAGAGTGACAAAGGCAATGTGTGGTGCAGAGTGCTGGACTGGTCATGGACTTATCCTTTCCAAGGTGAATATTTGCATTCATCAAAAGCGCTGCCCCCAAGGCAAAATGACTACCAGAAGAATTAATGTCATCAAATTAGAGCTCTTCTCTGAGCGTGAACAGTTTGCTGCTGACTTGGAGGGAAAGTTGAGCCAACACACAGTTGGCAACAGTGGAGCAGAAAAAGAGTGGGCAGCTCTCAGAGATTTGATGTACAGCACTGCATTTGCTCATCTGGGTCAGAACACTCACAAACACCAAGACTGGTTTGATGAAAATGATGGGGAAATTCAGAAGCTGCTAAATGAAAAATGAGAACTCCACAAGATTTACCAGCAGGATAGTTCATCCACCTCTAAGAAGGCAGCATTTAATTCCATCAAAAGCAAAGTACAAGCAAAGCTTAGAGAGATGCAGGATTCTTGGCTCAGTAAGAAGGCAGATGAAATTCAGTTTTATGCTGACAGTAACAATCCAAAGCACTTTTATGATTCCCTGAAAGCTATTTATGGACCAAAAACTTATGGTGCATCACAACTACTCAGTGCTGATAGAGCCGCATTGATTAGTGATAAGGACATGATCCTAGAGAGATGGACTGAACACGTCCGTAGAGTTCTCAACAGACCATCATCAATCAATGCTGAGGCCATTGACCATTTACCTCAGGTTGAAGTCAATCCCTCTTTAGCTGAACTTCCAACTGAAGAAGAGGTTTTGAGGGCCATTAGGCTCCTTTCATGTGGCAAAGCACCTGGTACTGATTCTTTTTCAGCTGAGACTTACAAGGTAGGGGGACCATTGCTCATACAAAAGCTGAATGAAATTTTCCAGGTTATATGGCAAGAGGAGCTTATCCCCCAGGAGTTCAAAGATGCCTCCATTGTCCATCTCTATAAGGGTAAAGGGAATAGATTGTCCTGAGACAATCACAGGGAGATCTCTCTCTTAGTCATTGCTGGCAGAATTCTTGCTAGAGTCCTTCTTAATAGGCTGATCTTTCATCTGGAAGATGGTCATGTACCTGAGAGCCAGTGTGGCTTCAGAAAGGGCCAAGGAACAGTTGATATGGTGTTTGCTGCCCGACAACTCCCAGAGAAATGCCAGGAGCAGAACAGAGGTCTGTACACAATGTTTGTGAATCTGACCAAGGTCTTTGACACTGTTAGTCATGAAGGCTTATGAAAAATTATGTCAAAATTTGGTTGCCTGGAGAAGTTCATCAATATTGTATGTTAGTTTCATGATGGCATGTTTGCCCAGGTTCTGGATAATAGACAAAGTTCTTGTGCCTTCCCAGTCACCAATGGAGTGAAACAGGGCTGTGTGCTTGCTCCCATGCTTTTTAGTATGATGTGTTCAGCCATGTTGACAAATGCTTTCAGTGAAGGTGAACATGGCATCAAGGTCAACTACTGTACTAATGGTAAGTTCTTCAATTTGAAAAGGCTACAAGCCAAGACCAAAGTGGAGGGAGTATTGGTGCATGATTTTCTGTTTGCAGATGATTGTGATCTCGGTGCAGCCTCTGAAGCTGAGATGCAACAAAGTATGGATGAATTCTCTGCTGCCTGTGCTAATTTTGGCCTAATAACACCAAAAAAGCACAGATGCTCCATCAGCCACCACCACACCATCCATATATGGAACCATAAGTTACAACAAATGGAGAAGTTTTGAATGCTGTGGATAAGTTCACTTACCTTGGTAGTGTACTTTGCAGGGATGTACACATTGGCAATGAGGTTGATGCAAGCATTGCCAGAGCTAGCTCAGTGTTTGGGAGGCTCCAAAGAAAAGTTTGGGAGAGAAGAGGTATTAGACTGACTACCATCTGAAGGTCTACAGAGCCATTGTGCTGACCTCATTGTTGTATGCCTGTGAAACATGGACAGTCTACCAGTGCCATGCCAGGAGAGTGAATTGTTTCCATATGAACTGTCTTGGGAAGATTCTGAGGATCACCTGGCAGGACGAGGTACCAGACGCTGAAGTCCTTGCTCGAGCTGAATTGCCAAGTATTCAAACTATGCTTCATAGAGTGCAGCTCCGATAGGCTGGCCACGTTGTTCAAAGCCAAATGTATGCTTGTCAAAAAGACTATTTTATGGAGAACTTGCATGGGGCAGGTGATCACATGGTGGCCAGAAGAAATGATACAAGGACACTCTCAAAGTCTCTCTCAAGAGCTTTGGATTTGACTGTGCAACATGGGAGACACTGGCACAGGAGGACCACTCAGCATGGTGTGCGCACATAAGAAAAGGTGCTGTGCTCTTTGTGCAAAGCGGAATTGAGACGGCACAAAGTAAACACAGGATACGCAAATTTGGGATATTCACCCCAAATATTCAAGCGGACTATACGTGCCCAACCCGTGGTAGAGCATGCTGAGCTCATATTGGTTTGATCAGCCACCATTGTACACGTTGAAATTTCACTTTACAATGTTGATTTCATTTGGTTCTCTTCAAAGACAAAGGACAGCAACCAACCAACCAACTAGTAGTAATTAGTAGGGTAATTCTCTTCATGCGTTAATTTTTTAACTGTGCAAAATCCCTTTCCCTTTATGTAATCAAACCCATTAAGTTTTATCTCCAGTAATTTTTCTCGTTGATTAAAAGTCCCTCTTCCCTATTTTGAGACATTTTTCTTTTTTTCAGTTTTTCAAAAAAAAGGATTTAAAAGTATTTAGATTACTGATCTAGTAAGAATTTACTGTGGTGGTATATGGAGTGGATCCAAATCCATTTTTTGTCAATTATCTAATTTTTCCATTAGTTTTTAATGAGTATTGATTTCATTCACTAGTATTTGAGGAATTTATTTAGCAGTGATCTTTTATATTCATTGAGGTCAATTAATGGGTTTTCTATATTCTTTTTCCGGTGCCAGGTAGTTTTTTTTAAAAATTATTTTATATGTTGCATTTTAATATCCAGCTTTATTATTTCTCCTTTGCCCAGTATTCTTTTTCATAGTTCTCAACATTCTTGTCTGTGTTTTTCAATATTAATTTTACTTTGACTTTGTCTAATTCTATAGACTAACATATCACTTTTGCATATTGTATATTAGATTTTGTATATTGTATTAAGTATCTAAGTTAGTATGGGAAGTATTGCCATTTTACCATATTTAGGAGATCTGATCATAAGCAGTTCAGTTCTCCCTTGAATTCTATCAAAATCATTTTATTCATTATAAAGGTCTTTTCATACGTCTTGATTAGTAAGAGACAGCTTGATATAATGGGAAGCATGAAGCAATTTGGAGTTGAAAGAGTAGTGGCCACACCTTAGGTGGTCTGTTCAATATTAACTATCCCATGATTACATAATCTTGGGCAAGCTGTTTAAAATTTCTTGGCCTCAGTTTGCTCATCTGTAAAAATAAGAGTTTAGACTAGGTGATGTCTAGGTGATCCCTCCCTTCAAATACCAAGTCTCTGATTCTAAGTTAGTACCCTTAAGTCATTGACGTAGGTTGGCCTTTTCTTTGCAATTTATAGACTTAGTGCCTAAAGCATTGAGACATTAGGTGACTTGTCTGTGGTCATCAAACTAGTATATTTCAGAGTCAGGACTTGAACCCTGTTCTTCCTGGCTTCAAGACTGCTTCTTTACTACACCACATTTTTTCTCATGGTGTATATGTGATTCTGTAGTGGAGTGGAATGGGAAGGTGGACAAAGACTGAAACAAAACAGTTTTGCCTTTAAGGAGCTTAGGTTATTTATCTTTATATGCAAGACATTGCACATGGCATCTGTATTACTAACATTGAGATGGATTCTGTAGTTCTTCTTAAATTTTATCTGACTGGAAGGGCAAGTACCAAAGGAGGCTACATTTGTGAAAACAGCTTGTTAAATAACAGTTTTTAGCCTCAATAATCTAATAGTTCATAAGATGGTCTTATTTTATGAATGTCTCTATCTCTTCATATCATTTTGTTGTTGTGTCTCTGTGACTCTGAAGGAGTGTCTACTTCTCTCTCCATTTATCTTTGTGTATGTCAGTGTCTGTCTTTCCTCCCTTAATTCACTAAAATTTAGATCTTAAGCTAAAAAAATTTGTTGTATTTGTCAAATTTTTGGGCTTGCTTTGAATTTTAGAAGCAGACAAAAATGAAGGGTTTTAAAAAATATTTTCTTTCTCAAATTTGAACTAAGTTGATTTTTTAAAACTTCCATGGTTACTGATTATATATTTTTTCATATCAGTGGCACTAAATTGAAAAAAAGAAGTTCCTCATCTTTTTGCATGTGTCTTGGACTCCTTTGACAATTTGACCTTTGTATAATGCTTTTAAATACCTAAAATAGATAGGTTTACAAAGGAAATAAATTATATTGAAATAAAGATATACGGACTTCCTGAAATCTATTTTCACTTCCTTTGGGTATACATAGATGCAAGGTTAAGAACCCTTGCCAAAGAGGAAGTGTAGGATATGTGCTTTTAGTGAATTTGTGGTCTAAGAATGTTATTATATTTTGATGTACTTTAGGAAAAAAACTTTAAAAAGCCTTCAGAATTTTGAGTCTTCTAATTTACATGACATTAAACATTTCATTACTTCATTTATTTATTTATTTATTTATTGAACTTTTAACATTTATTTTCACAAAATTTTGGGTTCCAAATTTTCTCCCCATTTGTCCCCTCCCCCCACCCCAAAACACCGAGCATTCTAATTGCCCCTATCACCAATCTGCCTTCTCTTCTATCATGCCTCCCTTCCCTTGTCCCTATCTTCTCTTTTGTCTTGTAGGGCAAGATAACTTTCTATACCCCATTACCTGTATTTCTTATTTCCTAGTAGCGAGAACAGTACTCAACAGTTGTTTCTAAAACTTTGAGTTCCAACTTCTCTTCATCCCTCCCTCCCCACCCATTCCCTTTGGAAGGCAAGCAATGCAATACAGGCCATATCTGTGTAGTTTTACAAATGACTTCCATAATAGTCATGTTGTGTAAGACTAACTATATTTCCCTCCATCCTATCCTGCCCCCCATTGCTTCTATTCTCTCTTTTTATCCTGTCCCTCCCCAAGTGTTGACTTCAAATTGCTCCCTCCTCCCATTGCCCTCCCTTCCATCATCCCCCCCACCCTGCTTATCCCCTTCTCCCTCACTTTCCTGTATTGTAAGATAGGTTTTCATACCAAAATGAGTGTGCATTTTATTCCTTCCTTTAGTGGAATGTGATGAGAGTAAACTTCATGTTTTTCTCTCACCTCCCCTCTTTTTCCCTCCACTAAAAAGTCTTTTGCCTGCCTCTTTTATGAGAGATAATTTGCCCCATTCCATTTCTCCCTTTCTCCTCCCAATATATTTCTCTCTCACCGCTTAATTTCATTTTTTTAAGATATGATCCCATTCTATTCAATTCACTCTGTGCTCTCTGTCTCTGTGTGTGTGTGTGCGTGTGTGTGTAATCCCACCTACTACCCAGATACTGAAAAGTTTCAAGAGTTACAAATATTGTCTTTCCATGTAGGAATGTAAACAGTTCAACTTTTGTAAGTCCCTTATGACTTCTCTTTGCTGTTTACCTTTTTCTGCTTCTCTTCATTCTTGTGTTTGAAAGTCAAATTTTCTTTTCAGCTCTGGTCTTTTCATCAAGAATGCTTGAAAGTCCTCTATTTCATTGAAAGACCATGTTTTCCCCTGAAGTATTATACTCAGTTTTGCTGGGTAGGTGATTCTTGGTTTTAGTCCTAGTTCCTTTGACTTCTGGAATATCATATTCCACACCCTTTGATCCCTTGTTGTAGAAGCTGCTAGATCTTGTGTTATCCTGATTGTATTTCCACAATCCTTGAATTGTTTCTTTCTGGCTGCTTGCAATGTTTTCTCCTTGACCTGGGAACTCTGGAATTTGGCCACAATGTTCCTAGAAGTTTCTCTTTTTGGATCTCTTTCAGGTGGTGATTGGTGGAGTCCTTGAATACTTATTTTGCCCTCTGGTTCTAGAATCTCAGGGCAGTTTTCCTTGATGATTTCATGAAAGATGATGTCTAGGCTCTTTTTTTGATCATGGCTTTCAGGTAGTCTCATAATTTTTAAATTGTCTCTCCTGGATCTATTTTCCAGGTCAGTGGTTTTTCCAACGAGATATTTCACATTATCTTCCATTTTTTCATTCTTTTAGTTTTGTTTTGTGATTTCTTGGTTTCTCATAAAGTCATTAGCCTCCATCTGTTCCATTCTAATTTTGAAAGAACTGTTTTCTTCAGGTAGCTTTTGGACCTCCTTTTCCATTTGGCTAATTCTGCTTTTGAAAGCATTCTTCTCCTCATTGGCTTTTTGAACCTCTTTTGCCAATTGAGTTAGCCTATTTTTCAAGGTGTTATTTTCTTCAGCATTTTTTTTGGGTCTCCTTTAGCAAGGTGTTGACCTGCTTTTCATGCTTTTCTTGCATCTCTCTCATTTCTCTTCCCAGTTTTTCCTCCACCTCTCTAACTTGATTTTCAAAATCCTTTTTGAGCCCTTCCATGGCCTGAGCCCATTGAATATTTATTTTGGATATTTAGGGTACAGAAGCCTTGACTTCTATGTCTTTCCCTGATGGTAAGCATTGTTCTTCCTCACCCGAAAGGAAAGGAGGAGATATCTGTTCACGAAGAAAGTAACCTTCTGTGGTCTTTTTTTTTTTCCTCCTTTTCTGGGCATTTTCCCAGCCAGTTACTTGACTTCTGAGTGTCCTCTCCACACCCACCTCGCCTCCAGATCTGCTTGGGGTCTGAGATTCAAATGGTGATTCCTAGCCTTAGGGCTTGGGCAGGGGCTGGGCTGCTCTTCAGTATGAGATTAAGTTCAGGTGCTCGAGTGGGGACAGGGCTTCCACAAGGGGCTCACTTCCCTCAGGGGGTTTATGCAGAGACCTTCAACAATGGATCCAGGCTCCTGCCTGCTTTGGGAGCCCTTGTCCGCTGCTGCCGCCCGAGGGGGCCTGAGTTATGGGGGACACCCCACTCCCCTCTGGGCCAGCCTAAGAGACTCTCTCACTGACCTTTGCCGCCTGTGGGTGGAGGGACCTGTGTGGCCACTGGAGACTCCATCTCTGAAGCTTGCTTGGATCTGCTCCTGTCGGTACAGCTCGGCGAAGGCAGGGCTGGGCTCTGCTCCGGGTGCAGGGCGCGGCGGACCTTTCGGGTCAGTTTTTCAGGGCTCTCTGGAACAGAAATCTCCACTCGCTTGTTCTGTGGCTTCTGCTGTTCCAGAATTTGTTGGGAGTTCTTCTTTACAGGTGTTTTATGGGATATGGGTTCGGAGCTAGCATATGTGTATCTTTCTACTCCGCCATCTTGGCTCCTCACTCCTTCCTTAGTTTTTTTTGAAGATAATTGCGTTTATGTTTTTAAAGTCATATTTTTTGACATTTAGGTTAGAAATATCAAGCTTAAAATGAAACCAGGTATTATTTTTTTCCATTCAGGTGGAGTGAACCATCTCTTGTCTTCCGAAATACCCATTGAGGGAAAGAAAATGTCATTTGTGAATGATCTGACAATTACTCAGGATGGGAGGAAAATTTATTTTACGGATTCTAGCAGTAAATGGCAAAGACGAGATTATCTGTTCTTGATTATGGAAGGTACAGATGATGGACGGTAAGTGTTTATCTCTGTGTTTCTACTCAATTATAGATATCGAAGAAGGTAACTTAAGTACAGTTCATAACTTTTAAAGGAACTTCTGGAGCATTAAAAACATTGATGACATCTGTTCTTTTTGCATCATCATCATTTCTAAATGTATATTTCCCCTACCAGGTAAACTTTCTCTTGTAACAGTGACTTTAAAGAAAAAGAAAAAAAAAGCAGTTAGATCAAACTAACCAATCCATCAACTGAATCTGATGATAGTGTAAAACACAGTGCATCATACCTGTGGCCTTCACTTCTCAGGAATTTTCTGTTCTCAGGAGCCAAGTTTGGTCGTTATAATGATCAATAGCTTTGGTCGTTATAATGATCAATAGCTGTTGGGGGTGTAAACTCAGTTCCATGTGGACAGTCTCGGGCAGGTAAAAGTGAGGACTTCTAAACCTTAGAGTTCTCATGAGGCCCCCCAGGGAACAGCAGGGAATTGAGGTGTGAGACCGAGCTATCTCGTGCATTTCCGCCTCTTCCCGTGGGAAACCTGGGAGAGAGCATCCCCACCCTCGAGATTGGCCCGGATCTGAGCACACCTATTGTTATCTAACAGGCACGGTATTCAGGTGCAAACTATGTGGCGGGAGAGCTTAAGTAGGGTCAGGAAAGCCTGAAGGCGCTCTTAGCGCTGAGGGGCCCTTAGAAGACAGAAGGCCCCTCTTCCCTCTTTTCTCTCTTCGCTCTTCCCTCCCCCCTCTCTCCCCACTTCCACTTCTGCTTTCATTCTCTTACTGTAAGATCTTTGCCTCCTGGGGAGATTCCTCGCTCCCCAGGAAGAGTTCCCCCTGCACATGTAACCAGGACCCTGAATAAAGCCTAACCCTTGTTCGACTCTGGAAAGTCTCTTCTCTCATGCGTTTATCCGGTTTGGCCAGCCGAAGACCTGCAATAGGTAAGGTAAGACTCGGGTAGCCCTCAGGCCTCTAGGCCTGGCAAATAGCATTCAGTTTCATTATAAAAATACAAATCCCTTTATACTGTTGAAGTCATTGCTGAAGTTGTTTCCTTGATTCTGCTTATTTCACTTTAGTTTATGTGTCCTTTCTTGTAGTACAATAATATTCCAATACATTTATGTACTACATTTTGTTTGGCCATTCTTTAGTTGATGGGCATCTACATGCGTTTTCAATTCTTCTCTACCACATGAAGTGATTCTAAGGAAATTTTGTTGTACAAATGAAACTTTCTTTTTGTATTTGACTTCCCTGAGGAAGGTGAGTCTGTTCACCCATTAGTGAGATCTCTGGGCTTAAAGGGTATGAACATTTTAATAACTTTATATTATAGATAGATATATTTCTGTATTACTTTTTAGAAAGGTTGGTTCCATTCATAACTCCTCGGAACAGTTGTGAAGAAAGCATTTCAGTTTTGAGACAGATCCCTAATAGGTTTTGTTAAATAGGTAGTAATTATGGAAAAAAAAATACAAAGAAACAAGAAAGTCTTGCCTTTCTCTTGAATGAATAAAATAGGCATTTTTTCCCCTGTGATTGATGTTTCTGAATAAAGTTTTCACATTGCTGTTGGTGAAACATTATATTAGTTTTCTTTTTGGGGAGCAGAGCTCTGTGTACAATTGTGTTTTATAGTCTTACTTACAATTATTTAATTTGTTTAGTTGGAAGTGTTCATTGCTACCTGGAATGCATAGCCTTGGAGAAGGCTTTTGTGAAGATAAGATGGAAAACAAATATGTAACTTTTTTGTAGCATTAATATGGGCACAATTATGTAGGACCACCACAAGCACTAGGTATTTCTCAAGTTTGTCTGTTTTAGCCTATCTCCATATAAGGTAGACCTAGGGAAGGTATGAAATTAGTATGGAATTATTGGGTATGAAGAAAATGGACAGTCATGATGTTGGGCTATACTTCAGTAATTCTTTGCTTAAAATTTCATATCTGTATGATAGCTAGTCCAAAAACAATTGTTTGAAGAGGGAGGGGACACAAGGCCAGACATACAAAATTGTTGCCTTTAATTGTTTATTTATTAATCTTAGTACAAAGATACTTCAATATTGAAACTATGAATTGGGAACTAGTTCCATCATGACTAATTTTTAGAGCTAGTTAATAGCATGAGATTTGAATTCTCCTATTATGACTAATTTTTGGAACTAGTTAATAGCATATGATTTGAATTCTCTAGGGAATTCAGATTATGCAAGAATCCTACAGACCCATTTACATGCTTAAAATTACGATTTTTTTATGTATTCCTTTTTGTTACCTAGTTTTATTATCTTGGGATATTATTCAAGACTTACTTCACTAGCAACTTCGATCAATTATACATAGATTCCCAAGAATAAGAGGTCAGGCTTATCAGCACTTATTCATGGATATAGCAATGTTCCTTACATAGAAGAAAAATAGAGTGGAAATATAATCATATGAACACAATACTTAAGTGCATGCATGATTTTATCCAAGTGGCTATTTTTCCAACTATACAGATTACAACCCATCCACATTTTGTGCTATGAAATAATTGTTGGTGTTAATTGACAACTTAACCATCAAATTGCAGATCTTTCTCTGGGTCTTTAGATGTTTCATTGGTACTCATACAGCATTTGAGCTTTCTGTTTCTTATCCCTCATCCTTGCCACATGCCTGGCTTACTTCACTTTCTAATCACTCCACTTCTTGAAAGTCATTGTCCATGTGTTGCCTTCTTATACCTACCATACATCTTCCCATTGCCTTTCTGGTCCCCTGTAAGTCTGATTTTTTAAAGATGTGGTGTTCTATGAGTCAGTCATAAAGGAAGGCAGATGTTAAAAGGGAGGTTTTGGGCTTAGGGGAAATTTGGAATCATTGAAGGTGTTGTGCAGTTTCATAAATGCAATCCATATGCTTCCCATATTCTTATTCAATTCTGGACTTAGCTTATTGTCCATCTGCAGTGTTAAGATATTTGCAGGGATGGGCCACCCCAGTGGGCTGCCCATCCAACTGTGTCTTGTTGCCTGAATAATGTGCATTCATCATTTATTTGGTTTTCCCACCTGGACTGTTAGGCACATCTCTTTTGAGTTTTAGGAGATTATTTTGTTGAAAAAGCTTTGTGTAATTTTCAGCACTTAATGTAATCAGCACAGCACCATCTGCAAAAAGCAGCATTTGGAGAATATCATCATATATAAGTAATTTCTTTCACATTTATATTCTAAATTGGTCATCTTCTGTGAAAATGATGAACACTTTTGATGGTTCTTTGTCACCCTGCTTTTATTCCTTATTTGATATTTGGAGGATTGTCATACAGTTACATCTGTAAAAGATTATTATATATGTCAAGGAATCTTATATAATCTAAACATTTGAATGGGAGGCTTCTTGTTTAAGAAGAGCTTTTAAAACCACATCTTATTCTACAAAGCCAAACACAGGAACCTTAAAAAAAATTTTTTAAGTAAAACATTTAATTGGGACTAAAACTTTTAAAAAAGGAATAAGAAAAGCAATTTCTATATGTACATTCCATGAATTAGAATCCCATTTTGGAGCAATTAGTGAGAAAAATGAAGGAGAAAACCCCCACTAAGAATCATATCTCATCTGAGAAAAAAATGGCAAAAGATCTCTTAGTCAGACTGAAGATAGCTATACGTGAATATGCCTGTGTAGCAATTGTATCTTTTGTCCAGAGGATCCACTTATTTCATCTCTGCTCTGTGGCCTCTTTGTTTTGCGGAGTCTCAGAAACATGCTGAGATTCATGTGATCCTGAATTGCTGCCGTTAGAGACTTCCCTCTATGTATTTTCCCTTACACAAAGGGAATTTTTTTTTTCATTTAACATGCAAACGGACATTTATAGTGCAAAAAGACTGTTTTTTAAAATCTTGTGAATATTCTAAGCAAGCTTTTGATGCAACAGGTGAGATAGTGAACACCCTTTTGGTGGATGAAACCAAGGTTTATTATGGAAATGCAAATCTTATCAGATGATAGTGACAGTGAACAGCTAAACGGAAGCTACAAATTATAGAAGCCCCAACCACTCCCAGCACGGCAAAACAAAAGTGACTTTTTCATTGACCTTGTAACTGGGCATCCATGAAATTCTAGAGGAAAAGGTTTTTCAGCATGGCATTGATGCTGATTTGTATTCAGACCAGGTTCAGGAATCTTCTGGAGTGGGATAGACCTGAAAAGCTTACTTTGATGTTCAGGTCCTCCCTGTACTCAAGAGTTCCTGAGAGTCTAACATTAATTCAGATGATTTGGGTTTATTCCAGGGATACAACAGACATTTCAACAGTAATCTCTCTCTCTCTTTTTATTTTGAGGGTGGAGTTTGGTAGACAACATTGACAAGATGTAGAATGGATAGTATAAAAAAGCCTCTAATGAGAAGAACTGGGAAAATACAGACATCTTATTTAGATGAGTCAAGAAGATATGTTTCTGATTTACTGAAGAAATGAACTCTGAACTATTTTGTGATGGCACTTTTGTAATGATGGTAGAGAAGTTCAGTAAGCATTTATTAGGTGTCTGCTTAAATTTGTGTCTGATTTGATCTGGAAACCTTGGATCTCATAAGGTAGCTAGGGAACCTATGGAAGCTCTTCTGGGTTTGGTATTGCTATGCAATAGTAGTAGTCTCTTGGCTCCAAACATATATCTTTGATGTTAATCTGTAATTCAATCAGGCATTTGAACCCACCTCATCTTGAGAAGTGAATGAATTTCAGTATCAGATCAACCTCCTAAAGTGTTCAGTAGGGGGAGTAGGATACTACTAAGAACATCATCAAATACCATTTATCTCTGTTTTTATATTGTTGAAGGGGAATGATTATTGGCAATTCATTTTTTGCTATTTTTCAGATTGCTAGAATATGATACTGAAACAAGAGAAGCAAAGGTTTTAATGGAGGGATTAAGGTTTCCCAATGGAGTTCAGTTATCTCCTGCTGAAGATTTTGTTTTGGTGGCAGAAACTACTATGGCAAGAATAAGAAGGTATGTGATACTTGTAGGATGAGATAATGAGGATTACTTATTATGCTTTTTCCTCTATCACTATGTTTCTATCAAATACTTACTGATAATATTTTAGTAATAAATAAAAAAATGAGATTATCTTTTTTTTTAACCCATACTATCCAGGGCCACTTTTATTTTCTATGCCCTATTTCTTATATATATGGTAGCTAGATGGCTCAATGGATAGAGTGCTGGGCCTGGGATCAGGAAGACCCGAGTTCAGATGTGATCTTAGACAGATACCTATGGGATGTGTGACCCTGGGCAAGTTACTTAACCCTGTTTGCCTCAGTTTCCTTATCTGTAAAGTGAGCTGGACAAGGAAATAGCAAGCTTCTCCAGTATCTTTGCCAAGAAGACCCCAAGTGCGGCCACAGACAAACGTGCCTGAAAAAATTGAATAACAAAAATTTCTTGTGTATATATATATATATATATATATATATATATAGAGAGAGAGAGAGAGAGAGAGAGAGAGAGAGAGAGAGAGAGAGACATATATATATGTTGAAAATTTGTTCCTGTAAGATCCTACACAGATTAAGCTGTTACTTCATTATAGATCTTTTTTCTGACCTACCAATTCAGCTGTTTCCCTGATTCTTCTTATGTGCTCTTAGTTTTGACTAGAGATTTTATGGTTTATGATAACTTCATTTCCCCTAATTTACTGTTATGTGTAGTTGTATCAGTAAGCATCCCAACATACACAGGGGGCCCTGCTATTACAGGTTATTTGATCTGCTTTTGAGGGGTTAACAATCACTTTAATCAGGCACTTTAATCAAGCAAGTATCACAGAAAATCAAAGTAAAAATTTCAGAGAAATAAAAAATCAACAGACAGCACTTCCAGACTGCCTGATCATAAACATACACACATGTTTACCAGAAAGGGAAGCACCAATATCTAGGTTTTCAAAGTGGGTTGGAGGGGGCAGCTTAGCAGCTTCCCAGACTCTCATCTGACACTCAAACCTTCCAAAAACTAAGTACCAAAGTAAAACCTTACCCTCAGAGTGTTTATACAGTTTTAGAGCTAGAGGGCATAACCCTCTGACCCAGTGTCTCAACAGAAAAAACAAAAGGTACTTAAGACCCTCCTACAAAACAACTCCCACTATGGACAGGCCCATCAATGGGTGGGAAAGATCCTCCCCAATCACAACTTGATTATGCTAAAACAAAAACAGCAAAAGATCCTATTTTACTTGCCATTGTGGTAGTTGGAAAGATGTTTCTTTGTGTGAAACTGTAGTCCAAGAAGTTGAGTGACTTGTCTAAGGTTATACAAGTAGAAAGCAATGAACCCAGGATTTGAACTCTGGTTCTCTGACTCCAAAATCAGCACTGTTTTCACTGTACCAATATAGCTTATATCTATAAGGCTTTTTAAAAAATGGAAATTCCGATGTTCCTACAATTTTCCATAAGCTTAGATTCCTTTCCTGAGGGTCAGGTTGGGGTAAAGCCTCTTGATTTCTGTTTTTTTTTTTTTCCTTCCAGATTCTATGTGTCTGGGCTTATGAAAGGTGGGGCAGACATGTTTGTGGAAAACATGCCTGGTTTTCCAGATAACATTCGACCAAGCAGCTCTGGAGGATACTGGGTCGCCATGTCAGCTGTTCGACACAATCCTGGGTTTTCTATGATGGATTTCTTAGCAGAAAAACCATGGATTAAAAGTTTAATTTTTAAGGTAACTAAAATCTTTAGTTCTGTGAACAAATGGAAAAATACCCAATTGTGATTTCAAAGTTCCATTTGAGCACTAAAAGTTCTATTGTTTTTATAGTTCTACAGTTCTTTGTCAGTTAATTTAGTAATTCAAATGAACATGTTAAAGAATAGGAAATTAAGTGTAAGATTGGAGTAAATTAATACAGCAATTTGGTTTTAGAAAGAATAAAGTAGTATAGTTTAAAACATGAGATATCCTTCCTCAGTTTCCTCATTTAAATTATTTTCAGACTGACAACAAAAAATGAAGTCCATGGCAGGGAAGCATGTGTAATTATAGGGTGTATTCATATGCTCATGTTCTAAAGGCAGATTTTATTTTACGCTAAATTTGGAAAAAATTGGTTGGTGTTGTAATAGAAATCTCGTCTCTCACTTTTAACATAAGGCATCCATTGTGCAATAGTTCTACTGACTCCATTATTTTTCATTTGATTTAGGTACACTCACAATCTAAGAGCTGGACACCTAGAACTTTAGTTTTCAAAACCTAAGACTTACAGACAGTAGGTGCTTAATAAATGTGGATTGGAGTGGATTGTTTTGTCCCCCCCATCCTTACATTTTCTTACTGTTTTGTGCTACAGAGAGTAGAAACATTAGCCTCCTCTGACACATTGACTCTTGTTATGTTGGGATTCCTAGTCTCCTTTGACAGGTAGCAGCTTCATGACCTGTGGAACTACCCCCACTCTCTTCTAGTTTATTGGTACAGATTGGAGTTTGATATGGAGTACAGACATGGCAACAGAGCACCCCCTTCCATCAGCTGATGAGTATAGTTACCTTATGAAAGCCCTCATGTGATGTAAAATAATAGTAGCACCTCATATTTATATAATATCTTGTACTTTGCATAGCATTAATGTGCTCATTGATTTTTTTTTTGTTTTGATTCTCACAACATGTATGTGATATAGATAAGGTATTGACATTTCCATTTTAAAGATGAGAAAACTGAAGCTTAAGTAGATTAAGTAATTTGCCCAGAGCTGAACAGATTAGTGGTAGAGCTAGGAGTATCCATCAATCGAGTCTTAGTCTACTTCTATTTTAACATGTGATAGAGTGGAAAGAAGATAGATTTGGAGATAGAGACCTTGGGTTTGAACCCCAGCTGCACTATTTATTTACCTGTATGATGACCCACAAATCATTTCTTATGTCCTCAAGTTTTGTCTTTTATGAGATTATGGGATTGAACTAGACAGACCTCTGTGTAGCTCCAGTTCTATGCCCCATTGTGCCAAGTAGTACCTAGTCTCATGAGATGATGAATTTCAAGAGTATGTTGTTTTTCAGTCCTTTCAATCATGTCCAATTTTTCATGATCCCTTTTGGGGTATTCTTGGCAAAGATCCTAGAGTAGTTTGCCATTTCCTTCTCCAGGTCATTTTATAGATGAGGAAACTGAGGCAAACAGGGGTAAGTGACTTGCCCAGGGTCACATAGCTAGTAAGTGTCTGTGGTCAGATTTGAATTCATGAAGATGAGTTTTCCTGACTCCAGCCCCTGGTGCTGTATCCACTGTGCCACCCAGCTGCCCTCCAACAGTATAAGATATGCACAAAATATTTGTATGTGACCCATTCTGTGGCACTTCTGTTTTTTATTGAATTCAGTTATTAGGCTAAAATGTTTGCAGTCTGCCAATTAGCTATGCTATATTTGAATCACATTTATAATAATGATTTTCTAAAAATTATTTACCATTTGGTTAATTCCAAGAAAACTGCTGCTTTGTTTATGGGCCCAATATTGGCACTTAAGTTTGATATTTCCTTCAATTGGAGAAACTCCAGTTAAAACTGAAAAACTATAATAGAAAAAAAACCCCCACATAAACTAGGAGCCCTACAGATATGGGTTCTAGTCTCAGTTTTGCCACTGCCTTTTTCTGTGACTTTGAGCAAGTCATATAATCTTTCTGCTTCTGTTTCCTTTTCTATAAAATAGTGATGATATCTGTCCTTCATACCTGCCTAGGCTGTGATCACAGTTAAGATAAGGTATGAAAGCACTTTGGAAACCTTAAATGCTCTGATTCAGGTGTTAAATCCTATTTTAGAATTTAATGTTCTCCTTTCCCTGAGTGCTTTGTATGTGATAAGGCTTTCACTGTAATTACGTGGTATTATGTAAAATGCTGTGAACCATTGTGTTCAGTGTATGAATATATGATTCTATGAAGGATAACTCCTCTTCATTGTATTTCCTTGTACTGGCCTGGATAATGTGTCATTGCCTACTCTTAAAATGCATTGAAAATATCTGTTTACTTGGCAAAATAGAGCATAATGTCAAATAACCAGTATCCTATTTTATCCTTGTATATATGGTAATGTGTGCATTTAAAATGTAACACATATTTAGTGTTGCTTATAGCATTGTACTGAATAATCATATTTAATGGGATTGTAATTTTTTATAGAACATTAATTGGAAAAAAAAACGATGCCCACTGGGAGAGTGTTTACTTTTTTATTTTAACTTTATTAAAAAAAAAAGACATTTCTGGTTACTTAAGTTCCTGAGAAGCAATTTGCCAACAATTATTTATTGAGAAACAACCTACTATTCTAGGTACCTTATCCTGTATATTCCAGCAGCAGCACTCAGTACGGATAAACAATGAACTTGGCTTGCAAGCTTCATTCCCTACTTTCTCAATATTCAGCCCTATCACTTTTTGGAATGCTGGTCTTTTCAAAGTCCTTAAGACTTCTGTTGCCTCAGGAACAGGAGTTGTCCGGAATTGTAGGTCAAAGAAAACCTGTTATTTTATTTCAGAGTTGCAGGGCACAGTGTGCACTAGAACTGCTGATGGTCACCATTAAAACAACGTATAATGTTTTACTTACTCTAATGGGTGAATTCCTCATGCAATATAATATTATGATTTTCAGTTATCTCAACAATGGTTCTGGAAACTTTGTCAATATGTCAAGGTTCTGTAATTTCAAAAGGGGCCAGTACTCCCTCCATTGACACAAATTTCTTCCCCTATAATTTGGTGATGATATTTGAGATTCACCATGACCAAACACCTTATTGTTAGCCTGGTACAGAATCTCTCCCAACTTAACATCCTCTGTCTTTAAAGCAGAAAAAGATAAAAATGTTTATATTTTCTACTTGTTTATAGATTAATACTTGTTATTAATTTAGTTTTAGCATGTTATTATTAATAGTTATACTGTTCTTATTAATATGTGCTGCCATAGGTCACTGTAAATTAATTATATCTCTTTTTTTTGGACCCAATTTGTAGAAGTTATTTAATTATCTTTTTAAACTATGTTTTGTCCAATTTATAATTTTGTACTCTTCATTGTAATTGATCTGGGGATCCCTTACGTATCAACATTTGAGCTATTAAGAAACTATTGTGTGAAATTAGATAAGCCATAGAATCAATCAGAAACTAAAGTCTTCTAATATACTTCCTTTCTAGCTATTGAGTACTGAAACAGTGTTGAAGTTTGTGCCTCGATACAGCCTTGTCTTGGAACTTGGAGAAAATGGAGCCTACCAGAGAAGTTTACATGATCCCAATGGGCTGGTTGCTGCCTACATTAGTGAAGTGCATGAACAGGATGGACACCTTTACTTGGGCTCCTTCAGATCTCCTTTTCTTTGCAAGCTTAACCTTGCTCTCCTTTAACCAACAAAGAAATCTAGTGCTACTGCTCTGGGAATTGTTATGCTCAAATATTTTAGTGGTCTAAGTACCCAGGGTGTTCCTTTACCCATAGTCATGGAAGTGCATTTACCAATATTCAGTGTCATCCCTTTACAGTGTAGCAGGGTATACCACAGCACTCTGCTCCTCGATTACCTCTCCATGGTAGGATCTTTTCATCTTGGTTTACTTCTCTAAAGGTGAGCACACGAGATGATGGATGTCTGCTTGTGTAGCTGTTCTCCAGGGAGAATTCCTTTATACACTTAAACGGTTTAAGGAACTTAGTTCTGCTCTCAGTTCTGTTCTTCCATCCTTAGCTCTGCTATCTGTGAAATGGGATTAAGAACTACATTGGGAGGGGATGCTTTGTTATACTCAGAAAGAAGCTGTGGAAAATAGAGTTACATTTTAAAGATTTATGCTTGAACCCTGATCGCAGCAATCTGAAAGGCACCCCCTGCACAACTGGAGGGGTTTGTCTGGCTAAGCTTTTAGGTAGTCAGAGCTTTACCTCTCAAGGGGCACTAAAGGCTTCTAGGATACCTCAGTTCCTTTCAACTATTTCAAGGTTAGGTGCTGCAGGAAGGTTCTTTGGTGAAAGTCAGCTTATTTCAATAACACTGAGAGTCAATACCAATGACTCTTTCCAAAAACTACCTATTAGAATGGAATAATGTCACCTAGTAGATTCAATCCAACAGTGATTTCCTTAGAAGAACATGATTTGTTTGTCTTTTACATTGTTTCCATCTAGAACTGCAGACATGGTTCAAATCACTATGTTCCAATGTCATGTTTGCATTGCTTACCATCTTGACAAGCAGTTGTCTGTTATATTAGTGGCAAACTACAGGAATAAGAACTATGTAATAATGAATATATTAAATTTGCTTTTCTGATATTTGGCTTTTTTGACTGTGTCACCCAGAAAATTATTTATTATACAGTGTAATTATTATAATTATATCTGAAAATTAAATTCTGCACATTAGTATCAGGAGACCAGTTTTCATTTAACATATTTTTATTTAGGAGGAAATGTTAGATTTAGTATGAAATTAATAGTTACGATGCCACTTGAAGAGAATAGTACGCTCTTCCATGGGAAATTGTGGTATACCTCGAGAGGCAGCCTAGTTCAGAAGAATTTGCTTGAATTCATTTACCTTTCCTCACCATTCTTTGTAGCCCTGTAGCTAGCTATGTTGCTTTTCTGTTCTTTTTTTCCCCACTTTCCCTTCGATCTATAGACATGCATTAGGGAATTGCTGAAGTACTTTGGGAAAGATACTATTTTAAATAGAATGTGGTGTTCAAGTTTGATAATTTAATTAGCTGTATTTTAAGCTTAGACTATATGTACTGAGTGAGTACTACTGAAAAACAACTAAACAACAAACAATACGTACTACTTAGGCAGCTAGGTGGTACAGTGTGGATAGAGTGCCCGAACTGCCACCAGGAAGACTGATCTTCCTGAGATGAAATCTGGCCTTAGACACTTCTTAGCTGTGTGACCCCAGGCAAGTCAGTTAACCCTTCTGTAGAAGGAGATGACAAACCACTCCATTATCTTTGCTAGGAAAATTCCAAATGGGGTTATGAAGAGTCAGACATGACTGAAAATGATTGAACAACAACAAATAAGTGCTAATTATATCACTATCTGGCTTTTTTTTTTTTAACTGGACTGCCCTCATACAGAATATACCTTTAGGCATATCCTTAGGTGACTGGGATATAGGACTATACTGTTAATCTATTATGTTGAGTTACTCATGTACTGTCTTTTTTTATGTAAGGAAAGCTGATGGGAAATTGAGGTAGATAAAATCTTCACTCTATGAAGCTACATAGTGTAGCATATAATTAATATTGACTCTTGAACTTTTAGGTGTTCAGTGCACAGAGGAATGTTTATTTCAATTATTTAGTGTTTCTTATGTGACAGGTACTGTATAAAAACAGTTAACAGTCCTTGTACATCATGAAATCAGAAGCCCTTTTTATTTTTTTATTTTATTTTATTTTTTTATTTAACTTTTAACATTTATTTTCACAAAATTTTGGGTTACAAATTTTCTCCCCTTTTATCCCCTCCCCCCCCAACCCCAAGCATTCTAATTGCCCCTGTGACCAATCTGCTTTCTCTTCTATCCTCCCTCTCTGCCCTTGTCTCCGTCTTCTCTTTTGTTCTGTAGGGCCAGATAGCTTTCTTTACCCCTTAACCTGTATTTCTTATTTCCTAGTGGTAAGAACATTACAGTTGATCCTAACACTTTGAGTTCCAACTTCTTTAGCTCCCTCCCTCTCCACCCCTTCCCTTTGGCAAACAAGCAATTCAATATAGGCCAAATCTGTGTAGTTTTGCAAATGACTTCCATAATAGTTGTGTTGTATAGGACTAACTATATTTCCCTCCATCCTATCCTATCCCCCATTACTTCTGTTCTCTTATGATCCTTTCCCTCCCCATGAGTGTCGACCTCGGATTGCATTCTCCTCCCCATGCCCTCCCCTCTATTCTCCCCCCCCCACCCTGCTTGTGCCCTTGTCCCCCACTCTCCTGTATTGTGAAATAGGTTTTCCTATCAAAATGAGTGTGCATTTTATTCTTTCCTTTAGTGGAATGTGATGAGAGTAGACCTCATGTTTTTCTCTCACCTCCCCTCTTTATCCCTCCACTAATAAGTCTTTTGCTTGCCTCTTTTATGAGAGATAATTTGCCCCATTCAGTTTCTCCCTTTCTCCTCCCAATATTTCTCTCTCACTGCTTGATTTCATTTTTTTTTTTTTTTTAGGATATGATCCCATCCTCTTCATTTCACTCTGTGCACTCTGTCTCTATGTATGTGTGCGTGTGTGCATGTGTGTGTGTGTACTCCCACCCAGTACCCAGATACTGAAATGTTTCAAGAGTTACAAATATTGTCTTTCCATGTAGGAATGTAAACAGTTCAACTTTAGTTAGTCCCTTATGACTTCTCTTTGCTGTTCACCTTTTCATGGTTCTCTTCATTCTTGTGTTTGAAAGTCAAATTTTCTTTTCAGCTCTGGTCTTTTCATCAAGAAAATTTGAAAATCCTCTATTTTATTGAAAGACCATTTTTTCTCCTGAAGTATTATACTCAGTTTTGCTGGGTAGGTGATTCTTGGTTTTAGTCCTAGTTCCTTTGACTTCTGGAATATCCTATTCCATGCCCTTCGATCCCTTAATGTAGAGGCTGCTAGATCTTGTGTTATCCTGATTGTATTTCCACAATACTTGAATTGTTTCTTTCTAGCTGCTTGCAATATTTTCTCTTTCACCTGGGAATTCTGGAATTTGGCCACAGTGTTCCTAGGAGTTTCTCTTTTTGGATCTCTTTCATGTGGTGTTCTGCGGATTCCTTGAATATTTATTTTGCCTTCTGGTTCTAGAATCTCAGGGCAGTTTTCCTTGATAATTTCATGGAAGATGATGTCTAGGCTTTTCTTTTGATCATGGTTTTCAGGTAGTCCCAGAATTTTTACATTGTCTCTCCTGAATCTATTTTCCAGGTCAGTTGTTTTTCCAATAAGATATTTCACATTATCTTCCATTTTTCCAATCTTCTCGCTATGTTCTGTGATATCTGTCTTTCTCACAAAGTGCTTAGCATCCATCTGTGTCATTCTAGTTTTGAAAGAACTATTTTCTTCAGTGAGCTTCTGAACCTCCTTTTCCATTTGGCTAATTCTGCTTTTGAAAGCATTCTTCTCCTCATTGGCTTTTTGAACCTCTTTTGCCAATTGAGTTAGGCTAGTTTTCAAGGTGTTAATTTCTTCAACATTTTTTTGGTTCTCCTTTAGCAGGGAGCTGATCTGCTTTTCATGCTTCTCTTTCATCCCTCTCACTTCTCTTCCCAGTTTTTCCTCCACCTCTCTAACTTGATTTTCAAAATTCTTTTTGAGCTCTTCCATGGCCTGAGCCCATTGGGTGGGCTGGGACACAGAATCCTTGATTTCTGTGTCTTTGCCTGATGGTAAGCATTGTTCCAGAAGCCCTTTTTAAAAAAAATTTTAAAACAGTCATTTAATAGTAGTATGTTGAATCAATATCTTATTTATGCTTAAGGGTTGACTTTTTAGTGTAGCAAATTACTTTTAACCTCTGTCAATCTCTGGCATCCTACATGGATGATGAAGAGCTATGCTTTTCAGGCCTTAATTTTCACAAACATTAATAAGCCTAGGGATGCTGGTATTCACCATTTTTTGAAAAGGAGTCTCAGTTTTGCCGCAAATCAATATTTACAGTGTCTCTTTCATGCTGAAGTTGCCATTTCCTGTGCTTTATTTAGAAATTTGGAATTAGTGGAAAAAGCCAAAAGCTCTAGTAGGTTTGAACATGACTGTTTTTGTATGTGTATATTGTACCCAAAAGATTTGTTTTTAGTGTAACTTTATAATTAATTATGCTTTATTGTAATGCAGTACTTGAATCTCTTTATGAAGACAAATTGGGGGTAATGGCCAAAGAATTTTCGGTGGTTAGAGACTTCAGTTTTGAGATATTGCCTGTTTTAGGACAGATGACTTTATTCATCTTGTAAAACTAAGAAAGGTGGGGAAATAGTTCAGTGAATGCTGCTGGTAACAGTCAGCAATTGATCCTGCTTCCTGAACTGAAGCTATGAAATTTAATTAAGCTGGAGTAATATCAAAATATATACTAGCAGTGTTGTAATTTTATAAGTACCCTAAAAAGTCATCTAGTTTCATGATCTCCACTAGGATTTTCCCAAGAGTCATATCCAAATTTATAAATTAGGGGAGTCACAAGTATTTTTGTTATATACACATGAATTTTGTATATGCCTACATGCATTGCAGTCTATTATCAAACAATTTTCAAATTACTTGGTTGTTCATATGAGGCAAAATTGCTCCCTCTCTTCCGGCAATCCCCTTCTCTCTGAATCTTCTTTTTCTTTTTGCAGAGCTACGGGAATATGAAAGTCATTAGCTTTTTGCCCCTGTGATAAACCTTCTTAGAAAAACAGCTGTCCCTTTCATCTAAACCCTGAGGGTCTTCCCCTCTCACATTTTTTTTTTTTTTTGACTAGGTTTAGGCTACTTTTATCCTCATTTCTTAACTAGTCTTAATCTCTGAATGGGCATTGCCTTAAACTGAGAACAGGGAAAGACCTTAGCTTGGAAAGGTCAGGGTCTCCCACTGAATCTGGAGCTATCTTTAGTTATCCTGATCTATATCTTGCCACTGGACCCAGGTGGCTTTGTAGGAGAGTGAGACTGGTGACTTTGTTTAGCCTTTTCTTACTTAAATCCAATTCACTTGAAAGTCATGACATCACCTTCCCGATGTCATGGTCCTCCTTGAGAATGAAGGACGAACAATGAGTGAAGACGCAGTGAGATATAGTGGATTGAGTGCTAGACTTGGAGTCAGGAAGCCTTGGGTTCAAATTCCAGTTGTCACATTTATGAAATGTGTGGTAATGGGCAAATCACTTAGTCATGCTGAGGCTCAGTTTCCTCATCTGTAAATGAGGATAATACTTATAGAACCTATGTCACAGGGTTGTTGTGAGGAATGAGAATGAGAATGTATGTAAAGGGCCTCACCAACTTTAAAATGTGCTGTTGTATAATTGTCAATTGTCATTATTACCTGAAAAATCTCCATAAAGGTCTTTATATCTCTGTAATACAGGCTAGCATTTTGAAGCTATAGTACTTGTGAGTTTTCCTAATACAAAATTTAAATTCATCCCACTGCAGTTTAAGCATAATACTTTTTGGCATCTCCGTTCTGTAAGAACAGCTATCTCTTCATATATACTTGAACATTGTGATTAATTTTCTTCTTTCCCTTAGCCCAAATATTTTCTCATTTCTAGGAAAAATAAGCCTTTTTTACTTTAGTATTTTCCTATAATGTCTCATTTCTAAACTTTTGCTTGCTTTCTGTTTGATCTCATTTGGATCCCTTTCGAGTTTCCCATATTATTTTTCTGCTTACACTTTCATTTTTAGAAAGGATAATTTAGGAAATGGGCATATATTAGAACAAATGTCTGTTACTTTAGGATGAACTTTTTGTGGAAAAACTGGTATAATGAGCTAATTGAAACTGAGCCTTTACTTGTATTATAATCATTAATGTGTGAAATGATTAAAAAAGACTTGAAGTATCTCTGATTTTAATTAAATACCAAAATGTCGTTTCTCTGGTGGAAAGTTGGCAATATCATCTTCCATTGGTGCACGAAAGCATAGACATTTGGACTTTATATTTTAAAAGCATTTTTGATGAAGGCCAGTTAGTGTACTATTGTCAAAAGAGCAATGGCTTAGAAGTCAGGGGGCCTGGGTTCTAGTATCATCACTGCCACTAACCAGTTGTATAACTTTTTGCAAGTCACTTTTCTTCTCTGGACCTCAGTTCCCTCATGTGTAAAAATGAGGGGATTTGATTGTGTAAGTCTCTAAAGTCTTTCCCATCTCTAACGTTCTGTGATTCTGTGAGGCAGGGTTGGATCAAGGTCTTTATTACATTTTAATTTTTAACAACATACTGTCACTACTACCTTATTAGGCATCAATAAGAAGAGCAGATCTGGTTAATAAACCTTTAGTTTGGTTTGGGACCAAACAGGGGAGCACATTCCCAAATCTTGGATCAACTTCAGACAATTTTAGGGATCTTGAAATTGAGAATGATGCATTGTCCTCTTTTTTCTAGTTTCCTCTTCCTGGACTGAGCCAGAACTAAAATGATTTCTGAAAGTAGGGAAAAAGAATAGTCACTTTCTGGGGGTTTTCTTCTCTGTGCCCGCTATAAATTTTTTTCTTTCAGCATAAGGCTAGGTTATAGAATGGCAAGTTTATGGTTGTATATTTTGTTCTCATTACAAATTTTTTTTTTAACAGCTATTTTGGATGAGGCCAACCAAGTGAATCTGTGGGTCCTTGGCTTTCTACACAATTCTTCAAAGTTAAGATAAACTAATCTTAGCTGTTCCCTCAGGGTAGAGGAAGCCAGTCCTTAAATATCTATGGCTCAACTGATCAATCAATTTTGATTGGAATGTTTCAGCTCTGTATTGTGATGGTTAATACCACCCAATTGTTGTGTCCTCTAGAGGTTATTTGAAATGTTATACACTTCTGTTGTGATAGAAAGATAAATTATTAAAACTGGGTAGCTTCTGATAGTCCTAGTATTGTACCATCTCCTAAAATCATGTCATCCAATAAAGTCAAAGGGCACTGGGATTATCACTTAGATGTGGTCTCTTGTCTCATTTTATTATGGCACTTTTATATTTTTCAAGTATTAGCTTTATTTTGCCATGTAGATAGAGAATTGCAATTAATATTTATCATTTGTCACCTCAATATCGTAACAGGGGCTGTGAGGATTTTTTATGGAACACAGGAAGTTTATGTCCTCTTGAGAGCAACTCATGACATTCACAGAAAGCAAATAACTTTTATGTGTGTTTTATACAAGTTTATGTTGTGTGTGTGTGTGTGTGTATGTGTGTGTGTACATATACAGATATTGGAGAGATAGGTTGATCACTTGAACTTTAATAAAATGTTGGTTTCATGGGGATACTGGGAGTGGAGGAAAGAATTGTAGGGTTGCAATTTTGCTTCGATGTTAGCCAATTTGAGGTCTTTAATGAAAGACAGTATTCCAGGTTAATTGTTCTGGTAGTTATATTCTAGGAACTTGAGTAGATTAGATAAGTCTGTGTACTGAAATAACTGGATAACAATAGCTGATAAATCAGTGAAAATAAAGTTGAGTATAAAGTTTGGTTTGGGGAATATATGATTTTCTGGTAATGGCTGGTTCACTTTATTTGCTGATATTTACAATAAGCTACACCGTCTCTTTGCAGGCATCTTGTTCCCTACACTATTACTGTGTTGTAAATCTCCTGTTTGGGGATAAGGCTGCTTTAGATTTTTACCAGCTTGTATGACTTTGAACAAGTTATTTAATCATTTGCTTTCTTGGTTTCTTCACCTATAAAATTAGGTGATTGGACCCTATAACTTTCAAATTTCCTTTTTGCTCCCAAATCGGATCTTACAAATATTTGGTTTATAGAATAAAAGTCATGCCTTGCTTAATAAGTAATGGAAAAACAATGATCTAAGAAATTGTTTAAATAACATACTACCTACTTGAGTGTATATCATAATTTAATATCTCCAAGTTGCTTTACTTTTCCCTTTTTTTAATTATAGGCATTTTGGGGGGAAAGGGAGCTAAAGCATCTTGGTTAGTAATATAAGTAATAGGCATGTCCTGCTGGCTTAAAAAAATACCCTTTGATTTACTGGTATACTTTTGTAAATATTGACACATCTCAGAATATTACTAGCAAGTAGTTTTTTTTTAATTTGTATTTTAGGTGCTTGGGAAGGAATAAATTAAGGGGGAAAAATCAACTTCTATCAACATCTGTCCTGTATTAATTTGATAATAGCCTAAAATGCATTAAAGATAAAAACTTTGTGATTTATTGGAGTGATAATCCACTTTGGTTTTTAGACTCTGTCTTCTCAGGAAGAAACTGATTTTATAGAAAGTGTTTGTCCTTCGTTGCTGAAGAAGACCATTCCATCAGAGAAATAATAACATGACTTGCACTTGACTTTGTTTTGAGTGAGGGAGGGCTGTGCAGGTCACCAGCCTCACTTCTTCAGAGCCATCTGAATCTAGTGACCAGATATTCATCAGGATGACTGGAGATGACCCAGGATGAGGCAATTGGGGTTAAGTGACTTGCCCAAGGTCACACAGCTAGTGAGTGTCAAGTGTCTGAGGAGAGATTTGAACTCAAGTCCTCTTGACTCCTGCACTGGTGCTCTATTCACTGCACCACTTAGCTGCCCCTCAGAGTTTTGTATTAAGATTCTGGAGAGCTGCAGGCTGCACATACAAAGGAAAGAACACTGAATTTAGATTCCTGAGGACCTCAATTTGAATACTAGCTCTGCTGGTTGGGACCTTTGGGCTGGCTGAACTACCTTTAAATATGTGTTTCTGCTCTTGATTCCCTCATTGATGTCATTATTATATAACTATTACATTTTTTTCTGCTTTATTTCATTTAGAGAATTGGGGTAATCTTTGCCCTTGGAGAATATTAGGTCGATTTCTAAAAATCCTAGGTTAAAAGCATGGGGTAAGAATTGATGATAATTACATGTTCAAATGAGAAAGTTTTATGAAGGCAGAACACTGACAGTAGACTATAATTTGAATCTTTTTCCTTCACCATTGGCTATGGTGTCAGGAAAATGATCGTGGTTGTACTGTTATAAAAAGACAATATAATTAGGAAAATATACAGTGGAATGATACTTTAGGCTCTTGTTTTTATGGCCATTGAGTACACTATCTTCAACATGTCTAAATCAGGAAGAAAACTGGTAAAAAAAAAACCCTTGTAGCTCATATACATAACATTCTAAACATACATGTGTATATAAATAATGTATGTATATATATATATATATATATATATGAATTTGTAAGTAGGTATACTGTGCAAATGTTACATGTATACATATGTATGGATGGATGTGTATGTCTGCATGTCATATATACTGTGCATGTATGAATGAATGTGTTTGAGCAAGTGAGCTTCTTGGCCAAATTTTGCTCATCCATGAAATGTAGACATTGAATTAGATGATCTCCAAGGTCTCTTCCAGTTTTTAAGTGTACATATTGATTTCATCAACATATAAAAGAAACTTGACTGTGAGTAGATGATTTATACCCTGTAAATACAATATTGCTTAAAAGCATTTGATTAAGGGCATGTGGTCACATCCTTTGTAACTTAAAATATAACTGTTTCTACATAGGAGAAAGGAATGGAAATTTAACAGTTGTAGTTAGAGTCAGTATTGATACTAACTCCATAGCTAAATCATATCATTCACTTAGAGCTGAAAGGGAACATTGGAAGCAATCTCATCCAGTCCCCTTATTTTGAAGATGATGTGAACTGAGGTCTTTCTGGCTCCCTGCTCAGCCCTTGATCCTCTGTGCATTGCTGCCTCATTCAGTTTTGTTGGCTACGTTGGAGAAATCAGCCGAATGACTGCCATATTGCTGCTAAGCTCTCATGGGACCTTATATAAAGAATAAGATCATCTATCTGTCTGTCTGTCTGTCTGTCTATCTATATCTAAATAAATGCAGCCAGAGTTTTATTTTGACTTTGTACCTAGAACTTGGGGGGTGGTCTGAAAGAGAACCTTAGGGAAGGCAAGAAGAGCCCAAACTATAACTATATCATCATATCCAACCTCAGTTTTTATGTCAGAGCAAAGAAGGTCAGGAATGCAATACTTTGTGAAGCTTTTTGTGTACTTTCTTCCACCTGGAATTTCCTGTACTCTTATTAATACTCAAGGTTTACTCCTTTAAAGCTCTACCTTTTGGCTCACAGTTTTTTTTTTCATTTTCCTTTGAGAACCTTTAACATATATGTTGCCTTGACTTTTAGTTGTTAATATACATTTTATCATCTCCACCTTTGACTCAAAACTCTTTGAGGGAACAAACCGTGTTATGAAAGCTGTCCTACAAGTTTGTTGTACTAGCTCATGTAAGACAAGTCATTTTTAAAGTCAGTGCTTATCTTATTTTCCTAAAATTATCAAGCAAATAATATTAGTATTATTACCTCTAATCATTTCAGTCTAATGCTGAGTCCTTTGGTTTTTACCTGTAAGTCTCTTGAAACTTTTGAATGATTCAGAGTTGTAGCATGCTTGTTAAAGCACATGTATGCCATTCTTGGTATGAGCACCCACTTGAAGAATTCTCTTTAATATTCTTACTATCACATACAGAGGCAATGCCCTGAAGTAGACTGTAGTAGCTCAATTTATTTTTTATTTCTATTTTAGCTATTACTGAGAAATAAGCTTTGGCGCCTATCCATTCTAATGAGCTTTTTTTTTTTTTGCAAATAGTATTTAATTTTTTCAAATTACATGTAAAGATGATTATCAACATTCATTTTTATAAGACTTTGAGTTCCATGTTTTTCTTCCTCCTTCCCTCCCCAAGACAGCAAGTAATCTGATATAGGTTATACATGTGCAATCATGTTAAACGTATTTCCACATTAGTCATGTCATGAAAGAAGAGTCAGAACAAAATGGAAAAACCACCAGAAAGTAAAAACAAAAAAATGAAAACAGTATATTTCAATCTACATTCAGACTCTAATTCTTCCTCTGGATGTGGATAGCATTTTCCATCATGAGCCTTTTGGAATTGTCTTGGATCATTGCATTGCTGAGAAGAGCTCCATCTGTTGTAGCTGATCATCGCACAGCATTGCTGTTAGCATGTGCAGTATTCTCTTGGTTTGGCTCACTTCACCTCACATTCATTCTTATAAGTTGTATTAGACTCGAAGGCACAAATACATTCAAAGGAATACCAACTGTCTGTGATAGTTAGAAAGTGAAGGTTGAGCCCCAAACCAAAACACCATGGAGCCTTTGGTTGAGAAGCAAGAAATCACTGACAATGGAGAACAAGTACCTCAGTCTTTTGGAGCCAGGAAATGACCCAAACTTCAGTATAACAGTTGAATGTCTGTAAACAGATAGGAGTGTGTGAGGCATATAGCGTTTCTAAACCCTACGTCATATAGTTTAATAAACACACAAATACCTCAGGCGTATATAGCCCAGTCCTGCACCAAATCACTTGAAATGACTTGTAGTAATTCTTTCTTCCCACTCAATTTTTTATACGGAAGGTAGAAGACGTTTATTAGATAGAAAGGAAACTATAGCAGCGCTTGCAACTTAGCAAAAACAATGGCGAGTTTCCTTCTGATTTTAAGTACTGTCCCACATTCGTGATCATGGGGAAGCCCCACTTTGATATAGTATAAAATTGAAACCATATCAAGTCAAAGACAAGTAATATGGTGATTTTATGAAGCACCCTGAAAAGGATCAAGGAGTATGCAGCATGCAAGGGACTCTGTGAAGAGGTAAATTTAGGAAGGTAGGAATATCAAGTGCCCTACCTGCTGTAAAGTTCTATTTGTTTGAAAGGTACAGTTGTCCAAGTTGTAATGTTCATTCTTCTTGCAAATCGTTCGGCTTATATGCATATCAATCATATATTTCAGTCCTTTCACAAGCTAAATTGAATAAGAATAGGCTTTTGGATTATTTGTGGTAAAACAGATTTACGATTATCCTTTAGGTGTTACTTGACATCACTGATGAGAGGGTAGATGCCCTGACCAAGGTTTGCACTGTGAAGTGAGTTATTAGGACCAGGGGCTTGAGCTGCTAAATTCAGAGAGAACACCTTGAGGAAGGCAACTCTGGATGCTCTGGGCTCTGACCTTTGTGTTCACCTTGATATCTTAGACACATATCAATGATTATGAATTCACATGCAATTACCCAGACCATCTTGTAAGTCCAATTGAGACATAGTATGGTACAGTGGAAAACTGGAGATTTTGGAATCAGAGTTCAAATCCTGCCTCTGACGCATTCTGGCTGTGTGACTCTGGGCAAGTCACTTAGTAATTCAGTGCTCCAGACAATTCTCTGAAACAGTCATTTTCAGAGCAGGTTCTGCTTTGAATAGTGGGAATTTTCTCAGCTGGAATTCCTTATACCATTGAAATCACAGGTTCAATTCCATCCCATGTCAGATGAAAACTATCATTATTGTGTTTTCTCTAGGATGAATAAATAGGGTGTTACTGAGGGTCAGTGCTCCAGTTGTGTCCAACTCTTTGTGGCCCATTTGGGGTGTTCTTGGCAAGAAGTGGTTTGCCATTTCCTCTTCCACTCATTTTATACAGATGAAGAAAATTGAGGCAAACAGGGTTAAGTGACTTGTCCAGGGTAACACAGTTAATAAGCATCTGAGGCAAGATTTGAATTCAGGTTCTTGGGGCTTAAAAGCCCAGTGTTTTATTGACTGCAACAGCTAGCTGTCCCAAGGATCATTTGGGGTTCTCTTAATAGAAACCTTTAGAAAATGACAGTCTTTCTATTTTGGCTTCTTAGAGGATGTTTTTGGAGGTAAGAGGTCAGATTGTTGGCCAAATTCTGGGCTGGCTATCTGTAGTTTCTGGGTAAACTAAGCAAAAAATCCTTAGTTTTCTTTTTCCTTAGGTTTTTCCTAAGGGGTTAAGGAGGAGAGTGCAGGACAGATTTGTAGTCAAAACACTCACCTGCACCATTGCTTTATCAATGTGAAGTTCTTTGAATAAGAAAAGGTCATTTGTGCAATTGTTATACCTTTCAACTGCAAACCTGGCTGCTTTTTGAACCCCAGGGTCACTGGGTTTTATGAATTTGGGAAATCCAGGTTTCTTCCCTACATCAAGGCCTAAAAGAGAAAAAAAAATTAGCCAGCCAATCATATTACTTGTAATGGAAGGGACTCTCTGTCTATAATTGACATCACAAGGTACTTTTCTCTCTTTTCTTCCCCACCTTCCCCTATCCCCCCCCAATTATGCAATAGCAGGTGAATCAGTCCTAAGGGAGATCTCCAACAACTGCCAGTTGAGATGAATTGTATTTTCACCACAAGTGGCCACATGGGGACCTCAGTGGAAAAAAAAAAAGGCAACTAAACCTGTCAATCATTTCCTGAGCACCCAAAGAACCTCAGAAAAACCTGACTGCTTTAGTTATTGGTTCCTCAGAGTTCACACACAAACACACACACACACACACACACACACACACACACAAACACACATACATATCCCTCTTTCCCCAATCACCCACTGTAGTTTTGACACTGGTTTTCCTTGCTAATCATCTGCTAGTTACAGGAATAAGCCCTGCTCTCTTCAGAACCTTATTGCAAGAACCACATAATTGACCTTTAGGATTCCAGTCTTTTTCCTTTCTAATCCATCCTGCATACTTTGTAACAGCCAGGTGTAGGGGTAAGCAAGGTAGGCATTCATCACCTAGGACACAACAAGGAACATTTTAATATTGATTAGCATGTAAGAGGGATAAAAAGGCTTTCCCCTTTACTCCACCTGCTGTGAGTATACCCCCATGGAGTGCTAAGCATCTGTCCTGGATATTGTGTTCAGCTCTGAAGGAGTTGTCACTTTGGGATGATGAAGGAAACTCAAGCTGGTCCCTTGGCTTCCCCTATCCCCACTTCCATAGCAGGGGTGGTAGATAGTAGGGTGCTAGAACAATTTTAAAGGAGAATTCGTTTCTCTCATTCCTTCCGTTCTCACCCTCCACCCTGTAACCCCCACCAGAAATGGTCTCTGCCAAAATGTGGTTCCTAGAGCAGAGAGATTTGGTTAGATGAGCTTGAACTTCTGTCTGCCTTTTCTGCTCTGTTTCTTTCCCTGAGTATAGATGTCTGAACAGTGATTTTGAAAGATGGTCTTTCTAGGAGTACCAGAAGGTAGTACAGTTGGGAGGATTTTTTCTCCACTACTCTCTCCTCCTCTACTCTCCTTCCCTACCCCTCCCACAATTGGCCATGGAACTTTGAAGCAGAGACATTTGACTAATGGGGGAACACCACATTCAGCACAGAACAGAAACACCCTCTTTAGACAGGGGCAGTACACGTGGCAAAGAAAAGAACAGATAATTAACTCAAGAGAACTCTCTTTGGTAACTGAGAATCAAATTTTTGAGAAGACCAGACCTTGGGAGCCTAACTAAACAATTCACTCAGCAGAGATGATATTCCTGGAAAGTGGGGTGGGGGAGAATTTTCACAGAGGAGAGGAAAGATTGTTGAGTCTTCTTTTTGTTGTATTTTTCCACTTAAATTGTAGTTACTGTGTATATTTTCCTGGTTCTTATTTCATTCTTCATTAATTTATGGATGTCTTATGTAAGTTCCTGACATTTCTTACGGCACAATAGTATTCCAATACATTCATCTACCACAATTTATTTGGGGAGTGGCTAATCAAAAGTGCTGCTATGAAAAAAGTTTGGTTTATGTAGGACCTTTTTAATTTTTGATCTCCTTGTAGTATATTCTTAGTGGTGAGATTTCTGGATTGAAGGATTTGGACATCTTAATAACTTTCTAGCTGTTTTGAAGAACTAAAATTGTGAACATACCTTCAGTGTTTGGAAGGGAAGGGTAAAAGGGAATAAACATTTATACAGTGCCTACATAGGCACTTTGTTAAGGGCTTTTTTTTTTTTTCTGAACAAATATCTTACTTGATCCTCATAGCAACCTGGCAAGGTAAGTGCTATTATTATCCCCATTTTACAGTTGACGAAACTGAGGGAAAAAGAAGTTAAGTGACTTGCTCAGGATTTCACAGCTATTAAGTATCTGAAGCCAGATTTGGACAGAGATCTTCCTGACTCCCAGCACAGCACTCTAGCCATTGTGTCATCGAGTACATACATTTGGTAGAAGATCAGGGAAATGTGGTTTTCAAACCTTGTTTGGGATGCATTAATGACTTGTAGATCTGCTCCTCTACTAGATCAGTATTACAAAGGCATTGCACTAATTGTATCAATTTTGTTAAAAGCAACCAAAAAACTCCCATGGCTCCCCAGTGCCTACTGAATATAGTTCATATTTAAGGTGCTCCACAATCTGACTCTAATCTATATTTCCAGTCTTATCTCCTGCTACTTTCCTACAAAAAGCTGAAGGTTTCATTCAATTTAAATTGACACACCCCAAATACAGTACATCTTACCTTTGTCTGTGTTCTCTTTGCCTAGGATGACCTTTCTTCCTTCCCCAACAATACTCTCCCTTCTCCCTCCAAATCCCACAACTTCACCATCAACTACTTGAAATCCTAAGCCTCCTTCAAAATCAATTGAAATGCCACCAATTACTTTTCCATTTGGAAATAATACCTTCCCCCCAGTACTTAGTTTGTACCACTCATATGGCGTGTTATTCCCTCTATATGGCTAAGCTTCTTGACTATTATTCATTAGACTTCTACAAATTTATAGCTCTCCCTGGGTCTACCATACTGTTTTACAAAATAGTAGGTATCCCTTGCAATACAAAGAGAAAACAGTGGATCTAATATGCTCATAGATTTCTTCACTTTCCTCTAGCTCTTCAGGTAGAGACAAACATGAGAGAACACTGATAGAAGTTGTATAGGATGGAGAGGCATGAATCTGTTGATACGCATTCCTGGACAGAGTGTGCCCAACTGAGGTGCTCAATAAATATTTGCTGAATGAATCAAGTCCTTTGGCTCTTTTTTCCCCCTTCTAGGCAAGGTTTGATTCGCTTGTGAGAGGAGAAGGAGGCAAAAATATATGGGATAAAGAAGAGGGAGCCAGAAGGAAGAGAATTCTTTCAAGAGTTAGATGGCCACTGGTCTCTTTCCTAATCCGTGCCATACTTGAAGGAGCAATGACAGCAGACTACATCTGCAGCAGAGTTTATAGAACTCACTTTTATGTTATTTACCTACATTCCCTCTTTCATAGCCATAAACTCAAGTTATATCAAAGGTGGGGTTTCCAGAAGCACCACCATTGTGGAGGAGGCTTTTAGCCTCTAAATGTCAGTAAATTGATCGAGGAGTATGCATCCTTTTGGGAGGACAACAAAATTAATACAAGGAAATCAGGAAAATCTAATGTCTTTGTGTGTGTTTGTGTGCATGTGTGTGTGTGTGTGTGTGTGTGTGTGTGTGTGTGTGTGTAAGCTGATCAGAGTTTTGAAGGAAATGAGGGATTCTGAGAGTTGAAGGTGTGAAGCACATTTGAGGAATGGGAAAGAGTGAGTGTAACGGTAAGGAGACAAGGGATGGAAAGTTGCTTGTGAGGAACAGTGAGGAGGTCAGTTTAGTTGGACCACAGGGTATTGGAAGGGCAACAATATATTAGAAGGTTAGAAATGTAGGTTATTGGGGACTTTAAGATAGAAACTTTAGTTTGTTGTTGGTTCTCTTCATAAGAAAGAGGTAGGCAATGTCTCACTGTCTCCCATCCGGGTCTACTCAGACTGTTTTGTTATGAAAAGAGCCCTGGACCAAGGGCTGAAACTGGGCTTCACTACTAGCTCTGACATTAGCAGTGTGGTTATGAACAAGTCATTTAAATTCTCTGGGTCTCAGTTTTTTCATTTGAGGAACATAAAGGCATTGGAGCCTAAAAAAATCTCTTAAGTGCTCCTATGCTTCCAGATCTTATGATCTGATATCTCATTGTAACATGGAGGTGACCCCCCGAGTTCTTGAAAGCTATGCTACTAGAATCTAAGTTCAACAAGTTCTAGTGAACTGGGAAGGCTTTCATTATGGCCTTGTAATAGAGGGTATATCTATTTTTCATGGACTAGTCTAGCCAAGTTAGAGAGGATTATCACTAATTTGGTTCAAGGGTGACTTTTTTGGGGGCCTTGGATATCAAAGACTTTGGTAGCTGGGTACACACTGGATAGAATGTTCGGAGTCAGGAATCGTGCCTCTTACTAGCTGTGTGATCCTGGACAGGCCCCTTTGTCTCTTTCTGCTTTAGTTTCCTCATTTATAAAGTGGAGATAATACAGTGATCCCTTCTATATTGTGGGGGCTAGGGACATGTTGTCCCCATGAACTGGAAAATCCACATAAAATTTTTTGGCTCTCCATACTAGAAAAAAATTGAGTTATTACATCATTAAAAGATAAAATATATTGATATTATATGATACTATACATATATTTTATGCATTTCTGAGTTTCTAAACATTTTCCTGTGCCATCTGCTGGCCTTTATGTGTCATCCATGACTTTGACAAAATTCCCCCCAAATTCCATGTGTCATCTACAGCTTTAGCAAAACTCCCCCAAAATTCCTATTTAATTTTTTATGCTGAACTATGATATATTGAAATCATGATGGGGAAAGTGATGATGTGGAAGGGATAACTGTAATAGCAGCTACCTCACAGGGTTGTGGTGAGGATCAAATAAGATAATATGAATAAAGCACTTTGCTACATAATGCTAGCTATTATATATTGTTATAGTAATCATAAGCTGTTATTAATAATAACAGCAACAATAACTAAAGAGGGGCAGGGATATACCTGAAAGGAGAGAATAATGACACTCAAATATTTCATCAGAAAGGACAATGAGATCAGAAAATGTGGTTTCCTTGTCATTCTAGGTGGGCTGGGATAAACAGACTCACAAAGAAACTGACTTCAGAAAAGACACAGAACTTTGGGAGCAGGGGAGCTGAGTGGTCCGAAAATAGAGAGGATTTCAAATTGGAAAGAGATAGAATTCAATCTAATGCTCTCATTTAGTAAATGAAGAAACTGAAGCCCGTAATTATATACAGACAGTGACAGAACGTTCAGTCTCAGGTTATCTGACTCACTTGTTGAGTATATTATCAGGGGATTCTTTTGCTGTATGGGTTGGACTACGCAGCTGGTAAAGTTTTTTCCTGCTCTCAAATTATGTGATTCAGTCACTCCAAAGCCAATGTTTCTATCGTTGCAGAGAGAGATGGATTCAGAGATTCTGTTTTGCATTTGAGAAGTAGAAGGTACTTTAATATATGAAATAATGGACAAAGGCCCTGGATGCTGTTCACTTGTTTATTGCTTTAGAGTCTGGAGACTAATTGAGGAGAGTTCAGAGCTAAGTCAGAAAGTCATGCCGTGATCAGAATGCTTTGTTTTGGCAGGAAGACAGCTCCAGACAGGCAGTGTGGCCCCTGGAAAGAGCAGTATTTGTATTCAAAGAACCTGCCTTCAAATCCCAACCATACTGCTTTTTATCTAGATGTCTTTGGGAGAGACACTGAACCTTTTCAGTTTCTTTCTTTGTAAAAAGAGGAGGTTGGATTTGATGACCTTTAAGGTCCCTTCTATCTCAGAATCTGATTCTATGATCCCATATGGGCTAATGACCACCTGTGGGGGATGAGCCTGTGGGTTATGGGAAAGTTACAAATAACTGCTTTTCAGCGTTCAGCTAAAACAGTGGTAGTAGCCTCAGTCTCTTTGAGAAGAAGCTTACAAATTCAGAGTTAGCCATGGGGAGAGTTAGGCTTTCTATGTTTCCTTTATACTTTCTACAGAAAGTCTTACCTAGTTCTCCTTACGGTTTATGACTTCCTTCTGAGATTATTTCCAATTTATCCTCTCTATATCATGTGATATCGATTATTTGCCTGTTGTCTCCTCCATTACACTGTAAGGTCCTTGAGAGCAGGGACTGGAATTTTTTGTTTGTTTATTTTGGTTTTTATATCCTCAGCATTTAACATGGGATTTTGCACGTAGATGCTTAATAAATACTTGTTGACTTGATACCCTTGATCAGTTACAATGTTCAAAGGTTCCATGTGAAGACTCTTCAAGTACTTGAAGATAGCCATGATATGTTACCTCTCTCAATCTCTTCTCCAGGTCAAACATTTTTGGTACCTTGAAGTGTTCCTGATGTGTGGATTCAGGGCTCTCAACCCTCCTTCCTCAACTAGGTATCAAGACTACCATGCAGAAAAAGGAGAGTTTGGACAATCCTAAAGTCCTAAGAAGACCCTCTATACCCTCTAAATAGATTTTAGAATTTTTAGCATTAAGTACATAAAGATCTTTCAACACAGCCATAACACAGGAAAAGGAATTTTTGTTTTTATGGTTGTAATAGCTTTATCAGTATCTATAGAAAGGAAAAAAACCATTTCATCCCTTCACCCCCAAACACCCACCCTGAATACTACTGTGTGGTTTTAAGTCAGCCAATATATGTGTTAAGTTCACAAAGGGAAGTGCTCAGCTCTGAGGGTGGAGGAAGTAGAGGGTCTTCTTTAGAGAATATTTTTCAATATTGCCTGTGGGGTGGGTGGAAAGCCCCACTTAGAAGTCAGATCACTAGCTCTTGAAACTATTCACATGAAAGGAAATGGTGACGCAGGGAGAGTCCAACTAGCAGAACCCCCCCCCTTCACTTATGCCACTTTCCTAACCACCTCTCCTACCACCAGAAATATTTGACAACTGGTAACTTCCTTGCAGACTCAGACATCTTTGTCTTTTTTCATGTTTTACACTTCTCACATATGTGTATAGAGGTAAAAGAAGAAAGGAGATAATTTTATATTTTGTCAGGGAAGTTCTTTCTCAAGTTAGTATCTCAGAATTGGAAGGGACCCTAGAGGTTATCATCTAGTCCTACCTATACCTATTAGGAATATCATCCCATATATTCAACCTGTGAGTGGTAGGAAGATGGCAATGCCATTAATGGAACTAGGAAAATTGAGAGGAAAAACAGATTTAGGAAAGAAAGACATTAAATTTGGTTTTAGATATTTATATTTGAGGTGCTGGCAGAATACCCCAAGATGAAGAAGCAGTATGATCTAGTAGAAAGAAGACTGGATTTAGAGTTCAAAGAATCAAACCCTATCTCTGTTACCTATATGATCCTGGACTTCTCTCTGTACCCCAGGTTCCTTATCTGTAAAGGAGATAGCCTAGGTGTTTTCTTCTGTCTCTAATAGCAAGACTATCACTGCATTTATGGTAACTTTGTGCCTCTCTAAATTTCAATTTAAAATATTTATTAAGCATTTACTATTTGCAAGGTGCTTCTAATACCATGCCAGAAGAAATAAAAATGAAGTTATGTGGAGAACAATTGAAGCAACATTTCTGTTGAATTGGAGCAAAATACCTGTCATATTAAGTGTATTGATGGCAGTGTAAAGTAAGAAACAGGTAACATTTGCAGTCTATCACCATTTCCTAAGCAAGTTTAGGAGACATAAGGAGACCAAAAGAACCTAGAGCTAGTCAACACATGCTTGTTGTCAAGCAGAGAGATACAGCTGTCAAAGTCAACACTGATTTAAGCTATAAAATTGTTTGTAAAATCTTACATAGGAGGTTGGATTATTATGAGCAGTACCTCATGATTATGAGCAGTCAAAGGAAAATAAGTTTTCAAAAAACTTGGCAAGATACCCAACCCAAGCCGAATCACCATGAGGGTCATTAAGGGATGAAGTTGGAAGAAAAATGGATAATTAATGTAAAAATACCTCCATTTCTGATAGTATAGTCACATTAATACTCTGTCATAAGCTCTGATGTGTTTAATAAGGAAGAAGAAATAATAATAAAGAAAATGAAAGATGAGAAGAGTAGTTGAACTAAAATGAGGACTTAGAGTGGAGTTCTAAGCTACAGGACACAATTTTGCGAGTGTTGAGGAAGGTAGTCCTAAGAGATCTGAGTAAGAGGGGGATGCCCAATGCTTGGAAAAAAATTTAGACCCTATTACAAAAAAAAAGTGAATGAGAAAAATATCATTCACTGATAACTCATATGCCTACTTACTCATCTCTAAAAATTCTTTTTGAGAATAATTGACAGATGCATTGTGAACATCCTTGTTGAAGGTTTGAGGAGGTTGTAAAAGTAAGTTTTCGCAAATGATAGTAAGCTGCATTTTCGCAGTTACACAATCCACTGAAGGGTGTGGATAGTAGGAGATCCCACTATTTATTGTTTGTTGAATATTAGAAAAAATTAAATCAGAGCAAAACATCACCTTGAAGTTTCCCTTCAACAATGCACTTTCCATACATATGTAGAAGTCACACAGGATTCCTTAAGAGATTTAACAAGACAGATTACTTTGTTTGATGACCCTATGGTTCTTAATATCAAATGAAGCATGAAACAAGGAGATGCATGCTCGCCAAAGTTGCTTGCCATTGTCTTAGCAGAGACCAAATCAAAGGGCGATGGTGTGGTTCTTTGGATGTATCTGTTTACAGATGACATTCTGCTGATTTCATTGAGCAAAAGAATATTGTAAAACCTTCTAAACAACATTCAACGTCATTCAAAAAAGTTTAGCCTAATTATCCTTAGAGGAAAAACCAAAGGGATGAAGGATGCCAATTACATTCCAAATTCTTATATACTACTGGAGTGATCACCTCTAGAGCCTATCCATTAGTACATATATCCCAGACAGATGCTGCCAGTGGATAATGGGATTAGCCCAGAACTGATTATAAGGAGAAAAGTAGAATGGATTGACTTTAGAAAAATGTGCAGTGCTTTTCATATTCCCAAGCTTTTCTCTGAAACAAAAAGACCCATATTAATTTTTTTTCTTCTGGTGATACTTTGTGGTTACAAATAATGGAATATCAGAGTCTCTGAGTGGTTAAAAACGAACTTAAATGATCTTAAAAGTGAACTTCAATGGATTTAAAAATGAAGTTAAAAAGGAACAGTGGAGAGCTGCATGATAGACATGAGTAGGACAGAATATATTACCAACAAAGTATTATAGAGGCGAGGAGATATGCATGATGTCAGGGAGACTTAGGACCATAAAAACATGTGGGCTAGTTCCATAGTAAAAGTGAGAAATAAATAATGGATGGCTTAGCTGCTCTAATGGTAGCTATGAAATATAGAGGGCCTCCAGAATGGTAGACCTCTCCAAGAAGATTTTCTATACAGAAATGAGTAAGGGTCAAGTAAGATGAGAAGACATGAATGTGTTATAACACACACAAATACATAAATACAGATATAAATATAGATAAATATGTACGTATAAATATAAATATACCAGTGGTATCAAATTCAAATAGGCCACTAAACTGTATATAAGGAGTGCTGTTGGCTACATATTGAGTTAGAAAACCACATATTGACATTATCTATGAACTATTGTGTTTTTATTTATTTTGTTAAATTGTTTTTTAATTTGGTTCAGACTTCTGTGGGCCATGCATATTTGACACCTCTCTACACTATTAGAGGGAGTACCCATATTGATGAAATTGCAAATCCAAAGTATGGGGGAAAAAACTGCCTAGGTATCAGAGAGAGACAGGACAAAACCAAGTAGAGTCTTTCTCTTCAAAGAACTGATGTTCTACTGGGGGCAGGGACCATGACTGTTTTTTACAGATGAGTAAATATAGTTCCAGTTAGTTTAGGAGAGAGAGAATACTAACAGCCGGGGTATCAGAAATGTTTTTGCATGGGAGGGATAACTGGGCTAAGCCTTGAAGGAAGCCAAAGTGGAGGGGAAGAGGAAATATATTATAAACATTGAAGATGGCCTGTAAAAAGACAAGGAGATAGGGGATGGAATGCTAATTAGGTTGGAACAGATATGGGAAGGGGATAACATAAACCAAGTCAGGTAATAGGGAATAGTCAGAATATGAAGTTTTTTTCCTGGAGTCTGAGGTCCTGCCCCTTAAATTTGAGAATGCTCCCAAGGCTGGTAAGGGGTGGGGAACTTGCAGCCTTGAGGCCACATGTGGCCCTTTAGGTCTTCAAGTGTGACCCTTTGACTGAATCCAAATTTCATAGAACAAATTTGTTTCCCACCCCTGCCTAGGTTGTGTGACCTTGGGTAAATCATTTGACTTCTCTGGGCCTCAGTGATATGACTGGACTATATGATCTCTATTTAGAAGATTCCATCTACCTTGAAAATTCTTTCATATGAAAGTATGACACCACAAATTATTGGAAGCTAGTGAATAAATATGAATAGTAGGAAAAAAAAGTTCACCAGAGACAGAGTGAGTATATCTAGACTGGACTTCTCTGTATGCTTAATATCGAATTCCTGTGACTGAATTATCTGATTAGATAAGTGTCATGAACCAACCATTCTGACAGGAGGTGGTGGTGGTGGGGAGGTTCATGGCCACTCAATCTCCTCCATTATCTCAAGGGTCTATGATTCATTTGTGGAAGGGACTGAATACTCTTTTCCTTTTCCCTACAACAAACACCACCCCCCAATGTGGTTTTAATGATAATTGACACTGAGTCACAAGAAAGGTTGTTGCAATAGCTCCAGTTTAAGTAGAGAGACTCTTTCAAACTGTACCTCTGCTTTCAATTCACATAATGAATAGGAACTAATACAGTTCTTGTTGGGGTCAGGGTGTAGAAGGTCCGTAATTTATGAGGGTAAAAAGGGTGAAGAGCTAGGAACCAAGAGACCAGGGCTCTGGTTGATTCTAGGGTTCCATCACTGAGGTGTGAGTCCTCAGGCAAGAAGGTTTAATTCTATGTATCTTGGTTCTCTCCCCTGTAAAAGGCAGGTCATTTAGTTAGTCAATAAGCATTTATTAAACATGATGTAGTTCAGACAATGCTAATTATTGGGAACAGAAGGAAAGGCAAAAAACAGTCATTCTTAAGGAGCTAAGTCTAATAAGGCACACAACATGCAAACTAATAAAAGGAACATATAGGGAGACAGAGATGGATATCTATACAAATATATATGTCATCTCTCTATCTCTGTCTCTCTTTCTGTCTCTGTATCAATCTCTGTCTCTTTCTATATGATAAATACAAGACAAAGTCCTAAAATCATAGGTTTAAAGTTTGGAAGGAACTCTAATCCAACCCCTTCATTTTAAAGATTGGAAACTGAGGCTCAGAGAGATTAATTAACTCATCTAAGGTTGTAACTTGCAGTTCCAGGATCTCTAATTTCAAATCAAATACTCTTTTTTCTGCATCATGCTCTTGTCTTTATCTTCCTTTTTCCCTGATGCCACCGTCTACTGGGTCTCCCATGTTTTAAGTTTGGCCTTCTTTTGGTGTGTTCTCTTTCCCTCACCTTTCATGTTCAGTTACTAAGTCTTATTGATTTTAACACCTAACTTCTCCTCTCATTTCCTGCTACCACCACATGAGTAGAAGCTCAGATCATTTATCTTCACTATTGAAATAGAGTTCTTTAAGTGAATTAGAATTACTTAAGCCATTGCACTCAAAGATATTCAGTGGCTCACTCTTAACTTCCAAGAGAAGTTCAAACTCTCCCCCCAACTTGAAGTCACTCCACTTTCCCAGCTTTACTTATCATTCTCCTCTCTACGTTAATGCTTTACCTGAACTGGACAACTCTGGGTCTTGTAGGTATACTGAACTTGCGGTCTTGAGGTCACATGTGGTCTCAAGGTCTCAGTTTTCCCATCCCTGGCAGACCCTGTTCCTAGAATGGCACCTTTCCCCATCTTAATCTGCTGATCTGCTGTCTTAAAAATAGGACCTATCTCAGGTGGTATTACCTCACAAAGTCCTTTCTGATTTCTGCTCAATTAGTAAAAGACCTCTCCTCTTAAATCTCACATCACACTCTGCTTTGCACCTCTTTAATAGGCATCTGTGTTGGTGTCTGCATCCACTAACTACACCGTACGCTTCCTGAGGCCAGAGGCTGTGTATTGGCCCCTCTGGCCGTGTCTAGCCTCACTTCAAGTCTCACTTCTCTTTAGTCCATTCATCCCACAGCTGCCAATGGGAAATTCCTCAAGGGCAGATCTGACCAAATCACTTCCTTACTCAAGTTCCACTGACTTCTATTGCTCCTCCCTTCTTAATTTGACCCCACCTTACTTTTCTACTCTTATACATTCTATCCCTTCCTGCATTCTGTTCTCTGATCAGACTGGCCTTCTTGACTTCTTCCCACCCACTCTTTCTGTACCTTTGTATTGGGTGTCTCCTATGTCCTGAATGCACCCTTCTTCCACCTCTGCCTCTGAGAATCTCTTGTGCCTTTCAGAACTGTGCCCTAGAGATACCTTTTACCTTATCTTTCCTGATCCTCTGAGTTTCTGGTGATGTCCAATTCCCTCCTCCCCCATTTACCTTGTATAAAACTTAGGTACTTTTATCCCAAAGTATTTAGACATGAGAAGCAGCATGATGTAACTGCGAGACAACTAGTCTCAGAGCCAGGAAGACCTTTGTTTGAGCTCTCCCTCATACATACTGGCCGTGTAACCCTGGGCAAATAACTTAATCTTTCATTGCTCTGGGTTCTAAGACACTTCTGGACACTTCTGCTTCCCTTCCCCCTTCACATCTCTCCCCTGGCCCAGGTTTCTCAAAACATCTGGGCTGGTGGAATTGGATGATATGCGAGTCACCAATTCTTTTCTTTCTTGGTGAGATGGAGGACCACTAGGCTTTTACATCTCTATTGATACTGTCTCCTAAGGTCCTCTAGACCGTATCCACTGCTCAGCTTCTTGGCACATAGTAAGCCCTTAATAAATGCTTTTTCATTCATTTACTCATTGATAAGTTACATAGATTGTTCCAATGTGAATTGTAGAAGGAATCTTTAAGATCAATGAAATCACAGGTTCACTCTCTATCCCTATCCACTATATTTGTTGTACATATTATTTCCCTTGATAGAATATAAGTTCCTTGAGGGCAGGGACTATTTCATCAGCCAGTAGAGTGCCTGGCACAAAGTACATGCCTAACAAATGCATGCTGATTGCTATGTAAACTTTGTATCTCCCTAAGTTACTATTCACGTATTCTATACACAGTAGTACCTACTTACTGGAATTATTGTGAAGAGAAAAGGAGAGAATGACTGTGAAAACTGCGTTCAAATGTATAAAGCGATATAAAAGTGACTTTTCTTGCTCTTAGTTCTATGATTTGATGTATTAATATTAATTGAACTAGAGGAATACAGCAAGATAATTGACAATAACACAATCTAACGCACATTTTTGCCACGTATGTTGGATTGTCTCATCAGTCATCTCTTTTTCAATTAATACATCAAATCATAGAACTTTCATAGTCATACTCCCATTTGTTTTCTTCACAATATTTCTGTTAAGTAGCCTAGAACAACAAACCTTTGTTACCCAGCGGTTTTGTATAGAGTACATCCGTAGTCACTAAAAAGACACAAAAATGACCAGAGGGAGGTCAGGTGGAACCAGAGGAAGAAGCCTGAAGGTTGCCCTTCCTTGTTCACCTAAATATTTTCATTCAGGTAACATGGCCCAGTTGACCCCTATTGTGTCTGTTTTTGACAGATTCACTCATGGGAATGTTAAGTGGTGAGTTGGGACAGGGATAGGACCATCTACTAAGCAAGAACAAGTCAGTTCTGCAAAGAATAAGAAACCAAATATTATGGGCTCCTTAAGGATCTGATTTCACTGTTTATCAACATATCAAAGGTTTTTGCTCAGGGTCAGTAGGCCATAATTTGGGGGAGGCTGTTATGGAACTAGTTGGAGAAGGAAATGGCAAACCACTCTAGTATCTTTTCCAGGAAAACCCCAAATGGGGTCACGTAGAGTTGGACATGATTGAAAAATGAACGACAACTGAAAATCGTGGAATTGAAGCATTGGATGCCTTCTCCTACTCTGCCTCAATCTCTGTTGATATGCTTTAAGACACAGCCTTCTATTCTAGGACAAAATGATTCTGACACTGGTAGAAGACCAGTTTACTGTCAAAAATATAGCATTCAGAGCAAGCTACATACAAACACTCATACCTATGGCTCCTCCCCCACTCCTCCATGTCACAGGGAGTTGGTGGGCTGGGGAGGGGTGAATGTCTGTGTAAGGATGTGCATACATTTTACCTGGGGTGCTAAGTCTCTGGGATCATTTGGCCTTGGAAAGGAAGTGGGAGAGGTTATATGGCTGAGTTGGGGAGAAGTCACACGGAAAGATAGAAGAATTGGGTAGGCCTGTAGGGAATTGACCACCTTCCCTGTGACAAAATTGGGAAACAGCAGACTAGGACCTTATGGTATAGTAGAATATGTATCTCAAAATATGTAGGAGGGAGGGAGGGGGAGAGGGAAAGAGAGAGACAGAGAGACAGAGAGAGAAATGAGAAGAGATACAATTGAATAGGCTGGCAGACTAGGGGCTGATGAAACCATTGGCATGTAGTCTATAGTGCCTGTCTTTCCATTGTTTCCATGGGGTACTGCCCCACCACGACTGGGGAACACATAAAACCCTCAGGATATTTGTATTCATCTGACTATTTCACTCCTCATTACCCCTCTGACAGGAGGGAGGAAGAGGAAAAAAAGATGTTGATCTCTACCCCCTCAATCATTGAGTCTAAAATGTGACCTTATTCCTTTAAATGCTTTTTTGTGTTCCTATGTTGTTGTTGTTAGTATTATTATTTGGAGGCTAGGTCTCCCTATCAGGCAGATAGTATAGTGACAACTTACTGATTGACTAATTAGAAGCTTTAACCTATTCTGTTTTTCTGACCTGGACTTGTTTGTCCTTTTCTAAAAAGCCTGGTGGTCTGCAGATTCCAAAGGGTTCATCATATTAGTGCTGGACTTAGTTCAGATATAGGATAAGCATTTGTTTTTAGCTCTTGTGCAGCTCAGACTAACTCCACTAACTCCAGTGATCCAACAGCATCAGATTTCCCAGCAAAGACAAGCTGTGTGTGCCACCACATTGGCTCCCTATGCTATTTTAAATTGCTCTTAAAGGACATGATCATTTGCAATGATTTGTGTTCAAGCCCATGTGTATGGTTTGGTATTGAAAGAAAGGCGGTTAGCTCAAAGAGGAGAGATATTTGGGAGCTGATTAGAGAGAATTTTTTTAATGTAATGCCGTCTGAGACTTCTATACCCTACGCTTATCTTGAATCTGGAAGAGAGAATCAAAAAAGAAAAAGAGCCAGTGGCAGTGAGAGATAGAAAAGCTGGTAAGTTTTCAGAATACTCTGCAGAGAGTATATGAGGTAACCAATTCTGGTCTCAACTTTGCAACTAATTCCCTGTGTGACATTGGGCAAATGATTTTGATTCTCTAAGTTTCAGTTTTCTCATCTATAAAAGCAATTGGATTTGATTCAGAGATCTCGAAGGACCATGATTTCCATGTGCTTATGTGTCTAATCATTTGGATATCTGTATGCACTATAGTTTCCTACATGGACGTAGTTTCTCTTAGTTATCCTTTCTAATACCCTTCCTCTTGGCTAAAGTATTGGAACCATGGTGATGGTGGTGGTGAAACCATCAGATATAAAAATAATTAGCTCAAAGTGTCTGAACAACAATTGAATAGGTAGTACAAGGTTAAAAAGAACAGTCAACATTTCAGAGCGAACTATGCATCCCTAAGGAAGCATAATCTCTTGGGTTGCTTTTACCAGGTTAAATTCCTTGCTGTCCCTGTCTAAGTGATGCAGAAGAAAAGCCTGTATGAACACAGGTTTTTAAGTTCCCCCCTTACAAAGTTTCCAGAAACACTATCTAATTTCAAGCATGTTAAGAGAAACGGCATTTTTGAAGTCTCTTCACCTCAAAAGGAAACCACAGATGTTGCAATGGCCATAAAGGCAGATGTAATACAAATCTGCATTTGTTTCACTTGCACACGTAGTTCAGAAAGCTTGCCTTTGATGCTTTCTTTGGCAGAGTAAATGAGCCTGGGGAGCGTAGGGTGCAAAAGGAGGGAAGAGGTAGATTCTTTTGTAGGAATGACTAGTGGTTGGCAATTCAGATGAGAGATGCTACTCAACTGACACATTCTAGAAAGAAGAGAAACTATTCAGACCTCCTTTAAGATACAGATTCTTAACTCTGTGTGTGTGTGTGTGTGTGTGTGTGTTGGATTTACCTGCAGTCTGCTAAGGCCTATGGGCCCCTTTTCAGAACAAAAGTTTTTCAAAATGCATGAATTATGCATAGGATTACAAAGGGAACCAAGTATGCTGAGATAAAGTCATCAGCTTTGCCAACTGACTCCCCTGGCTTCCTTTACCTAAAATCTCATCTTCTATAGGAAACCTTTTCCAATTCTTTTTAATTTTAGTACCTTCTCTTGCTTAATTTTTCCTATATGTAGCTTGTTTTACATATTTATTTGCTTCTTGTCTCCCCTGTTGGACTGTGAGCTCCTTGAGGGCAAGGACTGTCTTTTGCCTTTTTTTTTGTATCCCCAGAGCTTAGCACAATTATTGGTACATAGTAAATAATTAATAAATGTTTATTGATTGGCTGAACAGTATTTTTATAAAATGGATCCCAATGTAAGAACTCTTTGATCCACTAGTTACACAGTGTTTTGACTTTTCTGGAGGTATCAGTTGGTCACAGCCATCTTCAAATCAAACTTGATTTAACAGAAAGATTTCATGTAAATATGGCCTAGCTCACAGTTCTAGAGAGGTTCACAGTTTATAAATTTATTTTTTCACAATGGTATTTTGGAGTAGATAGTCCTGGAATCCTAGAACTTCAGAGGTCAACAATGAACTTGGAGTCAGAGACCTGAATTTGAATCCTCTAGCTGGTCTTTATTATCTGTGTGACCTTGTACAAGTCACTTAACTTCTATAAAATGACTAAATGATCCCTAAAATTTTTTCCAGCTTTAAATACATAACCCTTGAATCCTAGTTCAAGCTGTAAGTGGCTTGAACCAGAATCTCCTCTATCACACCCTGACAAGTGGTCATCCAATCTTTCCCTTAAGATCCATAGCGGAAGGTAACTCACTACCTCTCAAGAGCCATATTTGAGCTTTAATCATGCACTTATCATTCTCATTTCACATATGAGAAACTGAGGCATAGCAAAGTGAAATGACTTACCCCAAAAGGTGCACAGTGAGTTAATAAAAGATCTGGAACTGCAACCCAGGTCTCCATGCTACATAGTCTCTATAAATATATGGTAAGAAACCTCACAACTTGATAGATTAGAGATCTTAAACCCCCCACCTTTTTTTTTTTTTTTGCACGTAAAAGACTCCTTTTCAGGACTGATGGAGCTTAGGGATCTCTTCTCCGAACATCTTTACATGCATAAAATAAAATGTACAAGATCACAAAACAAACCTATCGTGCTGAAATATATCTAGGATCCTCCTGATAGAAAAGAAGGGAGAGAGTGCAATTGAAATCAACTTGAAAATTTATCAGTCAGTAAAAGCCACCAAGTGGCAAACTTGTTAAATTAGAGAACAGAATAGGGGGAAACACGCCATAGTGATCTGCCTCTCTAGTAGATAAGGTGAGATGGTAGCCATTGCACAAAGAAAGCCCAGGGGGATCAGAGAAGAAAGGAGAAACATGAGAGAAGAGATCTCCAGAATGAGTATCTTTTCATCTTACCACTGGAAGTGCTGGCTGAGTCAACCAGAGTTAAATGACAAAAGATGAGCCAGCTCCAAGGCATCCTCATAGCTCCACTTCAGAAGTCTGACAATTACACTGTGTTGGTCACTCCTGACAATCTTAGAATGTGTGTGAGCTGAGCGGGGAAGAGGAGTGGGTAGGTGGAGAAAATATTTCTAGCTCAAGAGCTCTCATTGGCTACTGGGAAAGCATCAACTCTGAAGTTTTTCACAGCTGTGGCAATTAGTCTTCAACCTCATCAGTTGTCTATAGCTGATTCCTTTAGGGAACCAGGGGAGATTTACTTGCTGAATCATTTTTAGCAGTTACTCTTTCTCAATAGAATTACATGTTCCCCTTCTGCATATGGGTTAACACTCTAAAGTCAAACTGCAAATTTTTCTTAAAGGAAATACTAAAGCTAATGAACATTAGATCCCTTTTCTACAAGACTTTAAAGCTGCCAAAGCTCTTTACTCTGAATTAGATCTTTTTATGATCCCTTTTTTTTTATCTTTGCTACATTTGTTTTTTATACACACCTTTTTAATTCAGTGTAATCACTGCTCTCTATCTCTTGCTTATTCATAAGTTGCTTACCTATCCTTAAGTCTGATAGGTAGTATATTCCATGTTCTTCAAATTTTCTTGTAATCTCTCTCTTTAAATCTAGGTCATGTATCCACATTGATCTTATCTGTAAAATATATGCCCAGTTTCCACCAGACTGCTTTCCAGCTTTCTCAACAATTTTTACTATGTAATGTTAAATTTATTGACATATAATTGGGCAAAATAACTCTTTATAATTGCTTTAATTTCATGTTCATTAGTGGCATATTCAGCTTTTTCATTTTTAGTAGTAGTGATTTGATTTTCTCTATTTTTAAAAATCAAACTAACCACAGGTTTATCTATTTTATTGTTTTTTTCATAAAATCAACTTAGTTTTTATTTATTAATCAATTATTTGATACTCAATTTTATTAATCTCACTTTTTTTTAGTATTTCCAATTTAGTGTTTAATTGAGGATTTTTAGTTTGTACTTTTTCTAGTTTTTTAAAATTGCATCCCTAATTCTTTGGTATACTCTTTACTGATGTAAGCATTTAGAGATATACATTTTCCTCTTGTTACTGCTTTTGCTATATCACATAGGTTTTGATATGTTGTCTCATTACTGAAATTATTTTTAATGAAATTATTGATTGTTTCTATGATTTGTTCTTTAACCCACTCATTCTTTAAGATTAGGTTGTTTAATCTCCAATTAGATTTTAATCTATGTTTCTGTGGTACTTTATTAAATATAATTTTTATTACATTGCAATCTGAAAAGAATGTTTTTAACATTTTTAACTGTTAAAATTTTTATATCCTAATACATGGTCAGTCTTTGTAAAGGTACCATGAACACCTGAGAAAAATTCCTTTCCATTCCTATTCAGTTCTCTCCAGATATCTATCATATCTAGCTTATCTAAAATTCTTGACTTCTTTCTTATTTATTTCTTGTTAGGTTTAATTAGTTCTGAGAGGGTGTAGCACCAATACAATGTTAATAGTGCCTACAGCAGCTAGGAATATGCTGGCACAGTTCTGAATTGCAAAATACAAAAGACTCTCCACCTGAAAGACGGAACCAAAACATTTATTCAAACACCAGAAAGCTAGATCCATCACAGCAACAAAGAAATTCATCATAGTAACCAAGAAGTCTAAAAATAATGTCAGGCCTTCCCACAAGCACGCACATTCCTAGCTACTTGCTTCCTCTGTCCTTCCCAGCTCTGACTAGTCTGACCAACTTCCTCTCAGCTCTGCTCCAGCGCTGCCTCTTCCTGTTCCACCCTTCCTGTAAGCTCCTCCCACCACAGGCTCTCCATGTGACCCAGGCAGGTCCCATGAGCCTATTAATGGATGAGAAAGATCTTCCCGTTTAAATCACCCTTAAAGAGGGGAAGACTAAAATCCCCCACTATTATCATGCTACTTATAATGATTTTAACCTTTCTTTTAAAAAATTTAGATGCTATAATGTTTGGGGCATATAGGTTTAGTATTGGTATGGTTTCATTGTCTATGGTACCTTTTATCGAAATGTAGTTACTTTATTTCTCTCTCCTAATTAAATATATTTTAGCCTTAACTTTGTCTGAGTTCATGATTGCTACCCCTACCTTTTTTTGTATCAGATGAAGCGTAATATATTCTACTTCAATCTTCCATTTTAACTCTGTGTGTCTCTCTCATTCTTAAATGTGTTTCTTATAAACAGCATATTATTGGATTCTGACTTTTAATCCATTCTGCTCTTTATTTCCATTTTATGGGTAAGTTCATCCCATTTGAATTCAAAGTTATAATTACTATTTGTGAATTTTCCTCCATCTTATTTTTATTCATTATTGTCCTTCTCAACCTCTCTTTTTACCCTATCTCTATTACCTTTATCTCTTCCCTAACCCTCTTATTCCTTATTCTACCCAGTCCTCTAAGAGTCCCTCCCTTTTCCTCTCCTCCCACCCTCCTAAATCTTATTCAACATACCCTCTTAAAAGTCCCTCCCCTATCCTGTTCCCTAGTCCTCTTATTTCTTTATAAGTGTAGAAGACTTTTATATCCTTTTAAATGTGTATATTGTTCCCTCTTTAACCCAGATCCAATGAGAGTTATGTTCCAACATTACTAGCCCTCACTCCTTGCTTCCTCTGTATTGCTTCTTCCTTTCACACTCCATTTTATAAAATAATTGCTCCTTTATACCTTTCCTATCCAGTTTTGTTGTTTTAGAATGATCCCATCATACACAACTCACCCCAACCTTTCTTTCAAATGACTCTAGTAGTGATGACAGTCTTTTTTTTGACCTGTTCTTTTTTCTTTTTAATTATTTTTATGTAATGTTTTGAATTCCAAATTCTATCCCTCCCTCTCTGATATAGTAAGCAAAGAGACATATAGACTATACATGTGCAATTATGTAAAACATTTCCATGTTAGTCATTTTATACAAGGAGACTCAAATAAAAGAAAAAAATGAAAGAAAAAAGTGAAAAATAACATGTTTCAGTCTGTATTCAAACAATACCAGCTCTATATCTAATATCAGATTAGTATGTTTCATTATTAGTTTTTTGGTATTGCCTTGGATCAGTGTATTGTTGAGAATAGCTAAGTCATTCATAGTTCTTCATCAAACAATATTGTTATTACTGTATATAACAAAGTATCAGTTCATGTAAGTTTTTCCAGGTTGTCTGAAATCATCCTGCTTGTCATTCCTCATAGCACAATAACATTCCATTACAATCATATACCATAGCTTGTTTCATCATTCCCCAATTGATGGGACACCAAGTACAGCTGTGCTGGCCTGATGTGGTCCTGGGCTGTGGCTGCAAGGAAGAAGGAGCTAGCATACACCTGGTAAGTACAGTAGCACAGAGATGGGACACTGCTGGCTGTGGGCACTTATAGGGGAGCAGAGTCCCTGTTTTCACTTCCTAGGCAGGGAGGACAGCTGTAGTTTGCAGCCACCACAGGGTGCAAGAACATTTCCAGGACAGCATAGCTGGAGACCCTAACTGTGGCTTAGAAAAGGAGAAGAATCCCTGAGGTTGAGCACCTGGACAGAATTCAGAAAATAATAGTAAGGAGGACTTGAGGCCTGGGATACCATTACTCATCAATTTGGGATTAAAACCTGATTATTAATAATAAGATAATAAATAATAATATACTAAGATATAATAATAAAATACTAAAAATAAAATAAAAATGAAAAAGCAAAGGAAAAAGAACTTAACCATAGATAGCTACTATGGTATAAAAGAAGATCTGGATTTATATTCAGAGGAAGACAGTGACAAAAAAATCTACTCCTACCCCAAAGAGTATGATCAAATAATCACAAACTCAAAAAGTGTTCTTGGAAGAACTTACAAAGGAATTAAAAAATCCATTAAGAAATATTGAGGAAACATTAGGGGAAAAAAGTCACCCAAGACAATTATGAAAAGAAAGTTAACCAATTGGAAAAACAGATTCAAAATCTGAAGGAAGAAAATAAGTCCTTGAAAATTAGAATTGGGCAAGAGGGATTGAATGATATAAGACATCAAGAAATAATAAAAGTAGGAAAAAAATAATTGAGAATCTGAAACATTTTAGTAGAAAAACAACTCATCTGGAGAATGCATCAAGGAGAAATGAGATAAAAATTGTTAGACTTCCTGAAAGTTGTGATCAAAAAAGAATCTTGATACAATAGTAGAAGAAATTATGAAGGAAAATTGCCCTGAAGTTCTAGAACAAGAGGGTAATGTAGAAATAGAAAAAAAATGTACCATTCACTACCTGAGAAAGATCCCAAAAGGAAAATTTACAGGAATGTCATAGCCAAGTTTCAAAACTCCCAGGTTAAGGAGAAAATATTGCAAGCAACAAAAAAAAATGTAAATACTACAGACTTACAATCAGGACTTCACAAGATCTAACAGCTTCTCCATTAAAAAACCATAGATCTTGGAATATTATATTTTGAAAAGCAAAAGACCTGGGGTTGTGACTAAGAATAACTCAGCAAAGCTGAACATAATCCTTAATGGAAAAAAATGAACATTTGACAAACTGAAAGACTTATAGGTATTTGGAAGAAAAAGACTAGAACTCAACAGAAAACTTTATAAAAAAGATTCAGAATAAATATAAGGAAAACAACAAAGGCTAATTGTAAGGTACTCATCAAAGTCAAACTGTTTACTTCTTATATACAAAAATATTATCATTATTCTTAAGACTATCATAATTATTGTAAAAATATTAATTGCTCATGAGTAGGCTGAGACAATATAAGAAGAAATGACAACTCTACCTAAATTAATCTATTTATTCAGTGCCATTTCAAACAAGCTGTGAAAATAAATATTTTATAGAACTAGAAAAAATGTTAACAAAATTCATCTGGAAGAACAAAAGTTCAAGGACATAAAGGAAATCAGTGAAAAAAATACAAAAGAAAATAGTCTAGCCATACCAGATCTCAAACTGTATTATATACAGACTAAAAAATAGAGTAGTAGATCAGTGAATAGATTGGGTACAAATTACATTATAGTAAATGACCATAGTAATCTAGTATATGATAACAAAAAACTCATTATTAGACAAAACTGGAAAACAGTATGGCAGAAACTAGGTATAGACCAACATCTCACACCATATACCAAGATAAGGTCAAAATGGGTACATGATTTATACATGAAGGGTGATACTATATGTAAATTAAAAGAGCATGGAATAGTTTATCTGTCAAATTATGGCTAAAAGAAGAATTTAGGACCAAAGATATAGAGGGCATTACAAAATGTAAAATAGATAATACTGATTATATAAAATTAAAATTAAAAGATAAAACCATTGCAACCAAAATTATAAAGAAAGCAGAAAAAATTGGGAAGGGGGACTTTGCAACAAATATCTCTACTAAAGGCTTCAATTCTCAAATATATACAGAACTGGGTCAAATTTATAAAAATACAAGTCATTCCCCAATTGATAAATGGTCAAAGAATATAGACAGGTAGTTTTCAGACAAAGAAATCAAAACTATCTATAGTCATGTAAAATGCTTTGTCACTATTAATTAGAGAAGTGCTTATTAAAAATAACTAAGGTATCATCTCATACCTATCAGATTGATTAATATGACAAAAAAGGAAAATGCTGATGTTGGAGGGGTGATGGGAAAACTGGGACACTAATATACAGTTGGTGGAGTTGTAAACTGATCCAACTATTCTGGATAGCAATTTGGAACTATAGCCAAAGGGCTATAAAATTGTGCATACCCTTTGATCCAGCAATAGCACTGCTAGGTCTATATCCCAAGGACATCCAAAAAAAAAAAAGAAAAAGAAAAGGATCTATTTGTACAAAAATATTTAAGGCAGCTCTTTCTGTGGTATCTTTTTTTTCTCACCATCTTCTTCTGAATATAAATCCAGATCTTCTTTTATACCATAGTAGCTATCTATGGTTAAGTTCTTTTCCTTTGCTTTTTCATTTTTATTTTATTTTATTTTATTTTTAGTATCTTATTATTGTAGTCAAGTTTTAATTCCAAATTGATGGGTAATGGTATCCCAGGCCTCAGGTCCTCCTTACTGTTTATTTTCTGAATTCTCTCCAAGGGCAGATTCCTCTCCTTCTCTAAGCCACAGTTAGGACCCCTAGCCATGCTGTCCTGGAAATGTTCTTGCTCCCTGTGGTCCCTCTGGTGGCTGCAAACTACAGCTGTCCTCCCTGTCTAGGAAGTGAAACCAGGGACTCTGCTCCCCTGCAAGTGCCCACAGCCAACAGGGTCTCTGTCCCTGTGGTACTGTATTACCAGGTGTATGCTACCTCCTTCTTCCCTGCAGCCACAGCCCAGGACCACATCAGGCCAGCACAGATGTACTTGATGTTCCTAGAGAGTAGACAGTAGAATGTCTTTCAATGTTCTTCTCAACTATCTGACCCCCCACATTGTTCATGAGGTGAAAGAAAGTTCCTGAGTCTGAGACTGCCCCCCCTGGTTCCCCCCAGGGTTTGTTGATTGAGTGGAGTTGACCTGGAGGTGTTTGCTCTTCACTTGGGCTGAACGACCTCCACTACAGTCTTTCCTGGGGTCTTCTCAACTTGTTTTAAGAGGACAACTGCTTTACCCCAACTCCTGTTTATTTCTGCTGCTCTACTTTCTCTCTGAGGTGATGTTCTGTCTTTTTTGTGGAAGAAATTTGGAGAACTGAAAATTTTCTAACCTACTCTTCCATCTTTCCAGGATCCTCTCTTTGTTACTCACTCTCTGGTAAGACTGGATGCTGGGTCAATTTAACATAACGTAACACAACATAACACAACACAATGTAACACATAACAACACAACACAACAACATAACACAACATAACAAAACATATGGGTCTTCTTTATGTCTATGCTTTCAGTTTTGAATCTTGATTCTATTACTCAAGAAATTATCTATCCTTCATTGTTTTGGGTCTGCAGATTTGAAAATATACAGCAGATTGTTTTTGAGATGAAAATTTAAGGATGGGAGAGATAGCTTTGTAAATGAGAAAAGAGGATCCTATTCTTAGCTTTGAGTATAACGACATTTGATGGTGGGGAGGGGTGAGAGGGAAGACAGCATGGGGGAACCAGAAATCAGTTTATAATTCTAAGATGGATGACATGAAATGGACTATAATTGGGTATAAGAATACAGATAAGATGGGTCCAGCTGACTGTAAATCTTAAAGTCCAAAAAGAAACTTTTGAATTTAAAATCTGGACTGTGTTTCTTGGGTGGGGTTTCAAGAAAGATGTGATATAGTAGAATTGATATTTGAGGGTGCTGTTCAAGACAATCCATAGAAGAAAAGTCATTGATTTATGTCAATGAGACAAGGTGGGAATTGGAACCAAATAGGATATTAGTTATGGTCTGAGAATGTTCTGATATTCCAGAACTAATACATTTGATAAATGTATAGATTAAGTTATGTCAATTCAGTTGGAATTAATTATATTTCTTTTGAGAGGAGAATTGGTGTGATTGTGGTTCCGTAGAGAAATTTAGGTTTTTGGGGGAGATTCATCCTATTAGTGTGGCTCATTTCAGCTATCAGTTCATGTCAGGGACATATCTATTCTAATTTTCTCTCAGTGTCACTTTAAGTAGGAGGGAAACCACTACATTTATTAGGGAGAATAAAGAATATTGACCACATTAGAGTCAGAGCCTGAGCTTCACATTAAAGAGCAGATGAGACTAACTGGAAAAGAAGAATTAGGGGAAAAGTAGATGGGAAAAACTTAAGGGATCTGTCAAAGTAGAGATTTTGAAAGGCAAGATTTTGAGTATAATCAGTTTATTGGTTAAGCTAGCAGCTAGGTGGGTCAATGGGTGTAGCACTGGGCCTGGAGTCAGAAAGACATGAGTTTAAATCTGGTCTCAGACTTTTAATAACTATATGACTTTGGGCAAGTCACTTAACCTCTGTTTGCCTTAATCCACTGGAGAAGCAAATGGCAAACCACTCCAGCTTTGCACAGAAAACTCCATGGAGAGTACTGGTGTTTCTTCTGATTGACTATCAGTGAAGGAGGATTGAGATGATATCCTTTGGACTTTCCTTTCTGAAACTCCCTTAACCCCAGCCAAGATATGTGATTTGACTCACATGACAACGGTTTTCAGGCAAAGGGAGTAGAAGTAATTGCTAGGAATTGCTGCCATAATTTAAACCGATGAGACTTGACCTTTAGGTTAACCAAGTTTCTCTGGAAAGTGGGTGATGGGTGGGGTTACAAAGATGGAGGTAATTATAAGACAAAAGCTTAACCTTTTAGGGAAGTTTCTCCAGGATGTGGGTAGTGGGTGAAGTTTACCAGGAGAAGGAACCTTGAAAGGGAATACTAAATATAGCTTGATTAAGTCTTAGCAAAATAAAAGTAAAATCAATTTTTAATTTTACATCTTACAGTCGGTTAGGTAGCTGAATAGTTTTGTGGCTGCTGAGATGTTTTAAAAGATATTCTAAGAGACAATGCATGCAAGATAGTAGGATGTTTCTATGTATTGGTATAAGTTGAGGATTCATAAATTGGTAACTGTTTGCATTTTTCTTCAGGGAGCTTAGACTATCATACAAGGAGGGAGTAAAGCATAGTGGAAAGTATCAGATTAGAAACTGAAGGATGCACATCCTGACCCGGAGTCACTATAGCAAAATAGTTTTGCTTTCTATAACAAAATAAAAATGGAAATTCCAGACTTCACCCCCAATCCATCCTTGCAAATGGTGGAACCATCACCTCTTTTTTAAAGAAAAGAGGAAGGGGTTTTGGTGATTTGGATGAACTTCTTCACCTATAGGAATTATGATATAAGCTTTCCCTTGTTTTGAATAGCTATACTTATAAGGAGAGGTTTGGATCTTTTAGTTTTAACCTGGTCATAAAGATAGTCAAAAGAACTATTGTCCAGTATCTTTCAAGGAAAATGCTTAATGTGTGGTTAGGCATATTTGCCAAATTCTCTACTTTTGTTTATTTGAGTGATGTTTGGGTGTAGAGAGAGAAAGGGTCTTTCCTGTGGCTCCAGAAGGAGTCAGTACCAGGAATCAGGGTTCATACTGAAGTCCTTTGGTTCTTTTGGTTCTTTCCCCTGTTTTCAAAATCTTTGCTTTGTTCCCTCTCATTAAACTTCATTACCAAGACACATTTTAGAGAAATAAACAAGAGTCGTATTTGGAAAACAAATGTTAGAGCATGACTTTGAATCTTGACTTTGTCACTTACTACCAGGATATCACCCTTTCCCCTTCAGAATCAAATATAAATCCACTGCCACTCTCCAAGTTTGAACTGAGAAGAACTCAATGGGCTCCTGCAAATGCTATACTGTGGTGTGCACTGGGGGCAGGACAGAAGGTAAGTATTGATTTTCTGATCTCACTGTTGCCACCAAACTGTCAACTCTGCTAACAAATCACCAAAGAGTCATAGAAATTTTGCAGCCACTGTTAACTCCAAAAATACTGAAGAGCTCACACAGGTTAAAAGCAAAAAGCTTTCTTTATTTCATTGGGAGAGAAAAATTAAGCATATGTGTCAGGGCCTCGTCCAGGAGGAGACCCGAAGTAGTGGAGCTAAACCCTGATTTGTATAATTGTGGCTAGATGAAGAGTCAAAAAGTGTAGTGTAGGAACAGTGGTGATACACAATAGTAACAGTGAGGCAAGGTTGTCTAGATTCATAGCAGCCTTCATGTCTGGGACTGTTGGTCCTTGGCCAAGCTCAGGGATCATCACTTCTGTGATTTAGCTGCAGCAGAGTTCATCCAGAGGGTGAGTGCAAAGTTGTTATGCCAAGCTCAGGGCATGGCTTGCTTGCTAGACCTTAGCTTTGGAAAGCAGGGTGTCTCCTAATAGTTAAAAGAGAGGAGAAAAAAGAGAGGGGTGGTCTTGGATCCTGACAGTGTTCAAAGTCTTTCATAATCTATCTCTACCTTACCCTTTCCCCAGCCTCTGCTCCCACCTTTTGGAACCTCTTAGTCCTCCCATATGCTCTTTGATTCAGTAACATTGGTTTCCTTGCTATTCTTTGAACAAGACTTTCTATTTCTTAGCTCCTCCATGCCTGTAATGCTCTCCTTGGCTTCCATCATATGCCAGCTAAAATCCCACTCTCTGTAAGATACCTTTCATGATTCTCCTTAATTCTAGTACTTTCCCTCTGATGATTATTTCCAGTTTATCTCTGTATAAATCTTTTGTACATACTTGTTTACATTTTGTCTTCTCCATTGAACTGTGAACTCTTTGAGAGCAGAGACGATCTTTTACCTCATACCTAGCACTTAGTACAGTTGTCATGAAGTAGGTGCTTTATAAATGTTTGTTGATGTACCAGCTAGTTCTCTCTGGGCCTCGGATCCCCATCTGTAAAATGAGAGAGTTGGGATGTTTAGAATCTATGCCCTAAATCTATAGCCTGGGGAAGTATATAATAAGTTTATGTCAAAGGCTCTTATAAAAATCATGGACCCAAGTTGACTTCTGAGTATTTCTTACTTCTCTGGCTTAGTATTCTCCTCCTCTCTCCTGTCCCCCAAAAAATGACTACTTGGCTCCACCTAGTATGCTGAAGCTAACTCTTCTGATAAGCATGGGATTCATAAAATCAAAGAAAGAAAATTTTATTAAAAGATTAAAGACAACAAACTTGAACCTGAACTCAGAAGAGGAAGAACCCTTTGGAAAGAAGGAACCCTCCAAAAAGCAATTTTTGCCCAAAGGTCTATGTGCACTTCTACTACTTAGCCTGACAATTTAAGACTTCTAAAATTGGATTCTAATTTGCCTTTCAAAGCTAGTTCACATTACTCCTTTTCACACATTCTGTATTCCCTGCAAATTGAGCTTCCAGCTGGCTCCTGAACTGAATATATATTCCTTCCTGCATACGTTCCCAAGGGCCATCTTCTATGCTTGGTGGGAAATAAGCATTTATATATCACCTACCATGTGCTAGGCAATGTGCTAAACACTTTACTAATATTATCTTATTTGATCCTCACAACAACCCTGGGATTTAGGTTCTGTTATTATTTCCATTCCAGGAAACTGAAGCAAACAAAGGTGAAGTGACTTGCCCAGGGTCATACAGCCAGTAAGTGTCTAAGACTGGATTTGAACTCTGGTCTTCCTGACTCCAGGCCAGTGCTCTACTCCACCTAACTATTTTGGAATGCATTCCCTTCTCACTTCTGCCTTTCAGAATCCTTCTCTTTTTTTCAAGGATTATCTCAGGTTCTGGCTCTTCTGTGCAGCATTCCCTGATTTTCCACCCTCACTCTGAGGGTGTTTCCTTCATCCTCAAATGTTTTCTGCATCCTCAAAGTTTCTTGAAGCTTTTAAAATTTTTCTCTTGTTTTCTTTACTTTCTACCTTGTATTCTTGTATACGTCTGTACATGTTGTATCTGTTCTCACAGGGACTGTGTGTGTGTGTGTGTGTGTGTGTGTATTATATATCATTATATATATAATATATGAATATAACAAATAATATAAAATATATTATATATTATATGTGATATAATATGTACAATATTAAATAAATAAATAAATGTTCATTGAATTGAAAAGCGCTTCCTCTTCCTCTGTAGTTCCCGGATGCTCTCATTGGGTGTTGTCAGACTTTGTTCTTCATCAGGACTCTTCTTTTTCTTCACAGCTTAAATCTCTTTATCTTTTGGCCAGAAAACACTCGATCCTACTTAAGGCAGAACTTTTGCTCTACATCACGCTTCTTTGCTACCACAAAGTGGGAAATTGTCAGTTTTCTCCATATGGCAGGAGACATGATTATCTCTGTGTCACCACTCTAGCGATGCAATGCTAGACAAGAGACATTTGCTTCCTGAGGTCATTCTCCTTTCCTCCCACACAAAAGCTTATCCAGGCAGTAGAGTCTGTTTTGCTTTACATCTTCAACAGAGTGCCTGTTACCTATTCTAGCTTCGGATATAACAATAGCAAATCTTGATGTCTATTCTTCTTGGGTGCCTAAGAAGAGTGCCTTCCATTTGCAGGAATGTTCCTGAGCCAGTGTTCCAGAACTAATACATTGTCCTCTGCTTTTTGAGGCTAATTAAATTAAGTACCCACTTGGCAAAAAGGACTTTTTGGTCTAACTCTAAAGTTAGATAATTTCAGGTTGAATTGGATTCCTCAAACTGAAGTTTATAGATTATACTTAAATTAAATCTAGGGTACTGTTTTTGCCTCTCCTCCCTCCCCCAATATAGGTGACATCAGGGTAATGTGTGTAAAACAGCAGAAATACATTTTTTGTCTTTTTAGATACTTAAATCAGGGCTTTTCTATCATAGCTTTAAATACAATCACTTTAGAATTTTACTTATTTATGTTTAAAATGTACATTACCATCACAAAAACTGTTTTTATAAGTAATCTTGGTGAAAATTGTGAGGTAAATATAACTCACGACTTAGGAATTATTAAGTATTAACTCTCTCCAGATTCTGAAAGATAAGGAACAGCAGTAAAGAAAAGAGGGTGAGTATGACTTTTAATTTGGAAAACTTTTAGACAATATAGCAGGTCTCTGTTGTTAAGTAGGCAGTCAAGTCTTTTGTAAACTGCTAAGGCTTGGGAATAAAAATGCAGGACATCACGTGTTCTAAGCTGCTCTTGTTTAACCTGGCTGTTTCAGATAGTCAAATATGGGGGTTAGGAGAAATCTGATGAGCAACATGATTCTAAGTATGATAAATTAAAACCTTTTATATAATGTCACTTTTAAAATCTTTGGCGGTGTATTAGCTAGAAATAGTGAATCCCATGATATGAAATAAATGGCCCTTGTATGAAATATAATACTAAATCCTTGAAGTTGTAAATTAAAGTTCTACGTTATATTATTTGGAAAATAGGTTGAGATGTGATAGAATTTGTTCGAGTCTCATTTTAAGTGAGATTTATTATTATTGGTGTTATACTATATGAAGTCAGGAATTTGTTAGTAAACCCAGTTACCTGTTAGGAAAATTTGCTTTTCTTTAATTCCTTTAGGTTACGGATTTAATGGTTAAAAGGTTGATGTAAATATGTTAAATCAATAGCATATTAATGTGTTAGTATTTCAAGATTTCAGAATCTAGCCCCATGTTTAGGTTAAAGTACAGTGATTTGATTTTAGTTAAAAAACTAGAAGTTGCAAAGAAAAAGATTTTTAGAACCCAGTTTGACCAGTTTAAGAGTATGATTGAGATAATCATCTGGTTGATCATGTCCACCCACCTTTTTAGGATAAATCTGTAGGAAATGGGAATGAATTAGGGAGTTTGCCTTGGGAAGGCTAAGATTGGACTTTTCTTAATTCATTTAATATGAATATAATTAGAGGTAGAGAAGCCTGTAAAACAAAGATTTGAGTGTACAAAGGTGTGAGGTTATAGTTAGGAACCTCTTTTGTTTATGTTTTAGGGAATTGGATTTCAGTGCAGTCAGTTATGCTAGTGGAAAGTAGTAAATTATGAGCCATCTTGTGCTACCTGATTTTACTTATGTTTGTTATTTAATCTGGAATTAGAACCTGTGTGTAGACAATACACTAAAATGCATGCAGACTTCTCAAGAGTCACCTTAAAGATGTTCCCTTTGTTTAAAGGAATTCTGAGAACAGTAATTGAGATTTATGTCCATTTGAATACAGTTAATAACTCAACATGTTTTACTATAGACAACTTTTTACATAAGCTGTTCTCTGTATACAGTTTGCATACAATATTGTAGTAATATATTGCATTCAAAGTCTTTTGTTGCTTGTTATTAAGCATCTCAAAGCAAAATCATTTGTGTAATGTTGAACTTAGAGATACCAAGAGAAGTTGTGATTTTTCATTATGAATCTCTTACTGTTACCAATGTAAGATTATAGTCAATATTTGTTATCTAGGAAATGTAATCCTTGAGAACTGAATCCACTCAAAACTTTGATTATTGAACTTGCTATTTAAGAACTTACAGCACTGTAAGGGATATTATTCTGAGTCTCACTCCAGGCATGATCATCAAGGAATGCTGTTATTAAACCAATGGTCCATGATGTCAGCGTCCCTGTGGGGTTTACATCCAACTGTAGGTGGTGTTTTCATGGGAAAGGTTGGGAGAATGACTCTTGGCATGGGCTAAGGCAGGATACTCTTGACTCAATTTTCTCATTATTATTTCCTCTTATTATTAATATTTCCTCTTGAATAGAAAATATCCCACCTGATCGGCTTTCAACCTGGTCAAATGCAATTGGCTCTCTATATAACTAGTGCCTGGAGTTGACATGACCCTTACTGTGGAGCTATATCCCTAATCCTCTTTTTATAGCAAATTTCTATAATCATGTCATATGACCAGCATGAACACAATATTAGATCTTTATCTTTCTGGTTGATGTTGAACTAAATCTGAGTTACTATAATAAAATGCAGGTATAAGATCTGGTCTATTTGATTTAGAATTTTAGTTCTTTCTGTTTTCTAAACTAATTAAATATTTGGCCTTGACACCTGTTGCTAGTTATATATCCCTGTGTAAGTTAAGGTCATTTAGCTTCTCACAGTGGCATGGGGATAATTAAATGATGCAAAGACTTGTGAAACCAGGATGTGGTTCTGTTATTTAGTGAGGTTAATATAACTGTCTCTGTTCTGTGTTAATGAAAAGAATATTAGCACAATTAGTTATCTCAGAAGAGTGGCTTGTGGTCTATCTTGTGAATGCCTTAAAGAGACATCCACTTTTGTTATGGCTTATTAATTTGAACATGGCTAGAATTTGGGAATGTTTTATTCTAAATAACTTGCTTGTTATGCACTGTTGAAATTGGCTATTCATTTGTATTTATATATCCCATTCAAGAACCTTCTGTTACAACTAAAGTTAATCTGGTAACTTTTAAATGAATTTGTTTTTGTATTAAAGTCCATCTTATTATAAAAAGTGTTTTGTTATTAGTTCCATAGCAGAATCACATCTTCCTGATGGTGGAATAAATAATTCCAAGTGTAAAAATTGGGTTCTAATTTTCTGTTTGTATCTGAATTTCTTAGGTATAGCAACATGACAATTGGCTGACCTAAAAATGTTAAATCCCTAGTCTAAAAGGTTTCAAAATTGATTTTCTAATAAGAGACATAAAATTTGAGCTAACTTTCATTATTTGCCTGGTTATTGGCAAAATAAATTTAAACTGTGTTAAGATCAATTCTGTAGGAGATTGTTTTTTTATATCAGAGAAGAATATCTCTACAAGTGACCTGAACCAGAGAAGAACTTCTCTGAGACCACACCCAAACCACAGGAACAGAAGGCTATATGGTTTGAGACTGATGAAATGCACAATTTTACTACTATTTCCTTTTTCCCTTTGTACTCTTTCCCTCCTTGTAAAGTCTATTTATCAAAAATGGCTTCCCCTCTTTGATTTTGTCAAAATGTTATCAATGAAGATTGCTATCTTTGAGCCATCAAAATGCCCATTGTCTTTCCTTTTTCAACTCACATTGCTTCCCCTCCCCCATAAGCCTCATAGTTAAAAATTCTTTATGAAGTGTCACCTCATTTAGTGATTCATTGAGGAGACTATGTCTCCCAATAGAAATAAAGGAGGGAATGAGAGAAATTGTTTTTCTTTCCTATTAGTAACCATTTATTAAAATTAGGGAGACCCCAGTTTCTTCCCCTGTCCTGTTTCTTTGTTCAATTTTTCAGGGACAGGGCTGATGGGATTAACATTCTTTTCATTTTGGGTATTGCTGCTCTACCCAACTAGCTCAGATTTGAGTGGGAGAATTATAGAGTCTTCATCTAGGTTGCCCAAGGCTGGGGGTGGTCTGGGTAAAGGGATAGTTTCTCTGGCCAAGAATGGCATTGGAGTGAGCTCACTTCTCTTTAAGTCTAACTTTCATTTAATTGTTAACCAGAGTTGATTGCCACCTTCAGGAACAACCCTCTTCCAAGGGCATATAAGCTGTGAGTGAGCTACCATGAGGGTCTTTGGCATTTGAGAGTGCCATTGCTATCTTATTTAAAAATGTTGGCATTATTAATAAAATGATTAAATTACCCAGAAATTATTTCTCTTGAACTTTTTAAATGCCACACAATGGGCCTTCTTGATTTATCTTTGATCTTTATTATTCTCACTGAATATAATCCTGGCTTTTGGTTTTAGATATATATTATTTAGTAAGCTCAAGAAAGTTCTTTTATTCTTGATTTTTAGTGTTTTAAACAGAAATAGACATTGCATTTTGTCAAAGCTTTTTCTGAGATTATTAATGTAATCATATGACTTGTTGATTGTGTTATTTATACAGGTAATTATAGTTACCATTTTCCTAATTTTAAACAAACCACCCATTCCTGACATGGATCTGAACTCACTATAGTATTCCTGATATGTTACTATAGCTCCTTTGCTAATATTTTAAATAAAAAATTTGCACCAATACTAATTAGGGAGGTTGTTCAATAGTTTTATTATTCTTTTTTTACTCTTCGTGGCTTAAATATCCAAACTACAGTTCTGTCATTCCAGCTCATCCTCTACTCAGCTGTCAAATTATTCTTCGTAAAGTGATGATCTGCCCATGTCACATATCTTTCCCTCCTATCCTCCTATCCCTCACCCATTCAATAAACTCCAGTGGTTTCATATTACCTCCTTGATCAAACATAAAACCCTCTGTTTGGTCTTTAAGGCTATTCATAATCTGGTTCCTTCCTACTTTTCCAACCTTTTTTCATTTTACTCCCCTCCATGTATTCTTGTAATCTAGGTACACTGACTTTCTGCTGTTCCTCACAGAAGACACTCCATTTCCCAACTCTGTGCATTTTCCTTGGTTGCCCCCTATGCCCAGAATGCTCTCTATCTTCATCTTTGTCTCGTGGCTTCTCTGACTACCTTCAGGGACCAACTAAAATTGTTCCGTCTGAAAGAAGCCTTACTCTCAATCTCCTTTAATATTTGTGCCTTCTGTCTAAGATAGATCCAGTTCACCCTGTCCGTATTGGTTTTTTTTTTTATGGACGTAATACGCAAATGTTATGTTATCTGTCTCATAATACTACGAGCTCCTTGAGATCAGGGACTTTACTTATTGCCTTTGTATCTTCAATGCTAAGCACAGTGCTCTTTACGTAGTAGGTGCTTAATAAATATTTGCTGATTTGACTTGGATTGTCATAGAAGCAATTTTTAAAGATCCCTTCTTATATTCTTTTTGCAAAGAATTTGTGTAACTTTGAAATTTATTTTTCTTTGAATGCTTGATAGAATTTGTTTGTGAATCCATCTGGTCCTGGGGTCTTTTATTTCCTTTGGAAGCTTATTAATGACTTATTTAATTTCTTTTTTTGAGGTTGTGTTAAGGTCTTTATTTTTTATTCTGAATAATTCATATTTACATAAATATTTATCCACTTAATTTACATTATTGGATCTATTCCTACACAATTGGACCAACTAATTTCTAACAATGATTTTTTTTTGTTTCTTCTTTACTTGTTAACTTTCCTTTTAATTTTTGAAATTCTTTATTCTAGTTTAGTCAATTTGACTAATGATTTGTCTATTTAATTGGTTTTCTTATAGAGACTAGCTCTTACTTTTATTGATGAATTCAATGTCCTTTTTATTTTTTTTTTTAAATTTTCATTTCATTAATATCTTTTTTGATTTTAGAATTTGTTTTTTGGTATTCAATTGGGTATGTTTTTTTAATTGTTGGTTTTCTATTTTTTTTTGTTACATGCCCAATTTATTAATCTATTCTTTCTTTTGATGTTTATATATAAAATTTTCCGTAGGGACTGCTTTGGCCATATTGTCTAATTTTTGTTATTATCTTTAAAGGAGTACATTAAAGGAGTTATCTACTGTTTATGTGACTTGTTCTTTGACCCATTAATTATTTAGTATTAAGTTTTTAGTCTCCAGTTAATTTTTTATCCTTTCTTCTTTGGCTTTTAATCAAATAAAATTTTTATTACATTGTGATAAGTAAAAGACGGTTCATCATTAAAAGATATTGTTTTTATGACTTTGTGTGTAGGTTTTTGTGCCATAATATATGATTGATTTTTGTAAAAGTGCAATGCATAGCTGAGCAATATGTATTTTTCCTTTCGGTTCTAACTCAATAACCACCAGTGGTCTATCACATCAAATATTCCTAAAATTCTATTCAGATCTTAAACTTATTACTCTATCTCTGTCTTTCTCTCTCTCTCTGTATTTCTCTGTCTCTGTATTTCTCTCTCCCTCTCTCTGTGTGTGTGTGTGTGTGTGTGTGTGTGTGTGTGTAGAGGTAGATTTATCTAACTCTGAAATGGGTATATTGAGGTCCCTCACTAATATTGTTTTATTGTCTATTTTCCCTGTAATTTGTTTAGCTTTACCTCTAAGTACTTTGATGTAATGTTATTTGGTGCATATATATTCAGTATGGAAATTAATTTATTGCCTATAGTACCTTTAACCGAAATCTGATTTCCCTGTTGGACCAAGGAGGTGCAGTGGATAGAGTGCTGGGTCTGGAGTCAGAAAGACTCATCTTTGTGAATTCAAATCTGGCCTCAGACACTTACTAGCTGTGTGACCCTGAGCAAGTCACTGAACCCTGTTTACTTCAGTTTCCTCTTCTGTAAAATGAACTGGAGAAGGAAATGGAAAAACACTCCAGTATCATTGCTAAGAAAACTCCAAACAGGATCAGAAAGAGTGATCCCTGAAATGACTAAACAATGACATAAGTTTATTTGTTCATTTCTTTTAATTAAGTCTATTTTTGTTGTTACCTTGTCTGAATTCTTAATTACTACCCTTACTTTCTATGAGTTCAGCTGAGGGATAGTAAATTTTGCTCTAGCCCTTCATTTTAGCTTTGGGTGAGCTATGTTCCAAATTCATTTCTTATAAACAGCATCTTGTTGAGTTTTGATTTCTAATCTAATCTGCTATTCTCTTCCTTTTCATGGCTGAGACCTTCCCATTTACATTCACAGTTATAATAATTAATTCCATATTTTCCTCTATTCTGTTCTCTTACACTTTGTCCTTGCCTTTGTTCCCTACCCCCCTCTTTATCACAGGTACTTACCCTTTCTTTCCTTTTCAATGCTTCTCCATTATTCCTTCTCCAAGCTTAAGGATTGTTTTTACAAATGACTTAATGCCTTTATAAATTTACCATTGTTCTTACTAAACCTGGAGTACATTACTGCTTTCATGTCTTTTTCAGAGAGAATCAATTTTATCATAGTTCCTTTTTGCTGTGATTTTGAAATTGATATTTTGAAATTAAGTGGTGGACTTTACTTATTGGATTTATCTCATTCTATTTGGCCCATTGTTCTAGTCTTTCAAAATCTATTTAGATCTGGACTCTGACATCTTATTCACCTCATTGACAGCATTTCATCTTTTGTCTTTGTCTTTGTACTGTTGATTCGCTACACAATGGGGTATATTACCCATCTTCTGACAGAGAAGTGATGGACTTAAAGGATAGAATGAGATATATTACATATACATCTCTCTCTCTCGTTCTCTCTCTCTCTCTCCATATACATATGCATATGCATGCATATACATGTATGTATACATACATACATGCATGCATACTCAATTATATTTTTTTTTGGAGAGGGGGAAGGCAAAGCAGTTGGGGTTGAATGACTTACCTAAGGTCACACAGCTAGTAAATGTCAAGTGTCTGAGGCCGGATTTGAACTCAGGGCTTCCCGACTCCATGGCTGGTGCTCTATTCACCTAGCTTCCTCAACTTTCTTTTTTTCATCAACAAAAATCTGATTTCTCTTCCTTCTACCACTCCACACCCGTAGTTGAGAGAAATAACACCAACAAAACCCTGGTACAAGCATGTATAGTCAAACAAAATAAATTTCTGAATTGGTTATTTCCCCCAAAGTTTATATCTCATTCTGCACTCTGAGTTCTTAACCTCTCTATCAGGAAGTGAGTAATGTGCTTCATCCCTAGTCCTCTGGAATTGTGGTTGGTCATTACATTGATCAAAGTTCATATTCTTTCAAAATTGTTTGTTTTTACCATATTTTTGATATTATCTATATTATTCTTCTGGGTCTTTTTACTTTACTCTCCATTAGTTCATACAAGTCTTCCCAAGCTTCTCTGAAACCATCCTTTTCATGCTTTTTAAAAACAGAACAATAATATCGCATCACATTTATATACTATAACTTGTTTAGCTGTTTCTTAATTTATGGGCACCCCCTCAGATTCCCTTTCTTGCCACCTTAAAAAAGCTATAAATATTTTTGTACGTCCTTTGTATTGCTTAGCACTTACCTCTCCCCTAATTTTCCCTCTCTAATTCTATTCTTCTCTGATTTCTTTTTTGAATGAAATCAATGAAATGTTTTTGTATCCAACTCTGTGTATATGTGTGTGCATGCATGTATGTATGTTCTTCCCTCCTTTGACTAACTCAGATAAGAATGAAATTGAAGTGTTAGTTGCTCCCCGCAGCCCTTCTTATTTCTATAGATATCTACTTGTGCATTGTACTCTGATTATGAGATAATTTTCCCTGGACTTCCTTTCCCTTCTTCCATCTACACTATATTCCTCTTCTTTCTTTCCATTTTTATCTTATGATCATCAAGACACAAGAGAATCATTCTCAGTTTTTGTCTATTCATACTCTTTTTTATGATCCCTGATAATAAAGTTTAGAAGGAACACATATTATCTTCCCATAAGAATTATATCCTTGTCTACTTCTTTATGGTTGTTTATTCACCTTTACCTTTTTATGTTTCTCCTAAGTCATGTACTTGAACTTCAAAGTTTTTATACAGCTCTGGTCTTTTCATCAGGAATGCTTGGAAGCTCTCTATTTCATTAAAGGTCAATTTCTCCCCCTGAAGAATTATGCTCAGTTTTGCTGGAAAATTATTCTTGGGCTATATGCCTATATCCTTTGCCTTCTGAAATGTCATATTCTTTTTTAAAAAATTAAACAATCACTTCCATATATCTTAGATTATTTTCTCCTCCTTCCCCACTCCATCCCTGAGACTGTGTACAATCTTATATAGGTTCCATAGAAGAATAAAATATATGGGAGAAACCATAAACAAAACATAATACAAAAGAAAATGATCTGTTTCTATCTGCAATCCAATTCCATTGTTCTTTCTCTGGATGTGGAAGGCGTTTTGCCTTAAGAGTCCATGAGAAATTTTTAAAGTCCTTGCATTTCAATGAAGTACTAAGTCTACCAGAAAAATTCCTTGCATACTGTGCTTGTTGCTGTATACAAAGTTCTCCTGGTTCTGTTCCTTTCACTCAGCATCAGTTCATAAAAATCTTTCTAGGCTTCTCTAAAGTCTTCCTGTTCATCGTTTCTCATAGCACAATAGTATTTCATTACATTCATATACCACAGCTTGTTCAGCCATCCTCCAATTGATGGGTATCCCCTTGATTTCCAGTTTTTGGCCACCACAAAGAGAGCTGCTATAAATATTTTTGTACATGTGGGACCCTTTCCCATTTCTATGATCTCTTTGGGATAGATTCCCACAAGCAATATTCCTGGGTCAAAGGGTATGCACATTTTAGTAGCCCTTTGGGCATAGTTCCAAATTGCTCTCCAGAATGGTTTGATCAGCTCCACCAACAATGAATTAGTGTTCCAACTCTCCCACATCTTCTCCAACATTTATCATCTTCCTGTTTTGTCATGTTAGCCAATCTGATAGGTGTGATGTGGTACCTCAGAGTTGTTTTGATTTGCATCTCTCTAATCAATGGTGATTTAGAGCATTTTTTCATATGATTATAGATAGCTTTAACTTCTTCCTTTGAAAATTCCTGTTCATGTCCTTTGACCATTTGTCAATTGGGGAATGACTTATATTCTTGTACATTTGACTCAGTTCTCTATATATATTTCAGAAAAGAGGTCTTTATCACAGACACTAGTTGCAAAAATTCTTTCCCAGTTTTCTGCTTTCCTCCTAATCTTGGTTGCGTTGGGGTTGTTTGTGCAAAACCTTTTCAATTTAATGTAATCAAAATCATCCATTTTGTACTTCATAATATTCTCTTTCTCTTGGGTCATAAATTTCTCCATTCTCCATAAATCTGACAAATACACTATTTTTTGCTCCCCTAATTTGTTTATAGTATCAATCTTTATACCTAGATCATGTATCCACTTGAACTTTATTCTTGTGTACAGTGTCAGACATTGGTCTATGACCAGTTTCCACCACACTGTTATCCAGTTTTCCCAGTAATTTTTGTCAAACAGTGAGTTCTTATCCCAGAAGCTGGGCTCCTTGGGTTTATCAAACAGTAGATTGCTATATTCATCAACTACTATGTCTTGAGTATCTAACCTATTCCACTGGTCTACCCCTCTGTTTCTTAGCCAGTACCAAGTGGTTTTGATGATTACTGATTTATAATACAATTTGAGATCTGGTAGGGCTAGCCCACCTTCCTTAGCATTTCTTTTCATTAGTTGGAATAAAATATTCTAACCTCTCTGTTCCTTTATAGGGGGGCTGTTAATGTGCAATTCTGACTGTGGTGCCTCAGCACTTGAGTTCTTTCTGAGTATTTGCAGTGTTTTTCTTTGACCTGGAAGCTCTGAATTTTGTCTATAATGTTTCTGAGAGTTTTCATTTTGAAGCTTCTTTTAGGAAATTATTGATTGTTTTGTATTACTTGTCTTGTAATTCTAAAGGATCCAGGCAGTTTTCTTTTAAGGTTTCTTGAAATATGATGTTTGGATTCTCTCTGTCTCTGCTTCTGAGAATTCAGGTAGTCCAATGATTCTTCTTAAATCTTCTTCATCACTTTTCTAGGTTAGTTCTTTTTGTTATGATATTTCTCACATTTTCTTCTACCCAGTCTTTTGACTTTGTTTAAATATTTTTTTTTTGTCTTGTGGAATTGTTTTTGACTTTTATTTGGTCTTTTCTAATTTGTGGTGAGTTTGTCACTTGGGTAAGGTTTTTTTTAAGCTCTTCTGCCAAGCTGACAATTCCCTTTCCAATTCTTTCCTCCATAGCTTTTGTTTATTTTCTAATTTTTTTTCCTCTTGTACTCTCACATTATTTCTAAAAACATTTTAGACACTTTTTTTAAAGCTGTGACTTCATCACTTTCAGGAATTATAGTTGAACTTGTACCCAAGCTCTGTTTTTCTGAGTTTTAATTTGTATATGTTCTAGAGTCATTCTCTTCTGGATTTGTGACTTGAGTGTTCCTGTCATCATAATAGTTTTTTTTGTGGTAGGATTATTTTTTATTTCTTTGTTAGTTTGTTCATTCTTTCACCCTACTTCCTGACTTCAGACTTGATGATAGGACTAGTTTTCAGGCACTTCTGGAAGGAGAGGTCTGGACTGGTCCTTTTGCCTCTTTTTTGGGGATATTTAGAGTTGTCCTATTCCAAGATCTCAGGGACAGGCTGAGGACCTCCAAGTTTTCCATGCTTTCAAAGTGGTTTGATCTGAGGCAAAGTTTGATTGTTGTTTCCCTCCTTTTCCTCCCTCCCCTGGTCTGAGCTTAGTAAATTCCTGGCCAGTATTTGGATCTGAGCAATACCAGATTACTGCTGGATTCAGCTCCTATCATGTAGGTGGGAAGTTCTGCTGGTTCAAAGTGACAGAACTGTAAGCTCTTTTGCCTGACATCCTGCTATGGTTATTTCTCTGCAGGCTTCATAGGGCTAAAAGCTGGAACTGAAACCCTGATTTGCTTCTGGAATCTGAGTCACACTGTTGACTGCTTCTGAACTTGTTCCTTTTTTGGTACTGCCCACATCCTGGGACTGCTTCTTACTCTGAAATACCTCCTAGGTGCTCGTTCCCTTTTTAGACTTCCTGGATCTGTGACTGTGTATTGGCTGATAAAACATTCACTTGGTACCTGTTCCCATCTCAGTGCTCCAGCATGGGTTGGTAGTGCATTTTCTCTTGCCCTGGTGAACTGCTTTTCTTTGGTCTGGAATATTTCCCATCTGGTTCACTCCAGGTTAGACCCTTTCCCATGAGTCCCCAGACTGTGTGTGCTCCCTATGCCTACCTGAGCTAGAGAAATGACTTGTTTTGGACTTCTTTATTAGGATTTGATCTGGTTCATTTTCTGGATCTGGTTGGAGAACACACATATATATATATATATATAATACATATACATATTATATATGCATATATATGTATATATAAACACATATGTATATGTACACACACATTTTTCAGAAGATGAGGGAGTTCAGTGTTCCTCTTCCTGTCTCTCTGTCATCTTGACTCTGCTTCTTGGGGTATATATTTTTGTACAAGGCAAGGTAAGGATTAATTTTGTTTGACTCTATTAATTGTTTGCAAAAGGTCTTATTTCTCTCTCTCTCTTTCAGTGAATTTGGAGGTGAGAGGGAAACTAGTACATAACAACTAGGCCTGTTGCAAAAAAAAGAAAAGAAAAAAGAGTCATTATAGTATTTGAATAAAATTCAGAAAAGAGTATTCAAGGAAGTTCAGAAGGAAACATAGGAAGTTTTGAAAGCAATGAATTGAATTTATTAAATACTTTAAAAGAGCAAGCTATGTGTAATAGAGATTTATAGTTTCACATATAATCCTCTTTTTCTGTTCTACTTCATGGTTGGAAATGCTCTTTTTTGGTGCTGAATTTCAGAATTTAAAAACAAATTAAAAATAGAAAAAGATTAGTAATTTTTTTGATCTAAGTTAAATCTAGTCTTCCAAGGTCTGTGCTTTTCCAAGTGCTTTTAGTCACCAATTGGAAAGGACTGTCTCTATCCTTTAGATTTAACTCCAATTCTTTTCACTACTTCATTCTGTAATTAGGAATTTGACATGAATCCCCTTTGTACTCTCCATATGCTATAATGATTATTTAGTGCCTTCAAGTATGTGTGTTCGTCCTTCATTGCCAAAGAAAACCATGCCATCAGAGCAATAATGACATGACTTGCACTTGACTTTGTTTTGAGTGAGGGAGGGCTGTGCAGGTCACCAGCCTCATTTCTCCTCCAGTATCATCTGAATCCAGTGACCAGATATTCATCAGGATGACTGGAGATGACCCAGGATGAGGCAATTGGGGTTAAGTGACTTGCCCAAGGTCACACAGCTAATGAGTGTCAAGTGTCTGAGGTGCACTTTGAACTTGGGTCCTCCTGACTCTTGCACTGGTGCTCTATCCACTGCACCACCTAGCTGCCCTGCCTTCATGTAACCATTAAATTGAAGTGATGAACTTTAAAAAACGTTTAGCATTTATGCCTTGCTTTAAAGTTTGCAAAATACTTTGGAAATATTATTTTATCCTCACAATATCCCTGGGAGATAACTGCTATTATTAACATTGCCATTTTACAGATGAGGAAATTGAGGCAGGCAGGGGTTGTGACTTGTTCAGCTAAAAAGTATTTGAGGACAGATTGAACTTGGGTTTCCCTGACTCCAGGTCCAGCATTCTATATGTATACCATATGAAGTACAGGCTCTATGGATCTCCCTAGCAGATGTCTTTATTTTTCTGTTTGATGCTTATCCCTTTTGAAAGATTTCAATGTCACTCTTTAACCAAGGCTCAAATGTTTTCTTTCTGGTTGAGATGACTTTTTTCCCTTGAAGACAACTATTGTTTTCTGAAATAGATTACTTCAGGCTGCATTAGGTATCTTTGGACCTGCCTTGTAGCCTAAGCCAACACCTTTGATAATAATGACTTGCTAGTAGAAGAATGGATGGCTTCATCTAAAAGTTAAATATTCAATTCGTGTTTTTTGTTCAGTTGTTTCAGTTATGTCCAATTTTTCATGACTCCATTTGGGGTTTTCTTGACAAAAATATGGGAGTGATTTGCCATTTCCTTCTCTACCTCATTTTGCAGATGAGGAAACTGAGGCACAGTTAAATGACTTTCCCAGAGTCACACATCTAGTAAGTATCTGAAGTTGGATTTGAACTCAGGTCTTCCTGACTCCAGTTCTGACCCTCTATCCACTGTGCCACTTAGCTGCTCCAATTTATATTTAGTTTAATTAAAAATTAATTAATTAACTAAATTCAAAAGAAAATATTCAGTCCATTTGTTAAGTATTTAAGTATTAAAGTGCCATGCACTGTGATAGGTGCTGAGGATCTGAGGACAAAGCCCCATCTAGAAAATCTAAGAATCATCATCTGGCACCAACCAGTATGTCGATGTTAACTCTTCTTGCAAACTCACAGTTCATAAGATTAAATATAGAAAGTTTTATTAAAACATTGAAGAAAACGACTTAGCACCCTCAGAACACAAACAGAAAGATTTTAATGAGCAACCCATTCCCAAAGATTTATGTGACCTTTTTTCTATAGTCACTGACCATCCTCTGTGTGTTCCTTGCTATTCCCAGCAGGTGGAGCCAGATGTAGTGTTTTTTAGCCCAGATGGCTGCATTTCCTCACAGTGGGGGCACTCCCCATGTAGCTTTCTTTCCCTAGATTGCCTCCTTATCTTTTGGCCAGACAAAGCAATATTTTCTCATAGGCACAGTAGGCACTGTACTTAAGGCCCATACAAACATTTTTGGTCATGTTTTAAAAGATCTATCTGATCAAAAATACATAACAAATAACCTGTTCTCATTCTCTATTTCTAGGCGCATATATATATATATATATATATATATATATATATATATATATATATATATATATATATATATATATATATATGGGGAGAGTAAGGATAGGCCAAGTTCCAGGGGTGGAACTTGTGGCCTCAAGGCCACATGTGGCCCTCTAGGTCCTGAAGTGTGGCCCTTTGAATGCAAACTCCATGGAAGTTTTATGTATGCCAAATGTTTTTCTCTCATATAACCAATGTTTATATAGCATAAGCTTGAAACTCTTTACCATCCCTGGTATCCTCTCCTAGGCATTTTCTTTTCACAGCATTCTTCCTAAAACATAGTGATCAGAATGGGACACAATACTCTAAAGGTGGTATGATCAGAGCAGAGTTCAGTGAGACTCTCATGATGTGCCTCACCCCACCCTCAATCCTTTCTATTCTGTATGAGATTGCATTAGCCTTTTTGTTTGCCACTATGCTTTTGACTCATTTTGAGCTAGTAGTCCACATCCTCCAAATCTTTTCTGACAAAATTCTCTCTAGCCTTGCCTCTCCTGTCTTGTAACTGTGAAGTTTGGAAGTGACTTTTTTGAAATAAAAAAGTAAGAGTTAACATTTCTTCCTATTAAATTTCAGCTTCTCAGATTCAGCTCAATGTTGAAGACTGCCAAAATCTCATTGAATCCTTACTTTATGTTATTTTCAAATTCAATGCATGATACTTATGCATTTGTCCAACCCACTGAAAAAAGATGTCCAATAGCACAGTGCCCCGGGTCCCACTCCTTCCAAACCACAAGGAGAAAGAAAGATGAACATGTAAATAAAGGAAGAATCTGGTTTACACTTCTAGCTCCATTACTTAGTACCCAAATAACTTTAGGCAATTGCCTTTGTCTTTTGGCTCTCAGTTTCCTCATCTGTACAATGAACGTTTTGGACTAGATAACTTCGAACATTCTTTCTAAGTAAGACAGATCCTCTGATCCTCCTTTTTTTGGTTCAGCCATTCATCCAGTTCTGAATTCTGCTAGTCATATTTTCTAGCCCATATATTACTGGTTTTCAAAATAATCTATTCTTCCATTCTTTAATCCAAAGTTGATTAACCAGTTACTCTTATTCACTTTTGCTTCTTGAAGGAACAAACTTTTTTTCCCTTTGGGTCTCCGTTTCACCCCTTTTGTGGTTTCTATCTAAAATTACAGTGTGTACAACTGGAGGCAAAGAGGCCGGCCACCTCTTCTTCTGTCATTCATTGCTCAACTCCTTATAATCTGGCAATGCAGCTCATACAAGTGAAATTGCACCCTAAAGAATTTCCAATGGTTTCTTAATTGCTGACTCCAAGAGATTTTTCTCTTTCCTCATTCTTTGAACTTTGAACTATTTGACACTATTGACCACTCCCTTCTAGAAATTTTTTCTTTGTGTTGTACTTTTGCTTTCTATTTTTCTTCTTTCTCCTTACCTGGTTGCTCTTTCTTGGTTCCCTTTGCCTCTTCCACTCTCAGCTCTTAGGACTGTCTTCCATTTAGCTCTCAAACTGATTTTTCTAAAGTGCAAGTTTGACCATGCTATCTCCCATTTAGTTAATTCCATTGACTCCCTTTTGCCACCAGGCTCAAATATAAAACTCTCTGTTTTGTCTTTCAAGCTCTTCATAACCCTAACCCTTTCTAGTCTTCTTACTCTTTATACCTCCCCGCCCCCACATTCTCTATGATCCAATGACATTGACCTTTTTGCTATTCCTTGCACTATACACTCTATAACCTCACTAAATTTTTCACTATTGGAATTCTCTTTCTTTATCTCCACCTCCTAACTTTCCTGGCTTCCTTCAAATCTCATCTAAAATTCTACCTTCTGCAACGAGTCTTTTCTGACATCTTCCCTACTACCAATACGTGCCTCCCCTCTTTTGATTATTTGTAGCTTATCTTGTTTATGTCTTGTTTGTACATCCTGATGCATATTGTTTCTTAAATTGGGCTGTAAGCTATTTGAGAACTGAGACTTCCTTTTACCTTTGTATTTCCATCACTTAGTGCCACTTGCTTAACAAAGTGCCTGCATGCCTAACTGGATCATCTTCCATGACTTCTTTCCAAACTGAACGTTTATCCCATGACTCTGTCCTTTGATCAGTTCTCTCCACATGCTCTTTTTCTAGGTGACATCCTTAGCTCCCAGGGATTCAGTGATGATTTCCACATAGAGTCCCATATTATCAACTGTCTATAGGAGTTTCCAACTGGGTATTCCATAGGATAGGACTCTAAGCACTAGACTTGTGACTTCATTGGTACAGGAAACATCATTTCCAGATGCAGATTGGGGTATCTTTTCTGCCATTTATAGTCTTGGAGAGCTTAGAGCACTAAGAGATTAAACAATTTGCCCAGGGTCATATAGCCAATGTGTATCATAGGCAGGACTTGAGACAGGTCTTATATATATCTACTACAGATTTCAAATTTATTTGTACTTAATTGAACTCATCCTCATCTCCTACTATCTTCCCCCAACTCAAAGCCCACCTATTCTGAACTTCCCATTTCTGTAGAGGGTATCACCATCCTTCCAGTCACCTAGGTTCATAATTTCAGAATCATCCTTTACTTTTCACTCTCTCTCAGCCCTTACATTCAATCAGTTGCTAAGTCTTCTTGATTTAGCCACAAAAGTATCTATTCACATGGTCACTACTTAAGTTCATACCCTTATCACCTCTCTCTTGGACTATTGAAACAGTCTTCTAATTGGTTTCCTTGACTTAAATCTCTCCTTCTAAATCCATCTACCATCCAGCTGTCAAAGTGAACTTTCTAAAGCACAGATCTATCTGGTCATGTCACTTTACAGTTCAATAAGAATGAATGATTTCCTATTCCATCTACAATAAAACTCAAACCACTATTTCATATGGAAAGCACTTCACAATCTGTTTCCAGACTCCTAACTAATTACACATTTCAGTCCTTTATGCACTCTTTGGTCCAGTCAAAAGGACTGACTTGCTTTTCCTCTTATCATTCCTTCCATGGCATTTCATTTTCCAGCTCTATGCATTTGCACAGTCTGTTCTCCCACCCTCCAGGCTGGAATATATTTCCTTCTCAAACCCACCTATTAGAATTCTTACCTTCCATTAAGTCGAGTTAATAAACATTTATTAATTACAATTGAGTGTTGGGCACTATAATAAGTGCTGTGAATACAAATATGGAAAAAGAGAGTACGTGCCCTCAATGAACTTACAATGTAACTATGGAAGATGAAAAGTGGGTGGGGGTGGGGTGGAGAGGAGAACGTACCTGACATGAGGATAGGATACTGGAGTCCAGTTTAAGGAGTGCAGCTGGTGAGAAATGAAGAGTTGGCTGGCCTGGGAGCCCTCTCTGAATGGAAGCTTTGGGATGAATTCTTTGCTCCACCTCCAGCCCTCTAATCAGAGGGACAGATGCACTGAGGGTACTGATAAGTTATGAGTACCAAAGCTGGTGATCTCATGGGATGATGAGTTTCCTGATGATTAAGTTTCACGGAGCCAAGAGCATGATGGAGTTCAGTCCAACAAGTAAAAGTGGTGAGAAATGGAGTGCCACATTATCCATGAGGTGGTTCTTGATTCCCTCAGTGGCTAATCCACCTCTCTCCATACCATTTATTTGAATTGTGTATATTTGCATTGTACATAATTTATATTGACTTTTGTAGTGTGAGGAATTGATTAGGCCACTTCAATCAATTGACTTTCCCCAATCCAAATTAATGAAATTGCAGAAAGAGGCAGAAAGTTTTAATATTTTAAAGGAATGTCTATACTTTGTTACCTCATTATGAGAAGTGAAGTAGCTCTTCATTCCACCTTGGTGGAATTAAAGGGCAACTAGCTACTGGTTGACTAGAGGCTTGGCCATGCCTCTCCTGGCCTTTTAAAATTCAAGTTTAACTCTTGAGGATGAGTGGAAGAAGGATTGAGTTGTGAGGAATTCAGTCTCTGGTAGTAGAGAAAGCATAGAGGAAGAGCCCATCTCTTAAGAGGGAATCACTCCTCACCTCTCCGAGTTGAGGGGATTTCACTCTTCTCGTTTCTCACATGGGCCATGGAGTTTTGTTACTCACAATATGAGAGACATTATGTGTGTATGTGTATATGAATGTATGTATATAGACACATATACATTTACATACATATATGTATATGTATGTATATATATATATATATATATATGACTGCTTTTCCCACCAATGCTGAATATATTTGTGGGAAAGGACAGTGTACCTCAAATTTAAGTGAGAGTGTTTTATAGCAATTATTCTTTTGCTGCTGTCTCAGTAAATGCCTTTACTTCAAGCATTTGTGTTCTTTGACTATGAAAAATAAGTACATTGGTAAAGGTTTGTGGGACATATTTCCTTCCTTCCTTCCTTCCTTCCTTCCTTCCTTCCTTCCTTCCTTCCTTCCTTCCTTCCTTCCTTCCTTCCTTCCTTCCTTCCTTTCTCTTCTTCTTCTTCTTCTTTTCTCTCTCTCTCTTCCTCTGTCTCTGTCTGTCTCTCTTCCCTTTTAAATTTAAGAATGTGGACTCACAGAGTACCTGGAACCTAAAGGGAGTCATGCTTCTAGGGTTATGATTAGTTGAAAGGTATTCCAGAACGACATCTAACTTCACTTGAGTATATACCATCATTTCGTCAGACAACATTTAATTCTTCTAGGTGAGGAAATGTTTTGTTTTTGTCTTTGTAAAGATATAAATAACATTTCATTTAAAAAGTAAGTCAATATATAGCCATCAGGGATACTTATATATGGATTAATGGCCCTTATTTCTATTTGAGTTTGATACTACTGAGCTAGGTGGCTTAGCAGATACAGCAATAGACCTACAGTCAGAGAAAGTTGAGATCAAATCCACCCTGAGATACCTATTAGCTATATAATCATAGGCAAACTATTTAACCTATATCTACATTTTACATATCTGTAAAAAGAGGATAATAAAAGCACCTATTTCCCAGGGTTGTTGTGTGGATAAAATGAGATAATTTTTGTAAAGCACTTTATAAACTTTAAAATGATCTGCAAATGTTAGCTGTTATTGTTTGCTAGCTATTAAAGCAATGACTAAATTCATTTTTGAATAAATGAAATAGTGAAAATGAGGTAATATATAATTTTGCCATAGTTTGGATGGAATAAAGGTGGATTTGAGATGATTTTCTCTACTATTACAAGATACAAGGAAACAGATTCATGGTGACTTACTAACTTGGCCAAGGTCATTTGTTTAGTTAATGACAAAGACCTTGCTCAAATCACTACATCATTGTTTGATAATGAAAAATGATTTTTGGCAATTTCTCCTTTTTTCATTTGCTGTGCTGTTTTCAATTCATCTTGTGGCAAAATGTTAAACAGATGCACATTTTATCTTAGACTTTATCAATAATCACATCTTGCATTATGCTAAGTAAGCAAAAGTTTTCCTAATATATTATTCAACAAATATTTATTACCCAGTTAATCATTTACTAAAGTGCTGGGCAAATAAAATCCACTTAATGTGAAAAATGTTATGATTACAGTAAATGAGATTTTAAAGCCCCTGGCAAGAACACTTGAAACACAACTTTATTGGAATTTTCCTGTTGCCTGATCTCTCAGATTCATAGCTTTTAGTGAATAGGGGAGGAGAGAAGGCCAATATAGCACAAAGGCAAATTTTCAAGTGATACAGGTAGCTGGCCATCTCTTCAGTAATTTTTAGGCACTGGTTAAGAGGATTATTTAATCATTACTGGTTCAATTCAATGAACAACTTTTCATCAGTGATTATCATGTGCCAGGCAAGATATGAAGGTTACAAAGACATAAAAGAAAAGCAATCCTTACCACCAAGGAGCTTACATTCCACTCAGTGAACCCTATGAGATGTTACTTCATTGATCTTGGAGGAAAATGAAATGTGGAAGAGGAAATGGAATTGTTTTGTTTGGTCCCAGAGTTTAGAACTAGGAGCAGCAAGAGAAAGCTTAAAAGAAGCAAATTTAAGCTTAATAAAAAGTATCACTTCTCAACAGTGAGAGAGCTTATAACATGAGAAAGGTAGTTCACCTTCATAGGACTTGTTCAAATGTAATTTGAGTGACTTGGATATGCTCATTTTAGAGAGGATTCTTGGTCAAGAATGGGCTGAACCAGTTGTATAGTGACTGAGGTTTCTTCCAACTCAGAGATTCTATGATTCTGTAAAATTCTAGCCATTAATATGTTGCAGAGATCTCTTAAGAAGAGGGATCAGTGTAGGGAGGTTATTGTGGGTAAGAGGGCATGATTCACTATAAAGGTTTATAGGCTCTCTTCTTTTATAATCTTCAAAAAATTTATTGAGATCATTTGTTTTATTCCACCTATATTTCTCAATATATTTCTCTCCCCTTCACTTCCAGAGATATGCCATATAAGACATCATAAAATTAACAGACACATCATTAAAACCTAATTTTATATGTACTGTATCACACTCACAGTTTCTTTCACTTTTGCAAAGAATGGATGTGCGTTTGCTTATCCCTTTTCAGAGGCCTAGCTTGGTCATTATATTTCCACAGCATTCCGGTTTGGTTGTTTAATGTTGTCTTTTTCCCTTATACTTTGGTAATCATTGTGTGTATTGTTTTCTTGGTTGTGCTAACTTCATTTTGTCAGTGTATGTATCTTCCCAGGTTTCTCTATTCATCACATTCATTTTTTTATAAGTATAATAATATTCTTATAAGCATAGTAACATGAATGTACCTCATTTTATTTAGCTTTTTCCCAATTGCAAGTAGAAACAATTTTTAACATTTTTTTTTTTTAAATTTTGAGTTCCAAATTTTCTCCATCCCTTCTTCCCTTTCTGAGATGACAAGCAGCTTGATATAAATTATACCTGTACAAGCATGCAAAACTGTATTTATTTCCATATTAGTCATATTGTAAAAGAAAACACAGATTAAAAAAAGCCATGAAAAAAATTAAGTGAAAATTAGTTTGCTTCAATTTGCATTCAGACTCTTTCGATTCTTTTTCTGGAAGTGGATGGCATTTTTCATTATAAGTCTTTTGGTATTGTCTTGGATCACTGTATTGCTGAGAATAGCTAAGTCAATCATAGTTGATCATTGTATAGTATTGCTTTTACTGTGTTACAGTGTTCTCCTGGTTCTACTCACTTCACTCTGCATCAGTTCATGTAAGTCTTTCCAGGTTTTTCTGAAAACATTCTGTTCATTGTTTCTTATTGGCTAATGCCTTTTGAATGCAATCTATGACCAACTCAATAGCCAGTCAACAGTCAGTTCCTTTGCCATGTGCCTTCACTGTGTAGGATAACAGAACCAGTTACAGGATATCTACACATATTCCAAATGAGGGAATAGACACCTTTCATTTCATATCATCATATTTCCAGAAATAGGCTCCTTAGCCTCTTCCAGTATGAGCTTGCAGATAGTGCACCATCCTGTGCATGCTTTGAGAATGGAGTTCCTTTGACCAGTACCCCATTACAAAACCCTATGTGGAAATATCATTCCACCAATTCTTGCAATGAAGGAGCGTTGAGGAGTAGGGCAGGCAAATAAAAGAAGGAAAGAGGTCTCTTTCTTGATGATATGCTTATTTTAGTTGCAAACAAGAGATCGGGAGTTCTTTCACTTTTGTATCAGGGTTTAGATTTTAAAGTTAAACTACTGAATCGAAGAAGAGAGGATAAATGAAGTACTGATGCTGCATCCTTTTATTGCTTCTGTGGGTCTTTTCCCACTGTGCTCTTTGAGGAGCTAGGCTGGGAACCACTTCTGTGGAATCTTTGGTATGGTGTCAGTCAAACACACTATGAGTACTCAGTGAATGTTTAATAAGTTTCTAAATGGGTGAGACCTACTGCTTCATATTTCCTTTCTCCTCTTCAAATCTTAACCAGTTTGCAAGGCACAATGTAAGTCCCCCTTTCCTCCAGGAAATTTTCTTATATGATCAGGCCATAGGACTCTCCTCTGAATTCCTTTAAACTTTATTTTCTGAACCACACAATTTAGGACTTAGATAAATTGCTTCTGCTTTATATAATCAGCTCCTGAAGTGAGGGTGGGAAGATATTCATTATAACAGGAATTTCTTCTCTAAGTCATATATTTGGTTTGCATTTACAGATATTTCTGGCTGTCTTATTTTCCTACAAGACCTCAACTCTTTGAGGGCAGAAACTGTGGTTTTTTTATCCATCTTTGTTTCTCCCACATTGTCTAGCCCAGAGTCTTGACTCATTTCTTGATAGAATGAAGACTTATTGACATGTTTACATGCTGTTTTAAAGTGTTTAGAACAGTACTACGTAAATATAAATTATTGGTGTAGATCTTTGTTTTTTGAATTTTTTTTACTTCTTTGTTGATGGGCAATAAAGTGTCTAGGCTTCTTTTGCAGTGTTGTCACAACAATTTGCCCTTGAAAGAAAAGTAGGTATAAAATAGTGACCATAAAGACTGTGCAAAGATGGTTCATAACTTCTGATGCACACAGAGCAAATGGGGGTCTGCAAAGGAGTTGCTCCTCAAAGAGTACAGGCGAGACAGAAATTAGATTAAAATAAAAGACAGTTATTTCTCTATCCAGAAGGTGGTGCTGTGATCTCAGAAATGGGAGTGGTCATGATAATGTTCAAGGACGTGGAATACTCTAACTTTTTGACATTCAGTTCTATTTCTGAGCTCCCTCCTTCAGCAAGTGTATCGAAGTTTTTCATTTCCTCAAGTCCTAATCATAGCGTTTCCTTCTTTTGTCCAGCTCTCCACGTGGACGCTAATACATTCTGTCCTCTTAAAATCCTATTTCAATACCATTCTTTATTCACCAACCTGCTGCTTGTTGTTGTTCAGTTGTATCCACCTCTTTGTGACCTCCATGTCTGGAACCCTGTGGCTCTGACTTTCACCTCTGACTGTCTTGGCTTCCTTGGAGACTCAGGTCAGATTCTGCCTTTAGGAGGAGGACTTTCCCCACCTTGATAGCTCATACCTTTCTCCTCAGAGTGCCTTCCATTTATTTACTCTTTATATAGTTTGATACATCTAGGTATTGGCATCTTGTCTCTCATCAGAATGCAAACCCCTTGAATAAAAAGGACTATTTTTTCCTTCCTTTGTGTCCCTAGAGTTAGCTCAATGTCTGGCACACAATAAGCACTTAATAAATGTTTGTTGGCAATCAGGTGTCCATGTGCTATGATTATAGGAACTTTGGGAAGTTCCCCTCTGCTGTTCAAATTCCTTTCCTACTTGCTTTGACTTCTGAACTATGAAATTCCTGAAAAGAGGAGAACTACATCTTTTATTTTCCATTGGTGATAATATTTCATGTAGTGAATTCTTCTGTAGTTCTCCAGGGCACTTATTCTGTAATATTGCTTTTTTTTATAGCTATTAGTTCTGGTGTCTTAGTCCTTTGCTGCATGAGGGTCGGGAATAAATCTTATTTAAACTTTGACTATCTTCCCTTGTTCCTTTCCAGTCTTAGTACTTGAACCTAGTGGGCACTTAATAAGTGTTTATGTGCTGAAATATCCCTAGTAGGGACAACACATTAAATGAAGTAGGGCATAAATCATTGGTATCAAATAACAACTTGAATGTAAGTTTGGAGGAAGGAGAGGAAGATACCATACCAAAAACAGGGAAGATTTAGAGGTTGGGAATTATAAATTTGACTTTAATGCAATTTTTTGTTTATGCTTGCCTGTGGATTTTATTTTCTTTTTGAATCAAAAGAGACAGAAGGGATAGACTCAGTCTACTCCTCCCCTACATTGGAAGCACCAACAGGAGTGGGAAGTAGAATTCTTTCACATGGGCTAAAAAGGGATGAGAACAATCCCACTACAGGTACAATTGTTCCAGGAGGGGAGGGGTGGCTGTCTCCCAGGGAGATCTTCCCCCTAAAAATCCTGAGATGATTGTTGCACTGGGAAAAGGGTTTTATGGTCTGGGTATGGGTCTAGGCAAGGGACCAGGGTCATTATCCTGGCACAAACCAATAGAGGAATGTGAACTATGAGTATAGTAGACATTAGACTGCAGAGAGAAGGAAGCACAATCTCCCGATGCAGACGCCCTAGTACAAAACTCTTTTGACCCTAATTATGGCTGTGCTGGGGAGAAACTTTCTTATCATACCAGCATCAGTCATATGTTTTTTGGAACTCTGGCTGTAATTAGGGACCTTGAAGTTTAAACAAGAAATATAGAAAATTTGAAAAGAGGCCCTAACATTCAAGATTTCTGTGCAATTTTGAATTAGTTTAGGCTTGAGGTGTCAAACTCACAGCCTGCCTCCTCATCTCCTAAATGGGTCTAAAATCAGATTAAAACATAATTGGGAAAGTTAACAAAATAAAAATTCAATAGAACATAGAGAATGCTAATATGTGGTTTTCTAAATCAATATAACACCAGCAGGAAACTTTATGTATGGCTTAGTGATTATTATTTCTATTTGAGTTTGATGCCACTGGTCTAAACATTCTAAAGAACAATTTGAAATTATACCTCAAAAGTTACTAAATTGTATATACACTTTGACACAGCCATACCACTGTGTTTAGACTCTGGACCTTTCCTTTTTCCCTTAAAAATATCTTATTCTGGATCCTTTCACTCAGGACTCAAAGCTCTCCACTAGGGATAATCCTATGATTGTCCTTTGGTCCCAGACATTAGTTGTATCATTTCTGTGATTTTGCAGAAAGGGAATGGGAAGTCTGATACCTTTTGAGGCAATAGATCAACTTTAGAGAGTTAATAAAAATGATGTACTTATCATTTAAGCTTCATCATCCTTCATAAATCCTTTGACAATAAAGTCAGCCTGTTTAACTTCTTGTTAATAACAGGTTTTCAAAGTGATTTCCAGAGAATTCCTTACCTAACACAGCCTGTCTTAAAGACGTAATATGTCTTTCTATGTATATTTTCCTACCATTTATATATAAGATCACTGATTTAAATTTATGATGATAACTTTCCTATCCAAACGCATCCTGGTTTCATTTGATGACCTGCTTATTACTGTGTTAAGTATCCAAAATGTTTCTTCCCTACAGAATATTCAGGCATCTGTGACTCTTGATAGAATCTCTTTTGTCTAATTTTTCCATAGAACATCATCAACAATAGACAGAAATTTTGGAATAATTCTTCCTATCAGTAGCTTCTGTAATTCCTACATAAAGTTTTTCTTTCACATTTTAAGGACTGTATTTGACCTTTAGAATGAACGCATCTTTATATGAATATGAACCAAGAATTTTCTTTTGTCCCACCTCTAACTATATCAGAATTCGTTTCCAAGTTGATTCTCTTTACCTGTACGAGACAGTCTAATGGAGGTACTCTCTGGAGGGGGTTCTTATAAGAAGCAGCTTATATTTTATGTAGGATATGGTATAGAATGTTAGTGTTAGTATTATTTTTACCTATGATTTACCAGTATTCGTGATTAAGAAATCTTATGGTAGGAGATGACACATCCTTCTTGACTGAAGATAACCCAAGACTTAGAGGAATCTCATTTCTTTTTAAATTTTTTCCTCTAGCACTTTGATTTCATTTATAAAAAGGAAAAAGTCCAACACTTTTTTTTGAAAACTCTTCCTCCATCATCTCTTCCAGGAATTCTAGTTAGATTTGTTTCCAAACTGTGTTTTGCTTTGAGGTTTTGCTTGTAGATGTTTTGGAGTCGATCTCTTTTTCTGAGTTTGTGCCTAGAACATTCCTGTCATCATAATAGTTTTCTAAGATAGAATTCTTTCTTCATTTGCTCTTTTTTTCCAGCCTACTTCCTGACTTGATGTTAGGGCAAGGCTCTACACACTTTTTTAGGGGAGGGCTGGACTCATCCTGTTATTGTTTTCTTGGGATATTAAGAGTTATTCCAGGATCACAGGGCCAGCTCAGACAAGCTCCCTGATCCAGGGCAGAGTCTGATAGCTATCTCCTGGTCTGAGGTATGCCAGTTCCTGACATAGATTTGGGTCCAAGCAACAATAGATTGTTATATTTAACCCCTCAGCCAGCTGGAAAACATTGCTTCTTCAGAATGACAGAATAGCATCATTCCCTTTGGTCTGGGATTCCTGCCTTGTTATTTTTCTGCAGACTTCAGACTGGGCTAGAAACTAGAACTAAGACCCTGGTTTATTTCTGGGGTCTGAGACACAGCAGTGTTGCTTGCTTCTGAACTTGATCCTCTTCTGGTACACAATCAAGGGCCTGTGACCTCTCCTTACTTACAAATGTCACCTCTGGGTACAGATTCCCTTCTCAGTCCTCCCTAGATCTATGATACAGGATTTGGTAGTGGGTGACAAAGCTACAGATAGCACCCATTCTCCTCACAATGCCTTGATATGGGACCCAGACCTTCTTTCGTCCTAGTGCACAGACTCTCTGGATGCTGGAGTGCTCTGTGCTGTGGCTACTAGCCAGATCCTTTCCCTAGCATCTCCAGATTTCTCTGTCTTCTTGTGTCAACCTTGGCTGGAAAAATAACTCATTGTGACTTTTCTTGGATTTTCCCAATGAGATTTTGTCTATTACACTTTCTATATCTGTTTGGAGGAGTTTTTTGGGGATCGGGTGGGGTGATGGAAGCCCATTGTATTGCATTTTCCTACTCCTTTATATTGGCTTCATGTTCCTTATCATAGATTCTTAGAGCTGGAAGGTCAGAACAGAAGGTCATCTGTTCCAAACCATCCATTTTACAGATGAAGAAATTGAAATCCAGAGAGATTAAAGTATTATCCCTAAGATTAAAATGTCTAATTAGTGGTAGAGGATGGCAGTATTCTCCATGCTTTCTTAGCTCTCTGGGTGACTCTTTAATATGTCCTGGACAAGTCCAGTTATCCAAACAGGATCTACCCACTCTATTGTGAATCTTTCTTTGGCCCTCTTGACATTTTATGGAAAATGATGGATCACGGTGTCTTGGGAGCAGCTAGGTGGAAAGTGGATAGAGTGCTGGACCTGGAGTCAAGAAGACTCATCTTTGAGAGTTCAAATCTGGCCTCAGACACTTACTAGCTGTGTGACCCTAGATGAGTCACTTAACCCTCTTTGCCTCAGTTGACTCATCTGTAAAATGAGCTAGAGAAGGAAGTGGCAAACTATTTTAGTATCTTTACCAAGAAAACCCCAAATAGAGTCATGAAGAGTTGGACACAATTCAAAGATTAACTCAACAATAATGTGTCTTAGGTACATCATCAGCTTCTATCAAATAAAACATCTTTGCGGGGTGAGGGTAATGGACTGGATTTGTGTTATAGGGAATTCCCTATGAGGAACTTCCTTTACCTGTGTAGATTGGCACCTTCTTTGCCATTTATTATTTATGGCCATTTGCCATACCCATTTAGGGGGCACTGACAGGTTGAATTATTTGTCTAGGGTTATACAGACAGCATGTATCATAGGCAGGACTTGAATCCAGATCTTCTTAACAGAGGTCAACTCTCTGTCCAACATGACACTTCCTTTCAGGAACATGATACATCTGCTTACTTATCATTTCTGGAAATATCCACCAAACAAATCAATTAGAGGAGGCTCATCCCAGAGGAGATGAAAGTGATTCAGTTGGCTACAGATTGGAGTGAAGATAGAAGCATGGGCCTTGGAATCAGAACATTTTCCTCTGGCTGTGGAAGTACACAGACTAGACAGGGAGAGCAATGACTTCATAGAGACAGAATGCTTCCCTATGACCAGCTTTAAATTTAAAAAGGGAATGGCTGCTGCTGTAGTCAAGACAATAAGAACATGACATTTTGAAGATCAAATTTCCCATTTAGTGATTAGAGTGAGGGCTAGACGTAGCTGTCCTCATGCTCAGTCCATTTCTCTTTCCACTGTCCCACTCTTGTTCCATTGCCATTGTAGCAAGTCCAGTGGGAAGAAAAGACTTACTATTTACAATCAAAGCAACAAAGAAACTCAACATTTTCTCTAGTTAATCTCTGTGCTGTATCTTTTCCATCTTCATCTTTACCTCCTTCCCATTGAAACCTTGGGCTATGTCCTTGGAAGTACCCTGGGCTCTGATTTTGTCTCATCTTGACTGAATTCAGGTCCCCACCATTGTACTCCAGAGCCTTTTCCACTACAAGCCTTCTTTACTTAAACCATCAACTCCACCTACTTCATCCTCACCAGAAACATAGTACTTGGCACATAGGCTTAATAAATGCTTACTTTATCTACTTATCTATCAACCTACTCACTTTCTCTCTCTCTCTCTCTCTCTCTCTCTCTCTCTCTCTCTCCCTCTCCCTCTCCTTGTCTCATCCATCAATCTATAATACCTCTTCCTTTTCAACCAATACATATCCCAAAAGAAACAAATATAATCATTCATGTGAGCCTATCCATTTTGCCATGAATTAGGGAATTCTACTATTTTAGCACAGTTGTACTACTAGTATTTTGGGGGAATTAGGAATCTTTTTCGCTGTACATTGGTTATTTCTGCAAATGTAGGAGAGTATAGCCTACAGGAGTAACCCAGGCAGGTCTAAATTTAATTAGTTTTTTTTCCTATGTGTTTGGGTTTTGACTTGAACTAGAGGGCACACTTTGAATGAACTCTTATAAAAGCTTTAATTAACTCTTTTGCCAGTGTCAATATGTTTTATTACATTCCACAGGCCAAGAGAGATCCCTCTGGTGGCTAATTTACTTGCAAGTTCTTAGGTTCATGTTAATAAAGGATCTGTGTGCTGCCACTTTGGCTTAGTGCATTATATTGCTTTACTGGCATCACTTTGGAAGGCACTGGGCTTTGCTTTGGGGGCTATTGCTCATGATAAAGAAATTACAAAAAATAAATGTAGTTGCAGGTAGAAGACTGGTGTATTGGAAAGAGTAGGACTGAACTTAGAAATCATTATAGATCATCCCAGTGAACAAAGTTAGGGGACATGACTGATACTGATGCTGGACCTTTTGATTATGGAGGTCAGTATGGAGCCAATCCAGATGTAGTCAACTCATGATATAGACTACTCCTTAAGGATGGAGCTTTTACTCTTATGTTTCAGAAACATCTCACTGCTTTAAGTAACAGAATCATGGGCTTAGGTGATACTGAGCAGTTCCAAGAGCTTGAAGGAGGCTCTGAGGGATGAGATGATGAGCATGGAAATATCTAGAGATCAAAATACCAAGAATGGCAACTTCTTTCTTCTGTCCCTCCCTTCCTTCAGTATTCTCTCCTTCCCTCATTTCCTTCTTTACTTCCTTCCTTCCTTCCACATAGGGCCTTGTACATAGCTGATGCTCAATGAATAGTGATTGTTAATAATGACATAAAATTGAACTTAGTAATTTTAAATATCACTCCATTTGGGAGCATGTGAAGTTATCCCTACTATTTCTACTAGGAAGAAGGATACAATCGAGGGTCTCCCTTATCACATCTTTTTTTCACTTATAGTAATAGACTGCTATTAGTACTTTTAGATTCTTTCTTTTTTGTATTTTACTATTTCAAAAGTTTCAGAATTTCCTGAAGTATTTTGTTTTCTGTGGATCAACAACATGGCATTGGGGGAAGGGCTGGAGTTAGATGGCCTCAATTCCAGTCTTAGCTCTTCTACTTCCTAGCTACATTGAATTATTTTGAACAAGTCATTCAGTATTCTGAGCCTCAGTTTTCACATCTTTTAAATGGGGATAGCTTTTGTATCACAAGCTTCATAGGGTTGTCATTAAGATCAAATGATATTACATATGTAAATTCTTTGTGATAGGTTGTAAAGTGCTATATGAACCCGAGTTATTATTGTTAAATCACTTTTTAATGTTCTTCCTTTTCTACTAAAAAAATAGCCTCCACTCCCTGATTTTCTTTCTTTTTTCCTCTTCTATCTCTCCCCCCCCCCCCATTTCTGATTGTCACATTGTCATCTTCCTTTAGATAAAATATCCAGCTGGCAGTTTTGCTAATTATGCCCAATAGATCCCAAATTTGAATATATTTCATTTCTTTTGTTTCCATTCCTCCTCCCAAAAGTTAATGTGACTGTCTCTATGAATCTGTTTCTAAGCTCACTTTTCATAATTGAATTTGACCTGGTATTAAATCTGCAGCAGAACCCCCATGAAACTAATTTTCTTGGGAAATCCCAAACCCTAAGATGTTCAGATAAATTTTTAATCACAGCATTTCCTTGGATAGTACATGAAATTCCCCTCAGGTTTTTAAAAACAGTTTTTCATTTTATCTAACTAGTTTTTACTTGGGTTAAGAATACTCTGATCAAATCTATTCTGATTAGATTAGATTCAGCTTCATGTTCACTGTGCTTTGGATCTATCTGGTTTCTTCTGCTTTTCCATGAATCCACAGGCATTATCTCTAAAAAGGCAGAACTCTGATTTACCCCTGAAAAAGAGTACCATCCAATTCAATGAGTTTATATTCCATCCAATTAAGCAATAGAGCACAACATGTCCAACACACCCAGTGTGATGGAAGGGATTCTATTTCAAATTTAATTAGGCAAAGTGTGAATTGGTGGAAGAAGATGCAAATTCTTCCCCAGGATGAGAAATGAAACAATTACAACCCAAATCAATGAAAACCCAGTCAGGCAAGGTATGGATGACATAATGTTTTTGGGAAAAAAAAACAACAACCCTTGTCCTCATTCCTAATTTCTTTTTCTAGATGGCACTGATAGTGGTTTATTTTTTGAGATGGTTGACTATGAAGGGAGTAGGGGGATGGATCAAATCATAGAGTTATTTCCAAAGGAGTAGATCCTATTTAAACTTTATCTGACTCATCCATAGTCTTAGCTATCTTTGGATTTTATGTTAAAAAAGGAAGATGAAAAAAAGAGATGTTCCTCTATTCCTTTACTTATGTTCTTCTCACCTAGGATGCCTTTTCCTTTCCCCTTCCCAAACTGAATTCATTATCTTTCTCTTAAAAACCCTTCTTCTACTGTCAAGGTTGCCACCATCCTCCCAGTCACCGAGGATCACAATCCAGGTATAATTCTCAACTCCTCACTGTCTCTCACATTATCAACCCCACCTAACCCCCAAACCCTTGCCCACCATATAAAAACTGTTGCCAAGGTTTGTTGATTTTACCTGAATAACATCTCATACACACGTCTCTCCTCTGACATTGCCACCACCCTGTTGCAGGTCCCCATCACTTCAAACCTGGACTATTATAATAGCTTGCTGGTTGGTCTCAATGTCACAAGTCTCTTCCCTCTCCAGTTCATCCTAAGTTGCTAAAGTGATCTTCCTATAGTGCATGTTTGACCGTATCATCCCCCAACTTAATAAACTCTAATGGCTCCCTATCACTTCCAGGATCTAATATAAAATTCTGTTTGGCATTCAAAGCCCTTCATAGTTCTTTCCCCTGACTCCCACTGCCTTTCTAGTCTTCTTATATCTTACACGTTGTCCTCTTTGCTCTTTCTTCAATAATAATGTCCATCTCCTAACTACAGGCATTTTTTACTAGCTGTACTCATGCCTGGAATTCCTTTTCTCCTCATTTTTTTTCCTTCTAGATTCCCAGGCTTCTTTCAAGTCCAAGTTAATCTCTCTCTCTCTCTCCCTCTCTCCCTCCTTTCCTCCTTCTCGTTCTCTCTCCATATATATATATATGTATATATATATATATATATGTGTATGTACGAACATACACAAACACACATACATATCTCTCTTCTATAGGAAGTCTTTCCTGATCCCCCTTAATGCTATCACCTTCCTTCTAAGATCAGTTATAATTTATCCTTTATATAGTTTGTATATCACTGTGTGCATATTGTCTTCCCTTCCTTTATTATACTGTGAGCTCCTTGAGAGCAGGGATTGACTTTTTCCTTTCTGTGTATCCTCAGTTCCTAGCCCAGTGCTGTGCACACATTAGGTGCTTAATAAATGTTAGGCCATTATTTTAACTAGAGCTAGGTAATGAGAGCTTTACCCAAGGAACCAAAATATAGAGGACTCTAATAGAACTTAAACCCCTTAGCATGTAAAAACAATAGAATTTAGCACCTAGTTTTCAGGAATACTTAGCCAAAATATGAAGTGAGTTGCCACATGACTTTGTAGCTATGTTCCAGGTGAGTTCTTCCCCAGTTTAACTCGCCACTGCTCCTTCTCCACAGAGGTGACCTTCACAGCAGTGATCTTAGGAGTCCAAAGATCTTTGACTCTCACCAATAAGGTGATGTCCTAGCATTTCTTCCCACTCCGGGCCTTGTGTCTTGGAGTTTAGGGTATCTCTGTTGTGCTTCCTTTTCCTATGCTTTCTCATCTGGATTCATCTTGTTGATTTAAGGGCAAATTTTGTACTCATTACCCCAGGTTGCACCTTGCAGAGCTTGCCCTGGGTGTCAGAATTATTAGGTTTGCTCTTTACTTAGCTTAATCTTACCTATTTTTCTAGGATTCAAACCCAGCATCCTTTATATGAAGGCTTCCTTGACTAGAGTCACAGCACATAAGAGCTGCTTTTTTGTTTTCTGTGACAAAGAGCTGGAAACTAAAGGGATGCCCATCAGCTGGGGAATGACTGAATAATTATGGCATATGAATATAATGGAATGCTACTTTCTATCAGGTATTATGCAGGAACGGTTTCAGAGAAATCAGGGAAGACTTGTATGAACTTATGCAGAATGAAGTAAACAGAGACCAGAGAACAATTTTAGATACAAACAACATTATAAAGAAAAATGATTTTGAAAGACTTAAGCATTCTGATCAATAAGTTGACTGACCATAATTCCAGAGGAGCATTGATCAAACACACTATTTGATAGAAGTGAAATGTACAATTTCAGACATGGCCAATGCGAGGATTTGTTTTGCTTGCACATGCAAATCTGGCCTAAAGGTTTTATTTTTTCTTTCTTTTAACTGGGATGAAAGTTGGGGAGTGGGGAAGAGGGGAGCTAGTAATGGGATTATCAAAATGAAAACATAAGAAGATGAAAAGTAAGGGGAAACAGTAATATGTTAGATTTAATGTGTATTTGAAAGGAAAAATGAGCTGTATGTCATGGAGATTTGCAGTTTCCTGTTGAGTCCCCCCCCCCCCCCATCTTATTTTGTATATTTGTAAAGTTCTTAGCACAGTAGTAGGTGCTTAATGAATATTTATGCCCTCCTCCTCTCAACTTCTGGAAATGGTCATTTTATTTAGTGTTGATTAAGAATAAAACATTATTAAGAAAAAGATAGAAAAAAAGAATACAAGAGCTGGCAGGAACATTTGACATCACCTAGTACAACCCTTTTATTTTCTAGATGAGGAAACTGAGACCTAGGGAGAAGTCACCTGCTTCAGAGTATTTAGCCTTTGCCTCTGGCACTCCTCGGATTTCTCAATTCCTGAACTTCTCTGTGCTGTTGTTTAGCACCAAATTGTGCCATCTTACTCTTGCAACTATTTAATCTATCAGTCTTCTCATTTGAACCTGGAAATGGGAAAAATGGGATTTAGTCCCTCAGGCCCCTTCTTCCAGAGTCCTGACTTTAAGTGCAATTTTTCTTCAGGAAGACATCACTGATAATGAGATTGCTTTGGCTCTCCTTATCCTGATCAACCCTAATTTAATCTAAGGTGGGGAAGCCCCACTGTGTTGTGCTCAGGCTTGGGTGGAGGCAGATTCTTCTGTCTAGATAGCCTAAGACTGGGAGTGGTCTGATATTGTTGGAAGTGGTCTGACATAGGGATATTTCCTCTGTCCAGGGTTGAATGATGATGGGGTGATATCAACCCCTCTTGAAAGGGTATATAAACTGTGCAGCCTAATCCCAAAATGAACCTGTTCCGGACTGGTTCCCATGGATGCATTCCACCTTCTTTGAGAGGAAATAAAAACATGGATACAACCTAATCCAGTTTGTCTTTCTTAGACCAAACTCAATATAAGGATGACAATCAATCTTCTGAAGGTCAGTGGCTTTCTTTCTTCCTCAGAGACTATCACAGTATTGAGCACAGGCAAGATGGGGATCTAATTTGTTCATTATTTGGTATTTAATTTAAGAAGTTCTATTGCTGAGGGTCAGCCATCTTTCTGTTGGCATTTGTAACCACTATTTAGAAACTATCGCTTAGTGATTTCTTTTTTCTTCTGGGTTAGTTTGGTATTGCAAGTAAACTCTTTCCGTTGTGATGGCCTTAGAAATGTAGCCATTTAATTAAGTTCAACAAATGTTTATTGGATCTGCCATATATTATTGTGTGTCCAGGAAGCCTAGAGATACAAGGACTAAGTAGCAGTTTCTGCCCCTAAGTAGCTTAAAAAGAGTTACTTTCTGTCCTTCTATGAGCTTATCACCCTTCAATTATCTAAAGAAATTTCTTTTAACATTGACATTTTATTTTTGTTATTGTTGTTCCTTTCTTCCCTCAAAAGAATAATGAAGGTGGGGACCTTTAAAAATTTAACCCTTGTTTCTCTAGTGCCTAGTATATAGTAGGTATTTAATAAATATTTTCTGAATTGAATTGATGAATAATCATTTTGAAAGACAGTGCAAGTAAATGGGGCCAGATACTTTATTCTGTCCTGTAAGTACCACTGATACTCCATGGGGTCTTAAAAAAATCCATTACCTTCTCAGCACCACCAGCCTACTTTGCAAATTTGGGCTAGCAGTAATACATGACCAAAGGCTTGGATAAAGCTTATTAAAAAGTCCAAAGGAAATGCCAAGTTGTCTCAATCTCACTCCAAAGAAGTAATGACATAATTTGAAATAGCAGAAAGTGCTCAGACCACTTTTACTTCACTAACGCATTTTTGGACAAGAGATGCACTTTTCTCATTATCCATTATGAATCACAGAGCACTGTCTGGAAAGAAACAAAATTGCAGGTGCGTTGAAGGACAAAGGAAGGATGTTTCAGCATGTTACCAGTGATGACTTGGATTTGACCAATAGTGCAAAAGAGATCATTGACAGACACTCGTTGCACAACCAGAACAGGAGAGGGAGAGATTCGAGAGAGTTAGTTGGGTGGATCTTGGAAGATTTTTCAGAAAGAATGACTTGATGAAAGGGTGTGGGAGGAGTTTTGATATTCACCACTAAAGGGAGAATCTATGCTGATTAGATAATGAATCTGTTAAAATACTCACCCCTTCCTCAAGTTTTACACAAAATATAACCTGTGGTTCAGAAGTGAAACCTTGATTTTACACAGAATGTGTTTAACCTTGAAGCTGCTTAAATCACTTTTGTTGTTGTTTGGATCAAGGATTCTTTCTGGATTTCCTCTGAGGATGTTGGATTTTGGCTCATGTCTAGCTTTCCACAGTGAAGGAAAAGGACTCTCAGCTCCCATGAAAGAATTCAGGCTAACAAGACATCTAACATAGGTCGGGTTTTATTTAAGCAGACTGCCCCCCCCCCCTCCCGCCTTCCCCCAATGCAAAAGACCTGTTCCTGATTCCATAAACAGTTAAGACAAGTCTTCCCTTTGTGGTGTGCCTTTACCTTCTTTAGGGACCTATATAGTCCTTCAGATTATTGTATAGTAATCACAATTACAGTCCTCACTATACATGAAAGGAGGTTACGTAAGGTTTCTGGAAAGTCAAACAACCCACTCTCCTGGTGACCATTACTTCCCTACGTAAGTGTTACCTAAGGTTGAGTCCCCTCATTAAAAAAATAAAAAAAAGTAATAGTTTACTCTCCCTCTCTTCCTTCATCTCCTCTTCCTCTTCCTCCTCCTTGTCCTCATCCTTGTCCTCTTTTGGCTTTTAAAGCTCTTCACAACCTGGTTCCTTCCTACATTTCCATCCTTCTTACATTTTACCTCTTCCACGTACACTTTGATCTAGTGACACTGGCTTTCTCTGGCTGTTCCTCCCACATGACATTGCATGTCCTGACTCAGTGCCTTTTTACTGGCAGGCCTCCACACCTACAGTGTTCTCCCTTGTCATTTTTGCCTCATGGCTTCTCAGGCTCTCTTAAGACCTTGCCCAAAGTTCATCTTCTGAAAGAGGACTTTCCTGGTCCTCCAGCATCTGGGGCCTTCTCTCTGAGATTATCTCCCATTTACACTATAGAAATCTTGTATGAGCATACTTGTTAGTGTGTTGCCTCCCCGTTCAGAATGTGAACTCTTTGAGAGAAGGGCCCAGTTTTTGCCTTTCTTTGTAGCCCTAGCCCTTAGCACACTGCTTGGTACATAGTAATCACATAATTGTTATTGGTTGGCTACCTTCTAATGTACTTGTCTCCTCCATCTTGAAAAACAAAATAAAACAAAAACTCATGAGACTTTAGAATCCCCTCTACTTATATCATCTTGTATCTTTCCATCCTTTCCATCCAAAATTCTAGAAAAAAATTGTCTTCACTTATTGCCTTCACTTTCTTTTCTTTCATTCATCTCTCAGAACTTTCCAATCTGGCTTCTGACCTTGTCAGTCTATTGAAACTTTTTTCTCTAAAGTTCCCGAAGATTTCTTAATGACTAAATCTTCTGACTGTTTTTCAGTACTCATTCTTTTCAGTTTCTAAGCAGTTCAAGCCCTTTAAAAGGAAGCCTTTTGTCATCTCCAACTGAGTGCATTCCCCTCTCTAAGAAGAGCATATTTATTTGTAATTATTCTCTTTATAGTTATTCTACAGACACATATATTTATTCTGCCTACACTTATATTTATTCTGCAGATAGAGGTAACTAATTTGTGTAGTGGATAAAATGATGGACCTGACATTAGGAAGATCCATGTTCATAAACTTCCTTAGCTACTCCCTACCTGTGGGATTACTGATAAGTCATTTAACCTCTGTCTGCCTCAGTTTCCTCATCTATAAAATAATAATGGCATCTGTCTCATAGAACTTCTGTGAGGATCAAATGAAATAATAATTGTAAAGCACTTTCCAAACCCTAAACTCTATACATAATAGACATGGTTGTTGTTATCATACTCATCATTTCTTCCAGGAAGAAGGTCCTTGAGAATAGGAATTGTTTTGTTTTCTTGTATCTGTATCCCCAGAACATAATGCAGTTTGCTTAATAAACATGTATTGATTGGTTACTTGACCTTTCTCTTAATTACTCTCATCCAAGTTTTGATAACACTACTACCACTGTTCTCTCTTGGTTTTTCTCCAGCCTATCTGACTACTTCTGAGGCTCTTTTACTGGTTCATTTTCCATATCACACCATATAGTTGTATGGAAAATTTCCATGGGGAAATTGTAGGGAAGTTTGTAGGGAAAATTTCCTCCTGATCCCATTGTCCAATCATTTCTATTTTCTATTTCCCAGATCACCTTGTAGCTTCAGTAGGAATGCCTCAAAGGGCAGGCTTTGTGCCACAGGGCTGAGGTTGGTAAATAAGATACCCATCCACTCCTTGGATCATGATCTCACCTTCAGATGCTAGTGCCCTCCTTCCCTGATTTTTCTTAGATTTATGTTATATATATTTTGTGTATGTAACATATGAATGAATATGTACATAATTTATGTTCATGTTATCTCTCCTGATAGAATATAAGCTTCTTGATGGTAGATATTATTTCCTTCTTTTCCCCTTGTGCCTAGAATGATATCAGACACATAGTAAATGTTTAACAAATGCTTTATAATCAATTATTTGATTGATTTGCTTCATTTGGATCTTATTTCCTGAGGTGCTTATCTCCCTTTAGTGTCCACAATGTTATATCGCGGTATGTGGATCTGCAGGCCTTCTTCCAGGGAACTGAAACGTATGCTCCCTCCCCTTTCTGTCATCTTCGTTTCCAATAATAGAAAGACTAATGATAATAATGTAAATAAAAAGTAGCACTGAGATGAAGATGGATGCTAAATAATTGTATCAACTAATCTTAGTCTAAGAGAAAAGTTATTGAGAAAAGATAACCATCTTTACAATAGAGGTGGATAACTAAAGGTAAGGAATGTTGCAGCACTGTCAAACATGGTCCCTGCATCAGCTGGGTTTAACAAATGGTTCTTTGTTACAAGAAATGGCTTATGTGGTGGTGCTAGGTAGGTCTATCATGGTTAAGATAAAAAGGACATCAGTGAAACTTGTTTATATATTTCTAATAGTAGCTTTCAGGATACAGATTCTTATCAAGCTCTTTTTGACTCAAGATTTTTCTTCAGGACGTTCTCACATAATGAGTGAAGGCTATTTATTATGTGTATAAACTGTTCTTCATATACAACAGTGATATCACTGACTCAGCAGTCAGAGGAAATGAATTGTTTCTCCAATGGCAGTGAGAGATTTGCTCTTTCACTGAGACCCCCATGTCCCTTACATGTTTAATATGTGGTGCCTTTCTCCCCCTCTCCTCTATTGCTAAGATTGTCAGCAGCAAGTGGATGTACCTGGCTCTTCTCCTATCCCTTTCTATTCCTTCTTCCCCACCCCACACCCAGCTCAAGGTCTTCACTATCACTATTCCTTTTTTTCCTCTTCCAATTTCTTTACCCCCCACAATACAAACTCAGGTGACCTGAAGGCTTCTGGGGAATGAAAAGTAGATGCGTCTTACAAAAAATTGTAGAACCTTTATAGACACAATATCCTCTCCTCCTTCGCTACCTGAAACAAACAAATACCCTTCCCTTCAAAAAATTAGTTCAGGAAATAGTTCACATATAGTGAAAAAATTCAGTCAAAGTAGGCATTTTTTTTAAAGCGACTGTATTGCTTTATGCTTGAAGAGGACCAAAATGACATCTCTACATCAGGGTCAAGATATAGTGTATCTGACTGTGACTGATCAGACCAATATGAACTCACAAGATTGTACCACAGATTGGAAACAAATGGTCTGTACAAATGTTTGGAGAGGAAATGGCTCTAAATTTGCACATCTCACATTTTTTTCCAGTTACTGCAATTCTGCTTTGCTCATAGAGAACAGCACCTTCTTTGATGTGGACATGCCATACTGGGTGGTCCTGTGCCAGTGTCTCCCACGTCTCACAATTGATAGTAAAGTTCTTCAGAGAGACCTTGAGAGTGTTCCTGTATAACTTCTTCTGACCTCCATGTGAACACTTACCTTTTGTGAGTTCTCCATAAAATAGTGTTTTAGGCAAATGTATTTTTGGCATTCAAACAATATGACCAGCACATCAGAATTATACTCTCTGCAATAGAGTTTGAATGTGTGGCAGTTCAGCTCAAGAAAAGATCTCAGTGTTCAGTACTTTATTTTGCCAGGTAATTTTCAGAATCTTCCTAAGACAATTCAAGTGTAAACTATTCAGTTTCCTGCCATGGTACTGGTAGAAGTTCCAGATTTTTTAGTATTGTATAAAACAATGGTCTCCAAAATGGGGCCATGGCCTAAACTCAAAGTTTGTGATCAACTAATCAGAGAATGGGAAGCTGGGTTGTGTCTTCTTCTCTCTGTGATTGTCAGTCATTAGGATCAGATCCAACATAACCACATCTATTGTTATCCCTCAACACTCCTCTACTCTGCCCCCTCAGTCTGCTGGGCAACCTCCCAACTTTACCCTTTCTGAGAGGAGTCTTAGCTTTTCAGGGCAGTTATAACCTGATTGCTGCCTGAGCCCCCACAACCTCAGCTGCAGAGATGCCACTGGGAAAATTTCTTCCTGATCCCATTGCCCAATCATTTCTATTTTCTATTTCCCAGATCACCTTGTAGTTTCAGTAGGAATCCCTCAGAGGGCAGGCTTTGTGCCACAGGGCTGAGGTTGGTGAGTAAGATACCCATCTACTCCTTGAATCATGATCTCACAGGATAAGCCGTGGTCTTTGTGTCTGATTTCATTGTAATATCATTCCCCCTCTTCTCAATATCCTTATTCCTAGGGAATGTATGTCTTCCAGGTATACAATTTGGTGTCATCTTCTAATCTCCCTTACCCAACATACCTAATCAATTGCTTTTGTTGATTCATTTTCAGTTGTGTCTGATTCTTTGTGACCCTATATGGAGTTTTCTTAACAAAGATACTGGAGTGGCTTACTACTTCCCTCTCCAACTCATTTTACAGGTGAGGAAACTGAGGTAAACCAAGGTTAAATGACTTGCCTAGGGTCACCTGGCTAGTAACTGTCTGAGGCCAGTTTTGATCTCAGGTCCTCCTGACTCTGGGCCTGGTACTCTGTCCACTGCACCACATTTTGCCATTTCTACAACATCTCTTATGTTTGTCTCCTCTATTCATACAGTCACACCATAGTTTAGACACTTCTCTTTCACATGGAGTATTGCAATAGCCTCCTTATCTATTGTCTAATTGATCACCTTTTCTCAAGTCTCTCCTCATAGTTGCCAAAGTACAGGTCTGATGATGACACAGTATGCTCAATACAATTCAGATGCTCTCTGTTTTCTCTAAGGTCAAATATTATTTCATCTTTATTTCTTGCATAAGTTTTATAATGGTCTCCTAACTTCCTTGGATTCCTCTAGGTCTCAGTTAAAGTCCCATCTTCTGCAAGAAAACTTTTCTGTTTCTTCTGAATCTTAGTGCCTTCCCTCTAAGACCACTACCTATTTATACTGCCCTATTTTACTTGTACATAGTTATTTGCATATTGTTTCTTCCACTAGACTGTGAGCTCCTTGAGAGCAGGGATTTTTTTTGTGTTTTTTGTGTGTGTGTGTGTGGTTTTTTTTTTTTTTTTTTTTTTTTTTACCATTTTTGTATCCTTAGCACTTAACCCAGCTGCCTACTACATGACTAAATGATTGCTTAGTATAGCAGTATATGCATATAATTTATAAATAAGTAAATATATACATAGTAGGGGGATCTGCTCAAAGTTTTTTTTTCGTACTGGTAGGAACGTGCAAACAAAAAAGTTTGGAAACCACTGGTTTAGGCCAACTAATAATTATAACTCATCTTGATTGCTCTAACTTTTACACAGCAGCACCCCTTGTTATAACCTTTTAAGTTTAATCTTACAAATATTGCTATTCTCCTTTTACAGATGATACTTAATAGATGAGTTAAAATTTCATTTTTCAGTCAGTGGTTTTGGCATTGGATAGACATAGATCATGCAAATGTAACAGCTTTACAGAATCATGGATTTTCGAGACTGGAAGGGTCCATAATCCACCTCATTCCTGAACAGAAAATTTTAAAACATACCCAACAAATCTGGATGACTTCTATTGGGGCCAAATAGAGCAAGTCTATCAGAAGGTGCCAGTTAACTGGCTTCAGACATTTTCTAGCTATGTGACCCTGGGGATAATAATAGTACCCACCTCCCAGGATTGTTGTGAGGATCAAATGAAATATTAATTATAAAATGGTTAGCACAGTGCTTGACACATAGTAAACACTATGTAAATGTAAGCTATTCTTATTATTATGAGGTGTCTTCAGTGGCTAAAATTTGCTATTGTTTCAGCCAGCATGATCAGTATGGAGACTATCTTCTTGCTTTCACCAAATCACCTATACTTTGGATTCATTTACTCAGTTCCAGAATCTGAGGGGATTATATGAGACCTGAGTCAAACATAATGGAATGTGAGATGATAGGAGCAGAGTGTGATCTGACAGATCAAATACTTTATACAATTGGTTGCCTGGACATGCTGTCGCATCCCATTTAAATCTGTCAGTGATGCAAATGTAGGCTAGTCACTTAGCCTGACAGATCAAAAGTTTTGTTGAAATACAAGAAAATAGACTTAATCTGGAGAAAATGACATGTCATTTTGTGTGTATATGATTCCTGTCTTACTACATGTTTTGTACTCAAGGGCATTATGTGGAAATAGGTAAGAAAAGATGAAGTATACCTTTGCAGATGAAAAAAACTGCTACAAGAATTGTCTTCAGAAATCCTGTTGCTTGACAGTGATGAAAATGACTGGCAGTCTTCCTGTCTAATAAGAACTATGAGGTGGAGAGTTTATTTGGCCTAAACCTAGGAGCTAAAATAATTTTGCTGAACACTGTAGTGCAAATTACAGGAATGGCATTTTAAGTAGCATGTGCCAAGTAGCATTCAATAAGTATTCATTGATGAACTAGTCCCAGAGGATAGGTGCAGAAAGCAGGGAGTTCCTGGAGGCTAGAGCCAATTAACCCATTCCTCCTGCTCCAATTCATAATTTTTATCTGACTCTGCTCTTTGAGACCATGATGTGGAATAAGAAATTGTGAAAACTGTGAGATAGAGTTTAAAAGCCTGCTAATGCTTAGAAATCTTCCTCTAAGTACTAGGAAGAAGATGAAAAGAGGCCAACCATGCAGAATACGAGTCTTAGAATTTTTGTGAGGAACTCCAGGAATGATTGGCAGATAATAGGAAACATATTTAGACACATATAGTACTTGCAAAAGATTTGCTTACATGGATTGCTCCAATGACTGATTGTTGACTTCTTTGTCGACTTCTCTTAATATTCTTTTAATCCCAACTCCAAAGATCAATTATTCCCACCTGTCTATTAAAGTCCTGTATATTTCCCAGAATAGCTTATGTTGGTGCAGTCTGAAAACTCTGGATATAGGAGAGGTTGTGTGGGTATTATCTGAGTAGTGGACACTTTTGCTGGGATGTATGGATTGTTCAGGAGGACTAGCACCTCTGATGTGAGGGATTGCTGAGCCCTTTTCAGGGCTGCTCATTCACCTTTCGAGAATGCCTACCCCCAACTCTCACCTATGGCTCCAAGAAATTATAACATGAGAAGCAGCCACACCCTGGTAAAAACTATCTGGGCAGATCGGCTAAACTAGACTGAGAGTAACTGACAGACCTCAAACTCATTGGTGAGTTAGGGGATGTCTACCCCAAGCATGTGAAGACTTCTCCTCATGGAATAAGTGGATGAGAACAGTTTGTTCCAATGGCAATGAAGGTGGCTGAAGAGGTGCTGTGGGGAGCACTTAGAGCTTGGGCAGCCATCAAAGATGCCAAGATCATCTACTACATCCTAGGCCATCGTCAGTCATTCTGACTTTTGTCTTGTCACTGCACTTTGATGACTATGGAAGAGAGTGAGGTTGGTGACTTTGCGTACCTCTGCCTCACTTAAATCCAATTTATGTGCAAGTCAAGACATCACCTTGTCATTGGTCCTCTTTAGAAGCAAAAGACAGACAACAGATGTTTTATTATGTATTGTTTATACCATTTACTTATTCTGAGCTGAGTAAATACTAAATCTAGTAAAGCAAATATGGATGTGTGTGTTTATATATGTGTATATGTACATATGGATGTATATATTCATATATGTGTGTGTCTTTCTCATTCTTTCCTCTCTCTGTCTCTCTGCTTCTATCTTTCCCCCCATTATGCCAAGATCATATAACTAGGGCTCTCTGAAATAGAGCAAATTCAGGGAAATGGTTCAGTCTGCTAGAAGTGGGGGCTCAAGGACTAATTCTGATTGGGTAAATCCACAATAATCCACTCCACTTAGACAAAAGTTGGCATGGCTTTGCAGAGAGAGGCAGCACTCTGTGACAGAAAGTTGTCCATTCTCAGAGAGCCATAGAGAATTGAGTACTTCTCTAGTAAGGCCTTTCATTGGAATGAGGATATTGGCTAGAAGAAATACCTGCAGGTTGCAAAGGAAATAGGAGACCTGATCTCCCACTTGCATGGGCTTAAATGATAGAGAGGGGAGAAGGGGGAGAATCTATCAAAGTTTGATAGATATCCTGTAGAATTCCTATTAAATCCCTGTAAATAACATGATTGGGACAAAAGGTTAAGGATGAGGAGGGTATTTTCAAGTGATGTAGTCCCTTGATTCTCCAAGGTCACTCTCGGTGAGGTTAAATGAACATAGGTGGCCTCAGAATGCTCCCCTCATGAGTCTTGTCATGCCCAGGTTCTTGTTTTTCTCGAAGGCTTATGGATGTTAAGCCAAAGGTTATATTAATTATGGCAATGATTTGTACACTTTCCTGTTGATGGAAACCTTGTTTTTGCCTAAGGAGAAGATTATAGTGTGGCTCTTTTAATTATGGAAATAAAAGTGGCATCAGTATCGACTATTCACAGCTTCAATTAATGCTGAAGCAGAGAGACTATCTCCCATCTCTTTAAAAAGATATAAACTTCTCCTCAAATATCTCTCTGCACACAATCAAGTGGCAGCCTGAATTGTTTAAAACCACACAGGGGCATACATGATAATGCAAAGGATAACCAAATCAGTAGAGAAACAGCAAAATTGAGCATGGGCCACTTCTGTCTGCATGAAAGAAGAAACAGATCTCTTTTTCTCTTTCTACCTCTTCCGTAAGCTGAGCAGGTAGAAGGTGGCAGCCAGGGAAGAGCATCCCATCGGATTACTAGTGTACCAAATTTCCAAAGGAAATGGGATGGGACTATTCATCCTTGCTAGTGGTGCAGTAACAACAGCTTTTCTCTCTCATATCTCCAAAAGCCAAGTTGATAAAGATGTCACCACACTAGTAAACCCTCACACAGAATCTATTCACCATTTCTGGAGTCTGATATCCATATGGTAGGGGATCTTCACCTGGACTCTATAGATTTCAGGTGATCCCAAACTTGGATTGGAAAAAATACATCTTTATTTTTTACCAAACTTTAACTCCAATTTAGCTCCTCCTTCAATTATGAATATAGATATCAAAACAGAGTAGAATTAGCAATATCTGTGATTGTCACTAATTGAAATCACAAATATTTTCCTATCACATTATAGTTGTTGAAAATATCTCAAAATAGCAGTAATATTCATCACTACTCTGAAATTATTGTAATTATTAGGCCTTTTAACTTGCCTGTATTTTAAATATATTATCTTATTTTTAAGTCATTAATAAAAAACATGTATAACACTATTGATATCTAAAAATATTTTGATAACTGTATTTCAATATAATTGGTTACTTTTGTAATGCTATATCTTTTGTGTATTTAAAAGTATTATTTTTAGAAGGGGTACATAGAATTCACCAGTCTTCTAAAGGAGTTTATGACACAAAAAAGGTTAAGGACTCCTGTTCTATGGCAATGTTCTCTGAGCAGCAGCTTATATGTCCGAGATTGTATATATAGAGGGTCTTGGAGAGAGATGGAACCTTTTTTTGTGATTTCTTGGTTTCTCATAAAGTCATTAGCCTCCATCTGTTCCATTCTAATTTTGAAAGAACTATTTTCTTCAGTGAGCTTTTGAATCTCCTTTTCCATTTGGCTAATTCTGCTTTTGAAAGCATTCTTCTCCTCATTGGCTTTTTGAACCTCTTTTGCCAATTGAGTTAGCCTATTTTTCAAGGTGTTATTTTCTTCAGCATTTTTTTGGGTCTCCTTTAGCAGGGTGTTTACTTGTTTTTCATGCTTTGCTTGCATGTCACTCAATTCTCTTCCCAGTTTTTCCTTCACCTCTCTAACTTAATTTTCACAATCCTTTTTGAGCTCTTCCATGGCCTGAGCCCATTGGGTGGGCTGGGATACAGAAGCCTTGACTTCTGCGTTTTTTCCTGATGGTAAGCATTGTTCTTCCTCATCAGAAAGGAAGAGAGGAAATGCCTGATCACCAAGAAAGTAACCTTCTATAGTCTTATTTTTTTTCCCTTTTCTGGGCATTTTCCCAGCCAGTGACTTGACTTCTGAGTGTCCTCTTCACCCCCACCTCGCCTCCAGATCTGCCCAGCCAGCACTTGGGGTCTGAGATTCAAATGCTGCTTCCCAGTCTCAGGGCTTTGGGCGGGGGCAGGGCTGCTGTTCAGTGTGAGATTAAGTTCAGGTGCTCAAGTCAGGGCAGGGCTGCCTCACAGCTCTGTTCCCTCAGGGGGTTTATGCAGAAACCTTCAACAATGGATCCAGGGTCTTGCCTGCTTGGGGAGGCTTGCTCCCGCCTCCGCTGCCACCTCCTGAGGGGGCCTGAGCTCTGGGGGCACCCCACTCCCCTCTCGACCCGCCAAAGAGACCCTCTCACTGACCCTTGTCACCTGTGGGTGGAGGGACCCACGCGGCTGCTGGAGATTCTGTCCCTGAAGCCTGCTCGGATCTGCTCCTTTCGGCGCTGCGCCGCTGAGGCAGGGCTGGGCTCTGCTCTGGGTCCGGGGTGCGAGGGACCTTTTGCGAGAGGTTTTCAGGCTCTCCGGAGCAGAAATCTCGTCTGCTCCATTCTGTTGCTCCTTCTGCTCCAGAATTTGCCGGTGGTTCTTTTCTCTACAGGTATTTTATGGGCAGTGGGTTCGGACGTAGCGTATGTGCATCTTTCTACTCCGCCATCTTGGCTCCGCCCCCCAAGAGATGGAACCTAAAAAATCATTTACTTCCATCAAAGTCAGAAATTTTTCTAAAGCACCCCTAATAGATAACTGATCATTCAGTCTCTGAGCCTTTCCAGAGACAGAGAGCTCACTGTCTCATAAATCAATTAATTCTACTGTTTAATAGCTCTAGTTATTATAATATTTTTCAAATTAAGGAAATATATTTTGAGTCCTTTCTGTATACAAAACTCTCTATCATTTTGAGCCATCAGCTGGTTCCTTTCTACTTCCTTCTGCTTCTTCTGTCTGGAATGATAATAACATTCCTTCTTTCATATGCATGTCTTCAGATATTTTAAGAGTGCTATCACATCTCTTAATCTTTGCTATTCTGATTGTCTGATTCTGGTTGCACTGTAGTTTGCAAAATCCCTCTTAAAATGTGATGCCTGGCACTGAACACAGTACTCTAGGCAAGGGAATGAGCATTTATATAGTGCCTACTGTGTGCGAAATAATTTTTTAAAAGAATATTGCCTTGCTTCATCCTTACAATAACCCTGTGAAATAGGTACTATTGTTATCCCAAATTTACAGGTGAGGAAATGAGGCAAACAGTGGTTAAGAGACTTGCTTGGAGTCACACAACTAGTAAGTGTCTTTCAAATTTGTCTTCCTGACTCCAGTCCACTTAGCTTCCACAAATTTATTCTAAAGGGTTCTATCTAAAATGTGTTCCCACGAGTAGAAAAGGGGCAAAAATCTTTTTTAATTTAGGTGCTATGTGTCTATAAATAATGTGGCCTAAAGCTGTATTAACTTTTTAAGTAGCCTTGCCACAATTTTGCATTATATTCATCTCTCCTCCCTTTTTGGATTGCATTTGTGACTGGCACATGGAACTCATGGGATTATAGATTTGAATTGGAAGGGACTGGTCATTGAATCCAATACCTTTGTTTTACAGATAAGGAAATTGAGGAACAGAGACATTAAGTGACGTTCCAAAGGTATCTGAGCTAGTAAGTGAGAGGGACCTTGAATCCAAGTCTTCCTGACTCTAAGTTCATTGACCTAACTTCTGATAAGGAACGCTTCTCTACCAAAGCAGACCATCACCACTTCTGTAACTGGTAATCTTTAAGAGTTTCATTGGCCCCTGACATTAAGTGCCTTGCCAGGGTGACATGACCAATTTTCCAGAGGCAGAACTTGAACCCATGTTGCCCTGATCCCACAATTGGTACTCCAGCTGCTATGTTATGTCGCCTCTGTTGAACTTAAGAACAACTGAACATCCTATTTCCATTCATCATTCTCCAGGGTTTCCAAAACCCCTTCGGGACAAAACTCAGAGAAAAACTGTGCTTATTTTTAAGACTGGAAGTCTGAGATTTTGAAGATTGAGGTAAAGACTGGGAGCTCTGCATAAAACATGTTGAGTCAGCCTTTCCGATGGGGTGATGGGACCTGGACCTCTGAAAAAAAAGACTACGTCTTTGAAAGCAACCCAGTTCCTGAATTTTCCCACATATTTTAGCATCTCACTGGAGGCATCTGGTCCATCCCAGCCTGCATAGATACTTGACAATCCTTTCACAGTGGCTCTTGACCCTCTCAGACCACTTACCTCCTTTCACCTTGCCCAACCCAAGCTATTTTACTATTCTTTAATCCCATCCAGATCTTTTCACTGTTCTTTCAGTCTTACCCTCAGTAAGTTGCAGATTCATTAAGAATCTAGCCCACTCTATTCATGTTACAATAAACCTTGCCACCTTGACTGACAGAATGTTTGAGTGCTTGAATTCTTTCTAGATGCACCCCCATACTCTGACATTTTGGGTGTCCCAGCACCTCAGACAGCACCTTTTCTATTTAACAAACATTGTCCCCAAGCCTCTGCTTTTCCAGAAGGATGGGCTTACTTAGAACTTGGGAAGGTGGACCAATATCTTTGAGGGCCTTTTGGTCACTCAGTTGCTTTATGCTACTATCTTCTGCAATAAACTAGCTTAGCTGAAGCAACAAGTACTCTGAGGGTAAGACTGGAGGTAGAAAGCCTATGCTAAATGAATCAAATTACTGCCACCACCTTGACCACCACCTTCACTCAGATCTCTTTGGAGACAGGCTAGGACACTGAGCCCCAAAGCTTTGAGAACAGCAATATCCTGCCTGCTTTTTTCCCCAACTCAGACCACTGACCCCTGGCTAAGAATCACCATAACTAGCCAGTTAGCCAGCCCAAGGCACCAGAATGCTCTGAGCTAAGAGCGAGTTTGTCTTTTTTTGACTGCCCTTTTGTCTGGTGCTAGTTCAAGGTGCACTTTCTCATACAGCAGTCTGACTCAGGATTAGGACCTCATTGTCTCTTGTTACATCCTTCACTGAGTATATGTTTCCTCAAAATCTATATAAAAAATGGGGACTCTTGAAGATTTTTAGAGACTGGGGCAATGAAGTCCAACTTGCTCCTAGAATTCTCTCTTCATGCTAATGAAGTTAGGACAAAGCTAAAAGCCAGGGGAAGCACTTGAGTCACATTTCCTTCATTGTTTTACATATCTATTGACAACAAAAAATAATGTTCCTCTTTTGTTTACTTTTGTCTGGCACTAAGGTGTTGTTTTTCTACATTGAATTTGACTGAAAGGAACCTGGCCTTGTGGCTTCCAGAGTAGTTCTTTCTCTCTCTACAACATCATCTCCTTTCTCAAGAGGGACTAGATAAGAGTGAGATAAGAAGAAAAAAGCACAGCCTTTTAAATGAATTCTCAAAATACAACTGTCTTTTTGGCTGCTAGTTTTGAGAGCTTAATGAGCAGGGGATAAGTGAGTGTATAATGGTTTTAACAAGAACAAAGAACATCTTTTTCTTTGTCCTTTGAATGGAAACACCTGAATGCTCAGTTTACAGAAAGAAAAAGAGTGAGATACTAGAGGAAGGAAAGTAAATCGTATTAGACTTTCTCATTACCTCCCTGCACCTATCATTCATAATTGCTTAATTAAAGAGATGCAGAGGACACAGTGTTATTAATGAATACAGATCAGGGTTGACTCCAGGACATTTGGAATTGTTATGACATTTTCATTTTGTATTTGAGCTTTCATCTTGATGTGGTCATCAACTGATTTCCTTCCATCTTATTTCATCCTGATTTATTCACCCTGTGCATAGCATTCTACTGTGGTCAATAAATAAATCAACTGTGATGGACTGTGTGTTCTGTTGAGCAGGAGAAATGGTTAGCTCCTGCCTCAGTGAACCCAGTACTGAAAACATTGGGGCTATCGAGTTACGTAGGAGGAAAGGTTGACTCTGTTTCCTGAATCCAAAGCTTTTGAGCTGAGTTGGCCTAGGCAAAATTGTAAAGTTAGCAGAATGAAAGAATGAATAATTGAGAAAGTACTTATTTGCAGCTTGTGGAACAGTGGTCAAGAGAACTAGGCTTGGAGTCAGGCAGTTCTGAGTTCAAATGTGGATTCAGACACTTAGCTATGTGACCCTGGGAAAGTCACTCAACTTCCATCCATCCGTTGCTCCTCTCTCCCTCCCTCCCTCTCTCCTTTCCTCCCTCCCTCTCTCCTTTCCTCCCTCCCTCTCTCCTTTCCTTCCTTCCTTCCTTTCTTCCTTCCTTCCTTCCTTCCTTCCTTCCTTCCTTCCTTCCTTCCTTCCTTCCTTCCCTCCCTCCCTCCCTCCCTCCCTCCCTCTTTCTCTCCCTCTTTCATTGCATGGCTCCCTTATTATAACTGGACAACTGACTTACCCTCTGTTTGTCTCAGTTTCTTCCACTGTAAAATATGAATAATAATAGCACCTACCCCACATAGTTGTGAGGAGGATCAAAGAAAATAATATCCTTAAAAATTGCATATCTTGGCACATAACAGGTGCCATAGAGATGCTTATTACCTCCCCTTATTAAGCACCTACTATGTGTAAAACACTGTGCTAAGCACTGGGGATGCAAATCCAAAAGTGAGATAGTTCCTGACCTCAGGGAGCTTGCATCCTAATAATGGAAGACAATGAAGAGGAGTGGTAGTAAGGTAAGAGAGTTTTGATCTCTTTTTGGAAGTTATAGGGAAGGTGAAATGATATACAGGGCAGTTGACTGTTATTCTTATCCCTGATGCAATAGTAGTATTGATCAAATAATGTGCCCAAAGCAAGAAGTAGAAAGTTTTAAGGAGAGAGTGGGCAGTGTAAACTTGTAGAAGTAAGTCTCATGGCAAGATGACCAGAGTAGACAACTGGATGGACTATCAAGCATTATTTGGATCTGACCAGATAGAGTGGGCCAGGTAAATTTGCACTCAGGGACTGACCAATCCCGATAGTTCAGCCCCACTATGGAAATTCCAATAATGAATGAACTCCCCCAGGTATTGGGGTAGGTTTCTTCTGGAGTGGGCTATCGTCAGGTATGATAGCAAAATGACAGAGGTAGATGTCTATATGAGTTGTCCTAGCCCCTTTTGACATACTTCTCCTCAACGATTCTTTCCCTTCTCCATCAACCATGCAGCCAGTATCCTCATGCTGTATTGGACCCTCCACCCCAACCCACAACTTTCTTTCCTTCCAGATATTGTACCTTGTATGTAACACTCTAGGATCCTAATATTTCCAAACTCATCCAACTTCCATTAAACAATTCTCTATGTTATCCTTCCTGGTTGATACTTGAGTCAATTCAATAAACATTTCTTAAATCCCTATTAAATCCTAGATGTTTTGTTGTCTAATTGGGATTAAAAAACTGGGAAAAAATTTCAGTTCTTGATTACATGTTGCTTATAAAATAATAGAGGAGATATGACAATTAAATAAATCATAAAAGTTATAGTAATTGCCAAAGAGAAGTGGCATGAAAGATACAGGGAGGGGTCATTTGTATGTGTTGGGATTGGGGAGTGGAAAGTAGAAGGTTTCATGGAGGAAGTGATACCTGAATTGAGATGAGAAGGAAGAGAAAAATTTTAGCCATCCAGATTGGGAGCAGTCTATTCAAGGTTTTTGGTGGCAAAACGCATAAGTGCACAGACAGAAGAAGGCAGGATGAGATCAGCAAATAAACAGTAGTCCAGTTTGACTGAAATAAAGAATATAGTGATGGGGAGAGTAGTGAGAAATAAGGTTAAAAAGTAATGTTGGAGCAAGTTGGTGGAGGGTTTTTAATGCCAGATTAAGGAGTTAGTATTTTATTTGGTAAACAAGAGGGAACTTAAGATAGCTAAAATGTATATTTTAAAGATTCCTTAATAGGGAGGCAAATAAAGGAGTTGATTTATTGTGTCTAGAGGCTACATGGAGCATTTGATCACCTCATAATGCAGTACTCTGCTCTAGAGGAGTCTCTGCAAATAGACCACCATAATTGCAATTTATGTGCCAATGTCTGCGATGGGATGAGGAGGTAGAGAAATTCTACAAAGAGCTAGGTCAGATCTTCCAAATTCAATTGATATATACTTTCATACTCTATGACTTTAATGCCAAGGTGGGGATGGAGGAACATGGCAAAAAAAAAATGTTGAAAAATATGGATCAAGAATAAGAAGCAAGAGAGGTCAAAGATTTATAGATAACACAAAGCTTTACATCTATATGCCATGAATATTTTCTTTGAAAGAAGAGTCAAGAAGTAATGGGTATTGTGTGCATCAAATAATATAGAAAAAAGAAAGTTGTTTAAATTTAGTGTACAAATGCAATTCATTACTGATGTGGGATCAATCAATCAATATTTATTAAGCCCTTTCTAAGTCTAAACAATTTTCTATATGTATAGATTATGAAAGAAGCTTCCCTTTGCATTGCTAGAAGAATTTTCCTCCCTGAAAGTTCCCTATACCATTGAAATCACATGTCTAGTCTTTCCTACCTCACCCCAATATGTCAGGGTATTTGGCATATGCTGGAGATTTTTGAATGAGTTAGAAACTCCCTTTGGATTGCCTTGTACATTGGCAAAGTTCCTTTCGGAGAAAGTTTGAATGTCCAAGGTTGTTATAATGTTTCCAGAGGAAATTTCCAAGATTGCACCCTCTCTGTAAAGCAAAGGGAGTGGGGTATTGATGGAAACTGGAGAAAGTGAATGCCCTAGTTTCCACTGGTCATTGCTGGATTGTTGTAGCAATTGTTACCTGACTGAGTACAAAGATGAGGGACTCCTCAATGAGCAAGGGTAGGATGAATGTCCCTATCTCCTGCCAATGGGTCAGTGTCACTGCATGAGCACAGAAACCCTCAGAGTCAAGGTAGGGGGAAGTGTGGATACAGCTTGCAGCAAAATGATGTTGAGGTACAAACCACACATGGTCAAGACAGCTTACAACTGGAGAACTACAGGGACTTGAAGGTCTTTAGTAAGCTCAGTGATAGACAAGTTGTTCAACTGCTCATTGGCTATTCACAGAGTGAGACCTCTTGGCTGGATGACTAGGTTAATCTGCTCTTGGTCTTGGTTGCTCCACTGATATTGGGTCAACAAGCTCCTTCCCTGGGCTGGCCTGCTTCTCAGCTGAGTTAAGTTGCTCTGTTACCTCTTGGCTGGATTATTCTTTTGTGGCCATGACCACTCTGGTGGCCATAGCTACCCATGTCATTTAGCTTTGACCACCTCTGGGACCTATGACAAAACCTCTGGACCTTCCAAACTCATTAGATTCTCCTGACCATTTCCATCTCAAAGTATTTATTTGCCCAAGATCAATAAAGAATACACACAAAGAGAGAGATGTGGTTACATGCTCACAGATGCTATGGATGGGTAGGAGACAGAGATGATGTCCCTTCCCATCCTGACTCTCAGGAGCAGCTAAAAGTAGTCCTGCTTCCCTTTCATCTAGGAATAAAAGAGAACAAAATGGGGGTAGATTTTTCCTTTTGAATGGATACTCAATTCCGGATAAGCAACCTAAGCCATCAATTTTTCTGGCTCCACAGCCAAGTAGAAGATTTTTTTGTCATCATGATGTCCCAACCCCTGAGACATCATTGCTGGAAACAGGCTCCTCTCAAGTAACCACATGATTGCTTGGACTGGTTTTCTCATTTTTTTGGTAATAGATATGTGATGTCCAGTTCTAGAATTATACTTCAAAGAGTTCAAAGAACAGGAAAAAAGACCCATATGTACAAAATATTTATAGCAGCTTTTTTTGTGGTGACAAAGAATTCAAAACCAACTAAGTGTCCATCAGTTGGGGTAAGGGCAGAACAAATGATGATGTATGAATATAATGGAATATTACTGTGCCATAAAAATGATGAAAGGATAGTTTCAAAGATATATGGGAAAATTTGATGAACTTATGCAGAGTGGAATGAACTGAACCCAAAGATTAATTATAAAATAGCTGCAGTATTGTGAAGATAAACAACACTGAAAGACTTAAGAATTCAGATTAATGCTATGACCATCCATGATTTTAGAGGAACCATGATGTAAAATGCTACCCTCCGCTTGATGGAGAGCTGCTGGATTAAATATACAGAATGAAACACATTTTTGGATTTGGACAATGTGAAAATTTGTCTTGACTTCACACATTTGTTAAAACGGTTTTGTTTTTCTTTTCTTTTTTCAATAGTTGTGGAGGGGCAGATGGGAGAAAGAAAATAAATTCTCGTTAATTAAAAAAATCAAATAAAAAGAAAGGTTGCAACAAGCTTGCATCTGCCAGGAAACTATCTTTATTCTCCAAAGTGCTACTCATTCATCACTGTGAAGATTAAACAATAATTACGGGTCTTATCTAGTCCTGCTACCTTTCTATTTTGCATAGATGCTAGAGTTTCAGCTGCTTCCTCTAGCATAAGTATTCTATCATATTAATGGGTTGCAACTTTTTGGTTTCTTGATTGGTGTATTGGACTTCTTGTGATTGTATAGATGAGCAGAAAATTTCTCCATTGTCTTTCTTTGGGACTCACTTCTTATTTCTTTATTTCTTAAGTCTCTTGTTGTAAATTTTTTTATTGATAGTGAAGTACTTATTTCATTCTTTGTGCTCCTTTGACTTAACATATGATCATAGTTTAGAACTGGCAAAGGCCCTTAGAGGCCACTGAGTCCAATCCCTTCATTTTGCATATGAGAAAACTGAGGCTGAGAGAAGTTGTGACTTGCTGAGAGTTATACAAATTCATTTCCGAGGCAGTCTTCCTAACTTCAAGTCAGAACTGTATTCCCTAAACCACTTAGCTGCTTCTTTGTGTCATGTTATCCTTCTTACATTTCTTTGCAATTCCCAATTAAGGTATTCTAGAATTGCTAACTTCCCCCCTCCCCCATTTCTTTCCATATAGTTTTTTCATCCCCTTTAATTTGGCAACATTTAGTCACTTTTAGTTGTGTCTTATTCTTTGTGATTCCATTTGGAGCTTTCTTGGCAAAGATACTAGAGTTTAAATCTTCCTGACTTCAGACCCTGCCCTCTACCCACTGCACCACTCTAGCTACCCAATTAGATATTTTTAAGTTTTCTACTATGTGTACCAGTTGGATATTCATGCAATCTTCCAATTTTATTTTATAGATCCTTGATAGTTTTCTCAAGTCACTCCTGCCATGGTGGTGTTTAACGGCTGTCTTTCAGGGTATTCTTTGGAAGTCTTACTTTCCCCCCTGTGGTTCTCACTATGGAAACAGTTGCCACATATACAGCTATGTGAAGATTCTGAACATTTTGTACTTTTTGTCAAATGCTGTTGGGGAATACATTTTTCCATAATAGTTATAGAATTTAACAGATTTTATGGAATTAGTCTGTTTTGTTAAAATTGGTTCATTGATTGGATTCATACCATTAAACTTGAAAAAAAAATCCTTTTGGAATTCCAGTCTAAGAATGTCCACTTGCTTTTCAAAATCATTGAGGTTTAATGACATGTTATTATTAGGGATGATTTCTTGAAGTTGTGCTAACAAAGTATTTCAATGATCTTATGTTTTTTGACTCTTGATTGCGTAACAAATGGGTGCAGGTCAGGGAGTCAGGAGACTTGAATTTAAATCTTGTCTCAGATACTTGCTAACTGCATAACCCTGGGCAGATTACTCATTTTTTTTTCAGCATCACTTTCTTATTTTGTGAAAACCCTCACTAGGTTGTTGTACTGAAAAATGAAATAATATGTAATGCTTTTTGCACACCCTTAAGACACTAAAAATGCTGTAATAGTAACTGTTACTATTATTGTAGCTTTATTCCTTGATTTATTATTTTTTTCCTTTAATTTAATTGCAGGGGTGTAGTTGGTCCTTGACCATTTGAATTCTTCCCCTGAATCTTCATTAACATAGTCACAAAGGTATAGAGTGGATAATAGAGACATGAATTGCTCACAGTCCAACTATCCTCCCATAATCTAGATGTAAGGAAAAATGAGTTTCTTTTTATTGCCCTGCACTGATTGGCAATGTATAGCTGTGTGACTTGGAACTGAGGGTACTGGTGACAAAAAAGTAGTATGAAGATCTTGCCTGACATTAACTGGGTAGATATTTACAATTTTATTATGCTACAAAATTGGCATAGAATGAAAGTCCTCAGTTCATTTCATAAATACTCATGGTTTACCCATGGAAAATGATGGGGTGCTAGTTCAGTCCCTCACATTGAAGAGACTGGGCAGCTTCCCTTCAGACAGGCATGATGATGTAGAATTAGACCGTCTTAGATTTGGATATTGCACAAATATCCTATAACTAGTTCTAATCACAGTTAACTACATGGTGAAGAGAAGAATCTTTGATTGGGTATGGAGTCAGAAATGGGGTTCATTCAAGAGGACACTAGTCAGAGTCAGTTACCTTGGCCTAGACTCATTCTGGACTTGCAATTAGAGGAGGACAAGTTGCTAAGGGGCTCTAGGGGAGGGAGAAGCCTTGGAGAAGCTCTTACCCAGAGCTGATAAGAAGCCAAGAGTGTATGGCTCTTCAGTTGTTTCTGCCTTTGTTGTGTTCATTCTTTGCTTGCTTCTAGGTGAAAGAGATTAGAGATGGCTATAACCTTGTGAGCTTCAGAAGTTCAGGAGGTCTGTGAATGGAGGCCAGGCTAGATTTTCAAGTTAACCAATCTAGCATTGAGGTTTCAAGGAAGAGTGACCTTTGGGATCTAATCCATCCATAGGTGAGATACTTTTCCAGCAGCTATATTATATTTAGTAATGAACTTGGTGGAGCAAATGCTACATGGAAACCAAGTTATCTGAGCACATTCTTCCAGACTGAGATGGTATAGGGAAGAGTGTGTTCCAATGGTTGTGGAGAAAATTTTGTTCCTACTATATTTTCAAAATCAACATCCCTTTTTAAGAGATAATTCATGTTAATTAGTTAAATAGAATTTGGAAACTAATTACTAGTATTTAAGAGTGGGGGGAGATGTACTACAATGTGGGTTAAAGCCAATGATATTAGAAAAGAGACTCCTCCAACTATTCAGGGGCACCCCCCAGACTCCTGAAGGGAAGATGTCTCACTCAGGGAGAATAAGATGAGAGTCTTTTTGCACTCATATTAGTGGTCACCACCATCTAAGCTGAATCATTTCCAGCAGTTGGATGATATACTGGTGGTTTTGACATTGTTCTGATGTATCTTGCTTCCTTGTGGTTCTAGGACACAAAGAAGTACCATTTGCTTCACTGTCCTATGACAAGCTGAGCATCCTAGCCATCTTTCAATCCTTTGCTACCCCCATCTATTTCTTAGGTTTGTAGGAGTTTTTAGGTTTGTCTTCACACTACCTGGGTTTCTGACCCAATTAGTGGCATTATAAAATTCTATAGACTCCCATTTCAGGAATCCTTCTAGGTCTTACCTTGTCATAGTATAAATGACGGGTTGGAATTAAAGGAGTAATAGTACTATTAGTAGTAATAATTATAATCTCTGCTCCTAAAGAGATTATAACTCATCTAAGGGGAGAAACACATATGCAAAAATAAACTTAGAAATAATGTATTAGGCGTGAAGGAGGAGACTAGTCAAAGTATATGATAAATTTTAAAAAGTTAAGAGTGCTTTTTACCTAGTGGCTTCATAGGGAAGGCTTTGTTGGAAAACTTAAATCTAAATTGGGTTTTGAAGAAAGCGATAATCTTAAACTTACAAAATACATGTTATCATGTTTTATCAGCAGCATTATTTTTAATACTAATATTTTCTTAGTTTAAAGAAAAATGTCTGTTCCTTCTTTCAACTAGACTTTTCCGTATTGGTGTTATTATTATTTCCATTTTCTGGCCTTGAACCCTCTGTTGGGCTGCTTCTAGTTTTATGATACAATAAAGCTATGATTGTGTTTTTAGCACGAGTATGGAAGACAGAATTATTGCTTGACCTAAAGCCAGATAATATGGCAGAGACACATCTTATATATAGTTGTGCTCCAAGGGGTTTGATTTGGTGGGTAGCATTCAGTCTTTGTAAGAAGTGGACTGATTCCATTCTAATTTGTTCTCTCAGTTCATGGCCACTCTCTTTTCTATTGCTGTTTCTATTCTGCCTTCTGCAGGAAGGGTTAATGTTTTTGTTAGTCCCTTGCTGCTACATGTTTCTTTTTCTTTATTCTCCTGGATGAGCCTATGTATCATGAAAATCAATGTGAAGAAGAGGAGAGTTGCATAGATAGAAAAGTGATTTCCATATGTCAGTGTGTTGACAGGTCTATGTAAGGAACCAGGTATTCAGTTTTCTTTTGAATATTTCAACAAATGAAGGCTTCCCCCCAGAGGCTTTGATGTCAGTTCCCAGTGAAAAAAGTGGGCAAAACTCATGAAAGATTTTTTTTTCTTTTGAATTGAATGAGCTGAGCCAAGTGACAATGAAGTTTCCTCTGGGAAGTTTCCTTTATGGGAGACTCCTAAAGCCCCATCCCCTTTCTCTCTCCAAAGGGAAGGGCCATATGCCAATGGAAGAGCTAACTTAATGCTGAAGTTATGGGGCATTAAATTTGAGCATTTATAATCATGGGGACAGCTGGGCAGCGCAGTGGATAGAGTGCCTGGAATCAGGAAAAACTAAAATCTGGCCTCAGACAGTAGCTGTGTGACCTTGGGCAAGTCACTTAACCCTGCTTGTCTCAGTTTCTTCGTTTATAAAATGAGTTGGAGAAGGAAATGGTATACCACTCCAGTATCTCTGCCAAGAAAACCTTGAATGGACTCATGAAGAATCAGACACGACTGAGAAGAACTGAAAAACAACAAATATGATTATGATCAATTGATATCTTAGTGTGTTTTCTGTCTTTGAAAGCTAGTTCATGATAAACTGAAACATCTGTCTCTTCCTCCACTCACTCACTAATAATAGCAATTTCTCTGATGGCATCGTCTTCTTCGGCAACAAAAGACAAACGCACATACAACACACAACACAATAATAATAGTGACAACAACACTAGTAGACACCAAATCCTGAATCCACAGCTGTTGGAAAAAAGGATTATCAGAGGCAATGTAGGAAAACTGGCACACTAATGTGCTATTGCTGAAGTTGTGAACTGATCCAACTATTCTGGAGAGCAATGTGGAATTATGGACATACCCTTTGATCCAGCAATACCACTACTAGCTCTGTATCCCAAAGAGATTAAAAAAAAGGTAAAGGACCTATTTACACAAAAATATTTACAGCACCTTTTCTGTAGTGGCAAAGAACTGGAAATTGAGAGGATGCCCATCAACTGGGGAATGGCTGAATAAGCTGTGGAATATGATTGCAATGGAATATTATTGTGCTATAAGAAATTATGAGCAGGTAGATTTCAGAAAAACCTGGAAAGACTTACGTGAATTGATACAAAGTGAAGAAAGCAGAATCTAGAGAACATTGTACATAGTAACAGCAATACCATAGGATAATCAACTGTGAATAACATCTATTTTCAGCAACACAATGATCCAAGACAGTTCCAAAGGGCTCATGATAAAAAATGTTATCCACCTTTGGAGAAAGAACTCTGATGGAGTCTGAGTGCAGATTGAAACATACCATTTTTCATTTTTCCCCTTTGGGTTTACGTCTTCTTTCACAACATCACTCATATAGTAATATGTTTTACATGATTGAACATGTATAACGTATCAAATTGCTTACTGTTTCAGGGAAGGGGAGGTGATGGAGGGAGAGAGAAAATTTGGAACTCAAAAACTTTTAAAAAATGAATGCAAAAATTGTCTTTACATGTTACTGGGGAAAAATAAAATATTATTTTAAAAAGTTATTAAATGGACCATGAGACTGGGTCAAAGAGGTGGCTTTCTATAGGACTAGATTCTTCTGATTAAAAACTGATCTGTCCCTTTAATAAAGCCAGTATGCTCTAGCAGAACCAGTCACTCCCAAATCTTGCACAAGGCTTAAAACATAAAAAATTCAGATTTATCTCCAATTATAATATTTGGGCTATAGGATGCAAGCAAGGGGAAGGTAATTTTTGATAGATCCTTCTGTATGTGATGTAATAAAACCAAATGTAGTTGGGGAAACTACAGTGAAGAAGCATCAGGATTTTTGCTCTCTTTTCTTGCAGATAGACCAGAGCTACTCATTGTCCTTGGGCCTGATTTTCTGATAAGTTAGGCCCCTCCTCCATCTTGATCTCTTTGCTGGACCATTAGCCAGCACATTCCATGAATTTCCCTTGTCTTCTCTGCTCTTTCTCTCACTTTGAAAAGACAAAAATTGGGGTGGTTGAAATGGGGAGAAAGTGCTTTATTGGGACTCACACTGTTACATGAAATGGGGGCCTTGGAATGCTAGAGTAAAGGGAATCCTGAAAGACATGCTATCATATCTAGTTCATCTCCATTCTTATTGGTACCTCTAGACCCTGGCTTCCTGCCACACAGTCCTTGGGGTTCATGATATGGCATGAGCTCACAGGTAAAACGATTTTATTACAAGGGAATTTTCTTACCTAGGTAATAAACCTTCCTTATTCCATATTTGTTTAGTTTTTGACTCCGGGAAAAAAAGGAAAAACTAAAACAAAAACAACTGTGCCTGAACAACCCCAGACAATCTTTTACATAGTATGGGAAGAAAGTGGAAGGGCTGATTGATTAAGGCCAGCTTTAATATTCTGGGAGAAGAAAATTATATAACCCATAATGATGATGGTATCTTGCTTTCAAAGGACATTTTTTCTCCAAGAGTATAAAACACTTACATCTATATATATTTTCCAGTTTAATTTCACCATGCCTCTATTAAGTCCACAGTCATAAGTACAGATAGAAAGAGGCATTTTCCTTCACTTCCCAATAATATACTGGAGCTTAATTATAAGGCTGTGAATCTATGAATCTATGAAATGAGATTGATTGTGTTTCATAGATGGAGAAACTGAAAGATTAAGCTTCTTGGCCAAGGTCATACAACCAGATGGCAAGCTTCCCAAACCTTATTACCCATGTGATTCTTGTCCATGTCTTTCACTTAAAAATAAGTTTTTATCAAAAACTTTTTTTATATCACCAAAAATTCTAGCTTGTCAAAATTAACCTACACATCAAAACCCCCTATTAGTGCAAGTAGTTCTTAGTATCTGTTGTTTCCCACTTCTGCAAAGAAAGAAGGAAAAGTCCCTTCTGGTTGCTTCTTTGGGGCCAATCTTGGCTATTTTCTTTCTGCTATGTTTGGTTTTAATTATTTTTTCCACTTACATTGTTATATTCGCTATGTATAATGCTATCTTATTTCTGTATCATTTTGCATCTGTCATTGCTTTCCTTTGCCTCTCTATATTCATTATATTCATCATTTTACATGGCATAATGAAGTTCCAGCACATTCTTAGCCATGTCTTTCCATAAATTCTCTACAAAAATCTACTCAATGTGGAAAACTTTCTTCAGTTCTTTTAATATTTCAAAAGTAGTTGTACATCATTCCATCTATTCATCTTTTATCCTACTCTCTAACTGCATAACTGACTCACCTCCTCTTCTGGTCATCCATATTCTTAATGTATCTTCTTTGCCGCTCCTTGCATTCAAGTTGTCATTATTAATATACTGTAGTCTAATTATATCACCATTGTCCAGTAGTATGTAAGCTCCTTGAAGGTAGAAGTTTTTTCATTTTTTCCTTGATATCTTCAGGACAAAGTACACTGTCTTGCATATAGTAGGTACTAAATAAATATTTTTAAATTGATTTGAATTTTTTGGCTTGGGGATATTTGATATTTTTATTTTACTGAGCTCCTGGTAGATTGTGATTTGTAATTATCAAGTATTTCCAGCAGAGTATTAGTAATAAATGATTGACTTCTGCCATAGCTGATGCCCCAGGATCGCTGAAAACACCATATGGTTTACTCAATGAGATCCAATCTGCTTTCTTCTTCCTATTCAATTCTCAACTTGGCTCATTATGCATTGTCAGTTACTGTCCAGTATATATGTATGTATGGACTAATTCAGTGGGCTACCCATCTGACCATATGTTAAAAGACGGGCAATATATGTATTCATTGTCCTCTTGGTTTTTCTAGTTAGGATAACCAGGATGCCTCTTTTCAATGGCTATGGAATTCATTGATGAGGCCTGGGGACACTGGGAAAACATGATACTATCTGCAAAGAGGAACATCTAGAGGACCTCCTTGTCATTGGGAATCCCTTCTTAGTTTGGGTTTTACACAGGAGATCCTCCATGACAATTTATGCCAGTATTTCTCAAAGTATAGTCTAACAACCCCTGAGGATCCCTGAGACTCTTTAAAGGGAGTCTATGAAATCAAAACTATTTTCATAATAGTGCTAAGACATTACCTATGAAAATACTCCTTTTCCAGCTACATATCGATGGGAGGCCAGATTTTGTTTATATACTTGAGTCAAAACAACATATTGCAATAGGCTGAATGCAGAAGCAGATATGAGAGTCTAGCTGTCTTCTATTAAGCCAAGCATTAATGAAATTTGCATTTATTAAAGAAATTTACTGGGGCAGCTAGGTGGTGTGGTAGAGAGAGCCCCACGCTGGGCCTAAAGTCAAGAAGACTCATCTTCCTGAGTTCAAATCTGGCCTCAGACACTTCTGAGCTGTGTGACCCTCAGCAAGTCACTTAACCCTGTTTCCCTCAGTTCCTTATGAGTAAAATGAGGTGCAGAAAGAAATGACAACTACTTCAGTATCTTTGCCAAGAAAATCCCAAATGGGGTCATGGAGAGTCAGACATGACTGAAAAACGACTGAACAACAAAAAGTAGATAATCAGTGGATCGCTGAAATAATTATCTCAGTGGATACATGTTTCATAGTATTGTATCTTCTTTGGCTTTACCATGTGCATGGGAAACATTTAAGGAGAGACTTCAAGGTTGCCTTTGTGTTTACTGAGTCATGCTTTTTATGGGGTGGGGGGCATCGACAAGTGATAGTTAACACAGGCTTGTGTTCTCTATAACTCACAGTACATTGTGTTCTGCTATAAAATGCACTTGTGAAGACGTTAAGGACCTGTGGTTTCATCAGAGCAGGAACTCCCTGTCCAAGACATATAATAACCTTCTATAACTTAGTCTTAGAGAGTTGCCTCGGGCTCAAAGAAGTTAAGTGAATTGCTGGAGGTCAGGAGGCTACTGTCAGAGGCTGTATTTAAACCCAAATCTTCCTGTTTCCAGATCTCATTTACTATCTTCCATGCCATGCTTCTTTTGTAATACTCTAAAAAGGAGCCTTTTATAGTATAAGGGATTCTGTAAGTAATGTGCAGTATTGGACTGTTATAGTAATTGGTCATACTGTGACCCAAAGATTGATGGGAAGATTGAGAATTATGGAAGAGCCTTCCCTGAATTTATGCTATATTTGAAGAATTTTTATCCTCTTCCTCTATAGAAACAATCAATGGAGGGAGATAAATAATTCTGTATACTGCCTCTCTACCCTTCTTCCACAGGATACTGAATGCTATGAGTTGGGAGGTTCTGTGATGGTTATTATATTTGATAAATGATCTCCCATATGGGGTTTTCTAGTTCAAGAACATGAACAGCTTCTGGTACTAATTCCTTCTGTGGCTGGGCCTCCTTATGACCTTGGAGAATTACCTGATTCTTATAGTGTCTACCACCGCATCCTAATTCTGTTGTGTGTGTATATTTTCTGTGCTTTGACTAGGATTTAACAATTAATCCACTGGTCTGGACAAGGACATTCTAGGAGCTCTGGGAGGTAGTAGGATTACCTGGTAAACAACAACGAAAAAGTCCATCTCATTGTTATCTCTACAAGGGCAGAGAGGATAGGACTAATATCTTAACCCCTCCTCCCATGCATGTTAGGCTAGTTTTTTCCTTATCTTTTACTGATTACCCAGTCTCTACTTCCTTGAAGGTCAGTGATGTTACATTTCACTCCTCCCTCCAAGGTTTCCAAGTATCCTTAATGGGGTTTGGAGTATTTATGCTCTCAGCAAATGTCCCTAGTCTCCACTGATGGTATTTTTCGAAGTGTAGGGGTGCAGTCCCCTACGCCTCAGTTCCATTTAGACGCTAACAGTCAAATTAATTTTTATGAAGTAATATTTACTTTTAATGGTATAATCACAAATATACAAATACTCTCCAACACATAAGAGGCAAAATCTTCCCTACCCTTTTTATACTGCCTCAGTCTCTGGGGAGGGGAAGGGGATCAGGTTCATAGCTTAACTCTATAGAGCAAAGTCCATTTTGGGGTTGAGTCCCGTGAACCCTGGCTTCTCTGCTGGGCTGGCTGGTTACAGCATCCCACCTGGAATCCTGGCTCCAAGTTTGCCATAGTTTTAACTCCTGCTCCAATCATTCCCAGACACTTGAAAATGAAAAGAACAAGTAAAATAAGACAGTAAAAGCACCCCTAGACCCATATATCAAAGTAGAAGAGAGGAAGGACTGGGGAAAGAAGTCCTTCTCCCTTACTAGTTCAGTTCATGGTGCTCTATGCTATGGGTAAACTGTGATCTTTACCTTCTTGATGGAACAGGAAGGAGCGTGTTGGAAAGACAGAATAAGCCAGAAAGGAAGATCATGAACCAGAAAGAGAGATCATCTCAGGCTCACAAATTTTTAAAGATACAGATTTTCCAGCTGCAGCCAAATAAAGGAGGCTATACCCATATAAATGGTAGAGGTTGCAGAGTGCCTCCATGTTAGGTGATCTGGGCATGTTTCAAAGGCAAGCTCTGTTACACATTCAAATATTGAGACATTCCTAAAGATTTGTATGGCTCAGGGAATGAAGAGGTCAGATTGTTGATGTCACTTCCTTATTACATGAGTATAAAGAAGCAATGAAAATCTAGGGGTGGAGAGGCTCTAGGAAGTTTTGACTGGTTGATCATGATGGCAAGCGAGCTTTGCTCAGGTGAATCAATTCTTAAGTATATTCACAATGCCTATCCTTGCTGAATATCCTCCTACTATGGCTAAGTAAATCTTCTTTAGTTAACTGTTAAGAGACTTGCAAATATCTCAATTGTTCCAAATTTGAACTGAAATTAGTAGGGACTGATCTGAGTCAAGCTCGGCCCAGAATATCAGGAAAGGCAGTCACAATGTTACACCAGGATTACTTGGCTGCAGTGGTCAGCTATGGAGACAGTGTAGCAGAAAGAGAACTTGGTTTGGAGTTTAAAGAGCTATGTTCAAATTCTTGCTCTGATAGTTACTTTGAATTTCGGGTACATTATTCCTTCTCTTTGACCTTCAGTTTTCTCATCTATAAAATAGCAATATAATATTTGTTCTAATTATTTGAAAGTCATATTCTTAACTTGGGGATAGTATGCTTCCTCCCCATAGGAAATCCAACCCATACACCGCATGTTATGGTTCTTCAATGGACCTCAATGTTATATAGCACAATTGCTCCTGGGATGCCACATCCAGGTATCTGTGGTGCCTCTTTCTTTACAGGGGTAAGGGCTAGACTCTTTGGGGGTTGGCTCACTCTTCTCCTGACACGATTGTACCCACAATCAATCTTCTTTCTGTGCTACCAATAAGAAACCCCACCAGCACTCCCTACCTCTTTCCTCACCTGAATTTGTTTCAAGTGTTTCAAAATCAGTTCCAATGAGCTCTGCTCACATGATTTTTTTGTGAATAACACTATACTAATGTGAGCTATTACTCATCTTTGCATGAAATGCTTGCTGTAATGGTGGTGAACAACTGATAATCAAAAGAGAACGCTTCTTCTCTCTTTATGTTTAGCCTATGAGGTGGTTGTTTCTTATTTAGATGAAATTAAGGGATCATAGATTTAGAGCTGGAAGAGACCTTAGAAGTCATCATGTGCAACTCTCATTTTGCAGATGAGAAAATGGACCCAGAGTAGTTAAGTGATTTTAAGTTACTTGACCAGGGTCACACAGGTAGGGAGTATATGAAGCAGATTTGAACTCAGATTTTTCTTGACTACAAGTACAACTTTCTATCTACTACACTGCCTAGCTGTCTGAAAGAATTAGTTTAATTACCCAGAGTCTCCTTATGATACTATTTTTGTAGTGCACAATGGATGATTGGCTTTTAGATGAGATCACTTCTAAATGAGATATTTTGGGCATTTCATTAATTTTATTTACCAGATGGATTTTCCTAACAATTTTATTTTCTGTTTGTTAGTAGAGAGTGGCAGTATGGAATGGTGGATGGAGAGCCAGCCTTAGAGTCATGTTGTTGTGTTTATCCATTGTTCTCAAAGAGGACCATGATATCAAGATGATGACATGACTTGCAGTTGACTTTGATTTGAGTGAGGGAGGGCTGTGCAAGGTCACCAATTTCACTCTCTTCTCCTGAGCCATCTGGGTCCAGTGGCCTGATGTTCATCAGGATGGCTGGAGATGGCCCAGGATGCAATGTGACCGTAGCCTTTCAGGATAACGTCTTATAGCATTCTCATTTTGAGACACATGTGGACTTAAGGGTTTAAGTCCTGCCTCTGAAGTATATTACAGTAGCTGTGTGACCATGGGCTAGCTTGGTGGTGCCCCAGACAACTGTTTAAAACTCAAAGACTTAGAAAAGTTTTTGATCTGTGTTGGTATATCTGTGTCCTCACTTAGAGTGCTCTGTAAAAAGAAATCACAGATATAGGCCACATTAACATTGAAGCTAGGTTCTATCAAGGGAAAAAAGAGTCTACAACCTTTGACTTGGGGAAAAACTCTGTAGTATTCTAATTCAACATTCACATAAACCCTAGAGTGAGAAAATCTGTCAAAGTAGCACTGTGATTAATTCAATAAGTCCCCTTATATATGTGAATGTGCAAACAATTTAAGATTTTGTCAGCATGGGGAACTCCAGTGAAGAAACTACATCTACCTGTGCATATTGTAACCAATCTGTGAATTAGTGGTTAAGTCCTAGGGAGTTTCCTGAGGTTCACAGAGGTTACATGACTTACCTAGAGTAAACCAGAAGATATCAGAAGCTAGATTTGATCCCAGGTGTCTCTGGCTAAAAAAACCCACTATAGTGTGTTATCTCTATGCTCCTCACGTAATGATACTCAGTATGTATTTGTTCAGTTGAACAAATGTTTCTTGAGTGCTTAGTATATGCAAGACCTTATTTTAAAGATAAGCAGGATAGAGAGATAAGCAAGATATCATCCCTACCTTTTAGAAGCCTATATTTGGTCTAGTAAGAGTGAAGAGCTATAATATGAATATTACAATATATTACAAGATTGGATACACTGAGCTCCAAAAATGAGGTACAAAGTATGATTGGAATTCAGAGGAAGGAAAGATCAGAGAGTATAAAAGACTGAAACTTTAAGAAAAATCAATGTTTGGATTTGAGAAAATATGCCACTTTTTGCTGTTGGAGGCAAACCATGGAAGAAAGCAGGGGAGGACAGAAAAGTTTCAGTGGAGTTTCCACTGACAAAAGGCCCTTGTTATCATGGCATGGATCTATAGAGTTGACAACATCAGAATGACAAGAAAGACCCAAATGAAAAAAAAGCCTGTTTTTTCCTGCTTCAAGAGGAGAAAGGAATAGCCTTTTCCTCTTAGTCTTCTGGAATTCATCAGAGGCAGCTTTATTTATTGATTACAGTATACTACCCTTCTGGGTCTGTGGTTGCTTCAGGGTACAGTGGCCTGTAGGAGTGGGAAGCAGACAGAGGGATGCTTTAGAAAAGGGATGAATAAATATTTTTCTCTGTCCTAATAACTTTGCTCAGAGAATATAATTACATCATCCAAATCCCTCTAAAAAGATCACCTGATAAGATAAACAACACAGATGACATAGGATGCCTCAGTCGATCCCTATTGAGTTCTTAGCTCAAATAGGAGAAAGGAGAAAAACTGAAAATGATCTGAACATAGAGCAATTGAAAAAGCTTTCAAACACTAGAAATTAAAGCTGCCATCTTTTGTTTCTTTGGAGGATGTGTTGAGATTATATGGTTGTTTTTTTTTTTAGAGTAGAGCTCAGTTTAGCTATAGGTTTAATGAATTTATGAAAGGAGTGTAAGGAGGGCTGTTCTAGATTCACACCCCACTCCCCCTCTTCCCCACCCCTGCCACTTCACTCTCTTTGTGTTTCACAAGGACCATAATCAGCCTTTCAAATTTAAATTTATTTATTTATGTTTTCATCATTCATTTCCACAAAATTTTGGGTTCCAAATTTTCTCCCCATTTCTTCCCTCACCCCACCCCAAAACACTGAGCATTCTTATTACCGCTAACACCAATCTGCCCTCCCTTCTAACATCCCTCCCTTCCCTTATCCCCATCTTCTCTTTTGTCCTGTAGGGCAAGATAACTTTCTACACACTATTACCTGTATTTCTTATTTCCTAGTTGCAAGAACAATACTCAACAGTTGTTCCTAAAACTTTGAGTTCCAACTTCTCTTCATCCCTTCCTCCCCACCCATTCCCTTTGGGAAGGCAAGTAATTCAGTATAGGTCATATCTGTGTAGTTTTGCAAATGACTTCCATAATAGTCGTGTTGTGTAAGACTAACTATATTACCCTCCATCTTATCCTATCCCCCATTACTTCTATTCTCTCTTTTGATCCTGTCCCTCCCCAAGAGTGTTGACTTCAAATTTCTCCCTCCTCCCACTGCCCACCCTTCTATCATCCCCCCCACCCTGCTTATCCCCTTCTCCCCCACTTTCCTGTATTGTAAGGTAGGTTTTCATACCAAAATGAGTGTGCATTTTATTCCTTCCTTTAGTCGAATGTGATGAGAGTAAACTTCATGTTTTTCTCTCACCTCCTCTCTTTTTCCCTCCACTAAAAAGTCTTTTGCTTGCCTCTTTTATGAGAGATAATTTGCCCCATTCCATTTCTCCCTTTCTCCTCCCAATATATTTCTGTCCCACCCCTTAATTTCATTTTTTTAAGATATGATCCCATCCTATTCAATTCACCCTGTGGGCTCTCTCTCTCTCTCTCTGTCTCTCTCTGTCTCTCTCTCTGTAATCCCACCAACTACCCAGATACTGAAAAAAGTTTCAAGAGTTACAAATATTGTCTTTCCATGTAGGGATGTAAACAGTTCAACTTTAGTAAGTCCCTTATGATTTCTCTTTGCTGTTTACCTTTCCATGTGTCTCTTCATTCTTGTGTTTGAAGGTCAAATTTTCTTTTCAGCTCTGGTCTTTTCATCAAGAATGCTTGAAAGTCCTCTATTTCACTGAAAGACTACTTTTTCCCCTGAAGTATTATACTCAGTTTTGCTGGGTAGGTGATTCTTGGTTTTAGTCCTAGTTCCTTTGACTTCTGGAATATAATATTCAACATCCTTCAATCCCTTAATGTAGAAGCTGCTAGATCTTGTGTTATCCTGATTGTATTTCCATAATACTTGAATTGTTTCCTTCTAGCTGCTTGCAATATTTTCTCCTTGACCTAGGAACTCTGGAATTTGGCCACAATGTTCCTAGGAGTTTCTCTTTTTGGATCTCTTTCAGGAGGTGATTGGTGGATTCTTTCAATATTTATTTTGTCCCCTGGTTCTAGAATATCAGGGCAGTTTTCTTTGATAATTTCATGAAAGATGATGTCTAGGCTCTTTTTTTGATCATGGCTTTCAGGTAGTCCCATAATTTTTAAATTGTGTCTCCTGGATCTATTTTCCAGGTCAGTTGTTTTTCCAATGAGACATTTCACATTGTCTTCCATTTTTTCATTCTTTTGGTTTTGTTTTGTGATTTCTTGGTTTCTCATGAAGTCATTAGCCTCCGTCTGTTCCATTATAATTTTTAAAGAACTACTTTCTTCAGTGAGCTTTTGAACCTCCTTTTCCATTTGGCTAATTCTGCTTTTTAAAGCATTCTTCTCCTCATTGGCTTTTTGAACCTCTTTTGCCAATTGAGTTAGCCTATTTTTCAAGGTGTTATTTTCTTCAGCATTTTTTTGGGGTCTCCTTTAGCAGGGTGTTGACTCACTTTTCATGCTTTTCTTTCATCTCTCTCATTTCTCTTCCCAGTTTTTCCTCCACCTCTCTTATTTGATTTTCAAAATCCTTTTTGATCTCTTCCATGGCCTGAGTCCATTGAATATTTATTTTGGATGTTTGGGATGCAGAAGCCTTGACTTTTATGTCTTTCCCTGATGGTAAGCATTATTCTTCCTCATCTGAAAGGATGGGAGGAGATATTTGTTCACCAAGAAGGTAACCTTCTGTGGTCTTATTTTTTTCCCCCTTTTTTGGGCATTTTCCTAACCAGTTACTTCTCTTTTGGATCATTTGTCAAGAGTAGAGTATACTCTGGGAATCTGTAAGATCTCAGTTCCTCCAGGGTGGCACAATCAAGCATGTATACTAGTCTGGGAGCAGGAGAGATTTTGTGGCCAGAATCTTAGCAAATTTTCTTCTCCACAGACACCTGGCCTCCAGTTCTGCCAAGCCAGCACTGGGGGGCCATAATCAACTTTTTATGGTTGATTGATACGTGAAAACAAAAACCCTGCTCAAAATTCATTAACACACTCTGGTTGCCATTGGCCTGCAATTTCTATTAGGAAAAAGTCATGAATAAATGAATAAAAATCAATTATTAAGCACTTATGTTCTACCTCTACATTGCAGAGCTGACAAGTTCCTCTACCAGATGACAACCTTCTATCCTTTCACCTTTCCTTGGTGGCTCCCCCAGTTCTTTCCTGGGTGTCACTTGTCCTCACTACAATCTCTAGTCATTCTGTCCCTTCTTTTTTAAAAAATATATTTATTTATTTTTGGTTTTCAACATTTATTTTCATAAGATTTTCAGTTCTAAATTTTTCTCCCCTCCTTCCTTACTCCCCTTCCCAAGATGACATGCAGTCTGAGACAGGCTTTACATGTATAATCATATTAAACATATTTTCACATTAGTCATGTTGTGAAAGAAGAATAAGGACAAAAGGGAAAAGCCAAAAGAAAGAAAAAACAAAAAACAAAAAAAAGAGAGAAAATAGTATGCTTCAATCTGTTTTCAAACTCCTTACTTCTTTCTCTGGATGTGGATAGCATTTTCCATCATGAGTCTTTTGAAATTGACTTAGAGCACTGCATTATTGAGAAGAGCTAAGTCCATTCAAGTTTGTCATTACACAATGTTGCTATTATTGTGTACAATGTTCTCCTAGTTCTGTTCATTTCACTCAGCATCAGTTCATGCCAGCCTTTCTAGATTTTTCTGAAATCTACCTGCTCAATCATTTATGTATTGCATTATATTCAAATACCACAAGTTGTTCAGTCATTCCCCACATGATGGGCATCCTGTCAATTTCCAATTCTTTGCCACCACAAAAAGAGCTGCTATAAATATTTTTATATATGTGGGTCCTTTTTCCATTTTTATGATCTTTTTGTGATATAGACCTGGAAAGAGTATTGCTGGGTCAAAGTGTATGCCTAGTTTTATAGCCCTTTGGGCACAGTTCCAAATTGCTCTCCAGAATAGTTGGATCGTTTTGTAACTCCACCAACAATGTATTAGTGTTCCAATACTCCCAAATCTTCTCCAGCATTTATCATTTTCCAATTTTGTCATGTTAGCCAATCTGATAGGTGTGATGTGGTACTTCAGAGTTATTTTAATTTGCATTTCTTTATAGTGCTTTAGAGCATATTTTCATATGACTATAGAAAACTTTAATTTCTTCATCTGAAAACTGTCTGTTAATATCCTTTGATCATTTATCAATTGGGGAATGACCTGTATTCTTGTAAATTTGACTTAGTTCTCTCTTATATTTTTGGAAATGAAGTTTTTATCACATACACTAGCTTTCTGCTTCCCTTCTAATCTTGGTTTCATTGACTTTGTGCAAAAACTTTTCAATTTAATGTCATCAAAATAATCAATTTTGCATTTCTTGTTTGGTCAAAATTCTTCTAGTCTCCATAAATCTGACAGCTAAACTATTCCTTGCTCTCCTAGTTTTCTTATAGTATCAGCTTTTATATCTAAATTGTGTACTCATTTTGACCTTACCTTGGTATACAGTGTAAGATGTTGGTCTATTATTAGTTTCTGCTATACTATTTTCTAGTTTTCCCAGCAGTTTTTATTAAATAGTGAGTTCTTATACCAGAAGCTGGAGTCTGGGTTTATCAAACACTAGACTACTATAGTCATTGACAATTGTGCCTTGTGTACTTAACCTATTCCATTGATCCATCCCTCTTTTCTTAGCTAGTAACAAGCATTTATGATGGTTGCTGACCTGGTATGGCTAGGCCACCTTCTCTTGAATTTCTTTTCATTAATTCCCTTGATATTCTGGAACTTTTGTTCTTCCAGATGAATTTTATTATTATTTTTCTATCTCTGTAAAACAATTTTTGGTAGTTTGAGTCATATGACACTGAATAAGTAAATTAATTTAGGTAGAATTGTCATTTTTATCATATTAACTTGGCCTCCCCTTGAGCAACTGATTATTTTTCCAGTTATTTAGATCTGACTTTATTTGTGTGAAAAGTTTTGTAATTGTATTCATGTAGTTTCTGGGTTTGTTTTGACAGTAGACTCCCAAATATTTTATAATGTCTACAGTAAATTTAAATGGAATTTTCCTTTCTACTCTTGCTGTTGGGCTTTGTTAGTAATACATAGAAATGCTAATGATTTATGTGGGTTTATTTTGTATCCTACAATGCTGCTAAGTTTGTTTATCATTTTAAGTAGTTTTTTACTTGATTCTCTAAGTATGTCATCATATCATCTACAAATTGCAATAGTCTTGTTTCTTCTTTGCCTGTTGTAATTCCTTCAATTTCTTTTTCTTCTCTTTTTGCTAAAGCTAACATTTCCAGTACAATATTGAATAACAGTGGTGATAATGGACCTCCTTATTTCACCCCTGATCTTATTGGAAATGCTTCAGCTTATCCCCATTACATTTAATGTTTGGTGATCATTTTAGATAAATATTACTTCTCACTTTTAGGAAAACTCCATTTATTCCTATGCTGTTTTGTGTTTTTAATAGGAATGGGTGTTGCATTTACTCACAAGCTTTTTCTGCATCTATTGAGATAATTATGATTTTTGTTAATTTTTTTATTGATATGGTAAATTATGCTGATAATTTTCCTAATATTGGATCAGTCCTGCATTCCTGGTATAAATCCCACCTGGTCATAATGTATTATCCTTGTGATAAGTTGCTGTAATCTCATTGCTAATATTTAATTTAAAAATTTTCCATCTGTATTTATTAGGGAAATTGGTCCATAATTTTCTTTCTCTGTTTTGGTTCTTTGCAGTTTAGGTAACACTACCATATTGTATCATAAAAAGAATTTGGTAGAACTCCTTCTTTGCCTATTTTTCCAAATAGTTTATAGAGTATTGGAATTCATTAGTTTTTAAATGTTTGTTAGAATTCACTTGTAAATTCATCTGGCCCTGGGAATTTTTCTGAGGGAGTTTTTTGATGGCTTGTTCAACTTCTTTTTCTGAACTGTGGTTATTTAAATATTTTCTTTCCTCTTCTGTTAATGTGGGTAATCTATATTTTTGTAAATATTAGTTCTTTTCCAATCTTATTATCCACACTCTGTTCTTTCTTTCCTCTGTAATCTTCACCTTATAATCAACTTGTTCAATTCTGTGCAATGGTCTATCTTCAAATTCTTTGCACCTTTGTCTTATCAATGTTTATGCCTTTTCAAATCCCAGTCTTGGTTTACCCCCATCATCTACTTTCTCCATTTCTATTTTTGTATTGCTAGGTAGTATTGGAAGAAGTTACATAACTATGATGACTAAATTTATATTATTTAATGTCAGCTGGGTTTTCATTAAAGCAAAGGCAATCCTTCTATTTTCCCAGATTGACTCTCTATCACACTCTTCACAACTTCTATTACAGATCTTTTTTTCCCCTCTCCTTAACCTACCTACCTATACCACCTCTCTATATCACCCCTCAGCACAAGTTCTTGCCTCATACTTTACCTAGAAAAATTGTGGTAACTCAAAAGAAACATGAGATGTGCAAATTTAGAGACATCTCCACTCCAAATGTTCATAAGGACTATTTGTGTCTGACCTGTGATAGAGCCTTCCAAGCTCACATTGGTCTGATCAGCTACAGTCATAGCCACACTGTACCTTGACCCCAATATAGTGATGTCATTTTGATCTTTCTTTGAGAATGAAGGACAGCAACCACCATTGCCTAGAAGTGGAGACCATCAATTGAAATTTCCTTCCCCCCTCAATTATATATTCCTGAATACTTTCAATTTTATAACTCTTTCTTTCTTCATTTATTCTAGTCTTTGACAATGAAGTGACTTGTCCCCCAGTCAAGGCCAACCTCTCTAGTTGTGAGCATCTCCTCCAGGTATTTGTCCATATGAACTTTGCCTCCTCTCACTCCATTCCCAATATCTCTTCATCCACTTGCTCATTTACAACTGCCTACAAACATTTGTAGATCTCACTCATTCTTAAAACAAATCAAATCCTGATTTGACCCTACCATCACCTCAAACTATTGTCCTTTATCTCTTTTCTCTTTCACAGTCAATTTCTAGGGAAAAAAAATCATCCAAAAATCATGCCTCTATATCCTCATCTACCAGTTCTCAAGGTTATGCAATGTAGTTTTATATCCTACTAATTACATGAAACTAGTCTCTCCAGGGCTATGAATGATCTTGTAAGCCCTAAATTCATTAACCATTTTTTTTCTCCTTTACAATTTGGTCCAAATCTTGACTGCTGCAGAATCTGCCACTATTGACTACTCATTCTCTTGACTATTCTCTCTTCCATTTGTTTTCATGAGATTGTCTCTGGTTTTCTGAATTATTTAATCACTCTCTTCAGTCCTCTTTGATGAATTATCATCCTGTTTCCTGGCCATGAGTGTAAAAGTCTCTCTCTCTCTCTCTCTCTCTCTCTCTCTCTCTCTCTCTCTCTTCCTCCCTTCCTCCCTCCCTCCCTCTCGCTCTCATTAGTTCCCATGAGTTTAATGATCACTTCTCTGCAGATGACTCCTCTCTCTTGTGAGTTGCAATGCTGCATCACCAACTACCTGCTGTAAATCTCTGTGTTGATATTCTATAGGCATCACAAACTCAACATATAACTTCTCTAATTCTCTTGCAGAAACCATTATTCTTGTAGTCACTCATATTAAAAAAATTCAGAGTCATCAGTGGTCAAGTCTTTTTTCATATTCAAATAAAATTTATTTAAATAAAACAATATGATCTCATCTTTGTATAGTTCAGAATGTTATCCAAGTCAGTGTCATTCCCAATTTACTACTTTTAGAAAGAAAAAAAGACTCAATTTTTTGGGATGGAAAAGGAAAAAGAGATCAGACATAATATACAGTCTATGCAGCCACATGAGAAATCGTTCTGCCACTTTGCTATTACACAGGTAGTTGGTTCTATCAGCTAAAGTCTAGTGAACTGTATTTGTTTTATGCATATTGAGTTTGTTCTATTATTTTGTGAGAGTTTTTACTCCCTTGAGACAACTGCGTTCATTGGTCAGAATAAATTCCAGCATTTGACACCATTTCCATCAATCACAGACAAGCCAGTATACATGAGTAAGATAATAGAAAGATACAAACAATATCTGGTCTTGTTTATGTATGCTGTTCAGTAATACAGCAGGAAGTTTGAAGAATTCTTTTGAGTTTAAATAACACCAAACTGCCTAGTACCGAAAAGCTTTTTATTCCAAAAGGCATTCTACGTGAAACAACAAGATCTCAAGAAAAAAAGGTCTCTATGCCAGGAAATATCTGGATGGCATCAGTTACAAGTAACAGATACACAAACATTACCATAAAGCTCCCTGGACAGCCAGCTGTTTCTTTCATACTAGTAAATCAGTTCAGTTTCACTTGCAAAACTGAAGCGATCCCACAAAAATTCCTTTAGCAATGAATGATTCTTCACTAAATTTGAAATTTTCTCCATAAGGCTAATGGATTGCCATTTTAAAATTAAACAGCTTTACAAAAGAAAAGGCATCTAGTATGGTCACTTGACGACAATTTATTCCTTTGGCCAAATTATACGTCTGAATTCTCCTGTGTACCTCTTAACATACTGATATGTCTAAAATTGTAAAATTTTTTCTACCTGATGCCATCTATCATCTAATTAGTAATATGCAGCTTTCTCCTGCCCCCAAAGTTTTCCAATTATTTTGTCATTTTTGTACTTTAAAAAAATCTTATTTTTAAATTGAATGCTCCAGGGAGCTACTGAATGCAGCTAGTTCCAATGATTGAATGGTCTGGGATGTAAAACAGAATTAAAATCACACAAAAGTAATGGTGCCCATACTTTGATAACAAGCACCATTGGGCCTCCACAGCAATTTTAATTCTGAAACTCAAAAACTAGTTCCAACCATTTTTCTTTACCTAAAATGCCTTCCAATAACAGATATTGCTACAGATTTAGGCATTTTAGGTAAAGAAAAATGGTTGGAACTAGTTTTTGAGTTCAGAAATATAGACTCAGGTTTTATAATGTGCCTAAATCATAAATATATTTACTCACAAGAATAATAGAAAGGTTGATGGAGTTTTTGGTTCACATCAAGTAAATTACTGAAGGAAAAAAAAATCCTGCCTGTAGGAGCAAGCAGCTAGTAAAATGTCTTTCAATTCCCATTGGTCTTTTTATGAACACATATAGATTGTGGAAATATTGGTATGAAGTAATTATTCTATGGATAATGCATTTTTGTATACCATTTTAGTTCAAATTTTCAGAATTAAAATTGCTCTTGAGGCCCAATGGTGCTTGTTATCAAAGTATGGGCACATTATTTTAGTCTAGTCTACATGACTACAGGACAGTATGTGTAAATCCAAGTGTACTTGAAATTGAGGACAGTCACTGGACACTACACCACAATGGAATCACTTCCTTACCTGTATTTCTCACTCATCCTCCCAATAAGTGACCAGGTCTTATCAATTTTACCTCCACAACATCCCTGGCATACACCATCTTTTCTGCACTCATATGATCACTACCCTAGTTCAAGTCCTCATTATCTCTTACCTACTCTATGGCAATAACCTTTTAATCTGTCTCCTTGCCTCTGGCTTCTTTCCTTTCCAATCCTTCCTTCATCCTTTTACTGATATTTCTAATATATTTGCATTTATTTATTTATTGATATTGATAATTATACTTCTTATTATACTCAAAAATATTTAGTGACTCCCTATTGCCTCTTGGATAAAATCTCTGCTTGGCATTTAAAGCTCTTCATAAACTTTTTCCAAGCTGTATTTTTAGGGTTATCTCACTTTACTTGTTCTTCTAAATTCTAGATACTTCGTATAAAATGATAATTTGCTCTTTCCAATGCGTCACATTTTATCTCTGGAATCCATGCTTTTTGCATAGGTTATTCCCTATGCTGGAAATCATCTGTCTCCTGAATATTGACTTTTTGGTGGAATATTTACTACTAAACCTAGGCCATTCCAGAGCCTAGGAATCTGCTTCTCTCTGAGTAGGAACCAGGAGGGAATTTCGCACTTGCTAGCAGAAACGGAAATGGGAGTAGGATATGTAAACCTATCCAGGTACGCAGAAGGGTAAATCAACCAATCTAGTTAAAGGAGGAGGAAGAGGAGTTTATGAAACACTAGTGATTACCTCTTTTTTTTGTTTCTTTCTTATGCCTTATTTTTGTCTCCTCTTGTGTCTAAAAGAATTCTAGTGGACTTTCATCCTAGAAGAAAAAACGGCTAGCAAATCAAATACAGTATGCACCCAAGGTTAGGATGTGAGATACATACATACATACATATATATGTATATATGTGTATGTGCATACATGTGTGTGTGTGTGTGTGTGTGTGTGTGTGTGTGTGTGTGTGTGTGTGTTCAGTTTCTCTCTAAATAGGGAGAGCAATGCTTCCGTTGACTGATCAGACTGATCAGAGAAAAATTTTCTGGAGAAGGCTTTCAGGGGAACATGCTCTACTCCAATTGTATGCCTGTGATCTAGGACCCAGTTCTGGCCTCTCAGTGGTCTGAGTTGACAGTGGATGACCAGAGAGGTAAGCTCTGCCAAGCTTTCCTACCATGCTCCTGACTACTATGAGAGATGAAGTCTTAGATATTTGTCTTTGAAAAAAGCCTATGAAACTACTCTTCTAGTATACCATCAATATGTACTAAGGGGCTTTGCTAACCTAAGATTAATCCTCACAGACTTCATCTTCAACAGCGCAAACAGATCAGGTTGTTTTTTTTTTTTAATGATTCATTAATGAATGAGGGAATGTGAACAAAATGGTCTCATTGTAAGGTATTAGCCAAAGCTTTCGACCCTTGGCAGAACACACAGAGGAAAAAAATAATTTAAAATTATAATAATAGTAACTGCTATTTATGTAGCATTTTAAAATTTGTAAAATGCTTTATAAAAATAATTTCACCTAAGTCTCATAACAACTCTGAGCTAGGTATGATAGGAATCAACTTCTGAGGTCTATGAGGTAGATACTATAGGTACTTCCTTATCCCTATTTTACAGATAAGGAAACTGAGGCACAAATAAATTAAGTTACATGCTAAGGCTCATGCATCCACTAGGTTTCAAGGGCAAGATTAAACCTAGATCTTCCTGATTCCAAGTCCAGCATTTTATGCACTATAGTATGCACAATAAGTTATAGATTTCAGTGCTTTCTGTCCCTGTCCAGAAGTATGGAGAGGATAATCAACAAAGATGAAATCCATTTGCTGGTTCCATAAAGTATTGATGGCCCCATTTGGATAGGTGATCAGTTACTGGTTTGATTTATAGCACTGTTAAATGAAGCTATTTTTTGGGGGGGGGGGTTCATCTTATGGCCAAATTCTAGTGTTTGTATCCGACAGCTGATGTTTAGGTTCTGTAAGAAGGCATGAGCCTGATAAGTCAGGTATGCACACCTGAAATGCTGACATAGGACAGTAGAATATGTTCATTAATTTTATCAGGGGAGAGAGAGTTGACTATGTATGTAAAAAGAAGTTTCTTGTAGGTTCTGCTTCTAAACTCAAGCACCATGATAAACACAGTTTTTCTTTTAGAACATCAGTCACAGCTTTTAATCATTGATCTGGGACTGAGTACACAGCTGGAATGAAGGTTTTGAAAGGTTAGTTGCATTTTCACATGTTTGTTAACAAGGCTTAACTTGGAATTTAGGAACAAAGAGTAAATATGTTTCCATAAAAGCCCCGCCAACACAGAAGGTACAATTAAACTCACTCCATTATGGGGAGCTTGACTGCTGCCTCCATTAAAGAAATGTGTGATTCGTTCCCCAGAGCTTTCAACTTTCATGTGAATACTAGTCCATAAAGGAAATTGGGCAATTTTGATCAGAGTCTAAAGAAACAGCACAACAGAGAGTTTTAATGGGAAACAAAGAAACAGTCACAATGGTTGAAAGTACCTTTAGGAATTTCCAGCAGATTGCAGCTACCTTGCCTTATTGAGAGGTTGCTCAGAATCATAATCATAGTCTCCTTGTTCACATCTGAAAGGCTGCATGGGTCTGGTTCCAAATTGCTGCTGGATTTATCTATGGGGAGACCAGTGATAAATTTGATGGTGGCCATGTCTATGGGCTATGACTCTCATAGCATTCTCAAGGCAAGTCTAACACCTGCATAGATTGTTGCAATCTCATTGTCCTACTGTTTAAAACACTAGAGACTGGGCCTCTTTTATTGGTGACAAATGGGAGCCACATAAGCACTTTACTAGAGGGACAGGAGGCAGTGTGATTTGCTTATTTGGATCTGTAGCCTTGGTTGTAGTTCTTTGTTCTTGAAGAGGACCAAAATGACATCACTATGTTAGTCAAGTTACAGTTTGTCTGACTCCGACTGATCAGGCCAATATGAGCTTGGAATGTTCTACCACAGGTTGGACACAAATAGTCCATGTGAACATTTAGGGTAGGTTCTCCAAATTTGTGCATCTTGCATATTTTTTTTAGCTACTTCAATTCTGATTTGCCCATACTGCACAACACCTTCTCTTATGTAAGCATGCCATGCTGAGCTGTCCTGTCTGTAGCAGTATCTCCCATGTCACACAATTGATTCCAAAGTTATTAAGAGAGACCTTGAGAGTATCCATGTATCACTTCTTCTGACCATGATGTGAACCCTTGCCCTGTGTGAGTTCGCCATAAAATAGTGTTTCTGGCAGGTGTACGTTTTGCATTCAAACAACATGGCCAGCCCGTTGGAGTTACACTCTCTGAAATAAAGTTTGAATGCTTGGCAGTTTAGTTTGAGAAAGGATCTCAGGACTGGTATCTTATTCTGTCAGGTGATCTTCAGAATATTCCTAAGATAATTCAAATGGAAGTGATTCAGTTTCCTGGCCTGGTGCTGATAGACTGTCCATGTTTCGTAGGCATACAACAATAAGGTCAGCACAACTTCTCTGTAGCCCTTCAGTTTGGTAGTCAGTCTAATACCTCATCTCTCCCACACTTTCCTTTGGAGCCTCCCAAACACTAGCTAGCTCTGGTAATGCGTGTTTTGATGATTAATTCTTGGTAAAAATACATTGAAATCTGGTACTGCTGGGCTACTTTTCTTAATTTTTTTTCATTGATTCACTTGATATTACTGACCTTTTCTTCCTCCAGGTGAATTTTGTTGTTATCTGTAGCCTAGGTTGATTCTGAATTATCTCACCATCACAGACATGTCTTCATGGTAAGTTGGTCCCTCACTCAGGAAAAGGTATCAAGCATATTCAACCAATACAAAATGCCTGGGAGACGGAAGAAGTTAGACACACAGATACACCACAATTGACTCCGGGTTGCTTTCCTAATGGGTCAGCATATCTAATCTGCCACCTACAAGATGAAAGGTATGAAGTCACCTACCCAGATCCAGTGGCATTCTTTACAGTGATCAAAGGGGCCAGAGACAACCCAGGGGGGGTTCCTCTTTGTTAATACCCAAACTCCCAAAAAAAAATAGTATTGTTCAAATTCTGAAATCAATAATGATAGCAGTTGACCTCTGTTCTTTTTAGATAACCTAGTTAAATACCATTCCTATAGGTCAGACATGATAACATTACTCATGAAGCAGCTTTCTCTGACATTGGTTGCTCTGAGCCCATGATGGCTTTTCTTAGTATCTTTTATTATGAATTTGGAAAATATCAGCAAACATGAATATTTCAATATACAAAGAATAAAGAATATTATAAATTAATGAATACGCATTTATTAAAACTGATTACTTGCAATTAATCAATGAACATTTATTAAGTGCCTACTATGTGCCAAGCACTGCTCTAAGCACTTAGACTACAAAAAGAGGCAGAAGACAGTCCTTGCCCTCAAGGAGCTTATGATCCAAGACTAAATGTTGGGGATACACATAGAAGAGCAAGGCAGTCTCTCTGCTCAAGAAATTCACATTTTAGTTGGAGGAAATAACAACTAGAGAAAGTTTTGGCTGCTTGTAAGGTGGGAGGCCCCCATGGTCCTTATGTTGCAGCATCAAATCAGATGATGATTCATTTTCCTCAGTCATTTTCACTAGTAAAACCAATTGCTTTCTGAATTTGAACAATAACAATTGAACATTGTTTTTTACTTTATGGTTTTCAGTGGTCATGGCTGCTGAGAAGACCAGAGGCTGTAGCACCTACAGGGGAAGTTTCCAGATTGTATCTCCACAAGGGTTGCTTCCCTGTACTTATGGCTATAGGGATCAGTCTGGAAATAGAACTAGTGGAGGGTCAGGAAGAGAGAAAGACCCTGTTGTGCTTTCTTTTGCTTATGGCCTCTTGGATATACAGGCCTCTAGGTGGCAGTTGTAGCAGTTGGTGTTGGTAGGGATTGTTGGATATTTTCTCCCACAAGGGTTGCTCATCTGGATGATGGCTACAAAGGCACAGCTGGATAGTGGACTGGGGTGTGGGGATCATTACTATTCTGGGGCTCTTTTGATCAGTGAATTAGATTGTTTCTACTGGGGTCTAATTGAACAATACTAACAAGTACTTCAACAATACTAACAGCTACTGCCATCTCCCATCTCTTTCTCAGGGTGTTTTGATACTTCATTCAGAGTTGCTTGTCCATCATGTTAAGAAGCAGTTGATCAAGAGTTGGTGATGGTAGGGATGGCAGACATCTTCTCTTCAAAGTCTACATGGTAACTGTGTGGTCAGTCCCCTAGGGATACCACAGCAACCTCCTAAAGTGGGTGTAGGTAAGGAGAGCAAGTCAATTACAGCTAAAGAAATTTTTAAACCACCATAAATTAACATAATAGTTACAAAACTATTGTCTCTGTTTTCTTGTCTGATTGTCTATGTTTCCTTCTTAATTTTCTTTTACTCTTTTCTGTGTATTTAAAAATGTTTTATTGATAATCTTTTCTTTTTCTATGTGTGTGTATCATTTGCACTATCCACCAATGTTCAACCTCACCCCCAAATAAAAGCTCTACATATTACCAATAATTACAATTAAGAATAACCATATCTATAAATGTACATCTTATCTTGATTACCTCCGCCAAGTAGTTTAAGGCATGATTCATTACTTGTCTTCTGTGGTCATAAATGATTATTGCACTGATCAAAGTTCTTAAGTGTTTCAAAGTTGTTTTCCTTTATGTTATTGTAGTCATTGTGAAAATTATCCTTCTTTCTGAATCATGCAGATTCATAAGTCTAGTTTCTCTGAATTCACCATTTTTGTCATTACCTATGATACAGTAATGTTCTATTACATTTATTTTCACAGTTTATTCAGTCCTTCCCCAATTGACAGGGATACACTTTGTTTCTAGTAGTTACAAAAAAGAGTTCTGCTACAAGTAAACAAATTTCTCTCTCTCTCTCTCTCTCTCTCTCTCTCTCTCTCTCTCTCTCTCTCTCTCTCTCTCTCTCTCTCCTTTCTTACAAGACCCTTCTTTTCTTCTTTAAGGACCTTATTTTTTTTTTATATATGGGTCTCTTTCTTTCATTTTGTTGGTATATATACTTAGTGGTGGCATTGTTTGGTCAAAGGGTATGCACAGTTTAGTGACTTTATTTTTAGTATAATTCCAAAGCATATTCCAGAATTGCTGGACCAATTCATAGATTCACTAAAAGAGAATTAACAATGCCTATATTCCCAAAGTCCTTTCAACAATTTTTCTTTTTTTTCCAATCATGTTTGCCAATCTGATAGATGTGAGGTTGAACCTCAGAGTCATTTTAATTGCATTTCTCTTATTATTAGCTATTTGGTGTCTTTATCTTATGGTTGTTGAATTTCTTTACATTTATGTTTATCCTTTTTAAGGTACCATGATATTTTATTGTTTCAGTATACCATGATTTCAAGCCATTCTCCAATGCTGGATACATAATTTGTTTCCATTATTTTGCTTTTATAAATAAACTGAGCAAATGGATTTTGGTGCAACTATGTTTTTGTACATATAGTTCTGTTTTTACTGTTTATGAGATTGTATATTGCCACAAAACTTTTCCCCTAGCAAGTTCCCTGCCCAGTATGGCATAGCCCCAAGATGAGCTGCTCCTTTGCCTTCAGAATATATTATTTTGGCCACTATATAGATTTACGACTGGTCTGGATCACTTCAGTTGCTCCTTCAGGCTTTGCTGACTTCTTACCTGGCTCTTCTGCAGCATCCATGAAAATATCTAGAATGGGATTTCATAATTGGACTTCTCTCTGATGGATCATTAGACCTTTGGAGTTCAAGTTACAGTCTTATATAGTCTATCTTGATGATCATTTTCCTAAAACTAAGAATGAAGAAACACATAGCAATGAAGGAATAAAGAGGCTATTTTTTTCATGGTCTCAAGTTGGCCTAAATGGGAAGAATATGGAAGCTTAGAGGCTTCCAGCAATTTTTTTATTGCTCAAGATCAGGAAAAAGAAAGCTCCATTTTTTTCCCCACTGGAGTTTTTGTTTGCACTTCCCATTCTGACTCAGATCCCAGAACTAAAGTGTTTTTTGTTTTTTTTTTCCACTCCATGGTAAGCAGACAGGTAATAGACTTGGAATATTTGAATATGTTCTGAATTAAGGGCAGAAGACATTTATTATGGTCATCATGTTATGAGCACAAAAAGCATGAACCTGGATTTGGGCTGCCTCTTTTTTGGGTTTGCTCTTTCCTGATCTTAGGCAGATAAGTATTTAGGTAGTAAACAAGAAAGTAGATGGTGTAGTCTTTTGGATTTTGTGTTGTCTATAAGAGTGAATACGTCCCATATGCCAATAGTGAGTGGAATCATCTTTGCAGATGTTTTTGTACATTTTGTACATTTTTTTTTTTGTTTTGACTGCAGAGTGGGATTCCCTACTTGCTGTAGTAATCAGGCTAGGGTTGGGTAAGTTGACAATTTTTAGGGCACCTACAAGCCATGACCAAAGTGGAGGGAGTGTTGGTGCATGATTTTCTGTTTGCAGATGATTGTGCACTCCGTGCAGCCTCTGAAGCTGAGATGCAACAAAGTATGGATCAATTCTCTGCTGTCTGTGCTAATTTTGGCCTAATAATTGACATGAAGAAAACACAGGTGCTCCATCAGCCACCACCACACCATCCATATGTGGAACCATCAGTTAGAACAAATGGAGAAGTTTTGAATGCTGTGGATAGGTTCACTTACCTTGGTAGTGTACTTTCCAGGAATGTACACATTGACAAGGTTGATGTACACATTGCTAGAGCTAGCTCAGTATTTGAGAGGCTCCAATGAAAAGTATGGGAGAGAAGAGGTATTAGACTGACTACCAAACTGAAGGTTTACAGAGCTACTATGCTGACCTCATTGCTGTATGCCTGTGAAACATGGACAGTCTACCAGCACCATGCCAGGAAACTGAATCGCTTCATTTGAACTGTCTTAGGAAGATTCTGAAGATCACCTGGCAGGATAAGGTCCCAGACACTGAGGTCCTTGCTTGAACTAAACTGCCAAGCATTCAAACAAGCTGTGCTTCAAAGCATGCAATTCCAATGGGCTGGCCATGTTGTTCAAATGTAAAAGGTACCTTGCCAAAAAGACTATTTTCTGGAGAACTTGCATGAGGCCGGGACCACATGATGGTCAGAAGAAGCGATACAATGACCCTCTCAAGGTCTTTTTTTAAGAATTTTGGATTTGATTGTGCGACATGGGAGACACTGACACAGGACCGCTCAGCATGGCGTGCCCACATGAGAAAGAGTGCTGTGCTGTATAAGCAAAGCAGAATTGAGATAGCACAAAGGAAATGTAGGATGTGCAAATTTGGAGAATCCACCCCAAATGTTCACATGGTCTATCTGTGCCCAATCTGTGATAGAGTATTCTAACCTTGTATTGGTCTGATCAGCCACAGTCAGACATATTGAAACTTGACTCTATAATGGTTATATCATTTTGGTCCTCTTTGAGGACGAAGGACAACAACCAACCAAGATGGTATGGTGGAGTCAGGAAGATCTGAATTCAAATCCTGCCTCAGGTATTTAGTAAATATGTGGCCCAGGGCAAGTCACTTAACTTTTGCTTCCTTCAATTTCCTTATCCATAAAGTGGGCATAATAATAACATCTATTTCACACGGCTATCCTGAGGATTGAATAAATTGTCTACTATATAAAATATTTTGGAAACCCTTATTGGTGATTGAGATGTTAGATATTCTGATATAGAGTAATTGGGATTGAAGGTGACCTTGTGAATTCAAGAGGGCTGGAGGTTCTTGCTGCAAAGAAAAGAGTGATTGATAGTAACAGGGTCAAGCTGGTGGCAGGAAACATCTGCACTAGAGAGAACCAGCATTGACATGAAGTTTGGCCCCACTTGGCTGTTTCACTGGTACTTATGTATCTGAAGTTGTTTGGCCAATGCCAAGCTAAGGCAAAATGTAAAATGCTTCATTAGCAATTCTGCAAACTGTTTTATGTTCTGATGAAGTTTATTTAAGCAGATTGTAGAAGTTATATGTTAAGTTACTCTTCTATGAATATGTTCTTGTTAGTCTTTTATGTTTAGTACATTTTTTTTTTTACAAAAACTTCTTTATTCAAGGGATTTAAACTGAACAGACAATTCTTGAATAAAATGGAAAGTTTCCAACAAATAAAAATAAAAATTCCTTAAGTCACCTTGCACACAACCTGGCGGGGATAAAATTCAAACAGCAACAATTATATATGCCCCACAATTAAACAGTGATGAATCATCAGTCACTCTTGGTGCTTTGTCCATCTACCCAATGTGTTCAGGTTGTCATGGCTTTTGGAGAAAAAACTCAGCTGAAGTTACATTCATCAGAGCACCCAATGGGGTAGTGGTGGTGGTGTCAGCTTGGCTCAAGAAATGAGAGTCACCAGCCTTTTCAAACAGTGTGTTAAATGTCCCTTAAATATCCCAGTGAGAAACAAGAAGGCAACACTATTAGCAAAAAGATGTTAGCAGCTATGTACAGCTTAGAACAGAAGTGGCATGCTCTTTCATTTCTTAGGCTTCTTAGGCAGCGGCTGCTGGAACATCAAGATGTGAGACTCTGGTTCATGGATCATATAATGGAACCATCCCTGACTCTGCTGGACACCAAGTTTCCTCCATTCAGAGTCAGACATCAAGTGAGTCTTAGGGACCAGTTTGGCTGTGTCCTTGGGCAACATGATGCACTGGTACTCAAACTCCTCATCATCATATTTCTCTGAATGGTAAATTTATTTATACAACATATCGACTCCTCCCAGGGGACCTCAGCCTCATGCTGCCAAACACTTCATGGTTAGCTTTTCTTATATATATATAGGAAATGTTGTGAGTGAAATTCGATAAAAGCAGACCGAGGCATGTTCTCTCCAAGCAAGATAACTTTTTTTTAGCAAAGACACTACCTGCCAATAGAATTGATCAATGGCTGCCACAGTTTAGCCAAAGACTCTAATGTAAGGGCTCAATTAATTTTTATAAAGCTAGAACAAAGAACTGAATAGGGTAAGCAAGGAAAAATACAATTGGTTCTAGGGTTTGTGGTATTATGAGATTTTGGACAGCATGACTGGTTACATAATTGAGGTGTGGGGAACAATATGAACAGTTGACTAGCAACAACCCCCTCCTTGCCTCTTGTGACTAAGAGAAATTCATTGTTTGAGTCTACCTGCCAGACTTCTTTGGAAAACAAATCAGACATCCTTGAAGAACAGATCAGTGGTATAAAGATACTCGACCAGTCTTCCTGGTGTCCACCTGGATTCCTGAAGAATAAAAGAATTCCTTGAGGCAAAACTAGACCAGTGATTAGCAAGAGAATTGATTTCTAAACTTAACTGCCAGTTGAATTTCTCAATTAAGTTCTGAATCTTGACTTTGGCAGTTATGGGACAAAATCATTTAGTTAATTTAATGATCAATAAAAATGATACAGAATCAATTTAATCTTTTCAGAATTAATTATGCTTCCTATCCTTGATTTGTATTGCACATTGAGTACCTCTTTATTCTTACCTTTTGGGAGGAGGAGCTAGATGTGAGCTATAAATCAAATCATTACCAAGACATCAGGGTATGAGTCCATTTATTATATTTAGAGGCTAGGCTCTCTAGCACTGAACCCATCTAAACCACATATCTGGTTATAGAGGTACAGAATAGGGAATGGACATAGTATTTGCAGTCTATGGTGACCTAGCTTCAGTTCCTCAAAGTTAGATGTTTGTATTTTAATTTCTCCAATTATTTCTTGCCTTCATTGATTATTCCACCTTATTTATGATTAATATTATTTGTAAGTAGTTTTAATTAACTAATAGTAATTTGTAAGCAGTTCCTGTTTTGCTCCTGACAGTTTGGAGTATAGTTATTTGAATTAATCTGTATTTTTTCCTTTATAGCTGAGCATCTCTTTATACTTAGTAAGACTAAATGGGAATGATGACTGTAGGCAAGACTATATATATATATATATATATTCAGTTTGGCAATAAGATTTTTACAAAACTTCCTTCTGTTCTGCATAATGAGGGCTCTGCATGGCACATGCATTTTTATGAGAACAGATCCTCTTTTCTAAGCATGTAGTTTGCAGTATACCTGAAGAAACTTTTAGAAGGAAAACAGAACAAACAACATTATATAAATCATAATTGATCTCAGAGATGTATATAAACCATACTGTTGCTTACAGTATTACACATGTGGATTCTTCTGGTAGGGGATTCTATTTGTGTTGGATGCCACTGATTTGAGGAGACATGATAGTGAATAGAGGTTTGTACTTGGAATAAAGAAGATCTGGGTTTAAATTCCACCTTAGAAATGACTTGTGTCACCCTGGACAAACCTCAACTTGTCTAGTAACTCCTTATCTCTAAAATGAGGTGGTTGGACTAAGTTACCTCCAAGTTTCTTCCAGTTCTAAATCCATGATCCTATATGATGTATTGTCCTATATAACATATAATGTTATCATGTATGATTCTATGATCTTCTCCCTTTCATGGTTAAACTCCTTGAGAAGGCCATCTACATTTGGTACTTCCACTTCCTCTTATTGTTTTCTTAACTCCTTTTAGTCTGACTTCCAATCCCATTCATTCAAATGAAACTTTTTTTCCCCAGGGTTACCAATGACCTCTTAATTGTCAAGGTTTGTGACCTATTCTGAATCCTCATTCTTCTTAACTTCTCTGCAGTCTTTGACACTGTTGATCACCTTTGTTTCTCTGGGTTTTCATGACACTGCTCTCTTCTGATTCGCTCCCAACCTTGGTCTCCTTTATTGAATCCAGGCCTGCTAACCATAGCTGTCCTCTATGGCTCTCTTCTCCCTCTATACTATTTTTCTTTGTGATCTTATCAATTACCACTTCTATGCCGATAACTCTCAGGTTTACTAACTTCTTTCCTACTATTAAGTCTTTTATCTTCAGCTATTGGAAAGAGATAAAAGAACAATAAAAATGGCCTATATATACAAACATATTTATAACAGTTATTTTTGTGGTGGCAAAGACTTGAAAAAGAGGGAGATGTTCATCAATTGGGGAATGGCTGAAGAAGTTATGGTATACGATTGTGAGAGAATACTGTTGTGCTACAAGGAAGGATGAAGAGGATGTTTTTAGAATAAACTTGGAAAGACACATGAATTAATGCTGTGAAAGACTTAGCCACTGTAATCAACACATAATCATTAGAATAACATAGGACTCATGATGAAAAATGCAATCCACATCCAGATAGAGAACTGATAGATGCTGAATGTTTATTTTCCTTTTCTCTTTCTTTCTTTATTTTGTTTTTCTGTTTCTTCCTCACCCCCACCTCCACCAACATCGATAGCATGGAAATATGTTTTGCATAACTTCATATGCATAATAGGTATCATATTGTTTGCTTTCTCAATGGGTAGGGCAGGGCATGGAATGAGGAAAAGAAACTTGGAACTGAAAATAAAAATTAAAAAAATTAATAATTGTACAAATTCTTTAAAAAAAGAAAATATTCCAAAACTTATTTATTAGATTATTTTGAACTCTGTGTTTCATAGACATCTTAAACTGAGCTCATTATCTTTCCTCCTAAATTCTCAACTTTCCTAACTATTCTATTACTGTTGAAAACACTAGCATCCTTGCATCCAAGATCACAATTGAGCTGTCTCCTGGACTTCTTCTCTCCCATCTCCCATATCCAATCTGTCAATTCTACCTTTACAACATCTTTCTTATACATCCCTTTCTTTCCTCTGATACTTCTACTATCCCAGTACAGGCTCTCTCATCACATCAGAATTGGACAATTTATCATAGTCTGCTGGTGGGTCTGTCTGCCACAAGTTTCCCTACTCCAGGTCATTCTGCTGTCCTGGCTTACTGCCCTCTACTAGTTAAAAGGCATTGCATTTTTTCTTGCCATCCTCTTGCCAATTTCCTGTCATTCTTGATGGTGCCTATTCCCTGTACCATTTTCTCAGGCTAGATGAGGAATTTCTAGCATCCTACAGTCTCTTGGTTGTTCATCTTGGTTGGTTCTTCTGAAAAGAACTCCAGAGTTCTCTTCTCCTTTCTTTCTGACCTTTCCTTTCTTATTTTTTGCCTCCACTAATTAAGAGATCTATGAATCTCCTTGCATACCTTCCAGAGGACACCATTTTTTTAAAACAAAAAAGTTAATAGTTACTTAAATAGAGGAGAAGAACCCAATACCTGCTAGAATAATTGGTGAACATCAAGGGTGGAACCTAGATCTTCCTTCTCTGAGCTCAGTATTATATCCATTGAGCTCAGCTGCTTTGTACATAACAGCATATATAGCACTCTGGCAAATGTAGCTCCCCACGGACATCTGAGTGGGTAATTTAGTCCAACGACAGCAATTTTCTGTTACAATCTCTCCTTTTTGATAGGTTACTCATCCCAATACATTCAATCTGGTTCTGTGTTGAAGTCTATGGCAAGAATGTACTCAGAGGGATCAATCTATTCAAAAAACAACAACAAGCAAGCTGGTCCTGTTTCCCTTAGCTCTGGACACAGGTATGACAGGAAGGAGATACTCTGTTCAACCAGTGTGCAAAGCAATTTTCTCATTTGGGGGAATAGTAATAGTACCTGCTTCACAGGATTGTTGTGAGGATCAATTAAGATGGTATATGCAAATTAATGCTTTAAAATGGTAAAATATTAAATACATATAAGACGATGATGGTAACGATGGATGATTGTAATAAGCTTCGAGTTAGCCCTAAGCAAAATTAGGAAGCAAATGAAGTTTACCTTTAGTTTTCTACTGCTGTCAAATTTAATTTGAGCACAACATAGCATCTTAGAGGAAGAGGAAAAGCATTTAGAGTACTTTTCTTATCAGAAAAAAACCAGAGGTTTGGACTTGAAAGTTTTAACCTGGGTTTTTTATATTTAAAAATATTTTGATAACTGTATTTCAAATGAATTGGTTTCCTTTATAATCCTATACATTTTATTTTATACATTTAAAAACATTCTAAAACAAGGTCAAAAGTTCCAACAGATTGCCAAACTGGTCCCTGGCACAAAAATGTTAAGTACCTCTGGTATGATCTCAAGACAACTCCATTCCAGCTTTACTTCCATTTAGTTAAGTTTACAGTACCATATAGATCTGAAAGGGATCTTATAAGCCTTCTTATCTAACCCCATAAATTTATAGATATGGAAACTGAGACACAGATGAGTGAAGTGATTTGACTAAGGTTAAAATATGGCAAATGGAAAATATGGTAAATAGAAGAGCTAGGGTTTGAACCCAAGGTCTCTGACTCCAAATTCATTATTATTTCCACTGTATTACATTTCTCCCTCTTAATTCATTCCAATTCAATATTCAGTTAATAAGTGCCCTTTATAACTGTCATTGTAATAGTTATTTGAAATATAGAGGCAGAAATAAAGCAGTTTCTGGGTCTAAGAATCTTACATTCTATTTGATTGATAAAAATAGTTAATAATGTTAATAGTGGTTTGTACAAGTTATTTCATTTAATAAAGCATCATGATCATTGGTAGGTGCTATTATTAAGTATGTATAAGATGTTTATGTAGCTTATCTGAATTTATGGACTCAGTGGGTACACTGGTAGATATGAGGTTTGTTCCACCTTTGCAGAGAGTAAGAGAATGGCCATGCTTGCACCTTCAACATGCTAGCTGAGAGGAGTATAGGAAAGTTCTGGGGTAACTGAGGATGGATATTCTCTCTTTTGAGTATTGTGCTAGAATTATAGCTATCTGTCATTCCTCAAGTATCTCTAGTTTAAAGGTAGGAGTCTGAGTTCAGAAGGAAAGTTGCTTCCTTGATAATTCTTAAGAAGAAGAATAGCTTCCCTAGTTAAAACACACCAATTTCGTTCCCATCAAATAGTAGTTATACAAAAGACCATTACACATAGTGAATCATGGGCAGATCCATTTTCCTATAAAAACAGCAAATTGAAATTGGAAGAGTTTTATAGATCAGAATGTACCAGGAAATATGCAAGAGTAAATGAGCCCTTCATCTGAATATACGATATAATCTATGCTCAAACCAGGAGAATGATTTTACCAAAGAGAATTCCTCTCTCAGCAACATTTAGAATTTAGGCTCTAGAAGTTAAGAATATAACGGGGCCAGCTTCCAACCATGCCCAGAGCTTGGAAGGCTACAGTCTACCATTCAAAGTCTTTCTCAACCATCAATGAGAAGGTCCTTTTCTTCCAAGTGTCTCTCCCAAGAGTCTATGAAAAAAACAAAGGAAATTGAATCACTGAAACTGAATCACTCTCATCATTCTCTCAGCTAATCAAGAATCACTCATACCTCTACACAGAATATTCAGAAGCTAACAAAACCACCCAGGCTAGGATGGAAGCGGGGTTTCATATGCTAGCTCTCTCTAAGATTATCATTCCATGAGCAGAGATATTTTTGGCCTAGGAGGCCTCAGCATCCCTAAACCATACCACACAGGCTCCACTCCTGCTTTTTTTGACTAATAGAAGAGTGGTTCTGGAGATGATCATGTAATTGGTATAAGAAGAAAGGAAACATACCGAATAATTGAATTTACTGGATGGATGTGTTGTAAAAGCTTCATGCTATGGTGAAAACCAAATGTGAGCCTTTTGGGGAAATCTGGAAAGAGTGTGACTTTCAGTTTTTAAGGAAATAGGACTAGGCTAGGATAGAGCTCTCCTATGACATCAGCCTAGTAGGGAACAATATCCTAGTAGGCTGTGTGCAAACAGACTAACTGAAGAGGGGGTTGGTTGATTTATTTCTCAGCACTTGTGAATTGAGAATGGCAGATGGCAATGGGATTCCTACTAAACCCAGATTAAAAGAAAAAGTATTTTAAATCAAAGCTAACTCCTAAATAATACCAGATCTTGTCCTTTGGTGGCTGAGAGATGGCACGAGGCAAGTCCTCTGCCTTGGTCTTTTTATCTTATTCTGTTGATTTTTTGGGGGAACATTTCTATAGAGACTCTTCCTGAAACTATTATGGGGTTTTAAAGAAAGTTTCCTTAATTGAGTTCTCAATGATTGTTTAGAAACAGGATAAGAGACATTGGAAAATATTTCTATACAAAATTCAAAATATGGTAGGGATAATGGAGTAGAAATCTTATGAAACCTTTTACGTCACTGCTTCCAAGGGAAACAGAGGCAGTGTAGCAAAGAATGTTAGACTAGTAGTCAGACTGATCTTAATAATGTGATTATTTAGTAAGTGTGTTTAATTAATGCCTTTGCTTTTCTTCCTTCAGACCTTTCTTTTCCTTCTTTGAGTTTTTCCTGTCCACACGTACTCCTTGCTCATATTCCCTCTGTGTAATTTATAGCTCATTGGTGACCCTAATAGAAGATAGACAGAGGAAAGGAGAACTAAATAAAGTTCATGTCAATCAATTTTATTGCCCTTTAGAGGATATTGTAAAGGTACTTCAGAGGGCAGTGTAACTATTAGCTGACATATATTCTAAGAGTTGTCAATAGATTTTAATGACTACTGCTTTCCCTGCTCTCCATAATCACAGATAAATAGAATTTTTCTGCTTTTCCCAACAGCATCAAATAGACCTGAGACAGCAATAAATAGGAGAGGGAACAGTGGGAGTGGAGATGACTGTGATAGGCAGCAGTGGAGATGAAGTCAAGGACAGCATCTATCTGGGACTCAGACCTGCTCAGAGCTATTCCAATAGCAATGCAAGGGTGCCCTCTTTTCTGTCTTGGTGAAGTGTGGATCGAATTATGAGGAAGGCCATTTTCTACAGGTTCCAGCAGCAACATAAGACAGTATTCCCTCCAATATCTCTTCAGCTCATGAGTACCACTTCCTAACCCAGAAATTTCCCTTTTTTAGTAAAACAGTAACAGGAGTGTGTATGGGGGTGGAGAGGGGCATGGGATTGTTTTCCATTGATTTATGAGTGATTAAGAATGAATTTTTTTATGGCATTGATTTTCCTGCTATGTGTTTTATTGGTATTTCTCAATGAAATGCTTCAAAATTTGATTTCTAATGATTTGTGTGTTAGGGCAATAGAGTCTGCATTCTATGAGGGTTAGAGATGAATATGTTCCCCATCTATGTTCCAGTCTTCTTACACCTTACTCCCCTCCATGACTTCCATGATCCAGAGACACTGGCCTCATGTTATTCAACATACATGACACTCATCTCTCCACTCTTAATATTTTCCCTGGCTGTTCCCTGTGCTTGGAAGGCTTCCATCCTCATCTCCACCCCCTGGCTTCCTTCAAGGCTTAGTTGAAGTTCTATTCTTCTTTAAGAAGCCTTTCCCAGTCTTTGTTAATCTTTGTGCCTTCCCTCTGAGACTACCCCCAATTCATCCTGCATGGATCTGGTTTGTACTTAGTTGTACTTAATCTTCCCCATTAGATTGTGAATTCTTTCAAGGTGGAGACTGTTTTTTGCCTTTCTTTGCCCAGTGTTTAGCACGGTGCCTGACACATAGTAGGTGTTTAATACATAGTTGTTTGCATATTGTCTTCCCTATTAGATTGTGAGTTCCTGGAAGTCAGGGAATGTTTTTGTCTTTCTTTTTATCCCCAGTGCTTAGCACAGTATTGGATATACAACAGGTGCTTAATATATGATTCTTGACCTAACTTGACTATAAGGACTATCATGGTTTGCTGCTTTCTGCTAGTTAAAGGGGAGGAGACATATAGTTTTTTTCTCTTTTCAATCCTCTTGCCCATTTTCTGTCAGTCTTGATGATACCATGTTCTTTTAGCTTAATAAATGCTAATTAATTGATTGACAGAGAATCCATGCACAGATGGAGTGGGAAACACTTTGTTTCCCTTGGTACCTAACATGACAATTACTTAATAAATGTTTTTGATGTATTTTCATATTTAATCCTTAAAGGTATATGACTAAGCTATTATAATGACAGCTAGCATTTACACCACATTTTTAGGTTTATAAAATTGATCCTCACAATAACCCTGGGAGTTAGATGTCAATATTCTTCCCCTTTTATGGATGAAGAAACTGAGACAGAGGTTACATGACTTACTCTGAGTCACACAACTAGCAAGTATATAAGGCTGAATTTGGACCCTGGTCTTTTTGATTCTAGGTCCAGCACTCTATCTACTCTTCTGCCTAGCTGCCTTATTCCAAAAGTATACCCACATTAAAATAACTCCTGGTTTATCCTCCCTCATATCACTGCTAGATTTTCTTCTGGGATCTCCTGACCCATATTGTAGAGGTAAAGCCTCCTTGTATGGATTTAGGAATCCATTCTTCTCTATCAAACATATAGGAGGGATATCCCTCTTTCTCATGATATCCCCCATGATGCCTGAATGCAGCAAATAGTTGCTTCATAGGGGATGTTCCCCAGAATTTTTTCAAATATTTAAATCCCATATGAGATTGTTTTGAGTGGTAATCAAAACTCTTTTTAAACCTTGAAGTGTTATATGTAAGTTTATATCTACATGTATATCATATATGTACACATATACACACATATCTGTATTCATATATAAATATATTAATCCTTCTAGAGATATGAATTATAACTATGATATAATGATGACTATCTCATAATCTGTAAGTAAAATCAGTTAAATGGGCACAATTTGTTGGAATAATGAAAGTGTTGAAATAAAGGAAGAAATAACATCATTTACTTTATATGGTCATTGGCTGCAGTTCAAATGTCCTTTTACAGCTTACCTGAGCTCCCAGAATCAAAGGAGATGTCCCAAGCAGTTCAAGAAACATGCCATGTAATGGCAAAATGGAGAGATAGAAGAGAAAGGGCCCATTCTGTTAGCCTTCTATTTAGTTCACTGATTTCAGAAGCAAGCCTACTTCTAGTACACAGCAAAAGATTGTTATGCTGCCCTGGTGCTGCAATTATGTTGTGATATTTTGAGACTTTGTGGGAGAAGTAGATGCATTACCCCTACAGAGTTGGAAAAGTACCTTCTCATGTTTGGCATTAACTCCCTGCTGTCTAAGTTTCGATTCATTTTTCTAACAGCATTTTTCATGAGAATTTCCTTTGCTGAAAAGTTCAAGCAGGACCACATTCTAGGAATCAAATTATGTCCATTGGAGGAATCTCTGATTGCTCTAGCAATGGTTCTCCTTTGCATGTTTGGTACTTCTGTGCCATATGAGCCAAATGTCTCATATAAGCCAGTGTTTTTAAGCTCTGATTTTAAATACCAGAAAATGAACTATACAGATACAAATTATGTTCCTAATGCTTCTTACCCAGTGACTGGCAGTATATTTCACTAATCCTTCAATATAAGCTACAAGAATACATATATCTATATAATATATATTTACATACATATATTCCTTTCATGATTTTGTCCATGTTTTGCTCTCCCATTCATTTACCTAATACTTACTAAGCACTTATTATTAATACCATATTGAGTGCTGGTAGAAATATAAAGAGGAATAAGATGAAGTTTCTTCCTCCATAGTCTTAGTAACAGGTATTTTTCATCCCTGCTACAGGATGTCCAGAAAACTGCACTAATGTATCAATACAAATATCTAGGATAAACACTTCAGATGGGCAATGGGTTGGGACTAGAAGTGAATAGAAGAGTATATTGGTTCAGACTTGGAAATTGTGTTCAGGGTTGCTGTTTATCCTTTGTCCTCAAAGAGGACCAGTGACATCACAAAGGTAATGTTTAATTGGATTTAAATGAGGCAGAGCTGGACAGTCATCAGCCTCACTCTGTCCTCCAGAGTCATCAAAGTCTAGTAACAAGGCATAAGTCAAGATGACAGGCAATGGCCCAGGATGCAGGTGGGTGACTTTGGCCTTTCTAAATTGCCTTGGGGAATTGGTCAGTGTTTTTTAACAATCCCAAGCTATTCTCTGAGCAAAGGTTCACATTTTAAACACAAATATTCTCTCAGTCTTACTATATAGTTATAATCCTGGCATAGCATAGTCAGGAGAAATCAAAAGGGTATATAATTGAGGATATATAAGATTGGAAAGGGTCATGTGAGGAGAGCAATTACAGAAAGACAGAACTATCACTTCACTGGTATCCACAAAATGTCAAAGGACCTCGAACTGGGTCTCCAGTATGTTGAGTGAATCTTTTCTGGAGTATTTATGAGAGAATATGGAAATGAATCATATAGGAAAAGATGGGTTTTGATTTGCTTGGTCTGACTATTTCACTATATTATCAATAAACTACATAGCCAGCATGATGTTGATCTGTCTAAAACATGGATCTTGAGTAAAGTAATCAATTGATAAACATTTATTAAGTACCTACTATGTTCCAGGCACTGTGCTAAACACTGGGGATACAAAGACAGTTACTGTTCTCAAGGAGTTTATAATCTATTATCATTAGCAACAGTGACAACAAAACCAGGCAAACATTATTGGAAATGAATAGAGGTCAGGGGCAATATGGACAAAAGGAATGAGATCCAAATGAGAAAATCCTGGATTAAGAGAGCTGAGTACGGCAAAGCTTCTTCATCCCTAGTCTGTTCATTTTTCCTTCCTCCCTCCCTCCCTCCCTCCTTCCCTCCCTCCTTTCCTTCCTTCCTTCCTTCCTTCCTTCCTTCCTTCCTTCCTTCCTTCCTTCCTTCCTTCCTTCTTTTGATCTCTCTTTGTCTCTCTGTATTACATGGCTATTTTACTAAGCCCAATTATAGGTGGTTGTTCTTGTTCAGTCATCTGACTCTTTGTGAACCCATTTGGCATTTTTTTTGGCAAATATACTGCAGTGGTTTGCCATTTTCTTCTCTAGCTTATTTTATAGATAATGAACTGAGGCAAACAGGGTTAAGTGACTTGCCCAGGGTCACATAGGCAGTGTCTGAGGCCATATTTGAACTCATAAAGATGAGTCTTCCTGATTCCAAGCCCAGCTTCTATTCAATGTACCACTTAGCTGCCCCTCTAATTGTAGAAGAGTATATATTGCATCCAGTTGAATGTACATAGTTATGTGACACGAGTGAGTTCGGAAGAGTGAAACAAATGGAGTCAATTTTCATTTCTAGCACTGCCTAAGCTACCTATTTACTCCTCTGGTTGTCACAAGTCAGTAGATCTGGGTTCAAACTGGAGCTCTCCCACTAACTCTCCATGTGATCTTGAACAGGCAAGTCATTTCCTGAGTTTAGTTTCTTTACCTATAAATTGAAGGAGGTGGGATTGGATGATCTCTGAGGTCCTTCCTAGCTTTAAACCTCATGATTCTTTTGTGAAATTCATTAAAAAAGAGGCCATTCAGAGAGAGCTGTAACTGGTGAAATGGACCCATGAACACCTCTTTCTTAAGTAGAACTATGTGCCTTTTATTACTTAAAGCTGCCTGTTTCATGTATTAGGCCTCATTAATGGGTAAACCCACAGGCCTGTTCCTGAACATCTGCCTTCCTCCTCTGTTCCAGTTCACAACTGAATACTCCCTAGGTGAAGATACAGGGTTGGAGTTTCTACTTTATTGAATCCTCAGGAATCAGAAATAGGAGTAAATATCCTGGAAGTAGCACTGTGGTTTAGCCTTCATTCACTGTGTCCTTAGCCCAGGAAAATGAGATCATTTGACAGAAATCCAGGTGAGGTTGAAATTCAACTCTTTCCCCAGGTTTCTGTGAGCCTTTGGTAAAGTCCATTAACCTTTCTGTGACAATTTCTCCAGTACTTTGAAGATCTTAATCACAGTTATCCTTTTCAAAATAAATGAGATGTCATTTTTATAAGACTTTAGGCTAGATGGGATGAATCAAATTCAATATGTAACTATTAATATTGTACTTAAAAATAATGGATGCTATCCTTTAGAACTTCTTTCTTGATAGCTTTCCTCTTTCATTCAAATTTAACAAGCACTTATTGAGTTCCTACTGTGTGTAGGGTACTTTGCCAAGAGCTTGGACACAAAGAATGAAAAGTAGTTCATAGGAACTAGCTTTCTGATTGGTGGAGGGGAGAGGAAGAAGAGGAAAATACAACATAAGACAGGCAGTTTAAAGAGGTAGCAACTAAGGAAATCAGGAGAGACTCCCTGTAGGAATTGACTGTTGAATTGAGGCCTCCTCCCCCAAGTTTTTACAAAGTGCCACTTACTTTGAATAATTATTGCCCCCATTAAGCCCCTGGAATGTGACACTTTTCCCTATACCATCTTGCTTTCTGGGGGCAATGGACTCATATTTAGCACTATTTCTACAAAGCATTGGTCCCACTCAGTTCAAGTCCAAATAAAACATTGCTTCTCTTAGCTACCACTGATCTGAGTCCTAAACGTTGCCCTTTGGTCCTTGGGACCTCAATACTGTACTGGCTGACTTCAAAACCTGACATATTTTTCAAAATTCACAGGGCTGGATCCTTCAATCTCTTTCATCTGAAATGAAAGACTGAAGGAGACAAAGATCTCAGGCCCATATTCATTAGCCACATGTCAGTTGAGGGAAAGTCCCAAGACTTCTGCTCTTACAGCATTTTCTGCTTTCACTGGAACAACACATGTTAGGAAGAAGTTGGAGATAATTGAGCCTTCTAAGTATAATGGGAAGACTGGCTAATGAGGATCAATTCTGATACATTCTAGAGGGTTGGTGAGCTTACTTTTGGCCATGATTGACTGAAGGGTTGGCACTGTGATAATCAAGAATCTGATAATTAGTTAAGAAGTCAGAGCTGAGGTTGCATACAAATGCTTCATCTAAATGTTCTCTCCCTCTCATCTCTGGTAGCTTTTGAGTGAGGAGGACTGCTGTGAGCATCCAGGTGGGGAGGGGAATGGCAGCAGAAAGCTTTATTTCTCCCTCCACATGTATCTATGAACAAATGGTACCTATTTCTTTTGTTTCTGTTCTTTTCTGATATTAGGTGAGTGAATATCCAGAGATGGAATGCATCAGGTTACAACCATGTGATCTTAGAAAGGTCAGAAGAGTCATCAGAAGAGCATTAACAGGCAGAGTTAGGAGCAGAGGTCACCATAGTCAGTAGTAATAGTTGAGAGTTGAGGGGGCCAGCCATGAGGAAAAGCCAGCTTTGATACAACCTGGCGCAAGATTGAACCATCAGCCATGATACTCCTGAGAGGGAAAAAAGACTATTAGGATTGCAAGTTACCCTTTCACCTCAGGTGTCCTCTGCACATATCACTGACTACATTTATCCTTTAAGTCTTGGCCCGCTGTCCTAAGTACTTGAATATGCATGAAGGGACAGTGAACCAGTGGTTTGGGGAATATTTTTGAAAGTTTTGTGCTTGCTAAACTTTCTCAGTCAATATCCCCTTGTAAAAGCCAGCTGATGTTAAGTGCTTGATCAGTATTGGGGGAGCACAATGAATAGGGGTTTATGAGGGATAATATTAGAGACCCAACCCCTCAGAATCACTCCTGGAATCTTGAAGGGAGGAGTAGTTAGCTGCCTTTGGATGACCCAACTTGCCAGCGTAAGAGTGAACTTAGGATGGATGCCACTTAGGGTTCTAAAAGGCAGAAGTGAGGAGACAGTGCATTCCAGTTACTGCCTTTTCCACTAGCTGTTCTGCTTGGTTCTGACTCTACCATCATCATATCCCATACTGGGCACCTGTTAGTATACCTTACCTCCTCACTTTTCTGCTTCCTTTTGTGTATTGTCTTTCCACATTATACTGTAAGTTTCTTGAGATCAGAGACTGTCTTCCTTTTTCATGTTTCTATCACCAGTGCTTAGCACAGAGCCTGCCCCAAAATATGTACTTAATAAATCTTTATTGTATTGAATTGTCTATACATAAGCATGGGGACAGGATATTAAATGTTCTTTGAGTAATATCAAGCAGGCTGATTTGACTGGAATGTAGTGCATAAGTGGGGTCGTATGGGATAAGCCCAGAAAAATGAGAAAGACAGGCTGTAAATGGCTTTGAATGCCAAACAATAGCTAAAGGCAATAGGGAGCTACTGGAGCTCCTTGAATAAAGGAAAGATATGGTTATCTGTACTTTAAGAAGATTCTATTTGTAACTCTGTGAAAGATTGGAGATGGGAGATCATAAAAGTAGGGAAACTAATTTGGGGTCTATTGCAATAGTGTAGATGAGAGGGGATGATGACCTGGACTTGGTCAATGTCTATGTTTGTAGGGAGGATGGAATGAAGGAGGGTATGGAGGTAGAACTGTGCAGACTTGGTTACTGCTTGGACAGGGAAGATGAAAGATTGTGAAGTGTTGGAGATAAACCTTGATGAATGCTGATAAGAACTCAAACATTTCTTGAGCTCTTATAACTCAAAGGACCTTCAAATACTACTTACTTCCATCCCCTTATTTTGTAGATGACAAAACTAAGGATCGGAGAGGGGAAATGATTTGCCCAAAGTCATATAAAAGATTTGTAATATTTATAAGTGATATGAAATTCTTGGAATGTGACTGGATGCATTTGATACTTTCTCACATAGCTTCTGATGTCACCTACTGTATTGTTTTTTTTTTAAACTGAACTATGAACCACTTTCTCTGCTAAACACTCTTTTATGCTATGCTGTCATGTCTTGGTTCTTTGCTGAATTTCAGTTGACGAATTTACCTGGCACAAACAAGATGATTTATGTAAGGTGCTTTGCAAATGTTCAAGCACCATATATGTCAGATGTCATTATTAATATTATTGTTAATCTTGTTCTCATTATGTTTGATGGAAGTCAGACAGAAACGACACTGCAAAAACTCTATGCTTCTATTATTGTTTTATATTTAATGTCCTTCAGACTATTTCACAAGTAGATGAAAGTTTTTTGTAATTGAATTAAAGTATTGAAATGTACGCTTACCTTCCGTAGGTTCACTGAAAACATGGCAAAAACAACTTCAGTACTAGACAGGACAATGAAAATGATGTAGGTTCCTTATTGCACAATGTGTCCCTATATTCTGAAAGCTTTTTATTCCATTTAGTTAGGAGATTATAATAAAAATATTAACATAACATTTATATAACATTTATGTTAAATTTATATAACAATTAAATAAAAATATATGCGCACTATACGTATACACATAATGTGTTTATGTTATATGTACAATTTCTATTATTTGATCTTAACAATAGTAAGTAAAGTAGGTACTATTGTTATCATCACCATTTTAAAAGATGATGCTATTACTTTCACCATTTTTAATGAGAGACTTGTTCGGGATAGCACAGCTAGTAACTGTCTAAGGCAAGATTCGTATTTAATAGTTACTAACTTTATTTGCTGAACCAACTATTAAAAATGCCATTAGGAAGTTTTGTGACTAAATGTTATTTCTGGTCAGTCATGGAAAAAAGTTTCATCTGACATAATTGATTGGTGACAATTCAGTTTATTGGTTGAATTATCAAGAATATTTTTGATATCTTTATTGTCAAATGAGAATTTATCATTTGTTAATTTATGAAAAATATGAAGTTTCTGGTGAAAACTCATCTCTAGCTTGTGCCTTATTAAATTTTTGTAATTTTCAGTGAAATGTTTCCCAGTTTTTCCCATTTAATACCAAAATTGGTGTTGATTAATATTTCTGGCCTGCTCAAGGATAACCTTCTTACAACTTCTTATGGGAGTGTTCTGGTTCTGAATTATTCTCATATAACTATGACTATAACTATATATACACACACACACACACACACACACACACACACACACATCTATAAAATTTGTTGTATAAATAAGTCAGAATGCCCTTTTCATTTGTTGTATGCTTCTTTGCTGACATATTGTTTAAATTCCTGTAGATCCTACCTTTGAATGATAATGATAGTGAAGAAGAAGATGATGATGGTTATTATCTTCTGGTTCTGTGCTGAGTTGCTCCTGCCATTTACTGATTTCATGATGCAGTTTTAGCTATAATGTTCTTATTCCTCACAGGGCAATTTTAACAGCTCTTTTTGTGCACTTAGCCTAGAACATTAGGGCTATTCTAGATAATTTGTGGTTCAGACCCATAAACACACTCATCTAGCCAGCAAAATCCTTGACTCTTAGGTCAAGTCTGTAAACCTTTACTTTTCTACTTAAAACTCTTTCCAATATGCCTTATATTTGGATTAGAGTAATACAATTCTTTCTAATTTTCAATATGCAACTGACTGCCAGCAATGGGAAAATGCAAATTACTTCCAAGTGGGCATTTAGGAAGGCTGGTGGTGGGGTAGGATAGAGTTGGTAATCTTTGGCTTGTATTCTTCCTAGCAGCAAAATTGATGCTCTCTTACATAAAATGAGGAATACCCAGAGAGCTTAAATCACTTGCCTAAGTCCATGAGATAGTATCAGGTAATTAATAATACTTCTACTAATGATAATAATAATTGTAGCTATCATTTACATAGAGCCTACTATGTGCCAGATACTGTGCTAAGAGTTTTAAAATTATTATCTCATTTAATCCTCACACCTGGGAGATAGGTGCTATTATTATCCTCATTTCATAGATGAGGAAACTGAGGGCAACAGAGGTTAAATGACTTGCTGAGCTAGTAAATCTCCTAAACCAGCTTGAACTCAAGACTTCTTGACCCCAGAGCTGGTGATCTAGCTACTGTGTCACCTAGCTGCCTTCAATGTCTTCACTGTAAGCCCAGTGTTCTTTGCTCAGCAAACCTTTCCTTAACCTATGATGTTTCATGATTCAGCATATGACCCATATATACATGCATACATACATACATACACACACTAATCCTTCCAAAACCAAAATTTTGTAACTACTGAGTACTGTGCCACCCAGAGATGACTCCAGCCTCTCCAACTCATAACTAGATGCATTTGATATTGACTCGTGTTACTCGTTGGTATCCCTTTCCTTGTATTGCTTTTTAATGCTTCTAGAGTTTCATATCTACACAGTATTTGCCTTTTTTTTTTTTCACACACCTGTCATTCTCTTCTACCACTCTAGGTATAAAACAGGAGGAGTTAGCTAACTTAAAAGTGACTCTGCCATTTAGAGGCCAAAGAAGAAAAGGGGAGTTCACTGGACACTCTGGTTAAATGTACTGGAGACTGGCAGAAAGAAGCTGTGGTGCTGGGTACAACAGTTCATTGAAATGTAGGCTTCATTATGCAGCTTATGGCTGCTGCCTGTCAACCTCTCTCTTAGATCACCTTACACCATCGGCTCATTTTCACTTAGATATTCCTTGTAAATTAGTATAACGATTTTGCCATTAGTTTTAGTGCTTTGAACTGCAAATCCTATCAAAAGTAGAAAGGAAATGGCTGTAAACACACAGTTTTAGTGTTGTCCTTTGAACTGATCAATAAGAAGTCAAAATGAGTTTGGTTCATCTTTAGATTTGAGTCTTGTGGTTACAACTTTTTAAACTGATTAGGAATAATCTGAGCTTCTTTTGGTTCATCTGAATGTTCTGACTAACCTTGGAAGAACTGTTGCCTTTTTCTTAAGAGAAGGGACAACCTGCCTTCTCTACCAGAAGGACTTAGTTTTCCAGAATAGCAATCAAGAGTTCTCTTGTTCCCCTGGGGTAATCTCTGTCAGAGTTTGCTGTGACCAAAAGTAGTAACAGGGCACACTTATTTCTGTCTGATCTGATAGACTTCATCTCCAGGGAATCTTGTGTACTTTGGGATGCTCAGGGCACCTCTGGAGAGTTTTGGTGCTGCAGTGAGATGCGACTCAGAATCTACATTTCCTCTTCCTTTGTATTAAATGTTTACTCAAAATGGGAGAACACTTTTGGCCCACCTAGGGGAGCTTGGGTTTGGGAGAAATATTCTCAAAATAAGAGATCATTGATGATGGGATTTCAGAGCTGTACTTCAGACATGATTTTATCCAATTTGCCTTACAGTTAGGGGACACTAATGCACAGAGGTGAAATGATTTTTCCAAAGTTATATAGCTAGTGGCAGAGGTATTGTCAGAACACAGATTCACATTGTATGTATGTCCTTGGATGGTTTAGGATTTTCTTTGCAGTACAGGCATCCCTTTTGTCCCTTCTTACTTCCTTTCTTCCTATTCTCCCTTCCCATACCACTTCCCACTCTTGATTTTTGATTTTCGTTTAAGTTGACAAAAACCCATTAATTACATGATTATTATGTGAAAGGGACTGTGCTAAATGCTAAGATTATCAATATAAGCAGAAAGAAAGATAATCTTTGCCCGTACGGAGCTTACATTGTAATTGGAGAAGACAAAACATAAAGTTGAAAAGGATGGGGAGGGAGAGGGAGTACCTGAGAAGGGATATGGAGAGAAAGGCTGGTAAATCAATAGTATGTGTGTTCGTCCTTCGTTGCTGAAGAAGACCATGCCATCAGAGAAATGATGACACGACTTGCACTTGACTTTGTTTTGAGTGAGGGAAGGCTGTGAAGGTCACCAGCCTCCCTTCTCCTCCAGAGCCATCTGGATCCAGTGACCAGATATTCATCAGGATGACTGGAGATGACCCAGGATGAGGCAATTGGGGTTAAGTGACTTGCCCAAGGTCACACAATTAGTGAGTGTCAAGTGTATGAGGTGAAATTTGAACTCAGGTCCTCCTGACTCCTGCACTGTTGCTCTATCCACTGTACCACCTAGCCTAGAGTGAAATGAAGACATGACTGTCCTAGACATCTTCCTTCAAGTAGAGCATCTAGAAACCAGCCATACCTGGCACATAGTAAACACTATATAAATATTAGCTATTGTTATTACTATTATTGTTAGTTAGAAGAAGATGGCACAGAATAGAAGATATTTTCAGGGTGAGTAGTTTAGAGGTGATGATAGAGAAAATCCAGAAGTCAGGAGTATAATTTTAGGTGGCTATTAAGACCAGGAAGGAATTTATACATTTTATACAATTTGTGCATTGAGACTGGAAGCACCAAAGCTGATATTGTTCATGCTAAAAACACATATCCAGAAAACAGTAAGGTCACACTGACAATTATGAAGTTGTCACTATCAAATAATGTAAATCAAGCTGGTCACTGTTGGAGATCTCTGAGTCAATCAGGATTTGAAAGGGTGTGAGAGGCCATCTAGTCCAACCCTATATACATAAAATGGATCCCCCTTTACAATATACCCTACAAGTTGTCATCCCATCTTTGCTTGAAGTTTTCCCAAGGTAGTTTTGGAATGGGTTTGATTATGAAGCAGTTTTCCTTTCAAGAAGTCTACACTGGCCTCTTTGTAGTTGCTGCATTTTGCTCCTAATCTGTTCTCTGGGACCAAGCAGAATATATCTGACTTCTTTTCCATGTGAAGATGCTTCACTACATAGAGACAATTTTTAAGATTCTTTCTCACTCACTCCTTTCTTCTGCAGGTTAAATATTCCTGTTTCATTCAACCAATCCTTGTATGAAATGAACTTTAAGTCCTTAACCATTCTGATGCTTGGATGCAACATGTAGATAGGGACTGAATCTGTAATTTTATTAATCTAGAGAATTTCTAGATTAGAAATTCCTCTCCTAATTCAGTTTAACATTTTCTCTGAATGTTATAGATTTAGAGAGTTTTCTAAGAGCACCAAGAAGTTAAGTGATTTGCATAAACAATAGAACAAAAACTATTAAACACATCTATTAGTCGTTTCAAGCAGCTACTAGGTCTTGACCTCTGTACTAGGCACTGGGAATGCAAAAACAAAAATTCTCTCTAATGGTGGAGAAAACAAGGAGATATATCAACATGTAGAATAAATATAAAGAATAAATACAAATAAATTCAAAATTAAATACAAGGTAGTTTAGGATAGAGTTCATTAGCTCCATGTAGAAATTGATACTTGAGCCACATCAATGTTATATTAACAAACGTTATTGACTGGCAACCATCTGAGATCTAGGGTTTGGTAGTGGAAATGCACATAAAACATAATTCTAATAAATCTCCCTTTCATAGCATTCTAGTCCAGGCTTAACTAAGGTTAGTCCAATGTTTAGGCTCCAGATTGGAAAGAAATAGGACGCTTGAGGACTATAAAATAATTAGCAAAGAGGAGTTTACTCAGTCATAAAAAAAGATCAATAAAGATGCATTAATTCAGGTGGACACAGGTACATTCCAATTCACTCCACTGGTAGCTCATCTGTATTATTTTCATTGAAGCTAAAATACGAACAGGGTTAGACAAACAGAAATTGAAATTAATTTAGTTCCTTGAAGCCTCTGTGGTCACTTGTAGATGATGATGACAATGATGATGATGGTGATGATGATGATATTGATGATCATGACAATATTCATGATGAAGATGATAGGTGGTACTGTGGATGGAGTGATAGAACTGAAATTAGGAACATCTGAGTTCAAAATTGGCCCCAACACTCAATGTAGATGTAGACATCTTAATATGAAGCCAGGTGTCTTGAATACTAGTCCAGGTGAGTGAAGAAGAGCTGTTATCTACTGTCTATAGAAACTGTCTTGTCTGCACTGAACTTTGAGGAATTTGCCTTGCTTGTTTGGGGAAAGTTACTCATTCTCATATGGAGATCTTATGGGATATTGTGACCTGGGAGTAGGGAAATAAATAGAATAAAAGTTTGAGTTTAGATTCCTTGTCCTTTGGGATGGATCTTCAGGACCCCTTTGATGAATATATGATCTTAGGAAGACAGATAAAATTTAAAATGCTTTCCTACAGAATGAATAGTGTATTCACTCTTAAGAAAACTCTCCATGTCGTTTGCTGACCATTTTTATGTCTTATTTTTTCCACTTTTCAAAACTGGATCTGGAGCTGGGTAAGCTTCCATAAATTTGGCTTTATAAAAGTCTCATACAATGCTTTGACAGAGAATGAACAACATGATCTAGTTCCAGACCTTCACTTTAAAGCTGAGGAAACTGCATTGGGTGAATGAGAGTAGATGTTAATTGATCACATAGCTGTTTAAGGGTAGAATTGGGACTAATGTTTTTTTTCCCCCACTAACTCACTTTGCCAATTGCTTCAATATTTCGAAGGATTTGGTGTGGGAAATCTATCTACCAATGTAGCTTATAGCTCCCTCCATGCCTTGGTTGATAATATCTTGCTTTGTCTTCAAAAACGTCATCACTTGATGACCAGCCTCCTGGTGATGAACCTTTCCACACCGAATAAGCTAGTTCTTAGAAAATAGATGCAGTTCCATGACCATCACTGAGCCCAACTTGAATGCTTTCCTATCAGAACTTGTATTCCCTGAATATATTCAGGGAAACCTTAATGTCACCAGAGAGAGGCTTTAGTAATGACTCAGTAAATAAAGGAATAATGGCAATTTGCTCCTTCTCTCTGTTCTGGCTTCTCTTTCCCATTGGTCACTTTACTGTTTGCTAGTAGCTCCCTCAGAGTGCAAGTAGAGGACAAAGAAGACCATCTAGCTGCCAAATCACGTATGGACTTTCATTGTAACTTAGCTGTTTTGTGTTGAGTAAAGCTTAATAGATATTTTTTTTGATGAAGGTATTCATTCCTTCATTACCTCTGAACACCAAGTCCTTCTTGATTACTCATTGACTGTGATTGTATTACGGGATGGAAAAGATTCACTTTTAGAAGCAGAGCCAAAGGACTTTTTCATTGAGAGGACCTCTAGACTACTCTGAAAGACCTTCTTTGCTTCTGTCAAGTCAACTCACTGAATAACTACTTCTTTTTCTCCCAGTTTCCTAAGTTCTGGGCTTGCATGGGCTGTGTTTAGTCTTTAGTCTTAGTCTCAAACCTAATGTCTTTAATTTGTTTTGCAAATTTCTTCTGAGAAACCCTAGAATAAACTTTGAATATAGCTCATGTCTAAGTTTCAACAAAAGTCTGCCAAAGGGTTCTTAACTCATAAGCAAACATTCAAGGAAACAATGCCCATAGGAGGTACAATACAACTTTTCTTCTACTTTCCAGACTATAAAAGACACCCACAAATGTTACAATTCTTTTTCCTCTACAGTGGATCCAAATCTTTATCCTTAAGCCTCTTCCTGAAACTTTATCCTCTAAAACCTTTGACACTGTCATCCTTTTCTCCTAGATACCTTCTCTCTAAGTTTTTGTGTTATCTCTCTCCTAGTTCTCCTCCTAAGGATCTGACTGATTCTTCTTATCTCCTTTGCTGGATTTTCATCTATGTCATGACCACTAATTGTAGATATTCCACAGGGTTCTGTCTTGGGCCTTCTTCTCTTTCCCCTCTATACAATTTCACTTGGGGACCTTATCAGTTCCCATGGATTAAATTATTTTCTCTATGTTGATGATTTTCACATCTACTTATCTGTCTCTAACTTTTCTGATGATCTTCAGTCTCACATTTCCAACTGCCTTTTAGACATTTTGAATTGAATATCCTGTAGACATCTTAACATGTCCAAAGCTGAATCTTTCCCCCCAAAATGGTCCTTTCATCCTAACTTTCTTGTTACTGTTGAGGATACTACCATCTTTCCAGTCACCCAGGCTTGCAACCTAGGCATCATCCTTGAGTCCTCACTACTCCCAAGCCCCATCTAATCTGTTGTCAGGTCTGTCGATTTTACCTTTATAACACCTCTCTCATGTTCCCCCCTTCTCTTCTCTAACATTATTATCACCTTCATCAGAACTCCAACACTTCATGCCTTCATTATTACAAAAGATATAAGTCTCTCTCCACTCCAGTCCATTCTCCACTTCTCTGCAAAAGTGAACTTTCTAAATCACAGGTCTGATAATGTTACATGCTCCCCCTGCTCCCTCTACTCAAAAAACTCCGTTGGCTCCCTATGTATCACCTCTAGGATCAAATACAAAACCATCAGTTTGGTATTTAAAATCATTTATAACTTGACACCCTTCCTCCCACAACTTTTTAATGTTCTTACATCTTTTCCTCTCCCACACTTTATGATCTTGTGACACTGGCCTCTTTGCTGTTCCTTGAACAAGGCAAACTATTTCCCAGTTTTCCCTGGCCTGTCTTCTATGTCTGGAATGCTCTCTCTCCTCATCTTTGTTTCCTGGATTCCCTGGTTTCCTTCAAGACTCAGTTAAAATTCCACCTTCTACAGGAAGATTTTACTGATCTCCCTTAATTCTATATCACAATTTATCTTATCTATATCTTGTGTGTGCATACCTTTTTTTTTTTTTGCATGTTTTCTCCCTCATTAGCCTATGAGATCCTTAAGAGCAGAGACTGTATTTGGACTTTCTTTGCCTCACCAACCTTGAGCATAGTGCTTGGCACATAGTAGGGCACTTAATAAATGCTTGTTCACTGACTGATAAAGTCCACAGACTGCTACATATATCCAGACTGGTGGTACTGTTCTGAGGCTTGCAGTTAGGTTGCTATGTAGACAGTCCTCTGATACTCTGGTATGCCCCACTTTCTCCTAGAGATCGCTATAAGCATTTAGTCTTACGGTACTACTTTGGGAGGGGGAGGGGGTTGGATACTTCCTGCAAAGAAAATGGGCTCATTAGAGAGACAATTCCCCTTCCTGTATAAATAGTCCATAGTAAATACATAGAATAAGTGACTGCTCTTCCAGCAGCTGGGGGCCATGATGCCACTTTCCCCAGGAGACTAGTGTTGCCTAGCATCTAATCCTTTTCTCTTTCTAGTCTAGACCAATGGCTTTCATTTGACTAAGACAATGGAAATGTTTGGAAACTACTCTTTCTCTTAATTCAATGCTTAATTCCAGAATGCAGGGCTCTGGAACTCTCTGCTTCAAGTGAGCTGTTAGCAGCTTCTGATGGGACAGGTTGTAGATATCCACAGGCTGTTTCATCTAGAGACTCAGGTCTACTCTTTATTTCTGCTGAGCTCTGGCCAAAAAGGGCCAAGTCTGCAACTGATTCCCCCTTTTGGGGCCTAGAACAATGGGTAGCTATTATCCACGCATTGTGGTATTATAATTAATGATTGGGTTGCACCAGGTAAGACAACCTAAAACTAATGTTTATAAAGGTAAGAATGTCCCAATGAGGTATTGCCGTAGGACAAGAATTACTGCAGGCTTGAACTCATTTGAACTGTTCTATGCTTTGGTTTGACTGTAAAATGGGATCATCTATTCTCTTGTATTTTCATCTGTAGTTTGCTAGTGATCCAAAAGACCTCTTAAAACCACTAAGTGGCTTTTTAAATAGAGAATGGAGACTCAGATTAATTGGTGCCTCCCAGGGCTATTATGGTCAAGTCCTTTAGGAGTCCTCTAAGGAAAGTGCTTTAGGGAATTGTTAGATATTATCAGGATTCCTCTAACCTCCCTTAGAAACTTTGCTTATCTGCTTGTTTCCATCTCATTCCAGAGGTGAGATAGCTGCTTTTCAGCCCACAGTGGGTGACAGGTACAGTCTCTTTAATATCACTTTTGCCATCACTGGTACTAAATCTCACTGGCAAACCACTATCACTGAAGGACCATTTGGGATTACTCTCGTCCTCATATTTATCTCAAAAAATATAGTAGGTAAAATTACACACTAAAAATTTCCACTCTTATCCAGGTCAGGTATTGATCAAATTTACATTGTCTTTTGTGGTTTCAAAATACTTTATAAATATTATGGATGGTATGGGGGAAACAACTCCTGCTACTCAATCTTTTTGATGGAGGAAGAAGGTGGTTTGGTTGACAGATCTTTATCAATCTGGAGGTAATTGCTTTCAATCAGAGGACCAGGGTTTGAATCCTGGTTCTCATTTATTACCTATGAGACCTCTGGCAAGCCATTTCATCTCTCTGTGTCTCAGTTTCCTCATCTATAATTAGCATTCATGTCTCTTCTGTATAGCTCTGGTAATAAGCATGGCTGAGTGTAGACAAAGTCAAGTGGGAGTAATGGGGAAAGCCATGGAGGGGGATTTAAAGTGAAGAATGACTGAAAAAGATGGAGGATATCGAAGAAATGGTACTCAAGCTCTTGGTGGACTGTGCGTCCCCCTTTCTCTCTGCTTGCTAGGATTTTGGTGGTTAGGCAGTGTGTGGGTGTGTGTCTAGTATTAAGGGGAGGGAGATAATAGAAACTAAAGCACTTGATAGAAGGATAAGAAGGGACTTTAAGATTGGGGAATGTAAATATGACTTCTTGGAAACAAAACTTATACTTAATGCAACTTTATTTGTTCAATATATTCTGCTTTGGGGAGATCCCCAGGATACTCTGAGTTCCAGCAGAACCAGGGTAAAACCAATCTATCCTCATGTTTGTGAGTGAAAGCATCCAACTAGGAAGGATGGAAAACTGAATTTCTTGGCTTTTGCTTTGTCTGTTTTGTGAGTGCTTGGTCCAGAGATTATAAGGGTCAAAGGCTAGGACTGTGCCTCTTGGGTGCATGAGTATTAATTTGTGATGACTTATTTCTACCATTTGGGTGAAGGAATTTATATGGGTATGTACCTTGTAAGTAACGTTAAATGAAGCACATGGAGATAAAGGATGAATGAGAGTGGTTAGTAGACTCAGAACCCAGGAGATTTGGGAGGTGAATGCAGATACAAAGCACAGACTGGTACCATCCAGCAGCAGCAGACGAACTTGGTAGCTACCTCAGACTGCCCTCTGGTGATAGATCATGCTCATTACACTTAAATGAGAGACTTCAAAGGGCCCTTCAAATTTAAAGATGTGACATAGAGTACAGATAATATCATCTCATTTTATAGATGAGGAAACTGGGGCTCAGAGGGATTAAGTGACTTATCTAAGGTCACATAGCTAGTAAGGAGCAGGGCCACTCTGGAACTTAGGTCTCTTTACTCTAATAGCCATGTTCTTTTTATAGCTTCATTCATCCTCTCTGATCTGTTCTACTTATTACTAGCGCTTTGAATTTTGTAAAATGGCTAGCTGAGATAAAGATGGAAGTCTGTGGTTCAGGGAGCAGGCTTAATGATTTGCTTTATCTAGCGATCAGAAGTTTGTGGTTGATTCAAAGTATATTAGGTGATCAAGTGGTGTCCAACGTTATAAAAGAAGGGCCCATACAAGATTTGTGCTCCTTTTTGTGAGCTGCTGTCATACTCCAAGAATGATAGATACAGGAAGAACCTTAGAGCGTATCTATTCCTCTTCCCTCATTTTATACAGGAGTTAGTTGAGACCATGAGAGTGAACATGATAATTAAAAAGGGTTTCATATACATCATCTCCTTTATGAATCACAATAATCCTGTGAAGTAGGTTGGGTGTGTGATTGTGATTTTGTGGCAAGGAAGGGAAGCAGAGAGGTGTAGCAATGCTCTGGATTTAATCTTCCAACACTGATCCCCTCCTCCTATCCCTCAAACAAACGCTAATGGGTCAGGCTCCCACAGCAGGGCTGGTCACATCTTTCTCTCAGAGTTCTAAGGTACCCTATAAGGATGTAGAAGGTGTCATTTGCTAATGTTATCAGCTCAAACCCCATTCTAGGATGTTGCTTCTTCTGTTAGATGATAGTAATAAGCCCCCAAATACTAATTTAATCAATTAGACCAATTAACTTTTGCAAAGGAATATTGTCTTTGAAGTTTTAGTTAGAAGAAAAATACAAGAACCTTCCCCGTAATACTTGGGGGCACACTTTCCCTTACACCATTTTGCCTTCTCAAAGCAAAAGCAGTTTCTATGTAACATTTGTCCCATCAAATTTGGCATAAATGTGGAATTGAATGGATGTAGCTTTCTATTGGCTTCCTTTGCTCTGTGCTGGGCCAAATAGGCCCTTTGGGACTTTGCTTTCAAAAAAATCTGCATGGACTCTGGCTCCTGGACTTCTGGTGGCTCACCTTTCTAGTCTTTCAAATCTTACAAGATCATTGATGTTTCTAATTCCTTCACCTAAAATAGGAAAGAACAAATATAAAGAGGAGAAGAATAGAGGCCTATATTCACAGAGCACATGTCAAACCTTGGATGAGGAGAACCTGAGGTCTCTTCCTCTCTGGAGGTTTACAGCATTCAAGAGTATCTTTTGGTTAGTTAGTGCCAATTCCAGCTCCATTGCTAGGCAAAAGGGCTCTTTTTTCTCTATATGGTTAGTAGACTAGATATAGTATCAGCTCATGCACCAAACCAAGGAGTAGGCTCTTCTATTACAAGTCATCACACCTTTTCAGAAGCAGGCTCCCCAGTGTCTTCCCCATGGAAGTTGTAACAGCCCAGTATGCTGTGCCTCCAAGACCCCTGGTATGGAGAGGATGGGACTTTTCCAAGGGTATGCAACTATAAAGAGTAACAAAGTTAGAACAAGAATGCAAGTTTCCTGATTCCCAAGATCATGGTTCTTTCTGTTCCATCATATCTGTTCCAGATACATTGAACTAACTGTAAATCGTAAAGCCAAGTAGGACTTCACTAGGGATACACCACTCTAAGACAATTAATGTCCTTGGTTTACACCAGAAGCAAAAAGGTAGCATTTGTAATTTCTTGGGAGCAAATAGCTGTAGAATATACCCAGTCTTCAACTGGGGGCAGGTGCTAGTTGCGAATCAGTTGAGCCTAAGGGATAGCTTTTACTTTTCTTTTTATTTCTATGGTTCTGGCTCATCCATGCAATATTAGCACTGCCCTGATTTGCATCTTAATGCTTGGGTTGTTGGGCTCACTAACAACAACACAGTGAAGGGAATGAGTCTGGGACCAAGTGCCATCCAGTGTTATGCAGCTTAATTTACCAGTGCCTTCTGGGACAATTTAACATCACAGTTACTTAGGTTACTTAAATCAGCTGTTCCGGACCATTGCTCCTGGTCTTTTGAATCTTTAGGTCTGTAGTTTATGTCTTGGAATCCTGGACAAATGGGTATAATAGAGGTGAACACCTGTCAGGGAGCTAGTCTCCCCCTGGTTTGAGGGGTTCAGAACCAACTCTCTTCCCACAATGTGCTCATGTCTGCATCTTAGTCTTTTCAGTTAAAATGCACACACTCCTAGGAGTTATACTTCAAGTTGTTCTGAGTCAGTGAGGCTTTGGTGTAAATTAAATGATTGGCTTCCTCCCAAATAACTGGCAGTATAGAGAAGGCTTTATTAGGGGAAGGAGGATGAAAAATTACAGACCCCTGAAACTGCCCAGGGAGAAGGAGAGTATGGAAGGTAGACGATACCAAAAATTACCTTTCTTTGCTTTTTGCTCATGGTAAGTTCTGCCCTCTGCGTAGAAATTGGGAGAAAAGTTCTGGAAAACCTACATTTCTTTCTTTCTCTAGAAAGATCTCATCCCTAGCAAAAGACATGGGCCTGTCTTTGGGTCCATGAGTAACTTCTGTTACTTATTACTCTTTTGTGAAAGCAGAAAGTGGTTTGATTAATAGATTATTATCAATTTTGAGGTAGAAATCCAGTGATTTTGCTCTTCATCCTGTCATGGTCAACATTTAAAAAAATTATTTAGATGAACACCTAGATGGCATATTTTATCAAGTTTATGGCTTATGTAATGGTAATATGTATATGTTAGACTCAACAGTCATAGTCCTTCATTTATTCTATAAGAAGTCACTCATCTGAAGACCTTAGGGGTGCATGGAAGTATGTAATTGCTGCTGCCAATCGAAGATTCAGAAGGGAAAGGCAGTCTCACTCTCAATCTCCTCCTATCTGTGGGTTCCTTTCCTGCTTCTATGCCCATGTTTCTCCTATCCTTAAAAAAACAAACAAAAAAACCTCCTCCTCACTTGATGACTGTCTCTTATGCCTAGAATGCTCTCCCTCCTTACCTTTGCCTCTTAAAGTATCTGTTTTTCTCAGAGATTGCTCAAATGCTGCTTTTTGCAGGTGGTCTTTCTTGCTCTGCCGGTTGCTAGAGACTTCTCCTCTAAGTTTAGCTTCAATTTATTGTGCATGTATCTTGTATTTATCTATTTATCTGCATGTTGTGTCCTCATTAGAATTTATTTTTCCTGAAGGTAGGGCTTTTTTTTTGTATCTTAGTGGTTTAGCATAGTGCCTGACACGTAATAACCCCTTAATACATGTTTGTAAATTGATTGAATGCCTAGTTAAGAAAATAGCAGCTGAGAACTGGATTTATATTTCTGAACTGTGCCTTAAAAATCTAGGAATAATAGGGTTTTTACCCAGGGATAGCATGTATCTAATGATGGCTGGGAAAAAATATGTATGTACATATGTATGTATATGTATATATGCACATAAATAAATATGTGCATGTGTACATGCATATGTACACACAGAGACACATATGTACATATACATACACACATGTGTATACATATACATACACACATGTGTATACATGTACATGTGTGTGAGTGTGTGCAGGTATTTCACCTGGAGATTTATGTGCAGGTCACTTAACTTCTCCTCAAATGTAAAACAAGAGGTTTGATCTGGATGACTTCTAAGGGGTCATTCAGTTCCAGATCTATGATCCTATGACCTCTCTGAGAATGAGTCCCCAATCAATATCTCAAGCTCTATCCTGTCTGCTAAGCTCCAATGGTACTGTAATTGAGCATCCAGAATATGGAGAAATAATTCAGCTACAGGACGACCAGTATAAAAACACAAGTCAGTTTCTCATAGAGACTGGACTGGCTAAGGACGGCCAGCTGAAGGTCATGTGTTTTAAGTGCTTGTGGCTCACTGAAACTTAAGTGAAGATTTCCTTGCATTGAGTAGATCAATTGCCTTCTGTCCCTTGTCACAAGTTTAGAATCTCATAGGTTGTATAATGTAACTATTTGGAGTCTGCTGCTGTTTCACTTGGACTAATAACTCATTCAATGTAATAAAGTGAAAAGAACCTCCCCCCCCCCCCAAATGTAAGGTGCAATTTTTTAAACTCCCTATTGGACATCTTTCCCTAGGTGAATCAGTGATTCGTTAAATTCAATAAGTCTACCCTTTCAGATAACCTTATGATTCCTCATTCTACCAATTTCTGTTCATTTTCTTATTTGCTGAACTATGAAATAATAGTGTCATTTCCCTGTATCCTGTCACTTATTCATTTTTAGTTTTTCTTCCATTTACTCTTATCCTTTTCTGTTGCCATCACCCAGGTTCAACCCTTTGACACCTTGTGCCTAGAACGTTGTAATACCTATTAATGAACTATATTTTCATTGCTTTCAGATTCTTCTTCCCTCCATTGTGTTGTATATTCTGCTGCCATGTTAATTATCCTAAAACATAGTTCTGATCATTCCTTCCTTTGCTTAAAATATTTCAAAAACTTTTCAGCAGAGAGCTATTTTCTGTGTTCAAACCCTCCAAAATCTGGCTGTAGCCTACTATAGTATCCTCTCTGGGATCATTCCCTCAGCTAGGCACATATGCTCATAGGTTAGGTTCCTAGAGCGTTGGCTATCTATTATTCCCCTCAGAGTGCTAGCAATAACCCTCAGGATCTGGGTTTCTAAATACTATTGGTGTTTTTACTGAGAAAGGGTGGTATGACTAGTTGATACAAAATACTCCTACCATAATGGTGTGCATTCTCCCCTTGAACACATGAGGTCCCTGGAGGAGAGTGGGTTCAAATGTTTTAGTACAAAAGAACCGTGTGGCAAAAGAATACCTCCCAACTTCCTGGCCCTGGAAAGCCTTTACCCTATTTGTGGGAGATACACATAAGGTTCTCCTTAGAAGCCTAGGTAAGCTGCTTAGCCAAGTTCCTATGATTTGTGCCTTTCTAGAGTCCATAGCTGTCCTTCTCTGGTACAAGGGATCATGTTCCTTGACTCTCCTGCCATCCTCAGGTGACTATCTCTCCTGATCCATTGCCAGTCTGATGACTATTATTACTGCCATCATTTAATTCTGACCCCATTTTGGATCATCATAAGACCTCCGAATCTCCCAAACTGCCAGGGTCATCTGGATACTTCCATCTCAAAATATTCATTCCCCTATAATTAAGAAAGAACAATTAAAAAAATAGAAGAAAGTCACGTGATTATAGCTGCCACCAGTTAAACAAGACACCAGGCAATCCTTTTTCTCACCTATCTTTTAGAAGGCAACTGAAAGTACTCCTGTTTCATCTTAAGAGTTATTGGGGTATATATAAGTTGTTCAGGGAGAACTAGCACCTCTGTTGTGTGGACTTACCACGGGGCTGCTCATATACCTTTGGTGTCCATCTGTCACCCTGGGAGAGAAGAAGTATCAGGTTGCCTACCAAACTTAAGGACTACAGAGCCATTGCGTTCACCTCATTGTTGTATGCCTGTGAAACCTGGACATATAACAGCACCCTGCCAGAAAAATGAACCACTTACATTTGAATTGTCTTAGGAAGATTCTGAAGATCACCTAGCAAGATAAGCTACTGCATACTGAAGTCCTCTCTCAAGCTGAATGGCTGCCAAGCATTTAAATTCTACTGTAGAGAGTACAACTCTGATGTCCTGGCCATGTTCGAATGCCAAAAGTACATCTGTCTAAAAGACTATTTTATGAGATACTTGCACAAGGCAAGCACTCACATGGAAGTCAGAATAAATGGCACAAAGACAGTCTCAAGGTCTCTCTGAAGAACTTTAGATTAATTGTAAGACATGGGAGACGCTGGCATGGTGTGTCTATATCAGAGAAGCTGAGCAAATTCTGGAGAACAAATGAGATACCCAAATCTTGAGACATCTCCATCCCAAATGTTCAAATGGACTATTTGTACCTGGACTCTGGTAGAGTCTTCCCAGCTTATTTTGGACTGATCAGCCACAGCTGAGCATAGCGAACCTTGACCCCAACATTGTGATGTCATTTTGGTGCTCGTTGAGTATGAAGTATGAACAACAACTTCATCATGGTCATAAAGGAAAGAGAGTGATGAAGGGCTGGGCTTGCCCAGATCAGCGACTCTTGTATCATCAGTTCTCTTCTGGCTCTGCAGTCCCTTAGAAGGCTTCATCCTCACACAATATATACCCCTGAGACAGGGGATGTCCGTGCATGAGCATGCATCACAGATTGGCCCACATAGTCCATCTGTGCTTCACTGCCTGGGGTTCAGAGTCCAGAAGCATTGACATCCCAGCTCAGCATAAGTAGGGCAAAAAACAAATGCAAAGACATCCATTCCAGCTAGCATTACTTTGAAATTCTGTTTCACTGGGGGCAGTAATTAAATATCGGTTACTAACGTCAGTCTTTGGTAGGGGGAAATTGCTGGCTTTATTACAGCGAACAAAGTTATTCTGCAGTGACAGACTGTAAAGGGGAGTAGGGAGTTATATATCTTGTAACTGAACTGACATGGTCCCAGTGGGCCTTGGGCCTGTTGAGTTCTTTCCCTTGAAAAGAAGTTTTTTTGTGATTCTCTTTAGTGTACTCTCAGCTAATGAGGGATGATTCATTTGTGTGTTTCCCCAGAAATGGTTTCAAAAGTGCCCTGTATCTTGTCAACCTGGCATGTGAAGAAAAGTAATTTAAGTACTAGGGATAAGCAAGGATTATGGAAATCAGTGAAGCTCTCACTGTCTTGGCTGCACCTGATCATGGTGTGTCTGAAACTTCTGAATTAGGTCTTTCCCTTTGCCTTGCCCCAAGTGCAGTCCTACTTTGGAGACCATGGTCTTTGACCAAACCTTTCCAGTCTTGTGTCCTACTATCCATTACATGAACCTTATGCTTCAGCCAGGCAATACTATTGCCATTCCCCAAATACATCATGTGTTAACTAATCTTTGGTTATATATTTCACTCCGTTGTTGTTTACTCTCCCATCTTTGCTTGGTGAAATCCTATTTACTTTCCAAGGTCCAGCTCAAATTTCACTTCTCTTAACATACCTCTCCTGGTAGCTTTGACCAAAGTTATTCTTATTTTTTCCTCCTATAGCCACTCATTTCTGCAGTGTCAGGAGAAAGAGAGATTAGTGTCTAAGGAGGAGTTGGGAGCGATCTATTTTATAACTGATATGACATGATCCCAGTAGGCCTAAGCTTGGGCCTTTCTTGTTCTTTTCCTTGAGTATAAATTTTCTGCTATCCTCTATAGAGTACCTTCAGTTGATGAGGCATGGTTTGTTGGTTTGTGAGTGTGTATGTCTGTTTTCCCAGGAATGGTTCCAAAAGTGGCCCCTATCTCAGGGGCCTTGGGTGTCAAGGGAAGCAAACCAATTATACACCCAGAGCTAAGTAGGAACCACAGGAATGAATCAGTGTTGCTCTGAATGTCTTTCACATTCAGACTGTTATGTGCATGTGCATGAAATTTCTGAATGGGGGCTTCCTCTAAGTTAGGTGTACTTCAAAGATCTTGGCCTCCAACACTACCTTTCTAACCTGAGGTTTCATGGCCTGTAGCATGCATCACTAATCATTGCTGCATTGCATTGTAAATATTTTTACATCTATCTTCTCAATCCTACTAGACAGTAAATTACTTGAGAGCAAGGAGTATGTCTTGTATGTATAATGGGTAGGGTAAAGAAATGTGTAAAAGACTGGGGAGTGTGCCTTGGGGAAGGCATGATGGCACCTAATGGAAATGTTTGGCTCTCCAATCTAAAGTAAGCACCAACATTCCATAACTGGTTCCCATCAGCTTTGCAATGAAGAAGAACCTTTTTGATTGGCTTAGTAACCACAATCGGGTTACTTTCAAAAAGCACAAGTCAACCAGGGCCTTGTTTTTGGCTTAAGCTTTTTCTTACCTGACTGCATTTTGTCAAGACAGACAATGCTTTAAAGGGAGAAGGTCTTCCCCATCTGAGGCTTAAACATGTTCTCTGAAAAGAGATCTTTGTCCTTTCTTGTTTTAGGTAAAGGAGATTGGAGATATCTGTGACCTTGTGAGCTTTGAAAGGACAGAAGGATTTTCCGGGATCCAGAAGGTGAGAACTGAAGTACTGTGTCAACTTCCTGGCCCAGTACAGCAGGAATACCAGAGATGCAGACTCATTTACCCATCAGCCATGTCAATTTGGAAGTGAAGCTGGTGGGGCAGATGCCATGTAGAAACTGCATTAAGTCTGAAACCACTTAACCCAGGGACTGAGGTGATATTGCTGAGAGCATGTCTGTAGATTATGAGGAAAATGTTTATAATTTCTGTTCTTGCTATATCTTGGCAGTAAATATCTCTTTGTAAAAGCTAATTGATATTAATTCATTATATAGAACTGAGGTACTAGTCAAAGGTGGCAAATAATGGCAGGAATACATGATAGCATTAAAGAAAGATACTTAACCATTTGGGGCACCCCTAGAATCCTGAGGGGGAGATTTAGGCAGCCCTTTTATGGGAGAGTAAGGCAAAAGTCTCACTGCCTATGACTTTGAATTGCACATAGCACCTTATACTATGTTTAGCACATAGTAGGTTCTTAATAGATATTTATTGAATGAATGAATGAGTGTATCTAGGACAGCAAGAAGACTGGCAGTCACTCAAGGACTTGGTGGTAAAAACACAGGGATCAAGCCTGTAGCTAGGAGCACTTTTGCAGAAATCAACTTCAATTTACATGTCACAGAGAAGGGCCTAATCAGGAAAAATAAGTCTTTGTCCTTCCTGGCAGGCACAGAGTGATTCTGGTTTTTTCTCTGTGTCAATAATTTTGAGTTATTTACCATTTGGTTATTCTGGCAGAGGAAGAGTGATAAAGTAGCCTGTCAAAAGCTCTCTTCATCTCTCTTACAGAGAGAAAATAGAAAGGAGATTGGAGGGCTTTCAAGACGGGTCGGACACCGTCCAGTGAAGGGATGCTTTCTTTAATCAGAGGCCTGCTCTTATCTGGCACTGTCTTGAAAGTGAACTTTTCCATTCTGCATATATAAGCTCTGTGGAAATTTCTGCTTTTGTTTCTTGGTTACTCTGCACTTCATTTAGCTTGGCTGTCACATGCAAGTGCACACACACATACACACAATGTGCTAGTTTAAAGGTCTATTCCAAGCTCTTCAATTTTCATGAGCATCAGATGGTAAAGTTCTTGTCCTGCTTGTGTCTAGTATACAATGTCTTTACATGAAACCTCATCTATTTCTTAGCACCAGTGTGAACAAAGGCAAATTATTTAGTTTCTTTGAGCCTCATGCTATTGATTTGTGAAATGAAAGTGTTGGACTAAATGATCTCCAGACTCATCTCCAACTCTAAAAGCTATAATGCTATGAGTGGAACAGTCATTCACCTTGAGTATACACTAAATTAACATGTAGTTGAGGTGGGGCAATATTGCAAGTGGACACTAGGGGGTGTCCAAGAACCAGGAACAATTTTGTCGGTAGAGGAGGCCGTCCAATGCTCCGAACCAAGGCATGGATGAATCTAATCATCAGGTCATAGATGTAAAGTTGGAAGGGATTTTAAAGGCCATCTGATCCAACCCTCTCATTTTAAAGGTAAGGAGCTGAAGTTCAAGTGCTTAATGTCTTGCTCAGGACCCCTTAGCTGGTAAGCATTAGAGGCAGATAGTGATGAGCTGTTTGTCCTTTGCTCTGGAATAGGACCATGACATCAGGGAGGTAATGCCATGACATGCAAGTGAATTGGATTTAAGTAAGGCAGGGCTGTGCAAAGTCACCAGCCTCACTCTCTCCTCCAGAGCCATCTGGCTCCAGCGGTGAGATATAGATCAGGATGACTGGAGATGGCCAGTATGCAGTGGGAGAGTTAGTGATGAGTATGATGGTAACAGATAGTCACATATATAGTGCTTTGTTATGGTTTCCTTATGATAAACCTATAATACTTTAATGTAAGGTCACAGAGCTAGCAAGTGGTGGAGTCCTGTAGGATTCAAACCCAGGTTTCCCATCTCTAGGTCCACTGCTGCTTAACCACTGTGGTATACGGTTTTATATATATATATATATTCTTTGCGTCAGTAATGTTGAGGCTTATTTATTTATTTTTATTCAGTTGTTTTCAGTTATGTTCAACTCTTTGTAACCCCGTTTGAGTCTTTTTGGCAACGATACTAGAGTGGTTTGCCATTTCCTCTTCCAGTTCATTTTGCAGATGAGGAACTAAGGCAAACAGGGTTAAATGACTTGCTCAGAGTCACACAGCTAATAAGCATCTGAGGCCAGATTTGAAATCAGCCGAGTCTTCCTGACTCCAGGTCCAGCACTCTATCCGCTGTGCTATCTAGCTGCCCTCTGACTTATTTGCAATTTACAATACCAGGGGACGCACAGGGATGTGATGGAGAGATTAAGGCCAAATCAATAAATTAAAGAAAAGACAGAGAGCAGCACTGAGGAGGGAAAGAACACAATGATAAAACAGGATTGGTGATTTGGAGAAGAGTCATAAGTACCAGGCAGGAAATCTAAGACAAACAAGGCTGTGTAGGGGTAGCTGGTCAGTCAATGAACATTTATTTCACACTTACTATGTGCCAGGCATTGTGCTAATCACTGGAGATAATAGAAAAGCAAAACCAGTCCTTGCCCTCAAGGAGATCACATTGTTATTGGAGATATAACATGCAAACTGCTATGTACATATAAGAGGTGCATAAATATACATACATGTATATATACACACATGCATGCATGTAGCAAAAATGCCAAGTACTCTCCCATACATGTAAGATACACACATGTATACATATACACACATACACACATATTCATACATAAAGTGAAAATGGGAGTTAATCTCAGAGGGAAAGTACCAGCAGTTGAAAACCAGGAAAGATCTCTTGTAAAATTTGGGATTTGAGGTTAATCTTGAAGGAAGCCAGTAAAACCTAGAGGTGGAGCTGAGGAGGGAGAGAATTCCAGGCACCGGGAACAGCCAGTGAAAAGGCACAGGGTAGAGAGATTGTGAGCAACAGCAGGCAGGCCTCGGTTGCTGAGTCATAGAGTATGATGAGTAACATATAAGAAGACTAGAAAGGTAGAAAGGGGATAAAGTGCTAAGGACTTTACATTCCAAAAAGGAGATTTTATATTTGGTTGATAGGGAGCCATTAGAATTTGTTGAGTATTTGGAATTCAAAGTATTAAAAAATGAATGTTAAAAATTGTTTTTACATGTAATTGGGGAAAATAAAATACTAAGAATTTATTGAGTAGAAGGGTGACATGGTCAGATACATGCTTTAGGATGATTATATTGGTAGCTCAGTGGCAGATGGATTGGAGTGATCACAAACTTGAGGCAGGGAGACCAATTAAAAGTTTATTGCAATAGTCCAGGGTGTGAGTTGATGAGGGCCTTTGGAAGGGTGGTGACTATATGAGTGGAGAGAAAGGCATATGTCTTTCTGTCCCTTTGTCTCTCTCTTTCTCCATATATTCATGCACACATATACATGGATATACATACACATATACATGCATACATACATTTATGTATGTATGTATGTTTCTGAATATGTCATTCATGCATATATGTATATGTGTGTTATGTGTATATACATAACACACACATACATATATACACATATACACCAATATAAGAGCTACTGAGGGGATAGAAGTTACAGCTAGGCCCTAGCTGCTAGAGTTTGCTAGGTGATAGAGTGGGTAGAGCATTGGTTATTGGAATGAGGAAGATTTATCTTCATGAGTTCAATTCCAACGTCAGACTCTTACTAGTTATGTGACCCCAGGCAAGTCATTTAACCTTGTTTACCTGAGTTCCTCATTTGTAAAATGAGTTCAGGGAGGAAATGGCAAACCACAGTATCTATGCCAAGAAAACCCAAAATGGGGTCACAAAGAGTGGGACATAACTGAAAAATGACTGCACAAAAAGAAGTTTCAAAATTTAGCAACAGATTGAATATATATGGTGAATGCAATTGAGGAGTTGAGGGTGACATGAATATTGCAAACCTGGGTTACTAAGAGGATGATGCTTCCCTTGACAGTGATAGAGAAGAAGGAAACATTTCTTGGGGAAAGATTGTCTTTCTTGGACATGTTTGTATTTGAGATGTCTATGAGAGATATAATTCAAAATTTCCAAGGGATAGTTTTTAAAAAATTAGTTCATTTAAAAATTTCAACACTCATTTCCATAAGATTTTGAGTTCTAAATATTATTTGTATTTGTAATGGTCAGACAGTTGGATCATTCTGTTGTTCTGTGATGTATGTATTGCTTCTGGCTAGACCGTGGGAAGCCTTGTTTATTGGTCTTTATTTCTCTGCTTGTACTTTCTCTGTTGGTATATGTGATTAAAGAAGATTGCTGACCTCTCAAAAGTTGATTCCTTTTAGAAAAGCAAATCTAAGAACCTGTGCTAGCAGGCTGTCCTGGATGTGTCAGGGGGCTTCCTGCTATACTGATCCAGTATTCCTTAGGATCTACAGCACTCTTATTGGGTTGACTTTAAAAAGTCTGGAATCTAGGTGTTTTGGGAGGAGTCTTAGGAGAAAAAATTAGGGAGAAGGGACAGAGACGGGAGAAAAGTTTGTTTTCTGTCCTTATCTCTTTCTGTCTTTTTACCTCTCTCTCTTTGCCAGGAAAACTCATAGACATTTCTCTACTGCTACTGCTTTCTGGTTTTACAGATAATATGCCCTAGGCAGCCTGCTAGGGAAAGTGGGTCAAGTGCACATCCTTTCCAACCCTGAGGCCATTTCTATGAGAAAGAAAACTACCATTGGTAAATGAGGGTATGACACCTCCCATGAAAGTTCATGCTTGATAGCTGAACAAGGTCACTTTGACAGTTAATCAAGCCCTTCATTTTGTACTTTATGTCCAGGCAATTAATACCACGTTGAAGCCCTAACTACCCTCCTCTTCCTCCTGGGCCTGTACAGTCCATTAACTTGTTTCTAAAGGACAAATGGGTCACATGTTTAAATTGTGATATAATTTCTTCCTCATAATCACCCAAACTCATGGTAGGAGGGGAATTTGATTTACTGTTGATAGCTGTTTCCAGTTCAGGGCTAATGACTGTTTGTCCTGGGAGGTTGAAAGACCTCTTAGAGACAGGATGAGAGCAACTGAGACCCAAAAGACCTCAGTATTTTTAAGACCACAAGTTATAGGCAAGTTGCATTTCTTTACAGGTGGAAAGATTTCCAGACAATTGAAGTAACAAGACCACACCATCAGCTATCCATGAAATATTTCCAACAGGATAACCTTTAGGCATCTCAAACTTAACATGTGTGAAAGAGAATTCATATTACACTGTCTTCCCACCCTCCTCCTTTCCTGTTGCTTAATATATCTATTTCTGTTGAGAGTACCACCATTCATCTTTCCAGTCACTCAGGTTCACCATCTAGGATTCATTGTTTATCCCTCCTTCTCACTCATCCCTTATAGCTAATCAATTGTCAAGTCTTGTCAATTCTAACTCCAAAGCCTGTTTCCCTTTCTATCCACTAACTTGATCACCACCCAAATTCAGATCTCCCTCACCTCTTCTTAGGATGATAGCAAAAGACTTCTGATTGGTGTCTTCCCCAGTCTCTCCTGACTCGTATCTGTCCTGAAAATAGCTGTCAAATTTATATTCCTAAAGCACAGGTTCATACATCTCCCTCCTCTGCTCAAGAAATTCCTGTCACTCCCATTTGAGTCATGGAAAAAAAAAACACAAATTCCTCTGTTTGGTATTTAAAGTACTTCATAATCTGACTTATACTTTTCTTTCTCAACCTTACTCCATTTCTTGTTCTCCATGTTCCAGTTAAACTGGCCTACTTCCTCTTTCTTGAACATTTTTATCTCTGTAAAGGCTGTGCTTTGGGCTTGGAATGCACTCATTTTTCGGATTGACTTCATAAATTACCCAGCTTCTTGCTAATTCAGTTCAAGTACCTTCTCTCACATGACACCTGTCCTGAGCCCTCTCGGTACCCTCCATTTTGTATGTTTTATATTTACATTTGTATATTATTTCCCACAGAATGAAAGGTCCTGGAGGATGAGGACTGTTTTGCTTTAACTAGGGCTCCAAATAAGTGTTTAAGAAAGTGTAACTTTTTGTGGAATGTGTAAGTGAATGAATGAAATGAGGAAATTGTGGAGTGAATGATAAATGATTATGAAAAATTTCAGGCTGTTAGTGACTCAGTGGATACAATGTTGGACAGACCTAGAATTGAGAAGATCTGAGTTCAAATCTGGCCTCAGACACTTACTAGTTGTGTGGCCCTGGGCAAGTTGTTTGACTTTCGTTGTCCTCAATTTCCTTATCTGTAAAATGGGGATAATAATGGTATTTACCTTCTAGAGTTGTTGTGAGGATCAAATGAGAAAAATCCCTAGCATCTCTTCCAACTATGATATTTTATGGCTTCTATGATGCATCACTAATATAATCTTCCTGGGCATTCCTGGTTCTCTGAGTGTTTGTCAGTTTCCATGATTTTGCTCATTCATTCATCTGTCTTCCTTCCATTACAGAGATTTGTCTTTCTTCAAAAGCTTTGTCAGTGAATTCTGGAAACTTTTTTTTTGTTTCCAGAACTTAAAAAAAAAAATCACAAAAAAAAGAAAGATCACTTTAAATCCAGGGGTTGGGAGAAAATCCACTATTATTAACAAAAGAGTTGCTAGATGAATTTTTTTCCCCTTAGTGAGCAATGCTGTTTATGAGAATCATTGGGAGCAAAAAAAACTGATATATGATCAGTCCTGAAGGAGCGGAAGCCTTGAGAGAGGGTTTTGGATTCCTCTCCCATAAACACCTTTGGACAAGTTCCTCTGAGAGAATATATAACACTCTCCCATTGAATCTAGCGGAACCTTTCATTACCAATTTATATATTATACTGATATCTCATAATTCAGGTGTAGCAAGGCTTTTGCTAACCTACCTGTGGCAATCCCATGGAGAAGGGTATAGGTATGAGTTGTAAGCTGAGAGTGATGCCTCTCAAGTGTTCTTTGGGGTAAACACAGTGCAACTCCTTAGTCTGCTTACTATTGCTTTCTTCCTTTACGAATTGTCTTACTAGGTTCAAAGGCTAACTAGTAGGAACAACTGGGAATTATATGAGAAAGTGTTAATATGCAAAATATCTCTCAATAATTAATTAGCTTTAAGTCTCCATACCAGAAAAAGCATGAAAACCTTTTTTTCCATAATCTTTCTTTCCCCTCAATCTCAAATTCCAGGTTTATAGACTCAGACAAACATCAGTGCTATTGGCCACATAATTTATTAATAGTAACAAATAACACAAAGGCATACATAAATATTCAACCATATATTGGCCACCGTCATTATTCTTTTCAAAAGCAGGGAAATGATGTTGTCAGCTATAAGTCTTTCATTAATGAATGTAAGTGCTGACTTCTCCAAAATGCTGGAACCATAGCTCAACAATTCTCTCAGGGGAGCTACTAAATTCATTGTTTCCCTCAGGAATTCTCTGAGTATCTACTTCACAGAGTTGTAACACATGACTCTTGATTGGCTGAGAGACACCCTAAGTCCTTTACGCCATGTCCCAGTACCAGGTCTGTCCTTTATGGAACCAATTATATTCTTTAGGTAGGTTTTTTATACAGTTAACAGATAAATCCTCAAAATGTTTCTTCAGACTCTTTCTAAGATGACAGCCAACTTTCCATGTTCCCTACAAACTTGATCTCTGTTGGCACTTAATCGTCCAAGTCTCAGCAGTACTTTCAATCCTCTCCTCTCCTCTCTCAAAGATGACAGGTAATTGTCAGTTGCGAAGAGTCTATTCTCTCTCTGTTAAAGACACATTAATAATATTCAAAGACTCTGGGCTATTTAAGCTGGGGTTACACAGAAATCATCAATACTGAATTTATCATTACAGAATTTGACATAAAGTCTCTGAAGACAGGTTTTATAGAATTTCCAGTTTTTCTGGCTGTTTAATTCACCCACCAAAAATGCTGTCCAGTATTCCCACATATCATAGTACTAATCTTAAGATTAGTTAATTACTGTTAATTGCTTCATGACTATGTTGGGAATCCTTATGTTTGTGTGCTTGTGTCTTCTCCTTCCTTCATCACAGATGAACTTTTTTTTTATTTTCTGGAGATTTACAGGTTCTGCAAAATGCCTGGGGACAAGACATGAACAATAAACCTATTGCTGGTAGTTCTTATTTTGCTAGTGTTCACAAAGTCAGTTCTTTACAAACTTGCTGTCAGGGAGGTCCTGCAAGCTCATATGTTTGAATTATTCCTCTCCCTACCTACTGTTGCTACTTTGGGGCTCAGAGGCTCTGGGGGAAGAGGCAGATTTGTCAGTGATCTGAAGAGCAGGAGTAAGTCTTTATTACAGATGCTTTTCTAAAACTCATAAAGAAAAGACTTGGGGTCTATCATGAGACAGCAGGGGTGTAGAGTGGTTGTACTGGTATGGGCAAGGGATGGAGGGTTTATGAAAATATACAGCTGGATTACAATAACTGGTGTGGTGGAGGCAACTTGGTCCCAATTGCCAGGAAAGATAGAATTCCTTTAGATATCAGTCACTGGAGAGTTAAGGATACAACTGTGTCTTAGAGTCAAGGGGAAGCCCCACTGGTCCTTGTGAGTGATGATTTTAGGATCATGGTAGGAGGAAGGAGTTGATACATGATACTGAGAAAGGACTCCCAGCATCTAGATTGATACTGAATGATAACTTTGGGGAGAGAAATTAGTACATTTGTTTCAAAATAGATTTTTGGAAATAAATAATTGGAAATAATAAGCCCCTGTTATTTTTCCTACTTCAGTGTGGGGAAATTCTTGAGTTCCATCCCTGATATCTCAAGGATAACTCAGTAAAAACAGACAAGTGTTTTTCTTTTTTAAATTAAGGGGAGGATAGGGTCTTATTATGTCATGATTGGTTTTCTGCCTCTGATTTCAAAGGCAGTCAGCTTGAGTACAAGCATGGGGCATAGAATTTTCCAGTGAAAGTGTGGAAGTACAAGGTTGGAGTGGGGGGGCAGGTCTAGAGTAGAAGTATCTCCTCTTTAGATAGGCTAGGCCTTTTATCCTTCAATCTATCACAATCCTCATTTCACAGCTGAAGAAACTGTACCTGAGGGAAATAAAGATCACTTAGGCAAAAATCATACATGTGGGAAGTGGCAGAAGGGGAATCTAATTTCATCTGCTTTCCAGTTCAGCTCTCTTTTTGCACCCCAAATTTTCTGCTAGAGACTTATATTTTCTCTTGCCATAGAATATTGGGAAAGTGCTTCGTAGAAGTTAGATGATTTTTTCCCATCTAGAATATGTATGCTCACTTAGGTTGTCATTCTACTGGTCCCTGACCTCCATCAAACTATTTTTCAAACAGGGTTGGTTGGCTTTCCTTAGAGGCAAAGTAGATAGTTGCCTACAAGGTGTTATTTTGAACTCTTGTAACCAAAACTCTTTTCTCCTGCCTACATCCTTATATCAGGTAACAGAAACTTTGATTACATAGAAATAAGGACATATATATATGTGTATATATGTATACATATATGTATTATATATGGAGAGAGAGAGGATGATTTGAATTCACAGTAAGATATAAAGAATTGATATCAGATTCTTCAAAAAAGCAGATTTTGATATTTTGATACCATTCTGTTGAAAGTAGGGGTAAAATTCTGACAAGCCCTGGCCCAAATTCCAAACAATACTATAGCTGCTATACTAAGTACTTGTCATTCATATCCTAGAATTTATTTGTATCATTAGAATTATGTTATATGAATTATCACATTTTCATTAAATATATAATTTTAGAGATAAAAGATAGTTATAAGGATGATAATAATAATACCTAGTATTTATATAGCACCTTTAAGTTTGTAAAGCACTTTACAAATATTATATAATTTTATCCTTAGAAAACCCTGCAAGGTAGAAGTTAATGTTATATTCCTTTTACATGTGAGGAAATTGAAGCAGACAGAGTTTAAGTGACTTGTTCAGCCTCACACAGTAAATGCCTGAGTTAGAATTTGAACTCAGATCTTTCCAAATTTAGGTCTCCTACTCTATCCACTGCACCAAAAAAAGTGGAGAGACTATTGAAAAATCAAATTCTAGTTAAAATGAATAAGGAGGTTGTGAGAGTTTGGCTATGGTTGAAATAACCAATATTCTGAGAGATTTTCTTAGAATCACAGAGGTGGAATCACTGCAGGGATAAAATACTAGGGCTCAGTTTCCTCAGCTGTAAAATGGATGTAATAATAGCACTTACACTACAGAATTATGAGGATCAAATGAGATACTATGAGTAAAGTGCTTAGCGGCACATAGTAGGTACTTAATAAATGTTTCCCTCCCCCCTATTCCAACTCTTATTTTACCAATGAGGCCCAGAGAGGGAAATGAATTTGGCCAAGGACATACAGATAGTAAGTGGCAGAGACAGAACTGGATAATTTCTGGGTACATCCTACGCTTCTCCTGAGCCTTAGGAAGGTTCTATCTAGAGATGTCATCTAGGAAAGCAGTGGCAGGAAAACTGGGCTCTGTATCTAATTCATTAAATTGTCAGATAGAGAAATTAATTAAGAGATTGTCACTCTCAGAGCAGATGGAGTTGGTTGCCATGTGACCTAAGGAAAACCCTTAGGGCTTGTCAAGCTCACTGTAGCTATCACTTACATGTATCCTCATTCACCTAAAGTTACACTGCTTCTTTTACTTCTCTTCAAACAATATAACTCACTCCGGAGCAATGCTCAGTTCCTTTACTTCTCTTTCAACACAAAGGTTATGTCCTTTTCTCTACAAAGGACTGACAGAGTTGTGATTGTAAGTGCTTTGATATCCTTAAATGAATGGCATAGGATACAAGGTAATGGACTCCCCCTTGGCTTTATTTTGTGGACTATTTATCTTGATGCCAAATTCGAAGACCATTATGGAAGGGATGCCATTAAGAGTAAGGGTAAGCTGAAGACAGCTGAGTCTGAGGATATTTGTCTGGTCACTGGCCAATCCCTAGGTGTCTAGTTTGACCACGTCACTGAGCTGCTTTTCTGAAGTGATTCAAGATACACTAGATAATCAGCATTTCTGCAAACACTTTCCAGCGAACATGTACACATAGGAATGAGAACGTCATCTTGGGTGATCTCTGAAACCTTAGGATAATGCTGATTGTCACAGAGAATTTGCAAAAAAAGGAAGAGAAATCAGTATCCCAGTACTGCCATGGCAAGAGCGTTGATTTGGTACTCTACTCTAACTCTCTTTTATGTGACAACGAAAATTTATATGACCCTTCAAGGTTTGCAGAGCATCTTAAGTGATCTTTATTTATTTTCATTTTACAGATGAGGGAACTGAGTCTGAAGGAGGTTAAATAATTTGCCTGAAGTCACAGCTGGTGGAATTTCCAGTGGTGTTTTCTGCTTAAATTCAAAGTTCATTTTTACTGGCATATAATTGGGCAAAATAAATTCCTAATATAAATGTTGCCCAATTATATGCCAGTAAAATTGACAATCTAAGTGAAATGATTGAATATACACAAAAGTATAAACTACTCAGGAGGAAGAGGAAATAGAATACTTAAATAGCCCTATGTTAGAAAAATAAATTAAACAAGTCACCAATAAGATCCCTAAAAAAATTCCCAGGACCAGATGAATTTACAAGTGAATTCTACCAAAAATTTAAGGAGCAATTAATACCAATACTATATAAACTATTTGAAAAAAATAGGTAAAGATAGAGTTTTACCCAGTTCCTTTTTATGACACAAATGGGGTTTTGATACTTAAACTGGGGAGAGTAAAAGCGAAGAGAAAACTCTAGACCAGATTCCTCAAAGTCAATGCAAAAATTTTAAATAAAATACTGGTAAGATGATTACAGCAATATATCACAAAGATCATGTGCTATGATGATGTGGGATTTATACCAAGAATGCAGGACTGGTTCAATATTAGGAAAACTATTGGTAAAATTGACCATTAACAACAACAAAAATCATATAATTGCATTAATATATGCAGAAAATACCTTTAAAAAATAATACTCATTTTTATAAAAAATAACAACTAAAAAGCATAGGATTCAGTGGAAACTTTATGAAAATGTTAAGTAATATCTATCTAAAACTAAGGTCAATTATCATCTGTAACAGAGAAACTTGAAGTTTTTACAATAAGATCATGGGTAAGGCAGAAAGGGTGGCCATTATTGTCACTATTCTTTAATATTGTACTAGAAATGTTAGCAACAGCAATAAGACAAAGAAAGAAATTGAAAGAATAAAAATAGGTAATGAGCAAACAAAGCTATCATTCTCACTCTTTACAGATGGTATCATGGTATACTTAGAGAATCAAGTAAAAAAACTAGTTGAAACAATTAATAACTTCAGCAAAGTTGCAAGATATAAAATAAACCCACATAAAACATTGGTATTTCTATATACTACCAGCAAAACTCAGGAGGAAGAGATAGAAAGAGAAATTCCATTTAAAATAACTGAAGACAATATAAAATGCTTGGGAGTGTACTTGTCAAGACGAACCCAGGAACTATATGAACACAATTACAAAAACACTTTTGGCACAAAGATATATTTGAATGATTGGAGAAATATTAACTGCTTATGGGCAGGCTGAGCCAATATAATAATAAAAGTGGTACATCTAACAAAGTTAATTTATGTATTCAGTGGCATACCAATCATGCTGTACAAGGTACATGTACCTTGGTAGTGTACTTTCCAGGCATGCACAAGTTGATAGTGACGTTGATGCATGCATTGCCAGAGCTAACTCAGTGTTTGAGAGGCTCCAAAGATAAGTATGGGAGAGAAGAGGTATTAGACTGACTACCAAACTGAAGGTCTATAGAGCTATTGTGCAAATTAAAATAAGTCTGAGGTACCACCTCACACTTTTCAGATTGACTAACAAGACAGAAAAGGAAATGAAAAATGCTGAAGGAGATATGGAAAAGTTGGGACACTAATGCACTGTTGGTGGACTTGTCAAGTAGTCCAGCCATTCTGGATAACAATGTGGAACTATGCCCCAAGGGCTATAAAACTGTGCATACCCTTTGACATAGCAGTACCATTACTCAGACTGTACCCAAAAGAAATCAAAGAAAAGCAAAAAGAACGTATTTATAAAAAATATTTATAGCAGCTCTTTTTGTGATGGCAAAAAATTGGAAATTGAGAGGATGCCTGTTAATTGGGGAATGGTTGAATAAGTTGTGATATATAATTGTGATGGAATACTATTATGCTATGAGAAATAACAAGCAGAATGCTTTCAGAAAATGCAAAATGAAGTGAGTAGGACCAGGAGAGCACTGTATATAGTAACAGCAGTATTGTATGGGTGATCAACTGTGAAAGTCTTAGTTAATCTGATCAAGACAACCATCTAAGATAATTCCAAAGGACATGATGAAAAATGCTATCCACTTCCAGAGAAAGAACCAATGAAACCTGAATGCAGGTTGAAGCATACTTTTTACTTTCTTTATTCTTGTATTTTTTTTTGTCTATGTTTCCTTTTGCAGCATGGCTAATAATCGAGATATATTTTGTATGACATCATATATATAATCGACATCAAATTACTTGCCTTTTGTGGGGAGGGAGAGAATTTGGAACCAAAAATTGAAAAAAAACCACAAATATTAAACATTTTTGCATATAATTTGGAAATATTTTACAAAATAAATAAAAATATATTTTAAAAAATAAAAGTTTGTGGTCATATCCAGATATGGGAGCCAATTGGTTTCGGCTGACTAGGAGAAGTCAGAATTGGCAGTCCAGCTGAAAAGGAAGCTGTCAAGTTCAGGTACAGCAATTAAGGAGGGAGAAGTCAAGAAAATATTAGAGGCTTGATTATGTACAGTTCAGATTTTAGGTGTTTAGAGAGTTTGCAAGGACAACATAAGTAATCAGGTCTGATTCAATCCTGACAGAGGCAGTATTGCCCAGCAGGTAGACTGTTGGATTTGGAGTTAAGAAGACCTGGGTTAAAAATTCTACTGTAGATACTAGCTGTGAGGCCCTTTAGAAATCACTTAACATATCTTAGTCCCATCTGTAAATGGGGACAATAATACTTGTAGCACTTAGCTACAGAGTTGTCATGAAGTTTAATGAGATTTTATGCATATATATGTATATTTGCATATATAGGCATATGAATATACATATATACATTTTACACATATATGTACATATGTGTACATATACACATACATTTTACAGACATGTGGGTATGTTCAGAATTCTAAAAGTTTTATATCAAAACTTAAAACTGCACTAATACTTTTGGGACAGTCTATACATGTCTATATATGTACACACATATGCCTACATGCAGAAATATATATATATATGTTTGTATATTTGCATGTACTTTATGACCCCTAATGTGCTTTCCCAATCTCAGTTCTAATCATTATGCCAATAATATAAATTTAATTAGAATCAGCCCAGGGGGCAACGTCAAAGAGACTTGGGTTGCCTTTCATTTTTTCCCCTTTACTACATCAATACTAGTATCCTGAAGTTTTGGAGCCTTAGAAAAACAAATTTCATTGGAAATGTGGTGTTCTACAATTATATAAAAAGATGAATTTGGCAGGAAAGCTTCCTTCAGGAACATTGGTCCAAATAGCCAGACAAATAGTCTGACATATCACTTTATACCAAGCTTATTGAAAAGTGTCTTGGGAGTAGACTCAGTTTTCATTTCACAGGTTCTTCAGTGCTTATAATTTCCCACCTCTAGGTTAGATCACAATGAACCAAATTCTTCTCTCACCTTCCTGCCTAGTGCCATCACTGACTGACTAGAGGTGAATATGAGCAAGTAATAAAAAAAAAATTAGAGGGGGAGGTGATCAAAATGAATATGGCTTATATATCAGATTGCATGCTGTCTTGGAGGTGGGGGGGGATTTAGAACTCAAAATCTTGTAAAAGTGAATGTTGAAAAAATAAAAATAAATAAAAGTAGCAATTTTGAAATTAGAAAATGAATATGGCTTAACAGAGGGCCATGTTCTGTTGTCCTATGTATCACATGCTATTGGGCCAGCCTTTTGACTGAGAGGCTGTTTTCTATGCTGTGTCCATGCTTGCTTTTCATTTCCCAGTGGGGAGGAAATACATCAGCATTCTGCATGTGAACAGGGCTTTGTGCTGGAGATGTGCAGAGGTGGATTCATGTACTTGCAAGCCTGAAGCTCTAAATCTCAGGGCTCTTTTCTCAGGTGGTGCAGACTGTCTTCCATTCCCCTGTGATGGAGAGTTTTGCTGGGAAGAACAGTTTCATTCAGAGATTACAATGGACAAGAGGGAATCAGTAATTCCCAGTCTGAGTCTGGGCCTTGTCACAAACTCTTTGCAAGACCTTGAATAAGTTCCTTAATGCATCCTTCCTGCTGGGTGTCAGGGGCTGAGACAGAGGCTAAGTGCTCCAGGCTCTTCGAGAACAGCTCCTGGGGATCAGGGCACTTAGGGAAGTCAATGTTCAATTTAATTGTAAAAAAAATTCTGAGAAGGAGGCTTTGAGAGCATTCACAACTCTTCAGCAGGCCTGAAGTCATCAGCTACAATTACCTCCAAATCCCTGCCTTGTTAGGGGAGAAACAGGATCACGGGATAATAGCTAAAAGTGAGCATGTCTATAGTTTGAACCTCACAGCATCCCTACATAATGCGTGCCATTACTAGGTCCATTTTACAGGTGAGGAAACTGAGACAGAGAGAGTCCAGGCTGAACTCCAGTCTTCCTCATGGCAGCTTTGGAATTCACACATTGTAAGTAACCCTTATCAATGCCACTTTTCCACTGATTGGATGGCTCTTCCAAAAACTTCTATTTAAGGAGGGTAACCATAGTAGTCTGGTCTCATGCCTATTCTCTTTCTCTCTCCACCTCCCTCCCAGTTACTTTGTACATGTTATATGTGCTTAAAAACTTTCTGAGACACTTATAAGATGTGCAGCTTTAGGCAAATCCTTTAACTTTTCTGAGTCTCACTTTCATTATTTGTATAATGGCGAGTTGCTAGGTGGTGCAATGGATAGAGTACTGGACTTGGAGCTAGGCCTGAGTTCAAATCTGTCCTCAGACACTTGTGTGACCCTAGGCAGCTCACTTAACACTGTTTGCCCCAGTTTTCTCACTTGGAAAATGAGCTGGAGAAGAAAATGACAAATTGCTCCAATGTCTTTGCCAAGAAAACCCTAGATGGGGCCACGAAGAGTTGGACACAACTGAAACACCTGAAATTGATAATCACAATGAAAGCAATAATAATGTGATGTATTTCATACTGTTTCTGTAAGGATCAATTGATATAACACATGCACACATATGTATAGTGCTTTGCAAATCTTAAAGTACCATACAAATAGAATCTCATTATTTCAATGAACTTGGATCTGAGTCATTTTAATTAGTAACTAACATTTATACAGTACTTACTTTGTGCCAGGCACTGTGCAAAGTGTTTTTCAATTATTTGATCTTCACAACAACCCTGGAAGGTAGGTACTGTTATTATCCCTATTTTACAGATAAGGAAACTGAGGCAAACAAAGCTTGTATGACTTGCCCAAGTAACTGTCTGAGGCTAGATTTGAATCTGGGTCTTCCCAGCTGTAAGGCTGTTACCCTGTTTACTGCATCCCTTAGCTGCCCCAATTACTTCTGAATGAGAAAAACAAAATTTTCATGATTTAAGCCTTGTGAGGTGGTTTAATGCCTGCAGAACATTGTAGAGATCTGGAGACTTTTGGAAATTGTGTTTGATACTGAAATTTGCAGATTGTTTGTGTGAGGGAAATGAGGCAGAGAAATAAAAATTCTCTCAAAACATATGTTGGGCCTTTAGGAGGGCACATCTTACACAAAGCTGGAGAAGAGGATAGGATAAGAGATCAGAGATTATGGGATCACAGATTTAGAGCCAGAAGAGACTTCAGAGGCCAAATTAGGTAGTCCAACCTACTCATTGTACAGATGTAGAAACCAACCCCCAGAAAGACTGGGTGTTACCCAAAGGTAAATAGTAAGCAGCAGAGTCAGTATTTGCAGTAGGTTCCTTGCTTCCTAATCCACTACCCTTTCTAGCATATTCACCACACTGTAGTTGTGCGGATTCATCTACATCAGTTCTTGCAATGGCCTACATATACTTCTTTTTGAGCACCAATTTCCAACTGTTTCAGACTATTACTGGTCATTCACATGGCTCTTCCCACCCATTTGGGTCTGGTCACTGACCTTGGCTGCGTTACTGTAGCTATAAATCTGTATCTCATGTGGCTCCTCTGATTGAATCCTCCACTGTAGATTCTGACCTTGACTTCAAGAATCAGCTGTGTCTGGCCTCGTACCCTGCTAATTGGCTTTGCCTGTTATAGCTTGGTGCTCTTCTACTCCATTGGCCTGGATTGGCTCCAATGCAGTCTCCTCCTGCAGAAACTTACAGATGGCATTCTTTGAGGAACTGTTGAGAATGGGAGGGGAGCCAAAAAATTGGAGATGGACAAATGTTGTCCTGATTTTCAAAAAAAGGGAAGAGGAGGATTTTAAAAAGGACAAATTGGTGACCGTGACCCTAATTAGTTCCCTTTCTCTCTTTTCTTCTTAGACTTCCATGCACTTTTGTAGTTCTTTAATAATTAGTTTTAGTACTCTCTAATGCATTTATTATTTAGTATTGTGTATTAGAATCAACTTCGTTGTTGTTTTGTCTTCTTTGTTATTTTTCAGTCATTTTAGTTGTATCTGATTCTTTGTGACCCCACTTGGGGTTTTCTTGGCAAAGATATTGGAGTGGTTTGCCATTTCCTTCTCTAGCTCATTTTATAGATGAGGAAACTGAAGCAAACATTGCCCAGTGTCACATAGCTGATAAGTATCTGAGGCCAGATTTGAACTCAGGAAGAGGAATCATCTTGATTCTAAGCCCTTATCTTCCTATTGGAATGTGAACTCTATGGAGGCAGGCAATAGAGCTTATCTAATCTGAATTTTCTTCATCATCTAGTGAGTGCTGGAGGAGAGAAGATTCACAATATATGTTTGTTATTGCAGTATATTGCAATACGGATAAAGGAGTGAAAAAGGCTCAGAAATGAGCAGTGAGTGGGAAAGAGTGCAGGTGGTGACTGGTGAAAGGTGTGAGACATTTCCCTGCATGAGTCTTGTGGTGCTGGGACCATAGTGAGGTGTTTATCCCAGTGGAGGGTGGAGGGAGTATTTAACAGAGCCAGATGGTGGTTGTAAGAGAAGTGTTTCCTGTATCAACCAGCCTCTACTTGGAGATGGAAAAGGAAGGGTTATACAGAATGAATGCAGAATGACTTGTTTTCAAGTCTCAGTCTAGATGCAGTGCCCATGGTTAGTAAGGCCCAAATCTCTCTTTTCTTGTGTATCTGTGAACACACACACACACACACACACACACACACACACACACACACAAACATAAACACATACACACAGAGAAAAGGACTGGATTTGAGTCCGAGGATCTATTTTTTGGATCCTGAATTCACTTTTTATTACCTACATAATCTTTAGTAAGTAACAACCACTCTGTATCTCAGTTTTCTCCTTTTAAAAATGAAAGCATGGAACTATGATGTCCTAGGTCCTTTCCCACCCTAAATCCTATAATTGACATTTCTCTTCCCATGGGTGTTCACTGGTGCGTGTGTTGGTCCAATACTGAAAATGATTTTGTTATAAAGTCCATGTATACATATGTACCAGTGTTGAAGTAGTAGGCTAACTTAGAATTACCTATCTTAACTGTAATTGTTTGCCTTACTACCCCTACTATACTCTATAGTCTCTGTCTGTTCCTCTGTCTGTCTCTATCCATCCATCCATCTATCTATCTATCTATCTATCTATCTATCTATCTATCTATCTACCTACCTACTTATCATCTATCCATCCATCCATCCATCCATCCATCCATCCATCCATCCATCCATCTATCCATCTATCCATCTATCCATCCATCTATCTATCCATCCATCTATCTATCTATCTATTTATCTATCTATCTATCTATCTGTATATATATCTAGAACTAAAACCTAAAACCAGTATGGGTGACTGGTTTTGCTCCATGGAGCCAATATGAGAGTGGAGTGAGGCTGTGTTTCATCTTCATGGTGACCATATCATAGTCCTCCATTGGCTTATGCTACTGCTCTATGCCACCATATCTAGGCCAATGAACCAGTGAACCAATCAATCAACAAGCATTTATTAAATACCTAACATGGGGTGAGCATTATGTTAAGCGCTGGGGATACAAATAAATAAAATAATTCTTGTTCTCAATGAGCTTGCTTTCTATGGGAGGAAGAGGAGAGAGAAAAGTATTTAAATAAATTTACATGAAATAAATATAGGCAAATTAAAAAAATAAATGCAAGGTAGCTAAACATGAGGTAATTAAGAGGGAAGGCACTGATAGTTATGGGATTAGGAAAGGCTTTGTACGAAAGATGATGATTGAACTGTATGTTTCTACCCCTTCCTTTCTCCCTGGCTCCCATTTCCAGTTGACCTCAAGAGGACTCACCTGAGGTTCCATTGTTGTAATGATGACTAACTCTGATCTGAGTGAGGCTTTGGGATATAAACTGGTAGAGGTGAATCATACCTGAACATGATGTTTTAGACATGGAAATAGCTTCAAGTTCATGGAGAATGGCAGTGAAAGCAGACATCCTCCTGTGGTCCCAGGGACCACTTTTGGGAGGACCCCATTTTACTGATGATGGGAATAAAGAGGCAAACATCTGTGATAAAGGCCACACTTCTCTTTGTAATGAGTGGAAAGGGTTTTTGTGAATGGATGAGGGACACTCATTTGATCTGAGAGAGCAGAAACCAAGGAAGTAGGAAGTACAGTCTTATAGAAGAGTCTCAAGATGCAGCCACACCCATAGGACAAACCCATCATAAGAAGTTAGCTCTGTAACTTGAGCAGCATGAAGTTAGGCAAGAGGCAACATGATACAGTGGTTAGTGGGCCAGTTTTGGAACTAGGAAGACTTGGGTTAAAGTCTAGACCCTGACAATGCTCAGTTCACTTAACCTATATCCTAGGCGACTCTATAAGACTACAAGTTATAGATGAGTTGCTGTCTTACATTGGTGGTTGGAGTTTTCCACACTGATGAAATCAACAATCCATATATTCTCCTTTCCAACAACATTCACCTCTGCGACCTCCATCTCCTGATCTGTAAAATGAAATATGTGAAATAGATATTCTTTTCCAGCTAACACTCTGTTAGTGTGATTTGAAATCCCATCAGCTAGGCATTTATATCTAGTTCTTGAGTGATCTGTGCAGTATTATGTGGGTGGAAACTATGTATGGGGGTCAAATCTAAACCATGCTTCCACTTTACCACTGAGCTATGGCTATCATGAACAATGGATACCTATTACATTGGATGAAAATTGTGTCTTTCAGTAGAATGACTTCTCTTCCAGTATTTCTCCCTTTATCTATTTTGTAGCTGTCTTATTACTTTCCTGTCTTGCCAAGAAGGAAGACAACAAAGCGGATGCCTATTGATAGATGAAGTAATAAAGCTCCCACTTAAATCCAAGATGGCTTTTGTTTTGGAGTCACAACAGGATCATTAGAAGAGATAAGTAAACAGTGCCTTTTATAAAATGACAAAACACAAACCCAGCCCTTTTAAGGAGTTCCTGATAGCATTTGATAAGTGGCCTGCCTGTCTTTGGATAACTGTCATCTCCATAAGATTGGGATATTACATACCTTTGAATGTCTCTTTAAAAAGATAAAGTATATTGATTGCCCCTATATTTTTGACCCTGTACCTGTAATGAAATGTCACTACTCTGGTTGCCAGATGCTACCAAAGGGCATAAGATTTTAATTAGCAGTCAATAAAATGCACTCTCATTTTTCATTGTAACAGACCTGAAAGATGTTATTTCCACATCCTCATTATTCAGCATGGCATAAAATGTCAGTAGTTAGCTAGTAAGCTCAACCTATCAAAAACAGAGCTTATTCACAACTAGCTTTGCCAGGTTTCCTCCAGATTACCTTACTCCTAGCAGCGTGCTAGAAGAAATGGCAATATTTTATCCTGCTACAAATATGGAGGCTTCACTCAAAAACTGTTTTCTTTGCTTGCCCCTGGTTCTTGTATACTGGGTGAATGAGCCTCCCTCCACCTCTGTCTCTGTCTCTGTCTCTCTCACTTTGTGTTTAATGCCTCAAGAGCCCCTTAGTACATTGTAGGTCTAGAACAGGACATTTTGCTCTTTGGGGTTTTATTTCAACCCCTCTCCTAACTGTTGTCATTCCACAGGAACTATGTTTGCCTTGGTAGCAGAGCCTCTGTAGCTCTTAATGAAGGTTGACAGGAAATCAGTGGAGAGAATCAAACCTATCCGAACCTCCTTAGGATCAAATCAGGACAGGAGGCTGATAGCCTGAGAAATACAATGACGTGTAGGCAGACTCCTGTCCATTCTCCTTCCATACCCAAATATTATTAAGCCAGCAGCTTTTAATCCCCACTAGGGGAGGGTGGAGTTGACAATGGTGGCTCAGATGATCGAAACATGCAGCAGTTAATAGCAGTTTGTTCCAAGGTGATTATTTCCCTTTTTATTATTCCCTGGTTTCTTTTAGCTTCAACACCTCCTTTGACCAGAGATCTCTCCCAGTGTCCAAGCCATTAGCTACTTTCCATTTCATTTGTATCTGTCTCACAGATTTTGTGGTAGTTATTGTTATTTAGTTGTGAACAACTCTTCATGACCCCTCGGACCATAGCCTGCCAATATTTGTACATGAGTTTTTCTTGGCAGATGAGGAATCTGAGGCAAACAAAGTAAAGCAACTTTCCCAGAGTCATACAGCTAGTAAGTGTCTGAGGCCAGATTTGACCTCAAGTCTTCCTAACTCCAGGCCCAGAACTCTATCCACTAAGCCATTTGGTTGCTTTTGTCTTATAGGAACCTATTGAAAAATATTTTGAACCCTCACCCTTTGTCAGAAAATAATCTCTTTGAGGGTAGAGACATTTTGTCTTTCTCAGTTTAGGACAGTGTCTGGCATGCAGCAAGTAGTCAATACATTATTGCTGATTGAATCAACTCTTAATTCAAGTGCCTTCTCTCTGTTGACTATCTCCCATTTAGCTTGTTTGTACAATTTCATTTGCAATTTGTCTTCCCCATCAGACTGTGAGGTCCTTGAGAGCAGGGATTGGCTTCTGTCTTTCTTTGTATCCCCAGCACCTAGCAGAGATACTTAATAAATATTTGCTGATTAATATAATACAGATTCCTTAAGAGTGATTCCATAGATACCTTTCTTGTCATATTGGAACATGAGACCAAAGAAGATGCAGTAAAATAGAAGTTCAATATGCTTTCTCTCTCTCCTGAGGCTCTCTCTCTATCTGTTCTATGGCTAAGCCAAGGGATGTCACTTTGGGATTGGTCAGATTCTGCAGCATGGGGGAAGCAATGGTTTTGAGAAAGGGATAGAGGGGTAAGGAAATAGAGGCTAGAGGGACTTGCCCAAAGTAATGCGTTAAGTGAGTGACAGGCTTGACATTTTAATTCAGATCTGCCAAGTCTAAATACAATTCCAGATCTCATTTCATGTCACCACTAGGACTTTTCTCTCGTTTGAAAAATTAGATCAGAGAAGCAAAGGAGTAGTAGGGAGAAAGATGGAGAATCAGGTATGCAACCATGGAGTATGAAAAGGATGAATGACAGCACAAGGCTTAAAGAAAAGGATTCTTTCATGATCTCCACAAAGCATGCTGGGTAAATGCCCATGATAACTAGTCATGAGCCATAGCCTTCAACCCTAGCGGCCCATGGCTCTAAAGCGTTGCCATAGCTGACTCCTCCCTGCTGAAGAAAGTGCAAAATGTCTTGTTCACCTCAGTTACTACTAGGAAAACTCACGAAAGACTCTGAAAGCAGTCAACCTTGATTATGATGACCACACACTCACCATTTTTATTCCCAGCTATTTTATGTGATGCATATAGAACGGGACAAAGAGTATTGGTTTTGGACTCAGGAGAAACTCAAGGTCTAATCCTGTCCCTCATACTTTCTGGCTATTTGGCCTCAGGCAGTCCACTTAATGGTCTAGTTTTTTCATCTGTAAAATGGGGATAATATTACTTGTTCCTACCTCATAGGATTGTTGAGAAGGTCAAATGAGAACATTTTGATAAAGTCAAGTTGACAAGCATTTATTAAGCAAGTACTATGTGCCAAACACAAAGAACAGAAAAACCCTAAAAATCCCTCAGAGAAGGTTAGTGAAACAATCTAATCCTCAATCTGATGAGACAATGTACAAGCAACTATATGCAAACAAAATATGGACAGGGTAAATTGGAGGTAATCTCAGAGGCAAGGGGAACTAGGAAAGGCTTAAAGCCCAACATTAACATCAGCTATTTTTATTATTGTTACGATAAATGCAGTCAATGAGTATCTTTGTCATTATTTTCATTTGTTGAGTTTACTTATAATCAAGGAAATCAATGCTGATTTCACGCCTTGGATGTTCTCAAATGTCTAGGCCCTGTGTGAATGACCATGAGATTGTGCTTGGGTGTTCAGGATTTTAACTTGTAACATAACCTGGAGCTACTTGAGATGATGTAATAATACCTGAGAAGATTGTCCTCTTGATATAAAAACCTTTCTATTATCCAGGGTGGACAGGGAGTGGTATAATAATAGTAGCTAATACTTATAGATTACAAATGAGTTGGCCTGAGTAGTATGCTTTGTAAAGCTTAAAATACTGTATAAATGCTGGCTATCTTCCTTCTTGCCATCATCATCATCATCATCCAGCCTTTTAAAATATGCAAAGAACTTTTCACTTACAATCTTATTTGATCCTCCTGGTAATTTTATAAGTAGATACTATTATTATTCACAATTTAAAGGGGGAGAAATAGAATGGTTAAGTGATTTACCCAAGGTCTCACAATTAGTAAGTATCTAAAGTAGGATCTGAACTCAGGTCTTCCTGTCTCCAAGTCCAGTGCTCTATCTGTTATGATATGTAGCTGTTGAATAGAGTACTCTGAATCAGAGGACTTTGTTTCAAGTCTTTATTCTTTTACTCAGGCTTGGAACTAGTACAGGGTGAATGGGGCTTTGCCTAAGGGTGGTGACATTTGGGAAAGGCATATTTTTTTTCTTCAGTAATATTTGTCTCCTTATCTTATGTCTTACCTTGTCTTCTGCTAGCCCACGTGGGGCTTTGTATCTATAACCCCTCCATGTGATCACTGAGGAATAGCTTATCTATGGTACTCCTTGTCCCTGACTCTAACATTCTGTGATTCTAGGAAAAAAGAGCTTTGTGGTAAATTTGTTTTATATGTTGTAGAGGATATTCATGTTTTGGGGGATCAAGTTGGACCATATCACTAAGAGGGCAGCATGATATAGTGAAAGGAAACCTGAATCTAGAATCAGATGACTTGACTTGGAGCCATTCATGTGAACTCGGGTAAGTCACTTTACTTTTCTTTGTCTCAATTTCCTCATCTGTAAAATAATGGAGCTGGGCTAGATGATCCCAAAGGTCACTTTCAGCTTTAAATTTATGATTGTATAAGTTTTTTATTTCTGAGATGCTAAGATTCAATGTCCTGATTAGTGAGAACTATTACATATAATGTATATGGTTGATTAATTATCAAAGGATTAGCATAATAGAAAATTCACTAAATACTATCAAATATTATTTTTCTCTCTCTTTTTTAATGATTCCCAGGGCACCTTGGGACCTTGAAGCACTTCAGGGGCATCATTGTTCACTATAATTATCTTTCAGTTGCTGAAATACAACTTAATGGCATGTTTTCGTTGATAGTATAATAATGACAATAATAATATGTTTTCCCTAATGCCTTAAGATTTGCAATGTGTTTTTCATACTTCATCTCACTGGATTCTAACAATAACTATGTGAGGTAAATTCTATAGTTTGCACATTTTTAATGGATGAGGAAACTGTGTCTCAGAAAAGTCACACAATTAGTAAGTGTCAGAGATGGAGTTTGAACTCAGATATCTCCTGACGCCAGATCCAGCATTCTTTTCACAACATTTTTCTGCCCCATTTACAATATTCATAGGAAAATAAACCCCAAAGATGCTCAATGAATGCTGTCACTTGCCCAGGGAGGCAATGTCTGCTACTTTTAGCTCTTTAGCACTGCTCCGCACCCCGTCCCCCTACTCTTAGGACACTGAGGATGTGGGAATGAGGAGAGAATAGAAGAGATAAGAAAAGTTTTGACTCCTATGGGCTGAACATAAGGAATCTCAGCCCAAGGCAGGGAGTAGGAAGTGAGTGGGCTTGACAAGAGTCGGGATCTTTGTTGTTTCAATTGTGTATGTATGTATTAAGGTCTATAAAATACTTCCCTCATAACCCAGAGAATTAGGCGATTAATACAAAGTATTAATATGCCCTTTTATGTATAAATAAACCACAGCAGAAGAGACATGAAGTGACCCACTAGGGTCATACAACGGATAGATCTAAGGTGATGCCCCTTTTTGACTGAGGCAATTTTATTAATAGAAGGGGAAATAATAAAGAATAATCATGAGAGACACTGAAAAAAAGTATCTCCTCAGAGAAAGGCACTTACTCAGAGTCAAGAGTACCTAAGTGTCCTATTCCTCAGCATCTAATTTATAGGCAACTAACATAAAGATACTGAGATTCAAAGCTGGGAAATTCTGAAGCCTAGAACTATTTATTGACTTGGGGCAACTGTGTGCTGCCTGTTTTGGGGGCAACTGACAGAAACCTGAATTTTTGTTCCTCACAATAAAGTAGAGGTGAGTCACTTCACACTTTGGTGCTTTGGTACTATAATATGACCAAGACCAAACTTCTAAGAGGGTCTGAGAAAAATCCGCAAAGCTGGGTCCAAGAAATGACCTCAGAAATGGGGCATAGGAAGAATTCAGGGCTTGTACTTTCATAACACTGCATGGAAATGCTGATTGGAGGAAAAGCACTGCTGCTTGAGGAGAAGGTAAAGGTAATTTTTGCCTTTTCCTGAACTGCTGTCTATTGCACTGCTTTGGCTTCTGGCTTAGAAGGATGGCTTTTGAGTGAATGAATGTGACTGCCTTAGAACCAGCCAAGGGAGAATACCTGGAAAAGCCATGAAGATTTTAGGATTAAGATTTCCACTTTTCTAAAAGAGCTTAACTACACTTTGTAGCCTATAAGAAAAGTTGAACAGGGGAGTTGGGAAGTTCAGAAGGGAGCCGCCCCACCCATCAATGAGCTGAAGGAGCCAAAGGCGTCAAGGCCCATATTCCAGAGCTGTGAGGTGCCGGAGACACATATGTCCTCTACTCATACTTCTTATTAAGATTTTGTAATAGACATAGACTCCCTCTCCCTCATAGACATTGTGTGCATTGGTGAGAAAGTGTGTTCTGGGTTTATGGGTGGAATATTATGTTTTAATTATCCTTGTTTTATCCTTTCTTTAGCAACTATAATAGCTAATGGGCAACTAGGTATTATAGTAGACAGTGTGCCAGGTTTGAAGTCATGAACACTCATTTTCTTGAATTCAGATATGGCCCCAGAAACTTACTAGCTAGCTGTGTATCCTTGGCAAATCAGTGAACCCTATTTGCCTCAGTTTCCTCATCTCTAAAATGAGCTAGAGAAGTATAAGAGCAAGCAAAGTGGGATTTTTGTTGTTTTCTTTTTGGAGTTCAGTTTCGCAGGCTCATTGAAAACATCTGAAGGCTCAGTCTCCTTTGAGCCCTAGTAATTCACAGCTGTGCTGAGATACATGGGTTGTGATGCCATCTGGCTCTGAGCCTACGGTTGAAAACTATATATACTGGGAGGTTGATATTTTACTTTGGGGATTCGCTTATGAGAAGGACCTTTTAATTCCCTGGATGGGACTCTGAGCGGTCATTTTTAAGAGCCCCCCAACTACTCAGGTTTGTGCTCTTCCATCCGGTGGTGTATATAGATGTTTGTATTACTTGGTTCAGACAGTAAGAGCTCTGTCTGTTGAATCTTTGTGCAAATTTCTCTGCTTGCATTTTCTCCATGTTCAGGGTGTTAACCTTTCCCTGAGCTAGTGAATGACATATATATATTTAATTAAAGAAGGATTGTTAACCCCTTTGAAGTTGTCTTTCCTTTATAAAGTAGATCAAAGAACCCATGCTAGCAGGCCGTCCTGGGTGTGCTAGAATGTTTCCTAATACAAGAAGGAAATGGCAAACTACTCCAGTATCTTTGCCAAGAAAACCCCCAATAAGGTCATAAATAGTTAATGAATCAACTAGCTAACATTTATATAGTGCCTACTACGCGCCAGGCACTGTACAAAGCATTTTATAATGCTTGATCCTCACAACAACCATGGGAGGCAGATGCTATTATTATCTCCCTTTTATGGATGAAGAAACTGTGGCAAAGTGACTTGCCAAGGGTCACGCAGTGGGTGAACATCTGAGGTCAGCTTGAATTCAGGGGTTCCTAACTGCTCTGTTCTGGTGCTCTATCCACTGCTCATGACTGAGTTAATGGTGTTATCTTGGTTAATTTTTTAAAATGGGAAGCACACCAATGGATTCAGGAGTCATAGCTGTGAGCTGTATAAGAGTAGCTGTCTCACATAAAAGTTACTCTTGGGATCACAAGAGCAGAACTGTAGTTACAGTAGACTGACCTTCCCCTTCGCCTTTTCTGTGCCTTCCCTCCCCACCTTTCAATCTGCAGCTATGGGAATGCAGTTTGGGGTGAAACAAAAATGGATCTCTCTTGACTCCAAAGTTCAGTGCTCTTTATGTAAGGATATATTGCATACAACACATACATATGTGGCAGCCCCTGAGGTCACTTTCCCAGAGGGTAGCTCAATATTCTTCCCCTCAGGATTTTAGGCATAACTCTGAAGGACTGAAGTTTCTAGTACTATAAATCAAGAGCTTGAGTTGGTGTGTGTCCTACTGATTATCAGCTAGTAGTCTCACTCAGCTTTTTAGCAAAGGGATTTACTGGGAAATTACAGTTGGTGTAAAACATTCCCCTCAAATTGTGGGTACATTCTCCACTTACACATGCAGAGGCCTGTCTGTAACTCTTTGTTTCTCTGTTGAGAAGAGTCAGCTGCTGAAATCCCTCCACCATTTAAAACCCTCAGGGAGTGAGCTAAACGTGTCCCTTTCTGACATACTCAAAATTCATCCTCTTCATAACTTAAAATCTCATCAAGTATGACCACCTTTACACTTAATACCTTCCAATTACCTTAATTGGAGTGGGGGTTCAATCATCCCATTACTCATGCATAAATATAGATTAAAAATAAGAATAAGAAAAATCTCTATCTCTATATCAAATAAATTCAAGAAAAACTTGGTCAGGGAGGACACTAGCAGCTCAAGGGATCAGGCTGGGGTTTATGTAGAAGAATTTGAGATGATATTGAAGAGATGAGGAGGGAGACAGAAAAGACATGGAGTGTTATACATGAGAAACAGCAAGAAGACTATGTTCTGGATGGAAAGGGAAAGTATATATGGAGTAAGGTTAGAAAGGAACATTTTGTCTTCATATCCCCAATGTGTAATATAGTATCTAGCACATAGTAGTTACTGATTCAAGGCAAAAGAACTAGCCTTATAGCACAATGACTGGCACGTAGCAGGAGCTTAATAAATTATTACTGACTGATTGAAACAAGAGCTAGTACCTTTGTCTTTAGTGTGTGTGTGTGTGTGTGTGTGTGTGTGTGTGTGTGTGTGTGTGTGTGTGTAAGTTCCTAGAATCACAGGATGATAGATTTATAGCTGAAAGGGACAAAAAACCCCCGCAACAAAACCCAAGACCCACAGAATTGAGTTGACAAGTCATCCAAATATTAACTGGCAAAGTCAGAATCAGAATAAGGGTGTCAAATTCATTGTCGTTTTCCATCTGAGCACACTAATTCAATTTGGGGATACTAAGGCGACCTTCAGGAAAGCTTAGAAATATTAATGATGATGATTACAGGTACTAGAAAGCTGGCAAAATGAGGAGAGAAAGCAAATAACTTGATTTAGCTTTGTAAAAATTGTGCTAATTGTGGTAATTTGCATGAATGGTTTTATTATTTATGCTTAATTACCATGTATGATATTGTCTACGAATGTATCAGACCAACTTTCATTTGATTTAATTGAAGCAATACCCATATTGTCCGTGTTCATGGATGGTTGTTCACTTAGCAGTGTCCTCAGTTTACACTCTAAAATTGTCAGGCAAGTCATTGTTTGAACCCTACGTCCCCACAGAGAACAATTTAACGTATTCTATAAACACTTCAATTTAATTTAATTTTGATTCACTGGATACCAAAAACATGCCTAGCAGTTTACTCAGAACTGTGGTTTATATGAAAGAATACAGGACTCATATAAAACTAGGAACCTAAGTGTTCAGATATTACACCCTCCCTCCTCATCTTACAGATATAGCAACTGAGTCCTTGAGAGAAGACATGACTTAGCCAAAGTCATAGAATCATAGAATTTAAGAGTTCATCTCTTTTATGCCATTCCTCAGACACAAATTTTTATTGGATTGGGAAAGGTCATACACCAAGAGCAATGGATAAGTGATGGACAGCTTGGCTGTTTCATTGATATCCATGAAATAGTAAATGGTCTCTAGAAAGGCCAGCTCTAATATGTTGGTTATACCACACTGGAATCCTATAACCTCAGAATCCATTTTCTTCATCTCACACCCCAAAAGGAATCCCTACTACACTGTAGCAAAATAATGGTTATCTAGCCTCCTTTTGAATCCTGACAATGAAAGGGAACCCCTAAAGCACTGGTCTGAACATGTGACACCCCTGTTCATGAAGCTCCATTGACTCCCTATTGCTTATATTTATAATACAAATTCCTTTTTCTTTGGCATTTAAAAAGCTATTCTCCATCTGACTCCAGCCCACCTTGCTATATTTTCTACATTATTATTCTCTTTCACAGAAATATTGTCTGACTTGCTGTTTTCTGTACATGATATTCCATTTTCTGCCTCTGTTCTTTCTACGGGGCCTTTACTCATGCCTGGAATAGGCTCCCTTCTAATTGCTGTATGGCATCCTTGACTTTCTTCAAGGTCCAGCTTTGGTGCCATATCTCATAGGAAACCCATCCTTTTCCCCACATTTGCTAGTATTCAGCATGCCCCCCCCAAATAATTTTGTATATACTTTTAAATAGAGTTTTTGTCTTTAATTTACTTCCTAAAGGTTGTTTTCTGACAATAGAACATAAGCTAATTGAGTGCAAGTAGTTTCATTTTTTTTTTTTTTTTTTTTTTGTCTATGGGGTTTTCTTGGTAAAGATACTGGAGGGTTCGCCATTTCCTTCTCCAGTGAATTAAGGCAAACAGAGGTTAAATGACTTTCTCTGAATCACACAGCTAGTATCTGAGGCTGATTTTGAACTCAGGTCTTCCTGACTCCAGGTTCAGTGCTCTATCTGCCGAGCTACCTAGCTGCCTCCCCATAGACGATCACATAGTAGGCATAGTAGGGAATTGCTTTAGAATGAATGAATGAATATAGTCTGACATCTCACTCTCTTCTGTATTTCTTTTTATAACGCCATAATTGAAAAGCTCATCTATCATATTGTTGGATCACTCTAATAGTTAAAGTATTCTTCCTTTTAATTGAGAATACATTTTCCCCCTATTATCTTCCACCCATTGGTCGTAGTTCTTAACCTATAGACACTTTTGGAACAAATCAAATCCTTTTTATTCTTGTTTGCAATTTCTTGAAAACAGTTAAATGCATTCCTTTTTAAATCCTTCTCTAAGGTAAATATTCTCATTTCTTTCAATCGCTGTTGTTCAGTCATTTCAGTAATGTCTAACTCTCCATAACCCCATTTGGATTTTTCTTGGCAAAGATAATGGAGTGATTTACTATTTCCTTCTCTAGCTCATTTTGTAGTTGAAGAAACTGAGTCAAATGGGATTAAATGACTTGCCCAGGGTCACACAGCTAGTTAGTCTGAGACTGGATTTGAACTTAGGTTTTCTTGACTATGGGCCTGGCATGCTATCCACTGCACTGCCTAGCTGCTTTTCTCACCTAGTCTTTCAATCATTACATTTCTAGACCTTTCACCCATTTTGTCCACCTTTCTCTGAACTTAATCCCATTTATTAAAAATCCTTTCAAAATGGGACTAACAGATATGGGCACATTATTTTAAATGTATTCTGACTTGTATAAAAATAACTTTTTTTAAATTTTCTGTTAATACTGCTTATGGTTGAGTTAATTTATCAGCCACATCACACTATTGACTCATATTGAATGGAGAGGTAATTAAAACCTGGAAGTTTTTCTGAATGAGCTGCAGTTAAGTAATATTCCCTCTGAAACTAACTGGATTTATTTTTTTAAACTTTCATCTTGCTAGTTTTATTCCACCTGTCAATATATTTTTGAATCTTGATTCTGTCCCCCAATATTTACCAACCTCAGATAATTGACTTTATGTCTTTACTCAAGTTACTGATAAAAATTCTCAACTAGGGTCTTTGACCCTGTGTAGCTAACTAACTATACCTACTACAATTCTTGCCACCCTGTGGCATGCTGTTAGTGACCTCCCACCAATTTATTAACAAGACTTGTAGTAGGTGTAGTTAGTTAGCTGCACACTGACTATGTAAACTGATTGCCAATACTATCAGTATTCAGTCCACATATCCCCATAGTATTCAAAAGAATATCATAGGAGATTTGTTAAATGTTTTGATAAAATTAAAATACACCAGGGCTACAACATTTACCTCATCTATGCTATGCATTCAACTTACATTGGTTAGGTGGCTCTTGTGTTCAAGACACTGTACCCAGATAAATAAATAAAAGACATTGTGAGGAAGTAGAGAGTGCCAGTAATTGGTAGCTCAGAAATGGCTTCATGAGTTGAGCCTTAAAGAAAGCTATGGATATCAAGAATGAGAAGTAAAGAAGACATATATTCCAGACATAGGGAATAGTCTGATTACATAGAGAGAGGAGGGGAGGAAGGATAGAATATTGAGTTTGGGGAACGATAGTAGACCAGTTGGACTGGAATGAGGAATGTGTTTAAGAGAATAATATGAAATGACTGCAAAGGCAGCGGGAGCCAGATGATGGGAGACCCTTAAATACTAGGCTAAGAAATTTGTATTTTCTACTACAAACCACAGGGAACCACTGAAGATTTTTGAGCAGAAGAGTAATCTTGGACCTATATTTTATGAATATTAGTTTGATAGCTGAGCAATGGATGGGATAGAGAGAGTAAGAAGGTCACTTAGGAGGTTATTACAACAGTTTAGTCAAGAGGTAATGAAGACCTGAACTGGGGTGATGGCTGTGCAAATAGAGAGAAAGAAAGATGTGAGAGATCAAATATTTGCTAGAATTTTCTCTCCTAAAATGAACATATGTCATATACATATGTGTGTGACTGTATATATATATACGCACGCATACATATATACATATGTGTATATACATACACAAACATATAACATACACATATATGTATATATGTATACATACACCTATCGGCCTTTGGGTTATACTCCCACAGTAGAAGGTAAGCTCCTTGAGGACAAGGAACTGCTTTTTATTTTGTCCTTGCACTGACAGAACTTAGCTTAGTGCTTTGCACATAGTAAGTGCTTAATAGATGCATATTGGATTGAATTATGAAAGGGAAAATTTAAGGATGATTAATGATATAAATTTGGATGTCATAAAAAAAATTAATGTTTTCTTCAACTCACGCTGTCTTCCAGTAACCACTTTTTTGTTCTCTATAGGATAACACAATTATTGTCATAAAAAGTCATATAGTCAAATTACATGGAGAAAATAGTAAAGGACTTGGTAAAAATACTTTGAAACTTGAATTTATTATCTTATTTATATGAGTAATGTTTCCATTGGTGCACATCACTACTCATCCATATCTTGAATACTTGTGGGAAAAAGAATTAGAATGTGAAAAAAAAAGTGTGATTAGTTGAAACTCTTTTTTTCTGTTTCATTACATTTAAATGGGAAATTTAAAAAAAAGATTGTCAAGCTAAGTGGAAAAATAGTACATGCCTTTTGGTAATTGGGAATTCCAACTTGAGTCATGTAATAGCTTCATTCATCTGATGACATGTTATAATTCTAAGTTATTAAGATTTACTGTAGGATTTGCCCATCATTCGTAGAAGAAAACAAGATACTTTCAATTCACTGACAGCTAATTCTTTTGTTGCAGTTGGTTATAATAGAGTAATATAGAAAGGGAACCAGGTTTTTCATTTGACCAGAGATGGATAGAATTAAGGCTGTTCAAGAACATCAAATCTCTCAGCTAAGTGGTTTTGAGTCAGCAACTGACAAATAAAATTTTTTGACAAGAAATGTGTACCAATGATTATCTGGTAATTTGAATTTCTTTTACTTTAATATTAGAAAAATATTGTTTGTGTTCATCCTTTGTTGCCTAAGAAGACCATGCCATCAGAGAAATGATGACATAACTTGCACTTGACTTTGTTTTGAGTGAGGGAGGGCTGTGCAAGGTCACCAGCCTCACTTCTCCTCCAGAGCCATCTGAATCCAGTGACCAGATATTCATCAGGATGACTGGAGATGGCCCAGGATGCACTGGGAGACCTTGGGCCCTTTAGGCCAAGGTCTTTGCAGGTTCTCACTTAGGGTGAGGCAACACCCATTCATTGAATAGGCCTGTTTAAGAAGTAGCCAGGGAAAGGCCCTTTAACGAGGGTATTGGTGGTTCAGTGGTAAAATTCTCACTTCCCATGCAGGAGACCCGTATTCAATTCCTGGCCAACGCAGGAATTAGAAAAATATAAAGAAGAGGCAGAGAAATCCCAAAGCAAAATTTTAAAGAAAGAGAGATTTGCATGCCTGCTCTATATCCCTTTACCATATTGCTGACAACCCATATTTCTCCCTTTTGGGCAACTACCAACTCTTGTATCTTTCCCTCCAACCCATTGTCAAAGTCAATTTCAGAGCCTTCATTCACATTGAGCTATAGATGACTGATAACTGTTTAGAAATCTCTAGAACTACCCAGAATAAGATTGTTCTTAGGGCATTTGAAGATTTTCAGCATCATAGGTTAAAGGAGAGGAATTTCTGTTTGGAGAATTCCAGGCTTCATCTAGGATTGAGGTAGACTATGTTTTGGGGCAGAGGAATCTTCCCAGAGGTCCAGGAGTCACATTGCATGGGTAGCCACCAACTCTATTATATTTAAGACCAGCCCTGGGCATATGGGTTGTAGAGAAAACTTTGTGATTCAAATTTTTGTTTGTGTTTTATAGATCCGTGATTGCAATGGTATAAGGAATCCCTGGTGAGGAAACATTTTATAGATGAAATCGTTCTGCAGTCTCCAGTAATAGAGGGCAGCCTCTTGAGTTTGATAGATTGAGTGGCTTGTCAAGAGTCACAAAACCAGTCTGTGTCAGAGGTAGCACTTGAATCCAGGTCTTCCTGATTCTATCCTCTATACAGCAGGGTCTCCGTATACTATGATCTTGCTTCTCAAGTTAATAGGGAAAATGTCATTAAAAGTCCATAGAGGAGATGCTGATAACTTATAGGCATAGAATCTTCCACAAGATCATTTCTGAGGTTCTAGTGGTTTGGGGATAATTCAAAATTCTTTTCTCTAAGTAGCTCACAGGTGTTTCTTAGGATTATCATATGAAATGTCACATTTTAGAGGGCCAGGACAACTCATTGTTTCAGTTGATGGTATGAAAGAGTCAGGTAAAATATCTGGTTGATGTCAAGCAGATAAAGCAATAAGTGTTTCAGTCAGTAGGCAGGGCATGTGTGTGTGTGTATGGGGGGCGGGGTTGAGTGGTTGGTGGGGTGGAGGTCTGCTTGCATAGCCTGGGATATTCTTGGCCTGACAGAGTGAGAATTCAAGCAACTGGGAGCTGGAAGGGAAAACCCTTAGTTATCATCTAATCCATTCACTTGAGCCTTACACAGAGGAGTAATTGAATACCTCTATGGAGTCCCTTAATGAGTATTAGGGAAGTATCTCTTGCACCAAAATCTCCCCAGCACTTAATTAAAATTTCACTTGGGGTAAGGGGAGAGAAAGGAACAAGCGTTTATTACATGCCTACTATGTCAGGCAGACTATGTGATGAGCACTTTACAAATATCTCATTTTATTCTTACAACAACCCTGCGATATAGGTACTATTATGATCTCCATTTTATACTTGAGGAAACTGAGGCAGACAGAGGTTGTGACCTGCCTAGGGGCACACAGTGTGTTTGGAGCCATATTTAAACTCGGGTCTTCCTAACTCTAGGCCCAGTTCTCCTGCCACTGCATCCCCTAGAAAGTCATTCTTGGGATTGCCTCTTAACCAGTACTCTGATATGCAAAAGAAATATAAAATATATTCTTTGTTTGCAAAATTTACAGGCTTGCTGAGAGATAAGATCTACATATATGAAAACCCAACCCATTCATAATGCTTTACATACACGATCTCATTTGAGTATCACAACAGATTTGTAAGGTAAGTTTTATAGGTACTGTTATCCCCCTTTTCCAAAGGAGGCAAATGAGGTTTACTGAGAATAAATGACTTGTCCATGGTCACATATGGTCACATGCGGGCAGCTAAATGGTGCAGTGATAGAGTCCAGGGTCTGAAGTTAGGAAGACTCCTCTTCCTGAGTTCAAATCTGACCTCAGACAATTCCTTGTTGGGTGACCTTGGGCAAGTCACACAACCTTGTTTAACTCAGTTTCCTTATCTGTCAAATGAAATTTGGGAGGAAATGGTAAACTGCTCCAGTATTGTTGTCAAAAACATCCCAGATGGGGTCATGAAGAGTCCTACATGACTGAAACAACTGAGCAGGAATGTCAGTAACATACCTAAGGGAGAGATTTTAATCCAAGACTCTCTTGTTTCTATTATGCCACACTGCCCCTTTAATGATTTAGTAGCTGAATAAGTAGGATAAATAGCAGGTACTATTGGTTTTTAGAAGCCAGAAAAATGACTTTGGACAGGAATGTTTAGGAAGGGTTCATGGAAGAAGTGAGTTTGAAGATCTGAAGGACAGGCAAGAGTTCCATAGGTGAAGGGTAGATGGAAAGAAATTCTAGATGAAGGAAGGACCTAGAGACAGATTTTTATTTTTAGTCTTCATTCAAATGTTTATTATAAACAATACCAAATATCAGTACAGCCAATTATAGGTGATGTAAGGACATTTACATTCAGATGAATTTCAAAGCCTAATATTCTATGACAGCCTTTAGCTTCTCGTTCTAAGCCTCTATCAGATTTTTTGTGTGTGTGGTCCATTGATTCCAGTTCGCTTTCATTAAATGGTTATGATTTGCATTCTATTCTGTTTTCTGCTTCTGCTTTTGAGGTAAAAAAATTTCAAGTTGATATTTAACGATGACAGATGGAGGTCTGACTGGTAGCATGTGAAAGTTCATGTGAAGGAATAGTGGAAGATAAGTTTGGAAAGGTGGGTGAGGGCTAGATCATAGACTGGTACATAATAGACACTTGATAAATACTTGTTAGTTAATTAACTGAAGTGTGCTTCTTTTCCCTTCTGCACTCTGGGGCAAGGCTCTATTAATGTATGTTAGTTTTGGCTTTGTTTTACTGGATGATCTAGATGGATTCAGAAAAATCTAAGGTCATCTACTGAGAGAGGAGAATTAGGCCCCAAGTAGGTGAACTGTGGATTTGGGAACAATTGCTGTGGGGAGAGTGCTGCAAAATAAACAAGAGATGAGTACAAGGCAGGGGTGGGGAACCTATGTTTTTGAGGTTGCATGTGGCCTTCTCTCAGCACTTAAGGATCTAGAAGGCCACATGTAGCCTCAAGGCCACAGGTTCCCCACCCCTGGTATAAGGATTGCCAGGAATCATCAGGCACTTGCTAAAAGGAGAACAGCATGCTTCTGAGGGCCAAATTTGTATGGCTCATAAATTTTTTCAAAAAAATTTTGGTGCCTAAAAGCAGGGGCAGAAGCAGGTGTTGATTAATATCTCATTCCCAGCTTGAGTAAAGCCATGAATTTATAATCCACAAACTAAGACTTGAGCTGGTCATTTCTGAATTGTAGTTTGCTTTGTCTGTTTCAGACAGAAGGTATATAGTTTGTTTCCATCCAAGAGTCCATTATGTATGTGAGACAAAGCTTGAGTTTAACTCTAGGAAAGGAGTTCCTCTTCATTATGCTCTCTGCCATGAAATCAATTGAGAATTAGGATTCTGATTGCCTCCTAGGCAGTCTTCTCACACAATTCATAGAACAGGCTCTTTATATCACTATTGCCTGCATTGCTGACTTGAGGCCCCAGACAGTAAATCAATTCATCCTTTAGCAAATGTTCTCCAGAACACCTAATAGAAAACTACATGTAATTAGCTTGGTAGGCAAAATGGCAAAGAGAGTGATACCTTTCCTGAGTGTTCATTCAAGGGCATTGTTATACTTCTCAAAGAGATACCAAGCAATTAGCCCTTTGTATTTTATTAGAAAAAGCACTGGATTGGGGTCAGAAAAGTTGCTCCTGCTATGTATTCCTTGTGTGACTCTTTCATAGATAAAAAACGGATATTGAAGTAGATGAACTGTAAGTTTGCTTCCACCTCTAAAACCTGTGTGCTTATGATCCAATCCCTACTGACTGAAAGAGTAAAGAAGGACAAGACAGACAAATTTGTACTTTCTAGCTCTGTCTGTTCTAGGTGTATGATGTTCGGTGAGTCAGTTAATCTTGTTGGACATCAATTTCTGAATCTACAAAATGAACATAATAATCCTTACATGATGGATTTTACAGGGCTGGTGTGAATATCAAATGAGATGATATATAAGAAATAACTTTATAACCCTATATGTGTTTCAAACATCATTGCTTTTCAAAGGGAGGTATATCACTTAAGAATGGGACAAAGTTAAGTGGATGCAATTTTTAAAATAATACCTTTTGTTTTTATATCACATTCATTTCCAAATAAATCTTGCAACTCTGCCCTTCTCAGTGAGACTTTTCTTGTAACAAATATCAAAAGCAAAATAAGACAAAAACAACCAATTTAGCAAAACCCAGTATGCAACCAACTAACACATTATGTCTGATGATTTATCTCGTATTTCATGTCATACCCGTAATCTTCTTTTTCTGCAATGAAAGAAAGAAGTTACATTTTCTCAACTCTCCTTGAATGCCATTTTTTAAAAAAATATTACATTTGAATTTAACTTTGCCAATTCTAATATCTATTCTGAGGATTAATTCTTCATTCAAGCCAAACCCCATCCAATGATGACCTTAGCTCTAAACTCCTAAGAATGGTGCTGGAACTAACTTGCCCAGAGCTTCTCTGAGGCTTAGACTCAGCCTTCTTAGAAAAGACTAGATCTCTATTACTTAGCTTTAATCCATGTTTTAAGTGACACAGTGATGATAGCAGAGAAAGGCCTTTGCATTGATTTTTTCTGCTCTAAACTAGGGTCTGTAAACCAAGGGCAGGCAGACGACCTAATATATAGAGTGCCTGCTTGAGTTCAAATCTGCCCTCAGACACTGACTGTGTGACCCTGGATAAGTAATTTAACCCTGTTGGCATTAGTTTTCTCATCTGTAAAATAAACTGGAGAAGGAAATGGCAAACCACTCTAGGATCTTTGCCAAGAAAACCCAAATGAGGTCACAAAGAGTCAGACATGACTGAAAAGAATGAGTAACAAACCAGGATTTGAGGAAAACAGAACAATTCTGAAAGAGGAATGTTAGTATAGATAGTCCCTACTTTGCATAATAATAAGACTGTGACAACTGCATAGGGAGAAAGACACCTTGAGAAGCAGATAATCTGCCCCCCTTACATATTCATTTAATAGGGAAAGGAAAGGGGGAAAGGGACTAAACATTAATTGTGCCTACTCTGTGTCAGGCACTGTGCTAAGTACATTTTACAAATCTTATCCCATCTGATCCTCACAACAGCCATGTGAAATATGTGCTGCTATTATCTCCATTTTATGAGTGGAGAAACTGAGATAGATTGACTTGCCCACATTATTGGTTTCTTCTTTCATCACTCTGTCTACGGTTAAACCACTGATTCTGTCTTCTAATTGTTTATTCGTTCAACTGTTCATCAATTGGGTTGATTGGGACTCGTGTTTTCTTCACTACAAAGGCAGAGATATGTCATGATCACAGGAATACCCAGATATGGAGAGAGAACCCACATATGGGAGCCATTCCATCATATTATCCTTCATTCCTCAAAATTGAGCTGGCTATATCACATAAAATTTTCTTCCTGTCCCTTTAGCTTTTTTTTTTTTTTCACATCTACCTTCCTGATAGGAGAAAACTTACTTTCCTCCTCTTCTACTACCTACAGTAGAGTAGGGTGAAGAAGGATTATAATTAGATAGATAAAACTTAAGGTTGCAAAAAAGCGAGGACTACTTGTGTATGGAATCGAGAAAGATGAATGTCCTTTAAAATTAATTTACTTTTAACATTCATTAATTTGTTGTTGTTTCAAATCCTCTCCTCCAACTCCTCCCTCACTCATTGAGAAGCCAAGCTATGCATCCATTATGCATATGAGGTCATGCAAAACATTTTCATATTAGCCATATTGCAATAGAAAGCAAGAAACACAAAGAACAAAAGTTCTCTCTCTGGAGATGGATAGCAAATTTCATCATGAGTCCTTTGGAATTGTCTTGGATCATTATTTTGATCAAAGTAGTTACATCTTTCAAATTTGATTACTGTTACAATATTGCTGTGGCTATGTACAATTTTCTCCTGTTTCTGCTCACTTCACTTTGCATCAGTTAAATATCTTCAGATTTTTCTGAAACCATCCTGCTGTTCATTTCTTATAGAATAAATGGCATTCCATCACAATCATATATCACAACTTATTCAGTCATTCTCCAATTGATAGACATCCCCTTGATTTCACATTCTTTGTCACCACAAAAGGAGCTGCTACAAATATTTTTGTGCATATAGGTCCTTTTTGCTTTTTCTTTTATCTCATTGGGATATGGACATAGTAATGGTATTGCTGGGTCAAAGGTTATGTACAGTTTTAGAGCCCCAACTTTATTTACTTATTTTTTATTTATTTTATTTATTTATTTAAATTATTTATTTAGGCATAGTTCCAAATTGTTCTCCAGAATGATTGGATCAGTTCACAATTTCCCCAATAAGGCATCAGTGTACCTATTTTTTCATATTCCCTACAGTATGTATTAATTTCTGTTTCTATCAGAAACATGAATATTCTTAGGAGTCATTCTCATCAACCATGTTAGTAGGACAAACCAGCCCTTCTAACATGTTTCTGTGATGTTTCATCTTTTCTCAATCCTCTCTTCTTTTTCTTTAATCTTTGTCTCGATGACCTCATTCACTCTCACATCTTTGACTACTATGCTTACATGGGCATCTCCAAATGTCATCTTCTGCCTTGTCTTTTCTGCCAAACTTCAGACCACATTTCCAACTATCTATAACACATCTGTACTTGGACACTCTACCTTAAACTCAGTATATCTGAAACTGTTTATTATCTCTAACCTGATTGTACTTCTGACTTCACTTTTTCAATCTTTCCTGGTACTTTATCACTCATGTTTGACACCTTGGTATTACCCTCAATATATCCCCCTCTCACTACTTGCTGTCAATCAGCTGTCAAGCTTTTTAATATCTGTTTCCTTAAACTGTCTTGCATTTATATATTCTTCTTGAATTCTAGGACTATCACTCTACTTTAGGGCTTTATCACTGAAGAAATCCATAGACTTTTGGGGGTGACTGAGTTAGGTAAAGGCTTGGTGAATCCATCTCTGATTATGTATGGAAAAGAATAAAAGTGGCATCAATTAAAAGAGCAAACCTTTGGGGAATCAGACTATTAGACAAATGGTCAATTTCTTGGTACTCTCTGCATTTTGGTTCCAAATCAAGTAATGACTTACTGACCCTAATTTACATCTCTAACAATTGGTATTGCATCATTTTATGCTTGAAAGGGACCTCAGAAGTGATCTAATTTAATGTATATCCCCTCTACACATACATTAGTATATACTTATCAGCATATCTACTAGATGGATTGTATACTTATATATTTGTCAAGTATATCGAGGGCATTGAATTCAGTTCTCTGATCATAGTTTAAGAAAATATTAATCAGCTGGAGGGTGTCCAAAGAAAGACAAACAGAGGGGTGAAGGGTCTTTAATTTTATGCCGTAAGATATGCTAAGAAACTGGGAATATTTGGCATAAGAGAGGGAAGACCCAAGCAAGAAGCATGATAGCTGTTTTTGAAGGCCTTTCACATAGCAGATAGATTTGACTTATTCTGTTTGGCCCCAGAGTGCAGAGCTAGGAGCTGTCATATAGTCAATGAACATATATCAAGTACCTACTATTTGCAGGACACTGTGCTAAGTTCTGAGGATACAAAAAAAGCACAAAAGATAGTGCTTGTCCTCAAGGAACTTACATTCTAATGGGCAAAGACAACACACAAACTGAAGCTGAAAAGCAGAGTATAGGGGGAAGGTCCTTGCCACAGGGATATGAGGGAGAAGTCCAGAGGAGTGCATCTTGATGAAAAATGAAGACATGCAATGGTTCAAAGTTTCAAGGAGGTAAATTTCAGCTTGATGTAGGTAACAATTTCTTTAAAATTAGAGCTATTTAAACATGGAATGGGCTGCCTCAGGAGATAGTGTTTTCTCTCCTATTAGATGGTATACAAACAAAAGATGATACCTTTCCTGGTACCGTTTCCACCCTCTACCCCCTCTGTTACCTTCCCCCTAAGGTAACTTCCCATTTATTTATATGCATTTTTATTTATCTCTATATGTAAATATGTGCATTTCATCTTTGCATAAGAATGTAAACTCCTTAAGAGAAAGGACACTTCAGGATTTATTTATTTATTTATTTTTGGTATCCTCAACACCTCACATAGCACAAGGTTTGGTATATAGTATAAACTTAATGCTTGTTGACTGAGAGAACTCAGGTCTTCTGGAAGAAGATGGACGACCCAAGGCATTGGCAGAATTATGAAAATCTGTGAATGAGTAAAAGAAAGGTAAACCCAGTCTCTCTCTCTTTCCACAATTTTACACTTTTGAATATAAATGAAAGCCTCCCTTTAATTTGTTTTGGTCTCAACTAGTCAGCAAAAATCAGCTGCTCTCATCTTCTGGAACTGTTTCAATTTATTATTTTACCAGTGAAAACCTGGCATCCAAGAGAACCTAGTTACAACCAATAAATGAGACATCCCAAGACAAGCTATGGACAGTTACTGACAGATAACATTTTTTTTTTTCAAATTGCCATCTTTTACTAAGCTTGCCCTGGACCCACCAGAAACTTTTATATAGAATTTCAGACAGTTTTTGTATCAACTCCTCAGATCCTGATGTTAGGGAATGATGGAGTGAAATTTGGTCTCCTTTATTTTCTGGAACTAGGTATTTGCATCTTTGGGAGGAGAGTTGGGGCAGAAGAAAAGCAAGGTAGAATATTGGTATTAAATTGAAAGGGATTCCATTCTGTGCTTCTGGATGGGTGATAGTAATGTTCAGTCTTCACAACTTTCTTATGAAAACATGAATAAATAACCAATTTTTAAAAAATAGATTGTTGCTTTCAAGATCCAGACTCAAACATTAGGGATAACTGGTATCCCTAATGGCAAAAAGATTACAGAACTGAATCTGGGGGAATGTATATTTTTGTAGTGTAATAGACCTCTTGTCATGGTAGGTAAATAGTTAAATTGTGCATTAGAAGCAGTGTGAAGGATGTCATCAGGTGAGATGCAGGAGCAGAAAGGGAAGTTGTTTGGCCATGTAGTGAGATCAAGGGCTAAACAATAGATGATTAATGTATTCTATTGTAATTATCTAAGGGATATGAAAAGATTTAGGGGACAGTCCTCCAATTGTTGGGGACACTCCCCTGTGAAGTAAAACCTTCACAAAAGAAAAGAAAATGGACAAAAACTGAAAATGGACAAGCTGGGAAAGTATGAGTTGGTTACAAACTGCATAAATAAATTTGTACAATATACCCACATGGTTGAGGATTCAGATGCAACAGAGTATTGAGTTCTCAGTTCTTGGAAGTCTTTCACTAGAGGCTACTCAATGGGGATATTGCAAAGAGGATTCTAGTTCAGGTATTGTTTGAGATGAATCTTAAAACTTGGAAAGAGATTTTGACAAGTGGATTCCTGGTGGAGAGAGAAGTATGAGGAAATATATAAAGATAGTCCCCAATGGCTCAGAGAGGTGGGAGTATATATGCTTATTCTTGACAATTTCACCAGTTCAGATGGTCCTTTATGTCTTGGAGACATAATTTAGGATTGGATGATATTTGAGGTTCCTGCCAACTTTGAGAGTCTGTGAATGGAATCATAGAGTTTTAGAATTGGGAGGAGCCTAAGAGGGCAATCTCTCCCTTCAAAGCTGGATTTGGACTCAGGAAGACCTGGATTCAAATTCAGCCTCAGGCACTTACTAACTGTGTGACTCTAAGGACATGTTTGATTTCTCTGTGCTTCAGTTTCTTAATAGAAATATGAGGAAACTGGATTTGATGGTTCAGCATTAATCACAGGATCAGACACTTAGAGTTAGAAGGAACCTTAGGGATTATTTTGTCCAACCTCTCATTATACCGATAAGGAAAGTGAGTCCCAAAAAAGTTAAGTGATTCAAGGTCACCCTGGTAATAACTGTCAGAGAGAAGATTTGAATTTGGGTCCTTTGCCTTCATATCCTCTACCCTTGCCACTGTAAAATCCTACCTCTGCTCTGTACATTGAAAACAAGGTAAATGGTATGTTATTAAATTCTATAACAATAAGATGAGAAGAAAGAAAAATATATTAATACTTTTAGCCTATGGCAAAATACACATTACTAGGAAATAATTGCCAGTGGGTACAGTAAGATTTTAGATAAAATGAAAAGAAGAAAAAACTCTGCTTGCCTTTCTGAATTTTAATATTGGAGCCCAGTGGCAGAAATCAGAGTCTCTGTAGGAGTCAGTCTAGATAATAAAGGGGTACCTAACATGGGGTAGAAAACAGAAGGCTGAGTTCAGCATGAGATAGGTGGGCTCTTTGTGATATTCCTGGTACAGTATTCTTTGGCACTCATACCCACTTAACACTGATAGAGCCATCCCTCTGAGTCAGGCTCAATGCCCCCATCCCACTGTGAGAGATGATGGGAGGATTTACATGATTAGCTGACTAATTGGAAGCCTGTGGTCTACACACTGTACATCTCCATTGATCGGATTTGGCAGGGAGATACATTTGACAGATGGATGAAATACAAAGTCTCAGAGCAAAATTCATCATCCTTTCCTCCACCTCTCCCTAACATTTACCTTAAGGAAGTTCAACCCAGACAGAGGCAGGGAGAAAAAATTAAGGGACTTTAGGGGAAAATTTTGAATGGGCTCTGGCTTCTTGTCATATTATACTTGTTGTTGTTATTGAGTCATTTCAATCTTTGCAGGCCTCTTTGGGGTCATAATATAGAGATCACAGAGAAATGTAAAGTCCTTTGTTACAGAATGTGTTTGGGGATTTGTTCGGTAATAATAATTCTAATATAGCTTTCCATGTGGTTAGCTTTAGCTTGGCAGAAGTTCTTTTGACTTAACTGCTTTTTACTGTTGGTTAATCTTAAAGATGGAGTCACAGATGACTCAGGAGGTGGGATAAAGGGGTAGGGGGAGTTACCTATGTTTGACTTTCATCAGTCCTGATAGAGTTTCTTATATCTTGGAGCATTAACCTGGGTTCTTGTCAAATATACCTTTGTGGGCTGCTATAGAGCTAAAAGGTGAACAGCTTCATAGTCATTTATCACAAGTCCATGACCTTTTCCGCTTCACCATGAGCATTTATTTTCAAGTCCCTGGACACTCATATGTTTCATCATGGTGGTTCTCTCTCTCTCAGTTTTATAAGAACAGCCTATTCAGCCCCACAGGCCTCTAGCTTTTTAATAGTAGTCCTTAGTCCCTAGGATTAGCATTTGGATGAAGTTCACTGACAGTGGCAGGAAAATATGTGGCTGAAGCATCACTGGCAAAAGTGCTGATGGTTCCGAATTTTTTGAAAGTCATTGCTGTGGGTGTCAAAATTTCTGTTTCCATGATGTCTTCTGATATTTGACCTGTAGAAGGGAAAACCTATGGAACTTTTTTGGAGAAGGATTTTGGCAGTGCACATAATTATATACAATGTGAATCCTTATATGATTCAGACCCTGTTCCCTGTTATACAGCTGACTAGGGGGTCATCTGGGTGTGACATTACAAATGAGGGTGAGATTAATGTTCTTGGTGAAGTAGATTTATGTGACTAGTTTTAGAGCAAAATGAGGAAATTTGAAACTTTTTACCTTTACACCTTCCCCTTACCATCTCTGATTTTTTCACAATTATACTGATGAACTTTATCCACTTGGCTTTTCCTGTGTGGATAGTTAAGCCTTTCTCATTTGAGTGATTTTGAATTAAGTTCATCAGTTCATCAGGTGACACTGACCTCCTTGTTTTTCCTCACACATGGCATATCTCATAATTCTGAGTATTTTCATGAGTTATCCTCTGTGACTGGAATTCTCTTCCTCCTCATGTATGCTATCTAGCTTCTCTGGCCTCCTTCAAGATTGAACTAAAAAGGTTTGACCTGTAAGAAGATTTTTCTAGCCTTCCTTAATCTTAGTGTCTTCCCTCTAGACTGTTCCCAATTTATCCTGTGTTTGCACACAGTTGTTTCCATGCTGTCTTCCTTACTAGATTGAGAGCAGGGACTTTTTTTTTTGCCTTTTTGTTTTTTGCCTGTCTTTCTATTCCCAGTGCTTAGACCAGTGTCTGCACATAGTAGGAGCTTAATAAATTCTATTAATTGTTTGACTCTCAGGGGCTCAGGAAACAAAGACTACAAGAAACTAAGTAAGGAAATAAATATTTATTAAAGATTTACTACATACCATTTATTAAGTATTTACTAAGTACTGCTACGTATTACTATGCTAAATATTGGGGATACAAATACGAGCAAAAAGAAAGTCTCCTAATGGGGGAAGCTAACACACTAAAGACAGCTTAAAATGATGTGAGGGGCAAAGGATGAAGGTACCAGCATGGGGACATGGTTTTGAAATCCAGGACCCAGAAAAGGGTGAATGAAGACCAATCTGAGTCCTTCCACAAAATGGAGTCTAGGAGGAACTTACCAATGGGCAGACCTTGTAGAAGGATGTTCCATGTTGTAAAGGCTGTAGAAGTGGTTGGATATTCCTATGTGAGGAGACCTCAGGTGCTGAGGGAACTTCCTGCCTTACATTTAGTATCCCTAGCAAACTAGCACAGATCCTGATAACTTACCATAAAAGGAAGTAGGATGATCAGGTAGCTGGAGCAAAGGATTACTGATATACATATTACCTTCTTTATTAGAATCCATGAACTAGCAGAAAACTTAAAGGGAGGAGCCTGGCATGTTGGGTAGATCTCTGGGGTAGATTTACAAGAGTCACAGAGCATGAAAAACCAGGGGTCGGTTATCTATACCACTGGAAAGAAAACCAATATTGACAAGACCCATGAAAGTATTGAAAAAACAAGTCAATGAATTGATTCACTTATCCCTTCTCTCAACTCTATAAAACATCTTTTTTTTCCTTGAGGACATATTTGTCACATCGTGCTTGATAGGGCTTTCCTGATTCATTCATTCATTCAATAAATATTTTATTAAATGCCTAGTGTGTGCAAATTAATAGCCATGTTACTCTCATGTGCTCCTTAATAACAGACAACATTTGCTTTCTTCTTTGTCATTGTGTTACCTAGATTGTAAACTCTCTGGGGCCAGAACGTAAGTTTCAAACTTCCATGCTTTGTACAGGGTTGCACAAACTTATGATGATGCATAAATAATAAAAAATCAGAGACATCTAATTAGAATAACAAATGATCAGTTCTCTTCAAGAGGGGCAGAAAGAAATGGTAGTGGCTTCTGCAGAAGCTCTGCAGGGAGCTCCCAAAGTGGCTTAGTTTGCTGGTGAAGCCCAGGGAAGTACAAGGTGGAATTTTCCAGTTCAGTGGCCTTTCTGATTTTAAACATCAGAAAATGAAAGTAGAGCTGAAGGATGTGCCTGGAAGACAGCAGCAGGGGAGTTATGCAAATCCCCAAAGTCGTCATTCAACCTTTCTCTTCTTTCTAGTTTTTATCAAAGCATTAAGCAAATACAGACTTTTTTTCCTCTAAAAGGAAAGAAAGACAAAAATGCTTTTCAGTCGATCAGCTGGAGGTCAGAGGATCTAAAAGGCTATCCTTTCTAGCTATAGATTAGAAATATTTGCTCTCTCTTAGAGCTCTCCTGCTTTCTAAGTGCTTGAGACTGGTTACTTAATGCACCCATAACAATAAGAATTGACTCACATGCCCAGATTCAGAAAGAATTGAACATACTTCCTTAGTAGGGTGAGGATGGAAGAGTTTCCAAAGGTGTTCATCCAATTTTCATCTGCTATCTTTTAGGGAGAGTATCTATTCTCTCAAAGAAAAAAGGTAAAAAAAGATAAAGAAAAGAAGATTCAGGAGAGATCTGGAAAATTGACAATGATGAAAATTGATAATGAGTGACATTGTTTAAGACTAAGGCAGCCTTGTGCAGAATCTACTCTTGTTGCCCCTGAAGATTATGGCTGTAGGGGTGATTGACTGATAGGGTCTTTTGGGGCTGAGTCATTAGAATGAAGGCCAAGGTAGTGACATGCCTGATTGAGCATATGGTAGTGATAGAACCTATTTCTTCATATCTGTGACTTGATTATTTCTATGATTCTGGGTGTAAATCTGATACTGGTGGTAATGCTGACCCCAGCTATCAGGTCTACAGGGCTCCTATCTTTCCAGTTGTTCAATTGCTCACATCCTAGTGAGTGAAGGTCTTGTTAGAGAACAAATTAACTTTTTTCCAGGTTTTCAGGGGACAATTATTCCTTCTGTGCTTCCACTTGCTCTCTTAATTGTACTGATATGTGTATCACCTCCTGACTTGAAGGAGTTAAAAGAGCCTCATTATGTGTCTCTCTGATAGTTACTGGGGGAAAAATTTTAAGTCTATCTTTCCAGGGAATTGTTGAGTGGAGACTGATCAATTTGATGACTCCCCCAATCAACTGAATGATATCACAGAGCATGGACCTTTGTTAGAAGCCTCTAAGGAGCATTTCCCCATGGAGGGTTGGTGCTGTGGAGGTCTACTGGTGCCATAATTACAGGACAAAAAAATCTTGATTATGGACTGATTGAGACTCAAGGTAAAGGATTCTTGTTGGATGAGCCTTCCATCTTTGTGATCTATGAGAATAACTAGCTTGATCACTCTTGCTGTCTTGGCTATTGACAAGTAAGAAGAGTACACAGGAGAACAAACCTTCTTGCCCTAAGCCATTCTCTCCTCAGAGATATGTCAGAGAGATAAGGAAAGACCAAATAGTAGGAGTTCTTAGGCAGCACTGGAAAACCTACAGGTCTTTCCAATTTCCATTGGCCTTGAAAGAGACTTCAACAAAGAAGCCAGTGAGTGTGTGACCAGAAAATCTGTTCAAGAGGTTCATGTAAGCCAAAGTGTAGGAATGATCAGTGGCTATTTTTTTTTTGCCTGACAGCTATGGGATTACAGACAATATCTATGAACCTTAATTCTTGTGTCAAAAAGGAGGTATTTTGAATTTCCAAGATAACATCATCTTGAAATCTAACTTTCTAGCTGGAGAAGGATAAGTTCTTGGTCAGTGCCTCATAGATAATCCCAAATTTCAAAGAAAAAACTGGAAAAAAAACTTAAGAGTTTTTCTCTCTCCCATTCTCTGCCATCTTTACCCTGCCCTTCAGATTGGTCCACAGCACTGATCTCTTATCAGTGAGGAGAGTCTCTCATACCCATGGACTTTGGGACTGGGGTTACATGAGAGTTTGGGAATCAGAACTCTTGAGGGAGAAGGGGATTATTTGATGTACATTATCCATTGGGGGTAGGCAGAGACAAGATTGAGAATGGATCCTAGGTCTAACCAGGCACTTTCTAGATACAGTGTTTGGAAACTGACCAAGGGAGTTGATAATAGATTGGGCTGGAATAGCAAATGTATCATGCTCATACAATAACAGGTATGATGCTCAGATCTACTCCATAGCCCCTTTTTCTTCTCTGTCTTCCTTCCCTAGAGTATTGCTTGGGGAAGCCAGTAGTACTGATCACATTTTTCCTATCAGTGATTTTGGAGGGACATAGGAGGGAAGGGACAGCACAGAAGCATAGCAACCTTCTGCAGAGAGGAGAAGCGTTAGGCTTACCATAAGCAGGCAGAACAAGGATCCAGCAGCACCATGGTGTTGAAGCCTTTAATTTTATTCTATCCCAACATAGGGAAGAAAGGCTCAGGCCTTAGAGGTGGCAGTTCTCCCTCCCTGGCAAGGGGGTAGCGGTTAACTCTGGCAGAGAGAGCAGCAGGCATATGGGTCCGGGACCTAGAAGCAGAAACTAGGGACAGCAGGCCCATATGACAACCCCATCAGTTCTGGCTGGAGGATAATAAACATCAGGGGATAGCAGAGTGACTCCCAGGGACAGGACACAACCCAGTGGCAGGTATAGTGACAAAAAGCAGGCTCACTGTAGCTTATTATTTGCTGTAATGTAAAAGGGATTGGCCCTCCTCTCTCCCTTTATACCCATTGCTACTCTTACAATACCCAATGAGCAGTTTGCGACTCCTCCTTAGGAAGGGGCTTGGAGGACCAAGAGGTAGCATTGTTGGAAGGGTGTTTACTTTCTGGCAACAATAGAGAGGGGCAAGTATCCAACCAGCCCCTCAGAAGAAGGGGGAAATCCCTCAGAGACCTCTCTTGAGGTAAAGATTTAGTATCTCCCCCTACCTGTACCTTTCTCCTGCTCCCCACATGGAACTCCAAGGTGGGAGGAGATCTTGGCTGGCGGACCAGGGACTTCCAAGTGGGTGGTTGTACACAGCAATCCTCCCTGACTTGTGATGAGGATTGGTGACTATTCATCATTTTTGCTGTAGCCCTGATGCTCCTGGCACTGCTCTTACCTTTTTACATTATGTTCTATTGTGAGCTGCAAAGATTGAGCATTACCTATCATGTAGACCTGACCATTTACATCTGAAACTCAGTCCTTCCTAGAACTCTTCGCAGATTTAGTCCCTCCTTCAGGGAGCTATTATGCTGTTTGTTTAATTTTGTTTTTGCTATTTTTTTGTTTGGTTTTCTTTATCTTACTTTGTTGTTGTTGAGTGTTTTCAGTCATTTCTGATTCTTCATGACCTCATTTGGGCTTTTCTTGGCAAAGACGCCAGAGTGGTTTGCTCTTTCCTTCTCTAGCTAATTTTACAGATGAGAAACCGAGGCAAACAAGTGAAGTGACTTGCCCAGGGTCACACAGATAGTAAGTGTCAGAGGCTGGATTTGAACTCAGAAAGATGAATCTTTCTGACTTTAGGCCTGACATTCTATCCACTGTGCCACCTAGCTATGTCAGGCTTCTTGAACATTGGAGGTCAGGGTAGAATAGCAACAGCTCTAAAGTCATTTAAGTGGTTGAACAATGGGTTAAACTAAAAAAGAAATACTGGTCACTAATCCATAAATGAAACTCCTGATTAATAACATATTAACTTAAATGTTATATTTTATATATATATTTGATTATATTTTTATTTACTTTGTCAGATATTTCCCAATTACACTTTTATCTGATTTTGGTTGCTCTTAAGAGTATTGGGAACTGTATGTGGCCTGCCATACATATTTTTTGGAGAAAGAAGAGGATTATCATGTTATTTTTCTGGAAAATCTTACCTAGGGAGCAAAGCCAGTAAAACTCGTATAATCCAGTTCTGTTTGGAAATTATTTACTTATTTAGCAGCCCCCAAAGTGCATTTGCCTTCTGAGAGGATTCTAAACTAGTGAGTTGTACTATGCGTCTTGGAGAGACTATGTAGTACTCTGGGAAAAAGGGATTAGTGAAAAGTTAAAGATTTATCTTCATAGCAATTTCTAAATTCAGTTTCTTTCTGGAAAGAGTTGAAGGAATATTTGAGTGCCTAATATATTTTCTGCATCCTTCCATGGGTTGCTTTGTGTCTTTTGCATTTTCTAGGGGATGAAATAAAAGCTGTCCCATATTTGCTATGCCTTTTGTTCCCATAGAGCCTGTACAGGAATTGTAGACCCCTTTTTCTGCATTTGCAGAAGGCTTGACATGTGCTTTACTTACAGTAGGTTAAGTTTTCCTAGAGCAATTCCAGACGGAGACAATTACCCAAGGAGAGATAATGACCCTTTTTGAGTCCTTTCCTAGAAATGGACCCAGACCATGTGACCTGAGTGCCTTGAAAATGGTCCTGGGTTTTGAGCTACACTTATAACAGCCATATCAGGAGACAATTATAAAAGAAGAAGCATTCAGTAAGTACAAGACTTAGAGAAAGAAGACCTATGGGTGAATTCCAGCCCCTTCAACTTGTTGGATGTGTAACTATGGACAAATTATTCAACTTCTGTGGTCTTCAGTTTCCTTCTCTTCAAAATGGGGAAAATTAACCTTTCTTTCATCCCTAAGTTATGTGAACTGAAAGTAAACTTAGAGGATACCTGGTCTAATCCCCTTATTTTACAGATAAGAATATTGAGATGCAGAAAGGTAAAGTGATTTATGTATGGTGACAGGCAGTAAGCAGCAGAGGTAGAATACGGACCTTGACCCTCTGAATCCAAAGCAAGCCTCCTTCTACTCCACCATTTTGATTCCTTGAGTTATTATTTTGCTGACTCCCTGAATCTCTGATTTTTTTCCTAAACTTTCTTGCCTTAGGTTCAAATTCACCTGAACTTGAAGGCACTGAAAAAAATGACATGCTGTCTAGCCTAAGATCTCCTGCTAGAGGAATCAGGTGGTCTCATCTCCAATTAATGGTCCCTCCTCTGCATCCCCCATATTGAGAGTTACTACCGGTGAATTATGAGAACAGTAAGCAAGTTTAAACAATTAATCTTAATCTTTGGAGGTCCTGGGGAAAACAAATGATGACATTTAAACAAACAACATGACTAATAGGCACATAGGTTAAGGCTGATGAAAATTTAATTTAACAATAAATAAACAGGAATAAAAAAACAGAGTCATAGCAGGTATTCAGTGGAAATAAATTATTTCTTTTGCTCCCCAGTTTCAAAAAAAGTCGGTCTGTAATAATAGCTAGGAAAGAGTTGCATATAAATAATAAAACCTTTTGGCTACGTACAGTTTGTTGATTTTTTGAATTGAGAATAGGGAAGTTGCTTATGTCTAGAGACAGTATCTTTCCAAAAGGATATATATGCATGTGTGTATGTATGTATGTATATATGTGTAAGTGTGTATGTGTGTGTGTGTGTGTGTGTGTGTGTGTGTGTGTGTATAAACACATAGTACCACTCACTAGTTTAGAATCCTCTCAGACGGCAAATGCACTTTGGAGGCTGCTAAATAAGTAAATAATTTCCAAACAGAACTGGATTATACAAGTAATTTACTGGCTTTGCTCCCTAGGTAAGATTTTCCAGAAAAATAACATGATAATCCTCTTCTTTCTCCAAAAAATATAAATATATAGTAAAAACTAACATACATACATATATACAAATGCACACACACACATATGAATACATGAATTGTGAATGAATTATAATACACTAAGGGCTTATATTGCACCAAGAAGGATAGATTCTAGGGAAGATTTCATTTGTTACTACTGATTTTGCTCATCAATTACAGCCCTTTCAGTTAAAAAAAAAGTAGAAATAGAACCTTCTTTGGGGAATGAAAGGACGAGTTTAGAACCAGTATGAAAAATAGTTGATTAAATTGTCTGTACAGGTGATAGAACTGCAGGCTTGGGGAGGGGGGGAAATAAAACAACATTATTGTTCTTTAATATGCAGACTTGTAGAACTGCCTTTACATTTGCCCAATTGTTTTCTGAGAGACTGAGTCTTTCACTTGGGCCACTTTTACACTGAAGCAGATGAAGAATGCAGAAGCAGAGCATTGAGGCTTCTGCATGGCACTCACAAAGTTAATACAGTTTTAAGCTGCATTAAGAGACATAGAACTCTAAGAAAAAAGAAGTGATAATTTACACCATCTTAATTTCTAGATCTATTCCTCTCCTGCACTATCCATAGGACCATCCCTAGTAACAAAGAATTAAAAACAAAGAGGAAAAAAATTAATAAATCCATCTGGCAGAGTCACTGGGCATCTTACTATTAACATGCTTATCATCTTCCACCTCTACTAAGAATGAAGAAAGGTTCATTTTGTTTTCAATTCTTCTCCGAGGCCAAGCTTAGTTTTCCTTATGATGACTGTGTTATTTCGCTCTTTTCAGTGCTCAGCTTACAGTAGTATATGCTTAATGTCGGCTTAGTTAATGAATTTCAAAACATCACTTGAAGTCAGTTTTTAGACTGAAGAGTTAAGAAAGATGAGATTTAAGGGTGTTAATATAATATGATACTCAAATACATTTAATATAATAAGATTCACATACACATTCCATTGGTAGATCACCAATTTACTTGCAAGTTGCTGGTAAACTTAAATGAAAGCCTATCACTTCTGTTTTTTGGTTCCCATTTTATTACCTGTGTCCCTCCAAGATCTTCCCTATAGTCTTTCTAGGTATCAGCTCCTCATCAATAGGCATGTCAACTTCTTTGGGTTATTTACTATATTTGGGTTATTTACTATAACCCAATTTAACTATAACTACATCAGAATTTCCCCATACATGTTCTGAGAAGTCAGGGCTTGTGTTTTTAATATAATATCTTCCCATAGTTCCAGATTAATCCCTAAATTACTTAGTTGCCATTAATTTTGCTTCTCATTTGCCTTATCTATAAAAGTACCTTGTACCACTTAATCGGAGAGGTACAATATGGTCCAATCACTGGATTGAACACTCAGCTGTGCATTAGAGCAACTAATCTGTGATCTTACTAAGCATTTGGGTAACTAACTACTCACTTCTTTGCAGTCACTCAAATTTGGCATTTTGTTGGGTAGAGTTGCCAGGTGGTTTGACTGATATTTTATCACAGAATCTAGGACTCCCCTCTCTGATGTATTGTTGAATGGCTGTTTCAACATGTTATTTCACTTAATATTTTTTCTCAATTACATGTAATTATAGTTTTCAATATTCACTTTTATAAGATTTTGAGTTCAAAATTTTTCTCTCTTCCATCCCTCTCCCCTCCCGAAGATGATAAGCAATCTGATAGAGGTTATATATGTACAAACATATTAAACATAGTTTTGCATTAGGCATGTTTGTTGTAAAAGAAGAATCAGAACAAAAGGGAACAACCACAAGAAAAGAAAAGGACAAAAAAGTGAATATAGTCTGCTTCCATCTGAATTCAGACTCCACAGTTCTCTCTCTGAATATGGATAGCATTTCCATTATGAGCCTTTTGGTATTGTCTTAGATCACTGTATGTTATTTTAATTTTAGTTAGAGAGGGAATCATTCATTCCTGTATCCTGTGCCTTCTGCATCTCCAGACACATCTATCTAACACTTAATCTAGCTCTCTTAACATATCTATTCTTTGCCTCTCTGTGGACTCTTTCTACTTTCAAGTCTCTCTTACCCTTAAAAAACAACAACCCAACAACAAGAAAATCAAAAAAATCGAAAACAAGGAGGACACAACACCCACAAAACCCTCTCAATACCCCAAATTCCTTGCTTGGTTCTGTTACCAAGGCAATTAATCTCAACTTTTCCTCATTTCTAAAACCCATGGCCTAATATAAATCTATCATATCTGCTTCCTCTTTGCCTTTTAAAAAAATGACCCTTATAATCTGATTTCCTCTCTTATTACTTATATTATTCTTTCACAAAGGACTGATGACCTCCTAGACAAATGGAGAGCAGCATCATGGGCTAGGGAAAGGAATGCTAGACTTTGAGTCCAGTGAGAGCTGAGCTCTAGCTCTGACTGTGTCACTTAGTAGTTGTATGACCACAAACAAGTGATCTGACAATGACGAACCTCAGTTCCTCATCTGTAAAATGGGGTTAATACTCTCTCCATTGCTTGGTTGAAGAGGTTATTGTGAAACCTTACAAAACCCTTTTCATACCTTAAAGTACTATGAAAGGAATAGGGATCATACTTAGATCATTGGCATAGAGAACTCTTCATGAGGAAACGCCCTCTACTAGTAGGTAGGCACATCCTCTGAAACTTAGAGTAAACAACTGCCTAGAGCAAAAAGAGGTGAGATGATTTGCCTGGTGCCAAACAGACAGTATGTTTCAGAAATCAAACTTTAACATAGGTCTTCCTGTGGAAGAGTGGTGGGTTTGGGGGAAAAGATAATGAGTTCTCCTTTGGACATGTTCTATTTAAAATTCTTACCATTTGGTTAGAAAACGTCCAATATGCAATTAGTAGCATAGGACTGGAGCTCAGAAGAGAGACTGGGGATGAATCTGGTATTGATCTGTTGTTCATCTGCAGAATCTTGACAGTTAAACTCATGGCAGCTAATGAGATCACCCACATCCACACACAGCAAGAGAAGAGCTCTCAGAATTGATGGATATCTCTACTTAAATTGCCTTCTAATTGGTATCTTGGCTTCAAGTCTCTCCATTACCTAACAATCCTCCACATAGCTGTCAATCTGATATAACTAAGTCATATGCCTAGCCATCACCTCTCTTCTGCTTAAGATACTTGAGTCACTAGCTATTGCCTCTAGGATGAAATACAAACTCTTCTCCTTGACGTTGAAACTGTTTCAAAATCTGCCTACCAATTTATCTTTATAAACTGATTTCACATTAGTCCTTCTCAGGTGGTTTCCTTCACATGACATCATTTCTACTTCTTCTTCCTTTGTATGATCTGTCCAAAATGACCTGAACTGATCTCCTGCTCTGTCCTTAAAAATCCTACTCGTTTAAGCTTCAGTTGAATTGCCACCTTGTATAAGAGGATTTTCTTGATTCTTCCAGCAGTTAATACTCCCCCCATTTATTAATTAATGAATCAGCAATGTTTTATTAAGTGTCTACAATATACCAGGCACTATGCTAGGTACTGAAGATAAAAAGGAAAAAATGAAACCATTTCTAGTCTCCAGGAACTCATTCTATTTGAACAGATACCATATACCTAAAGATATATGCAAAGTTTTCTGTTTATTTTGTATTTACTTATTTGTATACAAGCTGTATTACCTTAGTAGATTATAAGCTCTATGAAGGAAGGTCCTAATTGATTTTTGTTTTCGTATTCCTAGTACCCACCACGGTGTCCTATTAAGTAGGTGCTTAATAAATGCTTGTTGACTTGGATTTAACTGAATTAATTTACAGGTAAATATTTTGACCCATTCTGAGTTCAAAGTCCTATAACATTTGTGACATTTAAAAAGTTTGAGAGACAGACTGGCTAATTTAATAGTTTTATTAATAAGGCCAGCAGGTTATTAATAAAAGGATGAACATTTGACCATCTTTCTTAGAAAAAGACAAACATAGTTTAGATATCCTTCAAAACAATAGGTGCTTCAAGAAACAGCAATCAAATCTAACTGGTTAATGTGATTGGAGGTAGGCTATGTTAAAATGAAGGGCTGAGTATCTCTTGAATAGGGAAAATATCTCCATACTAGATGACTACACCTTTAGACTATCAATTCAAAGAATGTATGTGCCACCAAAGCCTGAGAAGAATACAAGAGCTTCTGCAAGAGTGGGGCCTTGAACAAGAAAGTGAGTCCAATCTGATCATCAGCAATGTTCTTAAAAATTGAACTTCAAGTCAGGACTTTGTAAGAAGTGTGTGTGTGTGTGAGTGTGTGTGTGTGTGTGTGTGTGTGTGTGCGCGCACGTGTGTGTGTAAGCTCTGAATCTCCCCAAGATATTGGTTATTCATAATCATTTCTCTCATTCCCCCCTTTGATTCTATTAAGACCTCCTTAATGAATCACTAACTGATATAACAAACACTTCATTAGGGGTTTCTAACTATGAGACTTAGGAGAGGAGACAATATGAGGGGAAAAAGGGAAAGATGGATAGCACTTTGACAAAAATCAAAGAGGGCAATCCCTTTTGATAAGTAGAACTTACAAATAAAAGGCACAAAGGGAAAAAGTAAATAGCAAAATAAAATTCATAGATTTGTTTCCTTCTGTTCTTTTGGAAATACCTGATTAAGCCCTGCGATTTAGGTGTGGTCTGAGAGAAGTTCTTCTCCAGCTCAGATCACTTGTAGAAATTTTCTTCTCTCCTAAAAATTTTCTATAAAATTGATCCTAACACAGATTTAAATTTACTTTGCTGGTAACCGGGTCATATAATAAAAGTTAGCTCAAGCCTTATGTCTCTATTATTAGAAAATCATATTTGGAATCTTTTAGAACAAGGAATTTACAATTTAGTTTGTCCAGTTGTCATGTTGACATATGGTTGTTGTCCTTCATTCTTGAAGAGGACCAAAATAATATCTCCACGATAAATTGAACTCCCGTGTGTCCCACTGTGGCTGATCAGACCAATACAAGCTTGGAATGCTCTATCACAGGTTGGGTACAGATAGTCCATTTGAATATTTGGGGTGGATATCCCAAATTTGCACATCCTGTGTATACTCTGTGCTGTCTCAATTCTGCTTTGCTCAAAGAGCACAGCACCCTTTCTGATGTGGGCACGCCATGCTGAGCAGTTCTGTACCAGTGTCTCCCATGTTGCACAGTCAAATACAAAGTTCTTGAGAAAGACCTTGAGAGTTTCCTTGTATTGTTTCTTCTGGCCACCATGTGATTGCCTGCCCCATGCAAGTTCTCCAAAAAAAGTCTTTTTGGCAAGTATACATTTTGCATTTGAATAACATGGCCAGCCCATTGGAGTAGCACTCTCTGAAGTATACTTTGAATACTTGGCAGTTCAGTTGGAGCAAGGACTTCAGTATCTGGTACTTTATCCTGCTAGGTGATCCTCAGAATCTTCCTAAGAAAGTTCAAATGGAAGTGATTCAGTTTCCTGGCATGGCGCTGGTAGACTGTCCATGTTTCACAGGCATATAACAATGAGGTCAGCACAACAGCTCTGTAAACCTTCAGTTTGGTAGTCAGTCTAATATCTCTTCTCTCTCAAACTTTTCTTCAGAGCCTCCCAAACACTGAGCTAGCTCTGGCAATGTGTGCCTCAATCTCATTGTCAATGTGTATATCCCTGGAAAGTACACTACCAAGTGTACTTGGTGAATTTATCCACAGCATTCAAAACTTCTCCATTTGTTGTAACTGATGGTTCCCCATATGGATGGTGTGGTGGTGGCTGATGGAGCACCTCTGTTTTCTTAATTCTAATTATTAGGCCAAAATTAGCACAGGCAGCAGAGAATTGATCCATATTTTGTTGCATCTCAGCTTCAGAGGCTGCACTGAGTGCACAATCAGATGCAAACAGGAAATCATGCACCAACACTCCCTCCACTTTGGTCTTGACTTGTAGCCTTTTCAAATTGAAGAACTTACCATTAGTGCAGTAGTTGACCTTGATGCCATGTTCATCCTCATTGAAAGCATTTGTCAACATGGCTGAAAACATCATGCTAAAAAACATGGAAGCAAGTACACAGCCCTGCTTCACTCCATTGGTGACTGGGAAGGCACGAGAACATTGTCTATGGGGGGTAGGGGTGCATGTTGACATATATAGGAAACTCAGATACAAACAGAAAATCTGAACCCAATTTTTATACTTGACATTATTCCTTTATTCCTTCCCCCATTACAAGGATGAGATTCCACTAAGAAGAGGGAACTAATACAAAAATAAATTCATTTAAAAGTTACCAGATTAACTTCAATTGTAACAAAAGGTTCTGGAATGGGATACATAAATACATTGAGCAATCCATTTTAAAACAGGGCCTACTAAGTAAGTTCTTTGTAATAACATTCTCAGCTTCTAGCCATGTTTACATGAATAACCCTTAACAAAAGCAGATGTCTCTTTAAGACGTTTACACCATGGACCACAAGTCATTCTTCTTCTAGGAGAATTAATTATACCATGGTGGAGGGAGGGGAGACTCACACTTTATATACCCTTCAAAACAGTAGGTGATCCATCAAACAGCAATCAAATCTAATTGGTTAATGTGATTGGAGGTGGAATATATTAAAATGGAGGGCTGAGTATTTCTTGCATAAGGAAAGTATCTTTATTCCAGACCACCCCTAGCTTTAGGCTATCAGTTCTAAGAATGTATATCCCACCCAAGCTAGCTTCCACCAGGGTGGAGCCTTGAATAAGAGAGTGAGCCCTATCTCATTATCAGCAATGTTCTTGAGAACTGAACTTCAAGTCAGGATTTTATAATGTGTGTGTGTGTGTGTGTGTGTGTGTGTGTGTGTGTGTGTGTGTGTGTGTGTGTGTGTGTGTGTGTTGGAGGAGGAAACTCTGAATCTCCCCAAGATATTGTTTATTAATAATAATTTCTTCCACATTTTAGCTCTTAGTTTCTTATATCCTCAAATCCATTGGTGTCATTTGTATGCTTCTACACATACAGTCTACTCTTCTGTCCTTTTACTTTTTTGTCACAGCTGAGATATAGTGAAGAAATGATAGTTTTATTCACTAAAGAAGTTACTTTGATATTATACTTTGATATAGCTCTCCATATACAGCTGACTTTAAAGGTCCTGGGGAGAGAAAAATTACAACTGTTTCTATGACTGCAATTCGCATTTACATGGCACTTTATGGTTTAGATGTCTCTTTTCTCAGAACAGTTCTGTGTGGTAGATAGTAGGAATATTAGCTGTTCTGGTCAGAGTCAAACTCTTCAATCCTCTTGCCACCTGGAAAAACATTTTGCATGGGGTTCCTGTCCTGATTGTTGACTTCTGCTTCATGAAAGCCCCAGTCCCCTTGTTTTAATCCAGTCATCTCTTCCATAGTCAGGCCACCAAATATGTACCCTTTCCTCCCCATCCTATCCTCCTGCTCCAGATCTGGAAGAACCATGATCAAATCAACCCTCCATTTTTTTTTCTGTTAGTCTGTCAATCTGTGTCCTCATATGTACATCCCTGTAACTTTCTGAACTGAAGTGCCCCTCTGGCCACCAATCTCCTTTATGTGTTATCTCTTCAAATGTAAGTTTCTTGAGTAAGTGGATTGGTTTTATTTTTATATTTGTATCCCTTGTGCTTAGCACAGTGTTTGACACACAGGAAATAATAAATATTTCACTTATTTTATTCTTTATCGATATTGCAGATTTAGAGAGATTAAATGACCTTTCTATGGTCATACAACTAACTGAATCAGAATCAGAATTTGAATTCAGGTCTTCTGATTGCAACTCAATACTCTAGACCTATGATTTTATCAATCTAGGGAATGCCTGGCATAGAAAGTTCTTCCACTGATGAGTACTAGTTCATCTGAACTGGGACACTCATAGGTTAAGTGATTTGCCCACTATCATAAAGGAAGCATGTGTTCAGAGGTGGGGCTTGAATCCTCTTCTCTGATGCCCTCCTCCTCCTAAGAACTAGCAAGCAAAAGTTTTAAAGACAAGAATTAAGAGATTTTTTTGGAGTAATGAGAACAAGGATAGAGAATGAGTGAATTTTATTTTATTGATTTTGAAGAGAGGGCTTCAGGTTGTACTTACAAGCTCCCACCAGGCACTGGAGGGGAAAAGAAGAGACATTTTCTCACTAAATGTCTCTTCAGAATGTTAAGCTTCTTCAAGCAAGATAACAGATCATCATGTTCCAAATGATCTCCCCTACATTATCTCTTTTCCAAATCCCCAAAGGAGAGATATTTAAGAAGTCCTCTCCCTAAGCCCCCAAATAAAAAAGATAACATACTTTGAATGGTGACACATAGTCATTTTCTTCTCACCTTGGTGCTGCCCTCATCTAAAAACATGTCATCAGCCACAGGACAGAAAACCTATTTTATTCTCCTTTGAGATTTTTCTTTTTTTAGCAAGTGTGGAAAGGGGGAATAATTTTTCAGGAGACAAATATCCTTGTAAGCCATGGGTAATAGTCACTACTCTGGCCCCCACTGCATAGGATCTAGGAGTACCTTTCACTCCCTCACCCAGGATTCTCTAATACTCTTAAAGGATTTTACGGAAAGCTAGTCTGCCATTTTCTCGAGCCCTTACTTAACAGGTACTTTTAATTTTTAGGGGTCCAAGTGCCTCAACTCCATTTAATCACTTAATGATTAGATTCAAGGAATATTTACTTCAAAGATAGAGCAAGAAACATCAACAACTCCTTCCCTCTCAGAAAACTGGGGTTAACAGATTAGCTTAATTCCTATATTCTTATGTGGTATCAGTTCCAAAGGAGATTAGGCTCATGGCTTAGCTCAGCTCTTATATAATATCAATCCCACCAAATTCAAAGTCTACAGCCCTCCTTCCCCACTGAGGCTTGTTTTCTAGCATTTTGTCTTCTCAGGGCTTCCTTGCTGGACTGACTACTAAATCCAGCCTGACTCCTATCTCCAAGGTCACCACGATTCAATTTCCAGGTCCAAGATTCCACTCCCTGTACTTAGAACTAGAAAAGACAAACAAAACAGACCCCAAACTCTAAGCCCATTTCTGGAATCCAGAGTCTAAGGGGAAGAAGAAGGTGATCCTTCTCCACACAGCCTACTGCACAGTTCTCCTGGAAACCACCAAAAAGAGCAAGTTATTCCAATCTGATAGGTTTAAAGATGCAGTCAGTTCCTAGGTGCAGCTAAAGGAAAGAGGTTGCTCTCACCCACATGGATGGGGAACACAAAATGTGTGTTCTCCCAGGACTGTATCCATGGCATCTTCTATATGAATACTTTCACTTTAAGTGATCTAGGCATTTGTCAAAGCCTAGTTATGAAAGTAATTTAAAAAATATCTGCTTTGTGAATAGATCAACTTTGTTAACAGGATGAAAGAGTCCTATGAGGTTTCTGTGAAATGACATAATTTTTATAACTCAAGTGACAAAAATTCAGCAATAAATCTTTCATTCATCCATTTATCCATTCCACAAACTTTTATTAAGCACATATGTGAATTGCACATAGGTACTGGGGGGAAGGAGTAGGATAAAAGAGCAGGTAAGACTTGATTCCTAGCCTGAGGGAGTATGCAGAGACAGGATATTATGGTGGATGTAGCACAGGAGTCAAGAGGCTCTGGGTTCAAATCTCAACTCTGATGCTTATTAATTTTGTAATCAAGGGAAAATCAGTTAACCTCTTTGAGTCTCAGTTTCCTTATCTGTAAAACAGATAATTATACCCATTTACTAATTCCATGAGAGTTTTGGAAGGCTCAGGTAAAAAAATATCTATAAAGTGGTTTGCTAGTATAAAGAATTATACAAATTCTAGTTGTTATTTTGAGGCATAATAAGACAGATACTCAGATAAATGTAATAGACTATTTATTATAAGTGAATAAGGAATTCTATGTATTCCTAAGAGGAGCACTATGGATTGGATGATTTAAATGAAGGAACTAAGTCTAAGGCAAAGGGACTTAGGCTAGTTTCTAGTTGTAAAATAAATGAGGCTTTAATTACAGCATGGGGGACTTAAGTTAGGTATAAAGAAGTTTGATGTAGAAGTCAGTTGTTGAGGAGGGATTTGAGGATGTGAAATGGCCTCCTTCATAATCCTTTAAAAACATGATTGTTTTCTACTAGTATATAGTGGTATAAGAATTCCTGAAAGTCTCTTCCTTTAGGATGGACTTGGTGACTTCTCAAGCTCCATTCCTGAACCCGAATTTTATGCTTGAGTAAACATGTTGAGCGTTTGCACTGATGGAATGAATGACTTGCCTATTAGGCCTGTGCTATCATATGTGAGATGATCATGCCAGACATATTCATTTACAAAGCCCTTGGCCATATGGGTTCAACTGGACCAGAGCATTGTGATAAGGCCACAGATAAAACCAAATGTTAGTTAAAGGTTAATGTGATCATTTCCAATACTGAAAAATGATTCTAAGGATGGTCTTTTGTTCTTGTCTTGTGAAAAACGAGGACAGCTTAATTGCAGGAAGATAGAAAAGCAGAAGGAGACTGGAAGAATTTAATGGAGATTGCTGGAATATAAAGCCATGAGTCCAGGTGTCAGGTTTGGTGTGGAAGGAGCCAAAATCCATCAAGGAGAAACATGATGTGTCAGGAAGATGATAAAGATGGAGGGAGTACTAGGGATGAGTACCTTGCCTAGCTTAGACTGGAGGTGACTGATAATGGCAGAACAAGAGATGGAGGAGAAAAAGATTCAAGCAAGTGAGACGCATTCAGCTGTTATGACTGAGAAATACAAAATAACTCATATAATAATGGGTTAAGGTTTACCTGAAGCTTTGTCCTCTCTGTCCTCATAATGCCGGTAAAAGTCGGCTAAGTATTATTGCTCTCGTTTTACAGATGAGGAAACTGAGATTAAAGAATTGGTTCAAGGTGACATAAAAGGTGTCAGAGCTATGATTTTAACCAAACTTCTTAGGTACAAATCTCTTTCTGCTATGCCTGGCTACATCTCAACTTTAAGCACTCAGGTCTCCCTTCACTCCCTTCCTCTCCTTCTCCCTCCCTCCCTCCCTGCCTCTTTTCCTTCCTTCCTCCCTTCCTTCCTTCCTTCCTCCCCTCTTTCACATATGTGTTAAGTGACCTGCACAGAGTTGCACAGCTGGTAAATGATTAAAGCAGGAAGATACCCTCCACAAAGGAAAGTACACTGCATTTTTGTAATAGTGAGAAAATGAACCATACCTTGGTTGAATGCATCCTCTTTATGGTTTTTACATAGATGTTTTGCTAGACTTGCCTTTGATGCTGATCTCTCAATCCTGGCCTTTAGGAATAACTTTCAGAAGGGACTTTTTCCTTTTTCTTCTATCTGACTTTTTCCCAAGATCTAAATCTGACCCCCTCTTAGATTTCTAGAAACATTTCTTTTCCTTTAGTCCCATTTTATGGAATACAGGAAGGAGCAGATAGATGTTCTCATAGCCTATGTTTCATGCTTGTGGTGCTGAAGGCATTACTTGGTAGCCAGTGTAGATGAAGGATTTGAATGATGCCCCTTGCAACCAATGTCCCATATAATTCTGAGGTTCTTTTCTTCCATGTGATGTTTGCTGTTCATTTGGTCTTTGTACCCTCTTGAAACATTTGTTTCTCACTGAGATGTAGCCTCTTTAAAGTTTAAATGGAAACAGGGCTATGCAGTCCAATAATTTCAGAGAAATGCTCAGGGTTCTAGTCATATATCAGTGGGAGAATGTCTCCCAATATGTACTTTTCCCCCTCTTGCTGAAAAATGAGTATGGCAACCTCTACTTCCAAGATAACTTCCCAGGGATACTTGAAGAATTTAGACATACTTTATTTATTTAAAAATGATTTATTAAATACTTATGGTGTGCCAAGCACTGTCCTAGGCACTGGGAATACAAAGCCAAAAAGAAATACTACCCACCTTAATGGAATTTCCATTCTACTGGAGGAAACAACATGTACACAAGTAAATGCAAAATAAGTTTGGTGGGGAGTAGTCATAGATCTCATATGAAAAGTAGGTTATGACCAATAGAATAGAGGTTCCAGAGGGCAAGTGGAAAGGTAGTGAAAAGTGGGATAAAGACATAGGGGGATGGATGGGGATGAGGGGATGGATAGATATGAGACAACAGGGATTAGTTATTGGTCAGGAAAAGGTGCTTCTTTCTAGTCAACCTATAACTCAGAAGCACAGGGATACTCAAAAGAACCAAAGGCTCTGAGAATGATAAGGGAATGAATTTTAGATATACATTTTAGAAAAAGCTTACAACAAATAGATCCTGGAGCATGAAAAAGTTAACCACCTTCTCCACAGCACTGATTCCTATTTTGTTAATCCAGGGTAGCTTGTGGGAAAATAGTTTGATCCTTTCCAAGAAAAGCACTCCAGAAAGTCTTGTTATGGAACTTGTGTTAGGCCTTTCAGAGTGGAATTAAAGGAAATCCCAGAACCTGCCTGCAAAAAATGATATGTCAGACACTAATCAAGGTCAGGATTAATCAAAGTATACCTGGGACCATTTTTCCTAGCATTCACATGTTATAAATTTGAAGGTAAATTATAATTTACATATTTTAAACATTCTGGAAGTTTATGTTATTATAGGAAATATTAGTTATGCACTTGAGAGTTATTAAGAATTTAGTCCTGCAGGCTCCCCTTCCATATCAATACAAATGAATTAGAAGACTAGGGCTTTGATCAAATTAGCTGAACATTTCATTGCTTGGGTTTGCGTACAGTCATGCATAGCTTAGCACAACTAATGAGTCCTCAGGAGTTTTAGCCATGCAAGATGTTCTATCTTAACCTATTGTCTACATTTCCAGAAGAAAACAGAAATATTTATCCCCCTTGGTGGGAGCAGCAGGAGGAGCACAAGGAGTCAATGATCTATATAGCTCACTTCCCTTTTGTTTGCAGGATGACTTAGATTCAGTGCTAGACACTGCCCTTTTAGGTTAAAGCTCACATTATGTGAAGTTCTATTTGTTAGTTAAAAGAAAAAGAGAACCTGAACCTGGGAGCATGAGTATCTTCCTGGGGCGGGGGTGGGGGGGAGGTATGTCAATTGTGTGAGTAGGACTTAACAGGTTGAGCAGGCAATTTGTTTTCAGTTCTCCTTAAAGTCATTGGGTCATAGACTCGAAGGTGGAAGGGATCTTAGAGGTTGCTAGGTGCTAAAACCTCCATGTATTCTTCCTTCCTTTACAAGTTCAAAACAAATTAAGTTCTTTTGCTTGTTTTCTATTTCGGTCCTGTGTCCAAAGTTAGGTATCTCAAGCTTCAACTCTTATGTCTCCTAATATTTTAGTTAATGGCTGCCACCTCTTGGATGTTTGAATAGGGATGGGAACAATTGAACTCATCTCCTCTTTGCCCTATTTTGCTATCTTGAACACAGCAATATTTCCACAGGAATCACAGATTGAGAAAGTGACTTTTTATTTGAAGATATAGAACAGGATCCTCTTAATTCAATGTTATGTCCCTTGCGTAGGGAGATGGATTTCTGTTTACTTAATGGGGATTAGATTTCAAACTTCCAAACTGACTTTTGCTAGTAACACTTCTGATGTGTATATACATTGGACCACATCTAAGGAGATGGTGCTAAGAGGTAATACATGACTGGATACGTGACCTAGTTTGTTTCCTTCTTTATAGGAATAGTTATGTGTCTTCTCTATGTATAGTATTATTTGGAAGGCTTATATTTTTTTTATTATGTGCTGCTCATTATTGATAGATTTGTGTGTTTTCGAATTAGGGATTCCCCCGATGGTGCGCAGACTATTTGCTTAGTAGAACTTGTACTAGATATTAGTGGAATAGATTAGGTACACAGTGCACAGTAGTAAATGACCATATTAATCTAATGTTTGGTAAACCCAAAGATCCAATAATAATTATAACCTCCTAGAGGAAGAAACTCCCAGACTAGCACTGAAAAGGTAAGTGACTTACCCAGGTTACATAAACAGCATACATCATAATTAGGACTTGAACCTTGTCAATCAGTCAAAAAACATTTATTAAGTATATACTATGTGTCAGGTATTCAGCTAAGCTCTGGACATACAAAAAGAGGCAAAAGGCAATCTCTGTCTTGGATCTCACAATCTCAGGAGGAGGCACCGAACATACATATGTATACACAATCTATGTACAGGCTAAATAGGAAATAATTAAGAGGGAGGGAACCAGAACTCAGAGGGGTTGAGTAGGGCTTCCTATAGAAAATGGAATTTTAGTTGGGATCAAAAGGAAGCCAGGGAAGCCATTAGATATAGAGAAGGAGATCATTCCAAGCATGGGGGGACAGCCAGAGAAAATGCACAGGAATGAGAGATGGGGTGTCTTGTTCATGGGACAGCAAGGGAGCCAGTGTCATTAGATCGAAGAATACATGGTGGAAAGTAAGGCATAAGAAGAATGGAGAGGAGGGAGGGAGAGGCTTTGAACACCAAATAGAGGATTGCATGGAGGCAATAGGGAGCCACTGAATTTTATTGAGTATGAGAGGTGATGTGGTTTTCTTCTATCTGAAGTTTTCTTTCTGTGACTGTTTTATATGAACAAGGGACTATGAGAGTGTTCCAGGAACTGGAGATAAAAATTTTTTAAAAGCCCTTAAAGAGCTTATATTCTACATTCTACAAGTATACAGATAAGTAAATACACAATATATACAGAATATATGCATAGTAATTTGTGTTGTAGTGAAAACATTGACAACAAAGGGAATCAGAAAAGGCTTTTTAAAAAGGAGATGGTGATTGAAATAATCTCTGGAGGGAACTAGGGCTTCCCTGAAGCTGAGGTGAAGAGCTGGAATATTTCAGGCATGGAGGATAGACAGACTGATCAAAGGCACAACGATGGGAGATAGAATATTATATATGAGAAACACAGAAAATAGGCATGAAAAGGAGAAACTGGGGCAGTATACTGGCTGCTTACTGCTTTAGACTCAGTTCTAGATGTTTCAGAATTTCCCAGAAATTTTTTTCCTTTCATATTCATCTGGGAACCAACTTAGTGGTGGTTGTGTAAGATTCCAGATGTATAGTAAAATGCCATAGGGCCAAGGGGTACGTTCTTTCTTGTGCTATGTGACATTTTAACCAGTATGATGTGGAGCAGACATAAATTTGTTCTTTTTGACCCTAGAGGGCAGCAATAGGAATAGTGGGTAACAGTGGAATAACATTTCAGACTGATATAAAGAAACATTTTCTAACCATTGGAGTTATAGGGTAGGTTGCATCAGCAAGCAGTGGGTTCTCCTTCATTGGAGATCTTCAGTCCAAAGACTGCTGACAATCTTGTGGAACATCATAGAGTGGCTTTTTTTTTTTTTTCCAGTTATGGGTTGGACTAGATGGAACCTAAGGTCTTTTCAAAGTCAGACATTCTATGATTCTTTGACCCAGCAATTATTTTCATATCTTCTTCATTTAGATTGGTAGGATTAGGATAGGTTGGGAGGATAGATAATATTTTAGAAATAAGATTCATTCTGAAGGCAGAAATGAGCATTGTATATTCATAAAAGGGTAAGGATACTTATTAAAGAAGAGGGACCAATAGCCACTCCACTTATATTGAATTGAAATTACTCATTCTCTTTTTGTATCTGTAAAATTAAAGAACTGTATTAAGAAAGGTATGGGAACTATGATCAAATAATTTTTTTTAAGGAGGAAAATGGGAACAGAAGGATTATGTTGAGGAAAGGATGGGGAAATAAAATGCCTTTTTTTTTTTTTTGCAAGGCAACTGGGGTTAAGTCACTTGCCAAGGTAACACAGATAGTAAGTGTTAAGTGCCTGAGGCTGTATTTGAACTCAGGTTCTCCTGACTCCAGGGCCAGAACTCTATCCAGAGCTGTCCCCCAAATTCCCTTTCTATATTAATTGCTCTATTAACAGATGGGAATTATGAACTTCTGATTTAGGAATTACATTTATAGATGGCCACTATATAAAGCTCAAACCATAGAGTTCACAGAACCTACTTGAATCAAACCTTCGTTTGTTGTAAAGGAGCAGCTTTGTTGCATATGGCATTTTTATCAGTCTATCTCCATGAACAGTATTGGGACTTACTGACTTCCCATAATTGTTCTGGAGATGCTGTTTGGCAGATTCTCCTCAGGGCTATAAAGCTTCAAGATGCAGATAGCATTAGGGGAAGAAACAGATCATAGAAGTTTATGGAAATATGGTAATAAGGCCATAAAAAGAATCTGATAAAGAATTATATTTTGAGTTTATTTCTGGATCGTTGTTTTTTAGTTATCCCTAGGGACTGAGATGTAACAAAAGAAAGTGGACAAAGGCAGCTAACTTGTGGGATATAAGGTCATTACAATATCTCTTTAATTCAGTTTTCAATTTGATCTCCAGTGCTTGTAAGATGAAACTTGCAAGACTTAAACCCTCGACTGTAAACCTAATAGGAATTTGGTTCGCTTCATGAGTCAAGATAATTGTACTTTGAAAAATGTTTTCAATATAACATTAATTCTGACCTTTACGTGAAGTGTGACATAAGTGTGTTTAAAATGGATATTCATGCATGACACAATTTCCATTATCATCTAATAAGATTTTTGAGTAGGGTGCTGTGGTTGATGGCTGAGGCACTTAAAATAAACAATCTCTTATTTTTTATGGTCTTATAGAGATGCTTTGTAGTGATTGAATTTTTTTTCTCAAGAAAAGGTATGACTTTGTTCATAATTTTCAGGATTGTAGCCTGCAATATGTCATTCACAGATATTCATTTCTCAGCATATTTACTTTTTCAATTGTAGCTGATGTTAATAAAAAACAAAGCATTAGTTCATCTCGCATAAACATCACTCTATTTCTTTTTGATTTATGGATTGAATGTAATCACAGTCAAACTCAGACTTTTCCCAAACAATTCAATTTGATAAATGTGTATTAAGCACATACTACATGCTGGGTGATATGCTAGGAATTGTGGATTGTTCTAGATTGATGGGCACATTCCGAATGCTGGAGAGCTAACATGACTCTCCTTCCTGTCTGCCAGCATTTAACAGTTAAGGCTATATGAATGTGATAAACTTTGCCTGGGTGTGATGAAAAGGTGAAAGCAAATTTTACCACATGATTTATATATGTCCCAATGAGATTCAATGAACAATATGAGTTATTGCAGAGGTGAATTCTAGACAGCTGGTCGACATATGGATGGCTAGTGCTTACAGTGTGAATGTTGACTTGGTCCCTTGGATAGTTCCTGATGAAGGACATACTAGTTTGGGCCTATAAAATTTCATTTGATCCTGTTCCAGCCTTACCCACTCTGATTCAAGTACCTGTATCTATGTGAAGGATATAAGATATCTTTTACAACAGTGTAATTTAAGGCTGGGTTACTTGTGTTCTCATTTTTTTTAAAGGTCCATTTCTGAGATCAGTCCTTATTAATGAGGCCAATAGATTTTTAAGTATTCTTAAAGATTTATGAGGGTTAATTGGTCAGGTGGCGTATGCATGGGCTTGTGGACAATTTTTCCTGAGTGCTAACTGGCCAAAGCACATGAACATCCATTGTGGAAAGTCTTCTCCATGCTCATCATTTGACTTTGACCCTTAGTGGTCTAAGAGATAGTGACCTGCTGCCTAGGGGTAGACCTAGGATGAATTGGTCATCAGAACTAATTCAAGAATGATGAATAGTTAATGACATTGGGAGAAGCTGCTATTATCTTAGCATGGAGATAAGGACTTTACAGTTAAGAAAATAGAAAACAAAAATGCCAAATTTGTGAGGTTATGAGTGTCCATTCTTCAAATGAAACTATTAATTCTGAATATGCCAGTGAAACAAAAAGATTACAATAAATCATACTTAATACAAGATTCTTGTATTCTTCTTATAAAAGGAGTTTACCAAAACATGTCTTACAGTATCAGTATGCAATACATAATATTAATATAATAAAAATGAGAAGAATGAGATAACAATGGTAATGATGATAAAATTATATTGACTTCACCCATCCTCAGCTTTCCTTAATGTAAAGCGTTTATATTAGCAGCACCTCTGATATGATGAGGGTGACAGCAGTGAAAAATAAGGGATTGCCCAATACAAACAAAAGTCATCTAGTTCACCGATAGAAATTTTTTTAAAAAATTGGTCCTTAACACTTATCTCTTCCACATTGTGACTTTCCCCATAGTGACTTTGATAAATTGTGGGTCAGCAAAAGAAATTAAATGGGAATTTTTGGGAGGTTTTTGGAAGATGTAAATGATACTTGAAGGCCAGCTGATAATACAGAAAAAGTTTAGAAACTCAGAAACGGATAAAATATATGTGTAGCATTGTACAATATCAACATATTTCATCTTTTAATACTATAATAATTCAGACTTCTCTGATACAAATGGAGAGCTGAAAAATTTTATGCAGATTTCCAGGTTTTCCCTGCAATGTGAAAGGCATAACTATATATTCCATGTGCTTCTACTTTATTGGAACAATACAGCATTTACACAAATATGTTAACATAAAGTATATTTAAAGTAATACAAAACAGTTTCAAATGGGAGAGTGGAGGGGTCAGGGAAAACTTTAGGTAGGACAGGGTACCTGAGTTATTGCTTTAAAAGAAACCAGGGATTTCAATGGAAGGGACCCTCTACTCTGTACATTCCTGGATCACCCACCATGGAAGCACTCTGCATCCTGATATTTACACTGGTGGGACAAGTTTTGTTTTTTTGTAACCTGTGTAGCAGGAATAGGCTGCATCTGAAAAAACCAACCAACAAAATTCCAGACTGAGATACTCTCATTTTCTTGTACCCTCTTTCTTGATGGATCCAGAAGGAGAAGATCATCCACAGGTTATTCACATCTCAGGTGTCATGAACTGAACGATAAGGGGGAATATGTCTCCCTTTCCTTTTATCCTCAGTTCTGAGAAATGGGTCTGGGGTCTCTATTGTGTTATATTTTTCCTCACTTTCAAGTGCCAATGGTGATCATTACTGGACCCAGGAGTTGAAGCTGTGGCAGCCTTGGAACTGGGATTCCAGGCAGGATGTTACAGCCAGCCAGCCTGGCAGAGAAGAATTGATTGATTGATTGAAGCCCTGGGAAGTGACATCTCCATAGTAGGGAATTTGGGTATACACAGGACACAGAGTAAGCCCCTTACACCAAGAAGTAGAGGTGAAGAGGGAGTGCATTCTAGACAAGAAGGACAGGCTTTGCAATAATGGGGAGAGATAGATTTTCATATATGGGGAACAACTAATAGGTTGGTTTGATTGGAAAAGAGAAATGCATGAAGAAGAGTAATTTTAAATAAGTCTAGAAAGGTAGATGAGAGACAGATTGTGGGAAACTTTGAATTCTAGAATGAGAATTTTGTTTTATCCTAGATCAAGAGCGAACCATTGACAGTTGTGGATTGGGGAACGATGTGGTCAAATCATAAAAATACGAATTCTCTATTTCTGTGGAGGATGAATTAGAGAGGGGAGGATGCCTAAGGCAAGGAGACAAATTATGACGCTGTTGCAATAATATAGATAAGAGATATTCAAACATGCAGCCCATAACCAATAACAACCCTCAACATGTCTGAGTGCAGTCTGAGCCAGATTAAAATGTAATTGGGAAATATTAAACAAAATCAATGAAAATACAATAAAGCAGAAATAATGTTAATATGTGACTTTCTAAATCAATATACTTATGTACAGCTTAGTGGCCCCTGTTTCTATGTGAATTTGATGCCAGATAGGCAATGAAGTCATCAACCAAGGTGGTACACAAACAAGCGGAGGAAAGGGGACAGATGTGAGAGAAGATATCAGGATAGAGTTGATAAGACTTGGCAACTGATTAGCTATAGGGATGGCTGAATGAACCAGTGAAAAAGGAAATAATCATGAAATAATCCATGAGGAAAGAGAAGGAGAGAAATGATTTCATTCTGGAATTCAAACAGAACACTATCAAATGATATTTCAAAGTAAAGGGGTTTTTAAGTGATGTGACAGGGAAAAAGTGAGAATGACAGAGTAGAAAGAACATTGGATTTAGTCCAAAAGATCTTGGCTTTGTCATGTGTTATCAGAGATTCCCAAGATGAATTTTCAATGCTTTCTTGGATCCTAGGGGAAAACCTCTTTTCTGTGTCTTTAAGAAAAAAAAAATAGGGATCACATGAAAACTGGAACAGAAAACTGAGCTCACAAGTACATAAATCATCACAAAGGAGCATAAAAATGGAAGGAATAATGTGTCAAATGTCAAAAAGAAACCAAAGCACTTTAATCAAATAATATGGGAAAAATTAATCAATGTTCCTGTGAAAAGGAGAATCCTGAATATTCCCTAGGGATCATGGAACAACAATAAAGAACATCAAAATTTCTCTCAAAAGAGAAATAAAAAAGCCATTAAAAAGAGCAAGATGTAGCCAGATTGTACAGTGGCCAAATCACTGGACTTGGAGTCAGTAATCTCTTAGTTCTTTTTTTAACATTTAATTTTTATTTCATTTTTTCTCAGTTACATGTAAGTAAAAATTTTTTGAACATTCATTAAAAAAAATTCAAATTCCTAATTCTTTCTCTCCCTCTCCCCCCTTGAGAAGGCAAACAATTTGATCTAGATTATGCATGTGCAGTCATGCAAAAATTTACATATTAGCCATGTTGCAAAAGAAACACAGGTCAAAAGAAAAGAATAAAAAAGAAAGTTTTAAAAAGTACGTTTCAATCTGCATTCAGATGTCATCAGTTCTTTCTCTGGAGGTGAATAGCATTTTTCATCATAAGTTCTTTGGAATTTTCTTAGATCATTGTATTCATCAGAATAGCTAAGTTATTCACAGTTGGTCATCTTACAGTATTGCTGTTACTATGTGCAATGTTCTGCTTCTGCTTATTTCACTTTGTATCTGTTCATGTAAGTCTTCCCAGGTTTTTCTGAAAGCATCATGCCCACTGTTTCTTATAGCACAATAGTATTCCATCGCAATCATATATGACAACTTGTTCAGCAATTTCCCAGTTGATGGGCATCACCTGGATTTCTAATTCTTTGCCACCACAAAATGAGCTGCTCTAAATATTTTTGTACATATAGGTCCTTTTCCTTTTTCTTTGGCCTCTTTGGGGTATAGACCTAATAGTAATATTGTTGGATCAAAAGATACGCACAATTTTTATAGCTCTTTGGGAATAGTTCCAAATTGGTCTCCAGAATGATTGGATCAGTCCGCAACTCCACTAAAATGCATTAATTCTTTAGTTCTAATCCTGCCTCAGACACTTCCTTACTGGGTGACCTTGGTCAAGTCACCTAACCTCCATCAGCCTCTGTTTCCTCATCTGCAAAATGAAGATAGTACTATCTCCCAGTGTTGTTGTATGGATCAAAATGAGATAATACATGGAAAGCACTTTACCAATTTTAAAGCAATTTGCAAATGTTATATATTCTTATTATGAAGAAATTAGGAATGAATTTAGGTCTTAACTGGTCTTTCTGATTCAAGTATCTCTCATTTCTAATCAGTCTTCCATAGTTACCAAAGTATAGGTTGCTATGTTATATACCCTCCTCAACTCCCTTCCCTGCTCAATAAACTCCAGTGGCTCCCAGTTACCTCTGGGATCAAATCCTAACTCCCTGTTTATAATTGAAATCCCTTCACAACTAGGCTGCAAATGACTTTTTCAGTTTTATTACATATTACTCAACTTTGTTCACTATATGAAATGGTCTTCGTACTATTCCTCACAGTTGGCATTCTAGCTTCTATTTCCATATCTTTGTAGAGATATTTTTCTCCCTCTCTGAAATGTACTCCTTCCTCAACTCTGCCTGTTCGAATTCCTAGTTTTTCCAGAAGTTTACTTGTTTCATACATACCTATATGTACGTACATGATGGCTTTTCCCCTACTCTTCCCCACCAGAATGTAAACTCCTTGAGGGGAGGGACTATGCCCTTTTTGTCTTTGTATTCCCCAGTGCCTAACATCATGCCTATTACACAGTAGGTACTTAATAGATCCTTACTGGTAGATTGTAGTAAGAAAATATGGGCTCAGAGAAGCTTTCAAAGGAAGAAATCTGGCTAACAATAATGCATGAAAAAATGTTCTAAATCACTACAAAAATGCAAATAAAGCAACTCTGAGGTGCCGGTAGGTGGCAGAGTGGATAGAGTGCTGGGTCTGAGTCAGGAAGATCCATCTTCCTGAGTTTAAATCTGTCCTCAGACACTTTCTAGTGGTATGATACTGGGCAAGTTTATTAACTTTCACTCAATTTCCTCATTTGTAAAATGAGCTGGAGAAGGAAACAGCAAACCACTCCCATATCTTTGCCAAGAAAATGCCAAATGGGGTCAGAAGAATTGGATATGACTGGAAAATGACTAAACCACAACAAAATGAAGAAGCTCTGAGGTCCTACCTCCCACCTGTTAGACCAACAAAGATGACAAAAGAAGAAAATTTAAAATGCTAGATGGTTGTGGGAAAATACATCACAATGTATAGTTGGTTGTTGTCCTTCGTTTTTTAAGAGGACCAAAATGACATCACCATGATAAAGTGAAGTTTCAATGTGTCCCGCTGTGACTGATCGTACCAATATGAGCTTGGAATGCTCTACCACAGATTGGGCACAGATAGTCCATATGAATATTTGGGGTGAATACTCCAAATTTGCACATCCTAAGTTTACTTTGTGCTGTCTCAATTCTGCTTTGCTTATGGAGCACAGCACCCTTTGTAATGTGGGCACGCCATGCTGAGTGGTCCTGTGCTTATTTTCACAGTCAAATCCAAAGTTCTTGAGAGAGACCTTGAGAGTGTCCTTGTATCGCTTTTTCTGACCATCATGTGACTGCCTGCCCCATGTGAGTTCTTCATAAAAGAGTCTTTTTGACAAGCATACATTTTGCTTTCAAACAACGTGGCCAACCCATCAGAGTTGCACTCTCTGAAGCATAGTTTAAATACTTGGTAATTCAGCTCAAGCAAGGACTTCAGTGTCTGGTACCTTATATTGCCAGGTAATCTTCAGAATCTTCCTAAGACAGTTTAAATGGGAACAATTCAGTTTCCTGGCATGGTGCTGATGGACTGTCCATGTTTCACAGGCATACAACAATGAGGTCAACACAATGGCTCTGTAGACCTTCAGTGTAGTAGTCAGTCTAATACCTCTTCTCTCCCAAACTTTTCTTTGAAACCTCCCAAACACTGAGCTAGCTCTGACAATGTGTGCCTCAACCTCATTGTCAACGTGTACATCCCTGGAAAGTACACTGCCAAGGTAAGTGACCTTATGCACAGCATTCAAAACTTCTCCATTTGTTGTAACTGATGGTTCCATGTATGAATGATGTGGTGGTGGCTGATGGAACACCTGTGTTTTCTTGGTGTTAATTATTAGGCCAAAATTAGCACAGGCAGCAGAGAATTGATCCATACTTTGTTGCATCTCAGCTTCAGAGGCTGCATTGAGTGTGCAGTCATCTGCAAACAGAAAGTCATGCACCAAACTCCCTCCACTTTGGTCTTGGCTTGTAGCCTTTTCAAATTGAAGAACTTACCAACAGTATGGTAGTTGAGCTTGATGCTCTGTTCATCTTCACTGAAAGCATTTGACAACATGGCTGAAACATCGTGCTAAAAAGCATGGGAGCAAGCTCACAGCACTGTTTCACTCCAATGGTGACTAGGAAGGCATGAGAGCATTGTCCACTATCCAACACCTGGGCAAACATGCCATCATGAAGTTGATGCACAATACTGATGAACTTCTCTGGGCAGTCAAATTTTGAATATTTTCCATAAGCCCTCATGATTAACAGTGTCAAAAGTCTTGGTCAGATCTACAAACATTGTGTACAGACCTCTGTTCTGCTTCTGGCATCTCTCTTGGAGTTGTTGGGCAGCAAACACCATATTGACTGCTCCTCAGCCCCTTTTGAAGTCACACTGGCTCTCAGGTATATGACCATCTTCCAGGTGAAGGATCAGCCTATTAAGGAGGCACAGTTAGTGGAACTCTGAAATGGTCCAGCTGTTCTAGAAAGCAATCTAGAACTCTGTTCAAAAACTTAAAAAATTGAACATGCCCTTTCCCACAACTATGCAACTACTAGGCCTATATACACCTGAAAGGTGTGTGTGTGTGTGTGTGTGTGTGTGTGTGTATGTGTGTATGTATATAGTCTTTGAAAGAGATCAAAGAAGAAAAGGACTTAATGTAAGGAAAATTTTACAGTACCTCTTTTTAGAATAGCCAGAAATTGAAAACAAATGTGATATCTTCCTGTTGGGGAAAGACTAAACAAATTATGATATCTGACTGTACTGGGATATTATAGTGTCATAAGAAATGACAAAATGAGCAATTTTAGAGGAAACTGGGAAGATTTTTTTATGAATTTATACAGAGCCAAATGAGCAGAACTAGGAGAGCAATTTATACAATTTCAACAATATAGAGAAAAAAATAACTTTCAAGGACTTCAGAACTCTGACAAAGGCAATGATAAACTATGAGTTCAAAAAACTGAAAATGAAAACCACTCATCTTCTTCCAGAGAAATGATGAACTTAAAATGGAGAGTGAGAGAAAGAGAGAGAGAGAGAGAGAGACAGACAGACAGACAGACAGAAAGACAGACAGACAGACAGACAGACAGACATTTTAGGGCATGGTCAATGTGGAAGTTTTTTTATGCCTATTTGTGATGAGAGTTAGAAGGTGTTTAATAAATCTTTATTGAAAAAGTGAGTAAAAGCATGATAATTTGCAGTTTGTACATATATATGCAAGTAGACACAGAACTGCCACACATGTGTACACGTGAAGATATTTGTATACTCACACAGATACATTTTATTCTCACAATACCCCTGTGAGATAAATAAGGCAAAGTCTGTTAGCCCCATCATGCAGATGATGACATTAAAATGCAAAGAGGCTAGGTGACTTGCTCAAGGCTGCACAATTAATAATGCATCTTGGATTTTACAACATGTGATTAAGGCTATGATTTATTTGATGTCTATTACCTGTTTAGGAATGTAGCTCTCTGTTGGGATTGGAAGTTCAAATCCGTGTGGACGGTCTCGGGCGGGTAAAAGTGGGACTTCTAAATTTTAGAGCTCTCACGAGACCCTCCCAGGAAACGGCAGGGGATCAAGGTTAACCGAGCTAGCTCGGGTATTTCCACCTCTCCCCAGGAGATACGTGATGGGTGGAGTCTCCCTGCCCTCGAGGTCGCCCTGGATCTGGGCACACTATTGTTATCTAACAGCACGGTATTGAGATGCAAACTGTGTGGCTGAAGGTTAAGTAGGATTGAGGAAGCCTGAAAGCTCTCTTAGCACATAAGGAGCCAAGAAGACAGTAGGCTCCGCTTCTCTTCTCTTCTCTCTCCCCTCCCCCTCTCTCCCCGCTTGTACTTCTACTTCCAATCCCTTAAGCTTAGCCTCCTTAGGAAATCTCCCCCTCTTCCTCCTAAGGAAGACCCTCCTGCACTTGTAACTAGACCCTGAAATAAAGCTCAACCCTTGTTCGACTCTGGAACGTCCTTTCTCTCATATGTGCATCCGGCGTGGCCAGCCGAAGACCTCGGAGGTGAGGTAAGAAAGACTCGGGTAGCCCACACAGGCCTCTAGGCTTGGCAGCTCTCAATTAAGAAATTACTCCTATGGGAAAATATTACTTCATTTGTAATGATCTCAGCTTTAAGGTATAATTTCCAGCATTTTGGAGAAAGTGGGCTGGATTTCATTTCAGAAATGATGCAGTGGGATTTTTTTCCCAAGCAATTCCAAGTTGCTTCCTGGTACAAAGACCTGTCTTTTTTTTAACATGGAGGTTTTCCTTAAGTTGTTCTAGAGTTGTGAATTTTTGGTGCATCACAATCCCAGAGGTATTAAAGTTATGGATAACCCACGGCGCAATGGAGAGGGCAAGCTCAGGTAAGCTGCTGTATGCTGCTAATGATTACCCATTCTTTAGAAGTGGTAGATAGGACAACACTAACAAAAGGTATGATTGGAAAGAGATAGGTCATCTATCTATCTATCTATCTATCTATCTATCTATCTATCTGTCTGTCTGTCTGTCTGTCTGTCTGTCTGTCTATCTATATCTATCATCTATCTAATCTCTCTATATTTATGCATGTATATATATATATATGTATAGTTAGTGAGGGACCACCCAAGTGTTTCACTGGTGCCCATGAAATGTAAAAGGATCCAGAGGAAAGCTTCTTGCTTAGCAGAACATAGACAAGGTATGTACTGGATGAGAGAACATCATTGCATCCTTACACTGATGAAGGAATGACCCATATTAATGATTGCAGATTCAAGCATGAGAACATAGTTACTTTCTTCAATTCCATGAAGTTTTTCCATACAGCTAATTCTCAGTGCTATTTCAGAAATCTCCTAACTGACTGGACTGTCTCTAATGATGAGATTAATTGGTTAATTAATTAATAACTGCCCACCAATTGCCATGAATGGGCAAGCAAGTGAGCTTAAATGAAGCAACAAGGCACTTTGAGGGAAAAATAAGAGATGACATGTTCCATGCAAGTCAAAACACTTCTCCTCAGACCCAGATAGAGATAATTCAGTACCCTAGACCCAAGAGCCCCAAGAACACCAGTGCCATTGAGACCACCAACTCTGCTTCCAGCCTTCTCCCCTGTAGCCATTATCTATCTATGGACTCAGTCCAGTTAGAACTGAGACCTGGCATCTGCTTTTACAAGCTCTATAGCCCCTGCCTCTTTACCTATGGTCACAACTGCTGTAGATCCATAAAAGTAGGTTCTCACTATGAAAGTCTTTGGTGCTCTCAAGTGGTTCCACATTGAAAAAAGATATATGTTTTGTTGTTACACCTCAAGGACTGTAGGACCTTTTCAAATGACTTGAAACTAAAACTTCCTCTATATACTATGTCCTTGAGCAAGATCTCCTTGAACTCCAGAGCTCCTTGACCAAGGATTGTCTGCTTTTTTACCTGTACACCTATTACTTAGCACAGTTCTGTGCACATAGTATATGCTTAAAATGCTTTTTTCATTCATTCATTCATAATGGCACACATAATTTAAATGACTGCACTGTGGCTATTTTCAGCCTATATAGCTTCAGGAACAGATCTTCCTTCATGGACTTTATTGTCTACATGATTTTCTTTAAGTCATGATCAGGGGGGTGGACGATGGATAGGGAAATGACATTTTCTTAATCCAATGATTTATCTGATATGATGATTCTTTTAAGAAACAACAAGTCTCTAAGTATAATCAGGGTTTTTTTTTTTTTACTCCTCCTAGTATATTTTTCTCTTTTTAATGTTTGAGAAGTCTTCCTGTCCATATGACTAACAGTTAGAACTGAATTCCAGTCTTGTTGTTTTTTTTTCCTTTATGGGTTTAGATAATTCACCTCCTTTTTCTGGATCCCAGTTACTTTTTCTATAAGATAAGTGCATTGGACCAGAAATTCTTTTAACATTCATTTTCAGTGCTAATGTTCCATGTGTCCACTATGACCCTGCTGCCAAGAAGTTGTCTTATAAATTGCCATGAATTGACCTTACCCAGGGGACAGTATAAAGATCCTGGATATCAGGGATTGGGGAGAAGGTGCAGAAAAGGGATGGATGGAGGGGAAGCAAAGTAAAATGCTTTCTATTTGACAGTTTTGCTAAGGGTTAGGGCTACTGATCAGTCACCATTTGACATAGCATAGAAGAGGGAGTCTGGTCTACTCTTTGTGGTGAATGGATAAAGCATAAACAGTTTTTTAATATCTAGATACCTCTTTTTGGATCTATGTTTGGTCGCTGTCATCTAGACACTTTAGGTCCAATGTTCTTGGAAGGGGGCAAGAAGGATAGATGTTGGTGGTAAGTTCATAACAACAAAGCCATAAAGCAATGAAAAAGCAAGTGCTGAGTACTTACTATGAACAAAGCATTATGCTAAGTGCATGCTAAAGGTACAGATAAAAAAAAAGGAAGATAGTCTCTACTTTCAAGAAGTTTACATTTTAATAGAGAAAAACAACACACATAGAAGATTTTAGCTGCAAGTCATATGGAAGAACCCTGTACAATGACAAAAAGATGGCAATACATCTTTAAAGTTAGTTCCATTGATGAAACCATATCTGCTTCTGATATCGAACAATTTGATTCTGCCAAGGATTTGGGTGATGAGAACTGTCTTTGTTGGCTGCTAGGGAGACAGGGCTGCAGCACCTGCAGAACTACTTGCCTGGTGACATCTCCATCCATAAAGCCTATCTATCCCTGCAGATTGTAGAAAGACTCATGAAAAGCAAGCATTGTGAAAAGCGGGAGCAGTTATTTGCTTGTTTATTTGTGAAACCTGCTTCCTGCCTGCAAAGATCATCACCCTGGTCTCATAGATATAATTTCAAACTTGGAAGAGATACAATAGTTGTTTCCAAGTACTTGAAGGCCTTTTGTAGGAAAGAGATTAGAGTCATTCTCTCAGCTACAGAGAGGAGAGGTAGGAGCAGTGTGGAGAAGTTGCTGAGATGCGGATTTAGGCTTGATATAAGGTATGAGGAGTGGAAGGAGTGGGGGGTGGGGGGTAAGAAAATGAAAACTTGCTAACCAGAACTCTCCAAAACAAGAATGGACTACATTAGGAGGCCGTGCATTCCCCTCAGTGGAGATATTCAGACAAATGCTGGATGGCCACTTGTGGGGTATATTGAACAAGGGAGTCTGATCCAGGCATGGTTTAGATTAAATGGTTTCTGAGGTCCCTTCTGTCTCTGCATTTTTGTTTTTCTGAGATACTGTGTTGACACAGACTCCAGTAGTAGAAATAATACATGGATCAAGTAAGCTTTAGTCTTTTTGTCATAAATTGTATAATGAGATTATTTTACATGACATGGACAACTTTGTGTTCCATTTAAAAACTTCCTTTTAATTTGACACACAGGTCACATTCTTCCTTGAACTGTAGGCAGTACTTTGTTTAACTGAGGTTGGAGAACAAATAATTCTGTGGAAGGGAAAAGAACATTTGGATTTACTTGGAGGATTTTTTATGGATTAAGCAGCTGGCAACAGTACAGAGTGAAGCTAACGGGCCCACGCTCTTCCCTAGTCATGTGGACAAGGTTACTGACCCAGCTTTGTTGGATTGATTTCTGCAATGCTTCATAGCTCACCTCACACGGTTTTCTTTGGTCCACTTGGTTCCACTTCAGAGTCCCTTCAGTATGTTCGCACATGACAAGTCCAAAGAGAATTTCAAAAGGTTGCATGACAGATCAGCTGTCACTGCCTGTTTCAATGATTTCCTTTTCTTGAGTTGAATACATTTTTAATTTATTTTTATTCTCTGCATCTTGGATAGGAAAATCAATGGAGGTTTGAGATCATGAATAGATACGTACCTGACAAAGAGGTACTCATTATAGGTTTAGAAGAATGCCTAAAGGGAAAGAGCCCTGGTTTAAGACTCAGGACATAGGATCTGGCACCTGCTCTGCTACTAAAAAGAGAGGTGACTTTGAGTAAACCATCATCTCTGGGCCTCACTTTCTTCATCTGTAAATGGGAAAGGTATGTGGAGTTAGACTAGAATGTCTCTAAAGTCCTCTCCAGCTCTGACATTCTCAGATTCCAATCTTGGTCTTATGAATGTATTTAATTATATCCCATTAGTGGGCCAGTGAATTCATTTGATTAATTCAGAGCCCTAGCAAAACCCCATGTTAATGCAGGTTTTAGGAGACTATGTCTCTATCCCCCAGGGGCTTACATGATCAAGTAGATGAAGCCATCTTAAACCAATCCATGCCCCACCTCCCCTCTACAGTCATTTCTTTCTTCTAAACTTGTAGCATGCAGTAGACATGTGAACTCACACAGCTCACTCCATCTTCTCTGAGTTTCACTTTTCTCATTTGTCTAATTAGAGAAAATAGGCAATATGATTTCTAAAAGTTCCATCTAGCTCTGAGATGCAATGAATCTCAGACACTTATTGTTGACCCTCCTCATTTGTTAATTAGTCATGGTGTACCAAGGGGAATTTCTAATTTTGTCTTCTTCTATTGTGATGTAACTTGGCATATATTTGTAATTCTTTCCTCAACTAGATTGCAACTTGTTTGAGGCTAGAAACCTTGTTTTCCGACTATTTACTTCTCTCAAAAGTGCTTAACATAGCATCTGGTAGAAACCAAGGTTTAGGGTGCTGGTGTGATTTGTTCAAAGGCTTCCAGCACCTCTTTATACGTTGTATTCCCCAATAATATGTAAGCTTCTTGATGTCAGGAACTTTCTTGCTTGCTTGTGTTTATATCCTTAGCATTTAGCACAGAGCTCAATGCACAGTGAGATCTAAATAAGTGCCCTATAATCCATCCATCCATCCATCCATCCATCCATCCATCCATCCATCCATCCATCCATCCATCTGTCCATCTGCTTATCCATCTCTCTGTCTGTCTAGTTAAGGTCACACAATATGCAAGTTATAGAGTTAAGATTCAAACCTGGGTCTCCTGACTCCAGGTTCAGTGTTCTTTCTACCATACTATGTTATCTTATTCAGTTTCTGTAATCAGTAAATATTTTTAACCTGATTTCATTGGATTTTAAATGAGGGTGTCATCTGAGTTCCAATGAACTGAATGAATCCAAAATATCTCCTTCTTTCTGCTTTGCCTTTAGACATTTGCCTGGTGAGGGAGACAGCAGCTTCAGGAGGGAGGGCCCAATTAGTATGTCAGTAGCGTGCACTGATGGGCTGTAAAATGACATTCAGTTTTAGAATCATTTTAAGTTAGATGAAGAAAAAATTCCTTTGGAAATATAATTTCCTCCCCTTATTTATAATGCTGGTGATACTCCAGTAAAAGAAGAGATCTTAGGTCACAGACTCAGTCAGCTAGCCCAAGATCTGGAGACTTGAGGGACTTATGGGGCTAAAGAAATACTGATTGTCCTTGGAACTAAAAAGTTCCTCAATTAGTAGAAGTACCTCTTCAGGGAGTGTGACGAGACAAAATTACTGGCTCAGCAACCAATTAGTCCAGAGAAGAGAAAGAAAGAAGCAAAGGGCTTTATGTCCTAGCTTAACCTCTAACTTACAACCCAAGGTCTCACAGCTTTAGGCTCAACTTTTTCCCATGATGATGATGATGATGGTGTTGATTATGATGTCTCCTATTTTGTGTATTTCTGTAGGTTTCAAGTTTTGCAAAACGTTTTCCCTACAATGACCCTATGAGGTAAGGATTATAAATTTTACTATCATCTTCATTTATCATATTGCATATTTGGGTTAGATGATTGTCTACTACTCGCTTATGTGCAGAAAAGGCTACCAGGTAGCTGAAGGTACTGGGGAAAAGATCTGTCAGTGATGATGATTTCCTTTTTGTTTTCTCTCTCATCCTCTCCCCCACCCTTTGTCCACACTCCCTTTGAAAATTTAGGGTTGAAGTCCTTAACTGTCCTTGAATTTCTATTTTCTTTGAAAAAAAGTTGAGATTTAATGGATCCTTTACTGGTCCAATCCTGAAGCAGGTAAATTAAAATGGTTATTGCTTTTTTGCCTCTCACTCAGAAAAGTACCAGGGGAAATAGTGTTCTCATCTTCCATGCTTCAAAGTTTATATCATATGGGCATCACCAAACCTTACCCCTCTGTCTCTGCTCTAGCTGGGGAGTGTAGCCACATCCTTGCTATGCATAGATGAGGAAACTAAGGGTCAGTTACTTGCCCAACATTCCACAGTTTTGCAAGATGAGTTCTATAGCTGTTATGTCCTTTTCCAGATAAGACAGATGAGGCTTAATGATGATAAATGATTTGTTTGTGGTCACATAGGCACAGCTAGGTGGTGTAGTAAATAGAATGACAGACCTGAAGTCAGGAAGAATCATCTTCCTGAGCCCAAATCTGGCCTCAGACACTTATTAAATGTGTGACCCTGGGTAAGTCACTTAGCCCTGTTTGCCTCAATTCCTCATCTGTAAAATAAGTTGGAGATGGAAATGGCAAACCACTCCAGCACTCTCATCAAGAAAACCCCAAATGGGGTCACAAAGTGTTGGACATGACTGAAATGATTGAACATCAAAAAGATCTTTCACTTTTGCAAATAAAACTGAAGGAAGTGTCTTCTCATATTTATTCTTCTAGATCAAGCTTGATTATTAGAATTCCAAAGCATTGATTTACCATCATTATGTTGTTCTTTTTCGTTTATGTTGTTTTATATTTGTGTATATTGTTTTCCTGGTCTTGCTTACTTCACCTGTCATTAGTTCATAAGACAATTACATAATGGCTAATGTAACCAGGGATTCAAGTCTAGGACTTTGAATAAGGTTCTACTTTTTGGTAATGTTCCTACTACTGTTCTAGAGACTTGGGATAATTTGCCTTTGATTGAGAGGTCATCTGTGTCTCTCTCCCTCTGTCTCTCTCTTTGCTGTTGTCTGTCTATCTGTCTGTCTCTGTTTCTTTTGTCTCTGTCTCTCTCCCTCTCTGTCTCTCTCTTTCTGTCTCCTCTCTTTCATTTGAAATAGAATATCTCACTCTCAGTGGGAAATGTAATTTGCTCTGGTCTGGCTATTAGATTAGATAAATGGTTTAATTCACTATTCAAGAGTTGTGGGAAAGATTCCATAGATATTTATTTATACCTTCCTTGAGCTAAATTTAGACAAACCCATGTGGGCATACATATAAATTTACATGGGCAACACTCAGAGAAACTACACTAAAATGTATTGAATGCTTTAAGGCTTATCAAATGCTGTGTGTGTGTGTGTGTGTGTGTGTGTGTATACATACATACATACACACACACACACACACACACACACACACACACACATATATATATATGTAAAATCACATTTGATCCTTAATAAAAATCATGTGGGGTAGATCTCATTACTAGCCTCATTTTATAGATGAGTAAATTGAGGTTTAGAGGAGTTAAATGACTTTCCCAAGGTCATAGTTGTTCAGTGTCTGATGGAGGATTTGACCTCAGGTTTTGTGAACTTCAAATCTAGTGATCAATCCACTACGCCATCTAGTTGCCATACTGCTCGGTATTCATTTTGTTCAGTTTTTCTTGCAATCTAGTAATATTGCATTATATTCATATACCACAATTTATTTAGCCTATCTCCATATGATGAGAATCTACTTTATTTCCAATTCTTTGTTACCACATAAGAGATACTATAAATATTTTGGTATCTACATCATCTTTTTTTTTGTCATTGAACTCCTTGTGTACAGTATATGTTTAGCTGGAGAAAAGTCTGAATCAGAGGACATGGATATTTTAATCCTTTCTTTGTTTAATTTCAAATTGCTTTCCAGAATGATTGTATGTATTTGCAGCTCCACTAATGATTTTCCTTAAAGATTTAACATTGTTGGTGGGGCTATGGACTGATCTTACCATTCTGAAAAAAATCTTGAAATTATTTTTCTAATATATTTTAATTTATTTCATTAAATATTCCCAGTTTTACATGAAAATTTTTTAAATATTCATTGAAAATTTTTTTTGAGTTCCAAATTCTTTTACTCCCTCCAACTGGACCACCTCCTTAAGAAGTGGAGCAATTTGATATCAATTAGACATGTGAGGTCATGCAAAACATATTTCTAAATTATCCATGCTGCAAAAGAAAATATAGGCTAACTTCTTCTCTGAATAAAATTTAAAAAATTGCACTCAGATTTCATCAGTTCTTTCTCTAGAGGTGGATACTATTTTTTTTTGTCATGGGTCCTTTGGAATTGTCTTGGATCATTATCTTGATCAGAGTAGCTAAATCTTTCATTGTTGCTCATCTTTACTATATTGCTTTATTGTATATGGTGTTCTCCTGGTTCTGCTCACAGGACTTTTCATCTATTCAGAAATGTCTTCGTAGGTTTTTCTGAAACCATCTTACTCATTATTTTTGTAGCACAATAGAATTCCATTACAATCATATGCTACAACTTGTTCACCTTTTCCTCAATTGGTAGGCATCCCTTTGATTTCCAATTTCTTGCTACCTTAAAAAGAATTGCTATAAATATTTTTGTACAAATAAGTTCATTTCTCTTTTAAAAATTATTTGGAATACAGAGCTATTGTGTATCAAAAGGTATGTACAATTTTATACTCCTATGGGCATAGGTCCAAATTGCTCTCCAGAATTGTTGGACTAGTTCGCAACTCCACCAATAGTTCATTATAATCCCATTTTTCCCCCCACATCTCCTCCAGCATTTGTCACTTTTCTTTTCTGTCATGTTAGCCAATTGATAGGTGTGATGTGGTATCTCAGAATTATTTTAGTTTTTATTTCTTTCATCAGTTGTGATGTAGTGTATTTTTTATATGACTATAGATAGTTTTGATTTCTTTTACTGAAAACTGCCTGTTTATATCCTTTGACCATTTGTCAATTGAAGAATGTATCTTTTTTAAAAAAATAATTTTGGCTCAGTTCTTTATGTATTTGAGAAATGAGGCCATTGTCAATTAAACCTGCTATAAATCACCACCTCCCTCCCCCCACCAATTTCCCGTTTTCCTCCTAATTTGGGCTGTTTTAAGTTTTGTTTGTGCAAAAATATCTTTTAATTTCAAAATTATCAGTTTTACTTTTTGTTATCTTGTCCATGTCTTGTTGGGTCACAAACTCTTCTGTTCCTCATAGATCTGACAGAAACAGTTCCTGTGTTTCCCATATTTACTTATGATAACATCCATTATGTCAAAGTCATTTTAAAATTGTGACCTTATCTTGCTATAGAGTATGAAATGCTGGTTTATGCCTAGTCTCTTCCAATCTGCTTTCCACTTTTCTAAGAAATTTTTTGTCAAATGGTGTGTTCTTTTCCCAAAAGCTTGTATCTTTGGGTTAATCACTAGATTAGTTTGCTCATTTGCCACTGTGTATTATGTACCTAATCTATTTCACTGATCTACCGCTCTATTTCTTCGTCAGTACTAGAATGTTGTGATGATTATTGCTTTGTATTATAGTTTGAAATTTGGAACTGCTATGCAATCTTCCTTCATACTTTTTTATTGATTACCTTGATATACTTGACCTTTTGTTCTTTCAGATGAACTTTATTGTTTTTTCTATTCTATAAAGTGATTCTTTGGCATTTTGATTGGTATGGCACTGAATATGTAAATTAGTATTGTCACTTTTATCATGTTGACTCTGCCTACCAATGAGCAATTAATATATCTACAATTATTTAGAACTATATTTATTTGTATGAAGCATTGTGTAGTTACGTTCATATAAGTTACATATGTATCTTGGCAGGTAGACTCCCAAGTATTTTATACCATCTGCAGTTATCTTAAATGAGATTTCTCTTTCTTTCTATCCCTGCTGGGTTTTATTAATATATAGAAATGCTGATGATGTGTGTGGGATTATTTTATATCTTGCAAGTTTCCTAAAGTTGTTAATTGTTTTGGCTAGGTTTTTAGTTGATTTTCTAGGTTGCTGTAAGTATATCATCACATCATTTGCAAAAAGTGATAGTTTTGTTTCTTCATTGCCTACTTTTATGCTTTCAGTTTTTCTTATATTATTACTATCACTAGCATTTTTAGTACAATATTGAATAATAGTTGTGATAATGGAATCTGAGCTTATTGGGAAGGCTTCAGGCTCCATTGATTCCAACGCTTTCTAGCATTTGTAATAGCAAAGGTCTATCACAGCTAACTTCTAAGATTTTATTCTTCTCTTAACTTGCTTTTTAAAATATATTTTGTGGTTAGATTCATTTAACTCTGAAAGGAGAAAGTTGAAGTGCCCAATTAGTATAGTTTTATTGTCTATTTCCTTCTATAACTCATTTAACTTTCCTTTATGAATTTGAATGCTATCATTTGCTGCGTATGTTTAATACTGATATTACTTCATTGTCTTTGGTTCCTTTCAGCAAGATATATTTTTCCCTGCTTATATATACTTAAAAATAAGTATATTTTTGCTTTTTCTTTGTCCAGCATCATGATTGCTACCCCTGGCTTTTTTACATCAACTGAAACATACTAGATTCTACTCCAGCCCCATATTTTAACTCTGTGTGTGTCCTTCTGTTTCAAGTGTTTATGCTTTTCTTGAGTTTTGTACTTGAAAGTCAAATTTTCTACTCAGCTTTGGTCTTTTCATCAGGAGGGCTTGAAAGTCCTCAATTTCATAAATGCCAATTTATATACTTGAAGAATTGTGTGTCTTTACCCTAATCCTCTTCTTGGTTTTAATTCCAGCTCTTTTGCCTTCTGTCATATCAAATTCTAAACCCTCTGCTCTTTTATCACAGTAGCTGCTGAGTCTTATGTGATCCTGATTATGGCTCCACAGCATTTGAATGGTTTCTTTCTGGCCGCTTGAAGTATTTTCTTTTTGATCTGAGAGCTCTGGAATTTGGCTATAATTTTCCTGGGAGGGATCTCTTTTGGGTGATGATCAGTTGATTCTTTTAATTTTTATTTTATCCTCTGGTTCTAGAATATCAGGGAAGTTTTCCTTTATAATTTCTAGAAATATGACATGTACATTTTTTTTTTGGTAATGGTAATGGTGAGGGACAGAAAGGTTTTCTCTCCTCTCAGTTCAGTTCTCATGTTTCAAATTAATTGTAACCTTCACCTTCTGGAAGCAGTAGAAAAGAACTCATAGGAAAGAGTTTAATCTGGTTTTAAAAACATTGCAGTCAACCAAAGAAAGCTGTATTACCCATCCAGGTTACCTCCATGGTATGTGATATGAGTATGCCCAGGTCAAGCCTAGGAATAGGAATTGTGGGCTCAGTGACGGGCATGTGGGAAATGAGTGATAAAACATGAAGAACAAACTAAAGGACATGAATTAAAATGAAAAAAAAATTCTAGTGAAAAGCACTGTACAAATACAACATATTATTGCTGTGGAAAGTACACTGGATTTGGAATTAAAAGAAACCTGGATTCAAATCCTGCACCTGGCACTGACTTATGGTATTACTATGGACAACTTAAGTTTTCTGAGCTAGAGCCAACTCTCTGAGTTAGTAAATTATGGGTGAGTTGTGTTGGTAGAAGGGAGAAGCATTTTGGTACTCTGGACAGAAAGGCTCTGGATCCAAAGTTGCACCTCTGGCATATACTAGGTCTGTGACTCTGGGCAAGGCACTGAGTTATAGGGCAGGTGCCAATCTGCATTGATAGAAGAAATTTCTTTGTGAGAAGTAAACTACACCAATATAATCACTGATACGGGTTAAAAAAACATAGAAATTTCCCATTTTTTCCTTGGGTTAGCACTCAGTCTTGGCATACTGCAGTAGTTTTTTTGTTTGTTTGTTTTTTATCAGAAACTGAATCCCTGAATTGACCACCAAAGAAGTAAAATATGGAGTAGAAATGACTCAAACATTCCAAACAAATTCTGATTTTTGTAAAGTTTGTCAGGTCTGTTTACAGTATGAAGCATTTGAAAACAATTGTAATGCCAAGCAGAATGATGGATTCAGAGAATTTTCCTTCTGTTTGTTTTTATTTTAAAAGATAAAACTTCTGCAGCATTATTAAAGAAAGTGAATAGTGGGGAGAGGGTGTAATTAATTAACAGCCTGTCACATTGAGCTATAAGCATCCTGCCATTGAAGGATGGCATAATCTATATCATCTATAATCTCTGTCATATCTTTTAATATGAAATATAAGGCATAATCTATGAAATCATATTTTTTTTATACATCTCTAAATGTAATTTGTGAGTCTGCTTTAGGGGATTCTAGCAGAATGGGATGTTGTCAACCTCTGAGCAGCCAGTATCCTGCCTGTTCATGTCTATGGGGTTCCTCGGGCAAGAGAAAAGAGAAAAATTCACTTTGATTTGGTTTTATGAGAAGTAGAGGAAGTGGTTTATCATCTTAGTATAGAGATTCAATCTAATAAAAATGGAGTCCAGAAAGGGGATCCCAGAAATTATTTTCTTTCTAGCTTCATTACTATCAATCCTTCAAAGAAATCCTGTACTTCCTTAGCAAATAGTATCAAATCATCTTCCAGGTTTTCCATTGGCAGAGGGGGGTTGAATCTCTCATCCTGTCATTCAATTGTTTTTCAGTTGTGTCCATTTCTTCATGACCATATTTGGGGTTTTCTTGGCAAAGATACTGGAGCAGTTTGTCATCCAGCTCATTTTATAGATAAGGAAACTGAGTAAACACGATTAAGTGACTAGCCTATAGTCACATAGCTAGTAAGTGTCTGAGGCTGGATTTGAACTCAGGTCTTCCTGACTCCAGGTCTGGCATTCTATCCACTGTGCCATGTTAGATTAAAGTCTTCTGATGAATTTTGGGTGAGTTAGCTGCAATAAGCTCCTGTGTGCACTGTGATGTATACTGGGATATTAATTCAGTTGTTATGGGTGTCTGGATCCCTGAAAGAGGTTATTCTTTTAGGAAAACTTCCAAATTTAGTCTTTATCACTATGTATCTGTGACAAAATGTATAGGTCAGGGCTTCTCATATTGTGATTCAAGAATGCCTATTTTTGAGAAAACTCACTGTGGAAAAAAAGTACACCTACAAAGGATTCAAGTTAGGGGGTTGTTTAATAATCACCCCAATTTGTGTATGCTTTTACAGTTACAAAGTATTTTTATTTACATTAATTCATTTGATCATCACAATAAGCTTGTGGGACAGGTCGTACTGGTATATCCCCATTTTGTAGATGAGGAAATTGAAGCTAAAAGACCCTGAATGTTCTTTTCAAGGTCAAATAGTAAGCAACCAACAGAGTCAGATCTTGAACCCAGGTCTTTTGACTCTAAATATAAGGGAAATAATTTTGGTATGGCATATATACATGTACATATACATATACATATATATATATGCTAGTGTGTGTGTTCATGTGTGTGTGTATGTGTGTGTGTGTGTGTGTGTGTGTGTGACAGTGGGGCAGTGGAGTCATGGGGAGGGTGTCAGGTGAAGCTATTTTACATATAATGGAATTGACATTTCCAACTTTCAGAAGGGACAGGGGAGGGGATGCAAGGTTATGTAAGGATAGATAGCATGTGGTATACTGGAAGAAGAACTGGCCTCTAGGTCAGGAAGGCTTGGATTCAAGTCCTGCTTCTAAGGTGTGTTGGTTGGTCCACCCTGGAAAAGTCATTTCACTACTCAGTGACATAGGCAGAGCAGTGCCTATGGTAGTGGGAATTCCCGACATTAATGACATCACAGATTTATATCCTCCTCCAAAAAATTAAGGAGAACGAATGGTAGCTGCTATCAGGGATAGACATGACTAGCTGCATAGACCTCATCAGACTGCTGGGGAAACCTGTGCAACCCTTCTCAGTAGAATGCTTTTCATTTCCAAAACACAATACGTAGGATTACAAAAGAAACCAACTACACTGAAATACAGTTATGAAAAGATTTAGAACTCCATGGACCCCAGGGTAAGATACCCTCTAGGGTCATGTTGGGGATTCTCTAGGTTTTAGAGTTCCCCCAGCATTATAGAAACTATTCTTTTCCTTTTTCTTTCCTTCAGGAGGGACAACTTGTTTCCAGAAATTGTTTCACAATGTTTGGTGGCTTGACTTGCAAGATATGACAGCTGGGGTGAATTAGAGGCCTATTCATGTTGCAGGGAACTCATCTCAGTGCTCCAGGATTCAGAAACCTTACCCCAACTTGAGCCAGTTTGAATCTTCCCATTCATTTTTAAATGGTAGCTTCCTTGGTCAATATGAAATAAAATTTAAAAGTTAGCATAATATTTTTAGTAGATCAGTGTGAGTAGTGTGAAGGATTTCGCTGTGTTGGGAGAATATAATGTTTTAATTGTATAATCCACATAGAAAGACAATGCAGCATCTGTTAAAGTTAGGGCTTAGGGCTGTATCCCAAAGAGATCATAAAAATGGGAAAAGATCTCATATGTGCAAAAATATTTATAGCACCTCTTTTTGTGGTGGCTAAGAACTGGAAATTGAGGGAATGGCTATCAATTGAGGAATGATTGAACAAGTTGTGGTATATGAATGTAATGGAATATTATTGTGCTATGAGAAATGGACTTCAGAAAAACCCAGAAAGACTTATGTGAACTGATTCTGAGTGAAATGAGCAGAACGAGGAGAACATTATACACAGTAGAATGTGCGAGGACTGTTTCTGATAGACTTAGTCCTTCACAGCAATGCAAGGACCTGAAACATTCCCAAAGGACTCTTGATGCAAAATGCCATCCACTTCCAGAGAAAGAACTATGGAGTCGGAACGCAGAATGAAGCAGACTATTTCCTCTTGTGTTATGTTTTGTTTTTTTTTTTTCCTCAAGATTTCTCCTATTTGTTTTAGTTCTTCTATGCAACACGAATAATGTGAAAATATGTTTAATAAGAATGTATGTGTAGAACCCCCTCCCCCCAATAAAGTTAGGGCTCAAGTGAGAGATGACTATTTGACTGCTCACATTAATGAATCTTGGCAGCTGTGAGCTATTTGGATCTGAGAGGAGGCAATGTATGTTGAGCTATTTAGGAATCATATAAATGGGAATTAAAGGATCAATTACCTGGGCGTTTTATTCTTGAAGAATCAGAAATCATCGTGATAGAAGGAGCAGGCCCAGTCCATTGCACAGAACTCCACGCTTTGGTTTTAAATGAACTAGGTTTAATCTTGTGGGAGGAGGAGATTTTCATAAAGATCTCTCTGTGGTTTTTGAAACTCCAGCCTAATTAAACTTAGCATATGGTTTGTGTCTAGATCTTCATTGTTGTGGGCAGAGTCCTGATTGATGTCTCTTGCAAGTACTCAAGATAACTGTACTTGTGTCCAGTTCTGTCCAGATCTTTCTCCTATAAACTCCAGCAAATCTGCCTGATCCCTTTTATAGGCCCAGTACACTGGTGTAACTCAAATCTCTAATAGCTTCATCTGATTAAATTATCCCTAAAACTGACAATTATTCATCCTCATAAGGTGTGAATGGGATGACTAGAATTCTGGTACTACCCAGATCCCATCAAGATGAGTACGTCTATACAAAGGTATCATGTTTTAGGTTTGTTAGATTACCTAGGTTAACTTCTGGTCTGTTCCACATGATCAAAGATTTAGAGTTGGACTTTAGAGGCCTCCCTTTTCCTTTAGAGCATCTAGTCCATCCATTTTGCAGATAAAGAAACTGAGTCACAAAGAGGCTGAATGACTTTCCCAGGGTTGTAGAGCACATCTGAGGTGGGATTTGAACCCAGGTTTTCTTGATTAAAGATCCAGTGTTTTCCCCACTATATCTGGAGTCTTTCATGAACATAGAGAATTGATTGGAAAGCAAGGTAACCCTTGAATTTATGTAGTCACAAATGAGCAGAAGATAACAATTCATAAAGCTATGGAAATACTGGGACCTCTTTCATTGTGATGCCACAGTGTGGAGACAACAATCACTTAGTTTGGAATTTCCTGCTAAGAGTTCAGGAAACAAAGCCACTTGGGAATAAAGTAGGGAATTCCAAGCCAGGGGAGTAAGAGTCAATGGTAATTTGGACCTGCACAAAGTAGGTAGGGACACAATGTCCTACAACATTCATTCTTTGGGTTGGGTTGGCTGGGAACCCCAACCTAGGGCAAAAAAAGAAGACCCAAGTATTGATTGATTTGGGAGCTCAGAGAAATTATATTTCCAGGAACCAAGTGAAGTGATTCAGATTGACTCTCAAAAGGAACCTCAAGAGTTATTAATTGTTGTCATATGAAAAATTCCTCTTACATAGGGACAAATCACATGTATGGTGTTTGACATGGCTTTAAATGTGGTGATATTTGGTTTCCCATTCCTACAATGAAACGTTGAAAACAGTTCAGGCTATTGTGGTTTTCTAGAGGTAGACCCTCTATTGATAACCAGGAGGTGCCTGAAACTGCTACTATAGCAATGATTGCCTTTTCTCAAAGGGAATTCCACTGGTTACTCAGACTTTCTGGAAACCTTAGCCTGGAAAAGGCAGAATATTTACCTCTTGACCATAATCATGATTGTCCAAAAGGACAATTACCTGTTACCTGGTCAATTCTTGTGTCCTCCACCCTGGATTAATTTCTATGTTAAATGAATGGGAGAGTCAAGTATATATTTGAATGAATATAAGAATATATTTGAGAGAATATAAAGAACAGTTTCATTAAGCCTTCCAGCTTATCCATCAGGTCTGTCTATCTTTTGTTCTCAAAACAAAAGCTCAAGAAATCAAGATGAACCTTAGCATCGATTACAGAGGTCTAAAAGAAATAACTTTTTCCACTGTTCACTCTTCTTGTTGATTTCAGATATTTTGAGTAAATTATAGGGAACGAGGATCTAAATCAAAGTAGATTTAAGAAGGGGCATTTAACTTTCTTAAAACAAGACTAGAAGAGTGGACAACAGACTTTCTCCTAGTTACAGTTTGGGCATTATAAATGCCTTGTTTAGTCAGTGCTCTCACAACCTTCTAAGACATGATCACAAATTCTTGATCAATACATTGTGTTTTATCTAGATGATGTCCTATCATGGAACCATTTTGTATAAGAAATAAAGACACTGTGTAGTAGTGGATAGAACACTGAAGTAGGACTCAGAAAGCTCTAGTTCAAATCTCACCTCTGACACTTGTCACCTCTATGACATTGGGCAAGTCACTCAACCATTATGTGCTTCAAAATGAGAAAGTTGGACTCAATGGCTTCCTTTCCAGTTCTAAATAGATGATCCTATGAAGAGTTCACTGAATTTCTTTACTATGACTAACATTTCAAACCTGAGAAATGCTTCCTCTCCCCATGACTAAATTACCTTTTAAAGTTTTGCACTTGAGCCAGATGGGCTGCAAATAGAACTAGAATATCTGCAGGTCCTTTTCAGGATTAGTGCTAAAGGGTCAATGCAAGAGACTCCTTTTAAGCCAGTGGTATATGGTGGCAGCTCCAACAGCTGCCCTAGAGCTTCTGCCTACTTTTGCAATCTAACAAAAGTCTTCATAAAGGCATGGGGATCATATCTTACTTGGACTTTGTATCTCACTCATGTTATAGAGTGCTCTGCACATGTTAGACTCTAAGGAATGTTCATTGAACAGTATTAAATAGTATTTTAATCTGGAGCAATTCAAAATTGCTTTGCCAGTATCATTTCATTGAGAAGGTCCTTGCTAGTCTTTGTCCAAGGACCCTCATTGTTAGTATTTCCTGGGAAGAGCATATTTTTCTTAAAGATAAAGAAATCTAGAGAGATCTGAATAATTCTGAGACATCTTCCCTATTCTTTGTCATTGCTATTGTTGGCTAAGATTTGAACAGAGATTCTAGAGAGAAAATTCGCCATAGTCAAGTATAAAAGTAAGAGGCATTGGTACCAGGAAAATTGATTATAGAGCAAACTATGTTCAGGGTTCTTGAGTTTACTTAAGTATTTGAATAACATGTAACCAGAGAAATATAAAACACATAAAACTTTTTTGGGGGAATATTAATAACTGAGGAGATTAGAAAATGCCTCTAGAAGGGGGTGGCACTTGAACTAAGCCTTAAAGAGAACTAAGGATTTCTAGAAGTAAGAAGCTAATGCATTCCTTATAAAGGTATAGACACAGGAGATGGAGTATTATATATGGGAATTAGAGGGGGGATAATTTGAAATGATCTGGAAAGATAAACTGTATCCAAATTACACAGTTTTCAAGTTCCAGACAAAGCATTTGTATTTTATCCTAGGTCAGAGAGAGTCACTGAACCTTCCTGAGCAGGGGAATGCCAAGATCGGACTCACCCGCACACTAGGATGATCAATTTGGAAGTTGTGTGGAGGTTGCATTAGAGAAGGAAGAAAGACTATATTCAAGAACAGGCAATTGTAATAGTCTTACTGGGGGAAGATGAGGTCCTCAATCAGAGCTTTGGTCATATGAATGGAGAAAAGGGGAAATGTGCGAGAGAAAGAACCAAGGAGACTTGGATTGGGAGAAGGAAGAACTGTGGACGCTGCTGTGGCAATTGTCCAAGATAATCAATAAATAACTTGTCAATTAATTCTTTATTCACAAGCAATGATTATCAGAATGCATCCCCACAGATTTTAAGAATAGTAGAAACACTTATTTGTACAGGATAACCAAATTAGAGACTTGTTAAAGGCAAGAAAATAAATAACCTGAGTGAACTGAAGAGCTCTTTGTACCTAATTTGTCCTTGAATATTCAGTTAGCATTATTTAACGGATATTGTTTATTCAATTCCATTTGCTTCTGTATAATATTATCCATATGAGATTTTTTTCTAACGATCCATGCTATATTCATAATTTAAAGGATTATTTTTACATGTATCTCTTTGGTAATAACTAGCTATGTTCTTCTACTTTCTTCAGTTCTTTCAAATCATCACTAATGCCAGATGACTTCAGAGTGCAAAGACCCATGAATCCTTGTCAAAACTTACCCTTCACTGTGTTCACTCTAAACCCCAAGATGCTCCAGTCGAATTGCTTACAGATGGTGTACTAATGAGCAGTCTGCAGCAACATTCTTCTCCATTCAACACACCCTAATTATATCACAATATTGCCCCAAATGTGTATTATTTTCATTTCCTTCTGCAGAGACCCAACATACAATGTACAAGCAGGAGGACACTTAAGCAAAAATGGTAATTTTGGGGGGAGATGAAGCATGTGCATTTGAATTCCTTTCATAAAGAACCTGGTGTCTTGCTAAAGGCACAGAAAATAACTTAAATTTTTTAAAAGCTATTTATGTAAATAGTACCATCTGGTGGACTCAAGATAAGGAAATTTAAATAAAATTTCAGCACCATTTACCTTTTAAAAATTAAAACATTAGTCAGTGAGAGTGGTGTGGCTCTCTTTAGTTAAATTCAACATGCATTTTTGACTTGTTTTCCACAAAATGCATAGTAGGCTCAATCTAATAACTTTTGACTGATTTTTTCCCCTTTTCACCAAATGTTAATTAACCCATTGTTTTTATAAAGATGGATATGTTTTTAAAGTTTTTCTGATGATTGGCAAGTAATATTGATAAAAATGATGCCATTGCTTTGATTCTAAATGCTTTGCCTACTACCCATAGTGCTAGCGTAGTGTCTGACACAGAAAAGGTGCTTGATTTTGCTTGTTGATTAGACTTGTTGATTTTTAAACATGGGGCATTCTCTGCTGATTCCTGTTGTGCCTACTTAGCTCTCTCCATTTGAGCTTATCCTCAGGTTGGGGGAGGGTGACTTGAAATCTTCCTGCCTCATTGCTTTGGCAAGTGGTTTATGTATTGTATCCAATAAGGAAAAAATGAAAAAGTAACAAGGAAAGCTTGCATTTATATTTCAGCAACTTTCCTAAAACTGTGACCAAATCTTTATATTCGTCATGTTGAATTTTTAGAGGCAGCCAATCTTATTTATAGTTATTTCATATAATATGATAAGAGGGATATAGGAAAGATACATTTACCTTATATTACATTCCTAATATTCTACACTACGGATATATTCCACTGGGTTAAAAAGTTTTCATTTAAAACTAAATATTAACTTAAGATAGAATGCCAATTACCTGCCATGTATTCTTTGTTTCTCTTTTTTCCTTTATTTATTTATTTTTAGTTTTCAACATTCATTTCCACAAAATTATGAGTTCCAAATTTTCTCCCCACCTCTCTCCTCCCCTTACTCCAAAACACCATGCATTCTGATTACCCCTTCCCCCAATCTATCCTCCCTTCTATCACATCCCTCCCTTCCCTTATCCTCATCTTCTCTTATCTTGTAGGACAAGATAGATTTTTATACCCCATTGCCTGTATTTCTTATTTCCAGGTTGCATGCAAAAACAATTCTCAATATTAGTTCCTAAAACTTTGAGTTCCAACTTCTCTCTCTTCCCCCCTCCCCACCCATCCCCACTGAGAAGGTAAGCAATTCAATATAGGCTATATATGTGTAGTTTAGCAAAAGGCTTCCATAATACTCATGTTGTGTAAGCCTAACTGTATTTCCCTCCATCCTATCCTGCCCCCCATTTATTCTATTTCCTCTTTTGACCTTGTCCCTCCCCAAAAGTGTTTACTTACAATTACTCTTTCCTCCCATTTGTCCTCCCTTCTATCATCACCCCACCCCACTTATCCCCTTCTCCCCTACTTTCCTGTAGTGTAACATAGATTTTTATACCAAACTGAGTGTGCATGTTATTCCCACCTTAAGTCAAATGTGGTGAGAGTAAGCTTCACCTTTTCCTTCTCACCTACCCTCTCTCCCCCCAAGTTTTTTCTTGCCTCTTTCATGAAAGATAATTTGCCTCATTCCATTTCTCCCTTTCTCCTCTCAATATATTCCTCTCTTATCCCTTGATTTTATTTTTTTTAGATATCATTCCTTCCTCTTCAACTCACCCTGTGCTCTGTCTCTCTCTCTCTCTCTCTCTCTCTATATATATATATACACATATATATATGCATGCACACGCGTGTGTGTGTGTGTGTGTGTGTGTGTGTGTGTGTAATCCCTCCACCTACCCAAATACTGAGAAAAGTTTCAAGACTTACAAATATTATCTTTCCACGTAGAAATGTAAACAGTTCAACTTTAGTAAGTCCCTTATGATTTCTCTTTCCTGTTTACCTTTTCATGTTCCTCTTGATTCGTGCATTTGAAAGTCATTTTTTTTGGTTCAGTTCTGGTCTTTTCATCAAGAATACTTGCAAGTCCTCTATTTCATTGAATGATCATTTCTCCCCTGAAGTATTATACTCAGTTTTGCTGGGTAGGTGATTCTTGGTTTTAATCCTGGTCCTTTTGACTTCTCGAATGTCATATTCCAAGCCCTTAAATCCTGTAATGTAGAAGATGCTAGATCTTGTGTTATCCTGATTGTATTTCCACAAAACTCTAATTGTTTCTTTCTGGCTGCTTGCAATACTTTCTCCTTGACCTAGGAACTCTGGAATTTGGTTACAATATTCGTAGAAGTTTCTCTTTTCAGATCTCTTTCAGGAGGTGATTGGTGGATTCTTTCAATATTTATTTTACCCTCTGGTTCTAGAGTATCAGGGCAGTTTTCCTTAATAATTTCATGAAAGATCATGTTGAGGCTCTTTTTTTGATCATGGTTTTCAGGTAGTCTTATAATTTTTAAATTGTCTCTCCTGAAGCTATTTTCTAGGTCAGTTGTTTTTCCAGTGAGTTATTTCACATTATCTTCTATTTTTTCATTCTTTTGGTTTTGTTTGGTAATTTCTTGGTTTCTCATAAAGTCATTAGCTTCCATCTCCTCCATTCTAATTTTTAAAGAACTATTTTCTTCAGTGAGCTTTTGAACCACCTTTTCCATTTGACTAATTCTACTTTTCTTTGGTATTAATTTATTTTTAGATTTTCACATTCATTTCCACAATATTTTGAATTCCAATTTTTCTCCCCATCTCTTCCCTCCCCCCACATCATAGTACTTTGCATTCTGATCACCCCTTCCCTCGATGTACCCTCCTTTCTATCACATCCCATCCTTCCATTATTCCCATCTTCTCTCTTTTCTTGTAGGGCGAGATAAATTTCTATACCCCATTACCTGTGTTTTTTATTTCCCAGTTATATGCAATAGTAATTCTCAACATTCGTTTCTAGTACTTTGAATTCTAACTTCTCTCCCTCTCTCCCTTCCTACCCATCCCCAGTGAGAAGACAAGCAATTCAGTACAGGCTACATATATGTGTCATTTTGCAAAAGACTTTCATAATAATCATGTTGTGTAATACTAATTATATTTCCCTCTATCCTACCCTATCCCCCCTTTTTATTTTTTCATTTGACCTTGTCCTTTCCCAAAAGTGTTTACTTCTAGTTACTCTCTTCTCCATTTGCCCTCCCTTCTATCATCCTCCTCACTGTACTTATCCCCTCCTCCTCCTCTACTTTCCTGTAGTGTAAGATAGATTTTCATACCCAATTTAGTGAGCATGTTATAACCTCCTTAAACCATATGTGAAGAGAGTAAGCTTCACTTTTCCCCTCTCCCCTTTTCCCTTTTATCCCCCATTGAATAAGATTTTTCTTACCTCTTTTATGAGTTATAGCCTACTCCATTCCATTTCTCCCTTTCTCCTCCCAGTATTTTCCTCCCTCACCCCTTAATTTTTATTTTATTTTATTTTCATGGATATCATCTCTTCTGATTCAACTCAACCTGTACTCTGTGTGTGTGTGTGTGTGTGTGTGTATGTGTGTGTGTGTGTGTGTGTATAAAACCTCCACCTACCCAAATACTGAGAAAAGTCTCAAGAGTTACAAATATTGTCTTTCCATGTAGGAATATAAACAGTTCAACTTTAGAAAGTCTTTTATGATTTGTCTTTCCTGTTTACCTTTTCATGCTTCTCTTGATTCTTGTGTTTGAAAGTCAAATTTTCTGTTCAGTTCTGGTCTTTTCATCATGAATGCTTGAAAGTCCTCTGTATCATTGAATAACCATTTATTCCCTTGAAGTATTATACTCAGTTTTGCTGGGTAGGTGATTCTTGCTTATAATCCCAGTTCCTTTGACTTCTGGAATATCCTATTCCATGCCCTTCAATTCCTTAATGTAGAAGCTGTGAGATCCTCTGTTATCTTGACTGTCTTTCCACAATACTCTAATTGTTTCTTTCTGGCTACTTGCAGTATTTTCTCCTTGACCTGGGAGCTCTGAAATTTGGCCACAATATTCTTAGGAGTTTCTCTTTTTGAGTCTCTTTTAGGAGGTGATTGATGGATCCTTTCAATATTTATATTGCCCTCTGGGTCTAGAATATCAGGGCAGTTTTCCTTGATAATTTCATGGAATATAATGTCTAGACTCTTTTTTTGATAATGGCTTTCAGGTAGTCCCATAATTTTAAAATTGTCTCTCCTGGATCTATTTTCCAGGTAAGTTGTTTTTCTGATGAGATGTTTCACATTATCTTCTATGTTTTCAAACTTTTGGTTTTGTTTTCTAACTTCTTTGTTTATCTCATGGTCATTAGCTTCCTTGAACTTGAATCTCTCTTTTAAAGAACTATTTTGTTCAGTGAGCTTTTGAACCTTCTTTTCCATTTGGCTAATACTGCTTTTTAAAACCTCTTTCTCCTCATTGGCTTTTTGGACCTCTTTTTCTAATTGAGTTAGTCTCTTTTTAAAGGTATCATTTTCCTCAGCATTTTTTTTTGGTTCTCCTTTAGCAGGCTGCTGGCATGCTTTTCAAGCTCTTCTATGACCTGATCCCATTTCATATTCATTTTGGAGGTACTGGAGGTGGAGGACTTGACTTCCTCTGACAGTATACCTTGTTCTTCCTCATCTGAAAGGATGGAAGGAGACACCTGTTCACCAAGAAAGGAACCTTCTATGGTCTTATTTTTTCCCCCTCTTTTGGGCATTTTCCCTGCCAGTTACTTGACTTCTGAATCCTTTGTCAAGAGAAGGGTCCTAGTGCTCCTCCTCTCCCCAGTGCCATGCTCAAGGCTGAGATTCAGATCAGCTGCACTATTCCCCCAGGGTCTTTGAGTGAGGGCAGAGCCACCACTGAGGGCTGAGGTTCAGATCAGCTGCTCAGTTCTGCCAGAGTCTTTAAGCTGAACTGCCTGGACAATGGACCCAGGTTGCTTTCCACCCACCCTAGCTGCCTGCGGCTTGCTGCTGCTGCTGCTGCTACCAGCTGGGGCCAGTGCTGTGCGAACCCTGTTCCCCTCTCACCCAGCTGGGAAAGTGTTCCCATAGTGACCTTTGGAACTTTCTTTGTTGCTTGTGGGTTGAGGGATCTGGGACCCTCCCTTCTGGGAACTCTGCCCTAGAGGTCTGTTCAGGTCCTCTTCCTCCAAGTGCTGCATGACCAGGGCTGGGCTCTGCTTTGCTCAGCATCCCATGAGATAGACCTTTCCTGTTAGCCTTCCAGGTTACCCTTGGTTGGAAACCTCTTTCACTCTGTTGTTCTGTGGCTTCTGCTGCTCTAGAATTTGTTGAGAGTCATTTTTTACAGGTATTTTCTGGGCTGTGGGGGAAGTGCTAGAGTATATGCATCTTTCTACTCTGCCATCTTGGCTCTGCCCCCCTAGTTCTGCATTTTAAAGCATTCTCCTCCTCATTGGTTTTTTTGGGCCTCTTTTGCCAACTGAGTTAGCCTATTTTTAAAGGTATTACTTTCTTCAGGATTTTTTTGGGTCTCCTTTAGCAAGCTGTTGACTTGCTTTTCATGATTTTATTGCATCGTTCTCATTTCCCTTCCCCATTTTTCCTCCACCTCTGTTACTTGATTTTCAAAATCCTTTTTGAGGTCTTCCAGGGCCTGAGACCATTGCATATTTATTTTGCAAGTTTTGGATGCAAAGACCTTGACTTTTAGATCTTTCTCTGGTGGCATGAATTATTCTTCCTCATTTGAAAGGATGGAAGAAAATACCTCTTCACCAAGAAAGTAGCCTTCTATATTCTTTTTCCCCCCTTTTTAGGCATTTCCCCAGCCAATTACCTGACTTTTGAGTTCTTTGTCAAGAGGAGGGTATGCTCTGGGGACCTTTAAGTTCTCAGTTCCTCCAAGGTGGCACAGTCAAGAGAGAGGAGTTTACTCCTCTCCTGCACTGTTGTCTGTGAGCAACCACAACCACTCTGTTATCCCCAGGACCTGTGAGTACAATTCCCTCTTCACAACTGCCTCCAGCTCCACCACACCAGCATTCTTCCTCAACCCAGAAGAGCCACTCAGGACTGAGAAACAGATAAGCCACTCAATTCTCCCAAGGGCTTTAGGCTGAGGGCTCCAAAAATGGATTCTGCCACTGCAGTTGCTGCTGCAGCCAAATGAAACCCTGTTCCCTTCTCACGCAGGTGAAAGAACTTTCTCACTGACCTTTGAAACTATCTTTGGCATTGTGAGTTGAGTAATCTGGGAACCACAGCTGCTATCGGGGATTCCATCCCCTGAAGCCTGTTCTGGTCCTGTCTCTGCCTTCCTGAGGCCAAGGCCGGGCTGTGCTCTGCTCTGTGTCTGTGCCTTTCCTGTCAACCTGCCATGTTTTCTTGGGCTGGAAATCTCTTTCACTCAGTCATTTTGTGGCTTCTCATGCTCTAGAATTTGTTTAGAATCATTTTTACAGGTATTTTGTGGGCCATGAAAGAGAGCTTCTACAGGTCTGCCCTTCTACTCTACCATCTTGGCTCCACCCTCTAGGAATATGATTGTGTTTGTCCTTTGTTGCCAAAGTAAACCATGCCATCAGAAAAATGATGACATGACTTGCATTTGACTTTGTTTTGAGTGAGGAAGGGCTGTGCAGGTCACTAGCCTCACTTCTTCTCCAGAGCCATCCTGTGTGTTCTTTTGCACACCAATTTAATCTGATGGATTAGTTTTGATATTTATTGAGAGATTGGGAATTTTATTGGGGAGGAGAGAAAAGAAAGTGGTAATTTAGGTTCAAGAGGCATAATGCAAGTAGAAACTTGAATCTGGAATAGAAGAATTCAAGCAGTTAAGGGCAGCTCAAGGGCACAAAAAATGAAAGGAAGGGACTGCCAGAAAGTTGAAGTGAGCACAGGACAGGGAGAATGAAGATCATGGAAGATACATTTCATTTATGCATCAGAGGTGATGAAGATCTCTTTGTTGGAATGACATGGGGAATGATTGACTGGTCCCTTGGAGAATTCTTGAGTAAAGTGTCTGACCCCAGATGGCGAGCAGGAGACTTCCTTAATAGCATAATGTTCAGTAAGGTAGAGGACCACATATAGAAAGATGATATTGTGACTGAAACACTGCTTTAAGAAAAGCTCTTGCCAACCCTCCATAATTGTTGTGAGTTACTCTGACAGTGCAGGTCAAAAGTGGATGCGAATTATATCAGCAGACTCACTTTCTAGGGGGAGCAAAATAGGTTATTTGAACGTTGGAGGATTTTTGTACTTTTTAAAGTTTGCCTTTGAATTCTTTCTGGTTTATGCTTTTTCTGGGGAGTCAAATACAGGCTGTTACATAAATGACAATTTTTGAGTGCCTTGTTAGGAGGAAATCCTGTTATCCACTTTGAGATACTAAACATGAGTCGTACCTAAAATTTCCTAGAGGAATGTAGGTAAGGGTTGAATTAGATAAAGAACCTGGCTTTTCAGTGGCGTTAGGTCCCCTGAAGCTGGACCTAAATCAATGTGTGCTCAACCCACTTTGGGGTCCTCTTGGACCATGATGTTACATTTACCATTTTGTTGACAGGAGCTTCTGTTTAGTATGAGCATTTTTCTAATGTATACATCTAAATGTTCACTTTACCAACTTGTCCTAGAAACAAAATTGGGGTGGCAAAAAATAGCCACATAGGATGCCAAAGATTTCCTGAAATATGGTGCCACTCTCCACTTCCAATTTTGTCTCATGTAAATTACTACCATACACTCTGTACTTTTATCAAATTGGTATGTTTTTTTTGTCCTCTTGTCTTGAATGCTCTCTTGTCTCATCCTTCCTGGTTGAAACCTGTTAAATTTTAGTCAAGTATCACTTCCTCCCTCCCACACCTCAGACACACACACACACACACACACACACACACACACACAAACTAATAACAATATGCTACAATTCTACTGCACTTTAAAGATTTTAAAAGTAGGAAGTAAAGCGTGAAGCTGGATGATGCCAGCAGCCCCCCACCATCATTCTTTTTGATCTTTTCTGTTAGTAATAATCTCTCTGACATCACGTAATACTTTGTTCTGCACTCTTCAAATGTATCTGTTATGTAATATTGCATATCACAGCTCTTTCTTTGTCTTATACTTTAGGATAGGTTCTGTCAGGACAAGGTCAAAATCCTATCTAGATGTTCTCTCCTTCAGGACCATGTAGGCTTCTGCAAACAATAGGAGATGAATGAATAACTCAACGACTTCCCTGGATGCCATAACTTATTGGACCTGTTGAGAACATTGAGTTTAGTCTATTTTTCCAGGGTCAGTATCTCATCTTATATTATCTTTCAACATTTTCTACAAGGAGAAAACAGAGTTCTGTTGTATGATGTATTGGCTGAGAAACTTTATAAGTAGAAGGTAGCAAGAGGTCTACTGGTGGGTAATCCTCCTCTTGCTAATACTTTCCTTGCAGCTTAAAGGCTAATCTTTCACTTTTGGTCTCAGGGAAAGCATAACTCCTTCAGAATCTGTAATAAGTCCAGGGCTCAGAAAGGCTGCTTTCCCTTCTGTGCAGTTCAATTTGTGAAATGCTGGACTGCACCAATCTTTAAATTAATTTTAAGTAAGAAATGGCTTGAGCTGGTGGATGGGGAAATTCAGGGATTAGACATTTAGAAGTAAAAAGTGAAGTGATGAATCTTTGCTGTTTGCCATGTTTCCAAGTACATTTGTGTGTGGGATGGGGTGAGTAGGGTGGGTTACCCTCTGTGTACAGAAAGGTAATTAGATAGCATCACAGAAGCACTCCTGAAAAAGAGGTTCAATGGAGATGTACCCATTCTCACATGTCTCTCTCTGTGTCCCAAACAGCTTGGGATTGGAGGGTTAGTAATTAACATGAAGGATCTATGAGTACAAGATGAAAGGAAGAAGAGTCAAGAGAGGCAGATATCCCACTAGGCATCTGTCAGCTAGGAGTACTCTGGGAATTAGGAACTGCGGAATCAATCCACAAGTGCTGGTGATTCAAATACAAAGAATAAAACAATATTTCCCCCCATGTATCTGAAACCCTTACATATACTTTTAAAGTTAACACATCAACAACCATTTGCAAAGTGCTAACTATGTGCCAGTCACTGTGTGTGCAAAGCATTTTGCAAATATTATCTCATTTGATCCTCACAACAACCATGGGAAAGGTGCTATTATTATCTTTATTATACAGTTAAGGAAACTGAGACAGAGAGGATAAGTGACTTGTCTAGGGTCACATAGCTAGTAAGAGTTTGAGTCCAAATTTGAACTCAGTCCTTCCTATTTCTAGACTTAGAGATCTTTCCACTGTATCATATAGACACCCCCAATCTGGAGATACAAATAGAAGCAAAAAAAAGAAAGACAAGAAAAGAAGTACCTCTCCTCCAGGAGAATATAAGTGCATAACATATAAAAGGCATAAAAGGAAATTGAAAATGAGGAGGAGGTAGGTACAGGTTGAGGGGGCATGAGTGAGGCACAGAGAAGTGCCCTTCCTTAAAATCCAGGATGAATCAGGAAAGTGATGTGGGGGTAGAGGGATCTTCCAGGAGGAGAAGACTTCTGGAGTATGGTGATGAAGGTAAGGACTTGAAATTTTAGAATTAAATTAGTGACAGGGAGTTTAGGTGACCCATAATTGTTTTCTTCCTCTACTTTACAAAAGATTTCCACTTAACCATGTGTATTGTAGACAATAAGCAGTCACATGGGGGATTTAGACATTAGCCAAATGTTTTCTTATACTTAAAATAAATACTTCTGTTTTCCCAAAGCTTTTAAAAACAAACACTTCTGTATTTAAGTCTAAAATACTTTTTTAAAAAAGCAAACAAAAAATTGAGGTAAGAGAGAAAGCCAAACCCCTGCCAAAGTGACCCTGTAAAAAAATTATTTCTCTCCTATTTGATTTTGTGCTCTATTAAAGACATTACAGGTATCACTGAGCAAGTTAAAGGGAAAAGTTATTTTTTCCTCCTTGGGGTGGATATATTTTATATTGTCCTTAAGTCATACTGAATACACATGTACTTACTCTGCCTTTGCCAGAAGTCAGCTGTGGGCAACCCTCCGTATAGAGAAAGGTAATTAAATAGCATCACAGAGGCACTCTTGAAAAAGAGGTTCAATGGAGATGTACCCATTCTCACATGCCTCTCTCTGTGTCCCAAACAGCTATGGATCAGAGGGTTAATAATTAACATGAAGATACAAGATGAAAGGAAGAACAGAGTCCAGAGAGGCAGATATTCCACGATGTATCTGTCAATTAGGAGTACTCTGGGAATTAGGAATTGTGAAATCAATCCACAAGTGCTGATGATTCAAATGCAAACAATAAAACAAACCCTATTTTAGGGAGCCCTTATGAGGAAATCTCTACTTTGAGAATGGGTAAGCAATAGTCAACACCTAGAATCTGAATCTGAGTCTACGACAACACATCAGGGAGACTGGAAATGAAATGACCGGATTTGGAAGGGAATAAAAGATGCCAGTCTGAGAGCCAAGGAGCAGCAAGCGTAGGGAGAAAGATCTGAAAAATAAAAGATGAGGTCATTGCCCAGGTAAGAAGTCCTGTGAAACAATCATCTTTGAAAGTACAGGCCCAGTCCTGTTTTGTATCTTTCAAGTCTTTTTGGTCTGGTTTAATTGTTCCTACTCTTTTTTGTTATTATAAACTTAACATTTTCAACAAATGCTAATAAGAAATCAAATCAAATATGAAACAAATATCTAAATAACCCCTAAATTAAAATTATTTTCATTTACATTAAGAAAAATCATATTTATCAAAATAAGAGCAATAACATTATAGCTGTTCCCACTTCCATCCATATAATTATAAAGACTCCTTGCTCTTGGATGGGGACCACCAACCTGTACACAGTTTTTATCTGCTGACTTTGATGTATAGCTCTTTGTGTAGGTGTTTCCATATTTCTTTGTAGTGTTCTCATTTGTCATTTTTAATGGTGCCATAGACTTCCATTCCATTAACACGCTGTAATTTACTTGGCCATTCCCCAGTTTCTGGCCCGAGAGGTTGATGCCGAATTTTTGCCTTTACAAAATATACAGCTTATGAATCTGACCCTTGAATCACTGCATTGTACTCTCTGGTGGGTTCTGATCTCCTTCCTCTGTTTTTCGTCTATACTATAAATCTATACCATTCATATATCAAAAGGGAGATAATTAAGTTTCTCCTTCTCCACCTCCACCCCCCAAAAGAATTTGTACACACACATACAAACACATCCATAAGTGAAATAGTTACAAAAGACTCTTTCTTCATTGAGTTCTCCTTACGAAGCTCTTTGGGATGCTGTAGAAGTAAGTGATTTTTCACCCTGACTGTCAGTGCAGCAGTATCTCATGGAAAATATATATACAGATGTGTGTGTTTTTTTCTCCATCTAAAAAATGCCTGCACTTCCGAACATTGACTTGTATCGTATCTTTCATTAGTCTCTCTACAGCAACCTGGAGACATGAGATTTAAGACTTTTCCAAAGCATTCATTCTTGATTTAATTACCACATCACCGGCAAGAAAATAAGATCATACAATCCTGAGTTGGACTTTATTATGAAAAATACAAAATTCCATGTATTGTATTTATTTTGACTAATTTTCTAAAGCCATAAAATAAGATATATTTCTGTTCTATTGTCACACAAAGACAATTTAATGCTCCTCCACACATGGGCAGGATTTTAGCGTGGAGATGGGAGGTAGTTAGGGTGAAGGATGAGGATTCACAAGTCAATTCATTAAGTCAAGATGTTCATTGTTACTGTGTTGATCAGAACCTTTTATTGAAAAGATCAAGGGCATTGGGTTAGTTTAAATGTGGACCAGTTAGCTTGAACTTTTTCCTAAGCCTCACAGTGTACGCCTACTGTGGCTATCAATTTCTCTGATTCATGGCAAGGTTTCCTGGGAAAGATTAACCCAGAAGCACCCCTTCCTTCCACCCCACCCTGTTATAGCCAGAAAAGTTTAAGATAGCTGTGGAGCTAGGAGGAAAGGGCAGAGTGTTGAACTTGCAGTTATGTTTTATTCTTTAACCCCTATGACTCAGAGCAACTACTACTTATATCTGAGTTTCTTAACTTGTTTTTTAATATTTTGATAACTATGTCAATATAATCTAATTCACATTTTTTCTTTGAGACTTTGCATGTGGGGTTTTTGACATTGTTGTCCTGAGTTTGAATTTTGATCTTTCCTGTCTCCATGGTAACTTTCTGTAATTAGATTTTTATTGACCCCTCATTTTCCAGTCTATTTCATGACTTTTAAAGTTCAGCTCTGCTTCTACTGTGGAGATATATAGAAAACGTACAAAGTAATTTTTAAGGGGAAAGGCACTAGCAACTGGGATGATACTGGAGTTGAACCTTAAAGAAAGCTAAGGGTTCTAACAGGTATATTCTAGTCATGGGATGCAGCCAGGGTGAAGGAACAGTGAATGAATGAATAAAGTTCTTATTAAGTGCTTACTATGGGCAAAGTATGCTAAACACTGGGGATACAAAGAGAAAACATAGCAGTCCCTGCTCTCAAAGAGTTCACATGCTGTGGGGATGGGGGGATTATTTTTTGTCCTTTGTTTCTGGAGAGGATCAATGACATCACTGGGTAATGTTTTGACTTAGAGGAAATTGGTTTTAAGTGAAGCAGAGTTTCACAAAGTGCCTTGCTTTGTCTTCCAGAGCGATCAGAGTCCAGTGGCAAGATAAAAAATCAAGACAACTGGTGATGGTTCAGGACACAATGGATGACCTTAGGGTCTTCAATATCTGACCAAGCTCAAAGTGCTCCACAGAGCCTACTTCTGTTGCCCTTATGGCCCACTGGAATAAATTGTTCACCTCTACCTAATTCATGAGGGAAGTCTTCATGTGCTTGGGTTAGACACTTACCAAAGAGTTTGAGGTCTGTCAGTTACTCTAGAGGGGATACAAGAAGGTTTCAACTATGAGTCAGATAGAAAAGTCCCATGGTCCTGATGGTGCATGGACAAAGCAGATGGTGAGTGGTGAGTGCCTCCTCTTTTATGTCAAAGAGTTTGTATTCTCTCTGGAGGTTATACTTTGTAAACGTAATCATGCATACACAAATATATGTGTATATCTATACACATATGTGTGTGTGTATATATGCATGTGTATACATGTATACATATATGATAATTTGAAGAAAAGGAGAGAATAGGCAGAAAATAAGCATTTGTAGTTGAATTCTGCTATAGCTCTGGGCTTGACAAAGGGCAAAACAATCATACTTATTCGATATTTCTTCTCTGCTCTAATGTGAGAAATGTGTCATGGATCTCAATATACACAGGAGACGTAATTTGTGTCATAGCATAACTGAATCTATCATACAGTAAAGTGCTGTATAATTAAATTTTACTATGTAATTTATGCAAATCTGTACATACTACTCTGTAAACAATTGCACTGAAACATAGCTAGACTTTGCAGAGAAAGTCATCTTTATTTCCCTTACTATTTTTTTCTTCTATCGATGCAATTCCCTCACTTGTATTCTCACCTTGTTTTTCCACTCTCCACAATGTGGGTCATTTTTTCAGTGGAAAAGAGACTAAAGAAGCAGTGTTAGCAATCGCTTTGCCCCTGTACCCTAAGGACAATGGGGCTGTTCCATCTGACTTGCCCCTGAGACCTTCACATATGTTCTCTCCTCTATTAGAATGTGTGCTTTTTGAGAGCAAGGACAATCTAATTTTTTTCTGTTTGCTTCACCAGTTTTTAGCACAGTGCTCTGTATGTATTAAATGCTTAAAGAGCTTCATTCATTCTCAAAGTTTAGGCTCTACAATTAGAGGTAAGGTAAAGGTTGTCAGGTTATGGAGAAGGTCAGGAGCTTAGAGCAATCATTTCTTTACACCTACACCCTCACCTTGACCTCTGCAACTGTGGTCTTAACTCCAATGACTTATGACATAGCCTCACTCATATAGAGAAAGGAAGTGGCATTTGGAATCCTGACCATCCTGGGTTTATTAATGAAGTGATCTTGCTGATGTAGCACTAGATTCCTAAGACCAGTGTTTTAGAAGTGACAGGGACCTTAGATATCACTTAGTTCAACCCTCTCATTTACTGTATTTATTTGCTTAGTGACAGAGTCTCCTTGTCTTGCTCAGGTTGGAAATGCAGTGCCCACTCAGAGGCTGATCCCACTCCTGACTGCTTTGACTTGTTCCAGTCCCAACCTGGGCTAATTCTCTTCTTTTTAGGCAGTCTTAGTGGCATCCTTGCTCCCAGGGGCTCACCATAATTCAGAGGCTGGATTGGCTTATCGGAACTCTTGAGTGCAAGGGATCCACCAGACTCAGCTTTCCTAGTAGTGAGAATTGCAAGTGTGTGCTATTATACCCAGTCCCCTTTGTTTTAGAAATTATGAAACTGAAACCCTGTGAGGTGAAGGAGAAAAGGAAGAAAAAGGGAGTATTTATACAGCACCTACTGGTTCTGCTTTTACAGTGACATCTGTTTCCATGTACTGTTTCCCCTCCCTTGTACTCTAGGCCAATAGATGGTAGGCTTCCTTTTCCTAACATCTAGTCTTTAAGTGGTTGGGGGCCCGTACCTGCTGCCAGACCTCCTTGATGCTGTCTGTCCATCTGTTGGGCCTTATGTTGCTAACTTCTTCAATTGTTAGTCTGGTCCAGTGATGTCAAATTCCAATAGAAAGGGTCTACAAATGGTAGCATTATCTTTGATCTATTGTACTTTTTTATTTTGTTAAATATTTCCCAATTATATTATATTTTAGTCTTAGCTTCACTGTTGTTTTTCCTGGCTTCTGAATGTTTGATACCCCTAGTCTAGACCTTGATTGTCTGGCTAATGATATCCACATCCTTTCTTGATTTTTGCCTTTGAACTCATATCCTAGGTTAAGATTTACTTTCTTCCCTTGCTTCTTTGCATACTTATCCCTAGAATGACCAATTCCTGTGTACCTTTATTTGGGTGACCTTGATTTGATCCTGTCAGTCTGGTTGAAATTTTAGTCTTGGTCTTCTCTGTTTTATGATCACTGATCTAGCCTTGTTTGTGACACTGTGTCATGTTTGGGTCAGGCTCCACCTCGGGGTCATTTTATGAGACAGAAAAAAAATCTCATTGTCACCAGTGATTAATTTATTTTTCAAATCCTGGTAAAGGGGAAATTCACCATAGAGAAGTTAGCCAATAATCATTAAATAAAATTCTAAATCAAGCAGTAGGGTTGAGAAATATAGTAGGTAAAAGCAGGACTAAATTTAGCAGAAAGCTATTTTTTCTGAGCTCAAAAGATTTGTAGTTTTCCCATTTTAGGATTGAATGGGATACCTTTTGTTTGCACTCAGTCAAGGTACAATATATTTTGTGACTTCATTACTTGCCCAACAAAACAGATTGAGAACAAAAAACTCCCAGGAACCAAAAACTCTTAGGTGACATTTTCATGAATTAAAATTAGGAACTGTGAGGATGCATAATTTCCTTTTAACTACATGGACCAAGGGACAAATATATCCTCTTGATTCGGCCAAAAAACAATATGTTTGGAATGATCCTCTCCGAGAAAGGCAGAATTGTATATCATAGAGGGATCTGGGCTTAGATTCACTAAGACTTAGATTTAAATTCTACCTTAGACACTTTTTAGTTTTCTCACTCTAGTCAAGTCACTGAGCTTCCTAAGGATCCACTTCCTCCTACCTCCAAAATGGCAGCTGTAGTACCAGCTTTAATGGGGGTTGTTCTTATTTGTTGTTATGTATACTAAGCACTCTGTAAAGACTAGATTCTTAGATATTTTCAGAACTGATGTCAGTTTGATGACTTTGTCATCACAATTATCCCCATTTATTTCCTACTTAAAATTTCATTTCATTTATTTATTGTTCATTTTTGGAAGTAGTATTTTATTTTTCCCATTACAGGCAACAATCACTTTCCACATTCATTTTTATAAGATTTTTGAGTTTCAAATTCTTCTCCCTTCCCTCAGTCTTCTCCAAGATGGCAAGAAATCTAATATAGATTTTACATGTGTAATTATGTTAAACATATTTCCACATTAGTCATGTTGTAAAAGAAATAGAACAAAAGGGAAAAAAAACCATGAAAACTGTAGTGGAGATAGTATGCTCCAATCTGCATTCAGACTCCATAGTTTTTTTGTGGATGTGAATAGCATTTTTATCACTAGTATTTTGGAATTGTCTTGAATCATTGTGTTGCTGAGAAGAGTTAAGTCTATCCTAGTTGATCATCACACAATGTTTCTGTTACTACGTATAATGTTCTCCTTGTTCTGCTCGCTTCACTCTGCATCAATTCATTGAAATCTTTCTAGGGTTTTCTGAAATCTGCCTGCTTATCATTTTTTATAGCACAATAGTATTCCATTACATTCAGATACCACAACTTGTTCAACCATTCCTCAACAGATATGCATTCCCTCAACTTCCAATTCTTTGTCACACAAAAAGAGCTGCTATAAAAATTTTTATCTATGCAGGTCTTTTCCCCCTTTTTATGATCTCTTTGGAATACAGACCTAGTACTGCCTACCTGACATTTCAAAGGCATCTTCCATACTTAGAGTTGAAGGTATGTTAGTATGAAGTGGGTAAATGTGTGTCAAGACCACTTATAATCAGGGCCCCGTGCAAACCTATAGAAAATGGAAGGCTTCAGGAACAGAAGAACAAACCAAGATCTTTCCTACTGCCAAGATAGAATGGTGCCAGTGCTTCATAGATCATTTGGAAAGTGAAGTCCAGATAGCCATGTGTGGCTTCTTGACAGTCTCCAGCAGTCAGACAATCAAACAAACTCAGGCTATAAGTAGTACAGTTCTGAAGTCAGTGTAGGTAGATGGGAGAAATCTACAGGTCCTGGTCTTCTTCTGGGATAGATTAAGGGCCTGCGATTATCTTAGGGTAGATACTCTGTCATTTGACATATATTGCAACCTTTGTATAACTAACTAAGCACAAGGTCTTTAAAGCTCCATCCTCCTGTAGTGAAAAGGATGATGGGGTTCTCTGCACCTTGTTGCACTGCTCCTCAAACAACAGACTTGCAGTCCACTGCTGTGCCCATACTCAAAGGCTTTCCAGTGGAGTAGGAGCTACCTGTGTTTGTGTTCTGCTGGCATATTCTTTGAGAAGTTAGGGAGAAGGATTCCACTTTTATTTCTTAAAATTGATGTTTTTTGTTTTTATAACACATGTATTTGAATATCCCTTCCCCCTCCTCCTACCTAGAGAGCTATCCCTTGAAACAAAGATTTAGATAGAAAGATGAGGGAAAAATGTAGTTCAGAAAAATCAACCTGCTTGTTGACCATGTCTGACAATGTTGTCATTGTATATTGTCCACACTCTTTAGTCTTCCCTTGCCCCCTTGCAATGGAGGGGGGTGTGTGTGTGTGTGTGTGTGTGTGTGTGTGTGTGTGTGTGTGTGTGTGTGTGTGTGTGTGTGTGTATGTATGTGTGTGTGTGTATGTATGTATGCACAGGTGAATTTCTTAGTTCTTTTCTGACACTATATGTGGTCATTATAATTTTACACATTCGGGGTTTCTTTTTCTCTTTCTTTTACCTTCCTTCCTTCCTTCCTTCTTTCCTTTCTTTCCTCCTCCCTTCTTCTTTCTTCCATCCTTCCTTCCTTCCTCCCTCCTCCCTCCCTTCCTCCTTCCCTCTCTCCTTCCATTCCTCCTTCCTTCCCTCCCTTTCTTCCTTCCATCTGTATTGTTACCATTGAATATATTGGTTATTCTAGTTCTGCTTGCTTCACTCTATAGTGGTTTACTGAAGTGTTTCTATGCTTAAAATTGTCATCCCTCATTAGAATTACAGTTTTACTATATTTATATCCCAGTCCTTAGCACTTTACCTGATATAAAATAAGTGTTTAATAAATGCTTTTTCTTTTTTCTTTTAGGTATTCTCTTTGGTGTTTTCTCCTTCTAATCATCTTGTAAATTTTGGTATAAATCTTTAAAGAAAGAAAATTCTCCAATCTCCTTAGGTATGCCTTCCAATTTTTAGTAAACTTTATAGTAAATAAGTCTTATACTATCATTTAAGTCCTTTTTATCTTATTCTCTTCTGATTTATCCCATATTCTAAATCTCTAATCATTCTGATGACTGTCCCCAGGTCTTGTTCGAATTTACATTCCCATATCAGTACAGTAGAGTAGCCTCAACTGCAATAGAGGTTTGGAAACTTATTAGAGATTGAACCAAAAATGTCAGAGAGACCAATAAAATAAATAGCAATAGGTCTTTGCAATGGTTCAGTGAAACTCAAAGATCATATGCTCAAAGTTTGACATCAGGGATAGGGATTGAAATACTCAAAAGATAAAGTCAAAGAAACCACTGGAACCTTGGGTGCAGTGGCCTCAAATGACAGTGGCAGCAAGGGGGATGTGAAGAGAGGGATAGTCCAGATTTGGAGAGGCTGCCCTTAGATATGTCACACCCAAATTTCATACATCTGCTCACCTGTCTTCCCAATTAACATGTGGAATTCTTGTGTCTTCTCATTACTAAAGGAATTCACTGGGGCAGGTGAGGACCATGAATTGTATAGGGAGGGGTGGGCTCTCACTCAGAGAGCCAAACTCTGATATTACAGGAAGGGAAATATTAGAGATTGGTCAGAGAAAACTATTCTCTTCTCATAACCTACATGTACAAATGTGCAGCGTGGAATTTTCCAGCAAAGGGTATAGAATTGTCTAGTAGAAGGCCAGAGAAAGGGGTGGTGTTAGGCAGGAACAATGAGTAAGTCCAGAGCAGAGGAAGCCTGCTATTAGTGAGTTCAGAAAGATTGTCAGTCCCCTCCCTGCCCACCATTTTTTTGAGTTTATTACAAATATTTTGAAAGACCATAATATTTTAGAGAACAGGAATCATAAATAAATATTTAATTATTTATCAAAGATTTAGCTGACTTTTCATGGTATCAGTATATTGTCAAATATACACAGGCATCTGCACTGATATTGCTTTACATTTGAATGATATATCATAGTTTACAAAACGCTTTCACATCTGATCCTCCCAACTACTCATGAGTTACACTAGTCACACAATATTATATTTAGAGATAAAATTAGGCGGGGGCAATCAAAGCTTGCCCCACAACATTGATATTTAGAGGGTGTGATAAGACAATGCATGATCTCCTTTAGCAATATAGAAGCCAATTTAGTAACTAATTTCCAAACCCAGACTCAAACTGCTTTTGCTTAATTTCTTCTATATTTTTTCATGTCATGAATTAAATATATCTGATTTGAGGCAAGGTTTCATGTGGCTTCTGCTGCATGTGAACATTGATAGTTACATTTCTTACTACACCCATATACCCAGCCTACAAATAAGGAATCTGAGGCTCTGAGATGTGAAATAATTTGTCCATAGTCACACAGCTAGTAAGCGTCAGAGCTATGAATCTAAACCACATCTGGTCTTTCCAAATCCAGCACATTTCTTACTCTATCATGCTGCACAATGATGCAGTATTTATTTCATGGCCTTTTTTTAAGGTGACCTTAGAACCACAAGTGTTTCTTTTCTATAAAATATACTCAAAATGAAAAAAAGGGAAGGTTTATAAGGTCTGTTAATGAATTGATCCTTTAATACAGTTTCTTTTAAATTTTGTCTCCACCAACAACTTTTATTGCACCAGAATCACTATATGAACTAAACATTTGAACCACTGGTTATAATTACGAAGAATATTTGACCCACATATTAGAACACTCTATGGGAAATGAATTGAATGACTGTTGGTGTTATGCAAATGTATTCTTGGAAGACTTCACAACTAATTTAAAGCTCAGGGTGTTACAAACATTTTATTGACTTATTAAGTCATCAGTAGGCTAACAAGAATAACCTCAGTGTACTTGCAGAGCAGATTCTGACTAGCTGATCATTACTAAGAAATGTTTCTTCTCTAAGATTTTTATTATTCCATTAAGGATGAATTCAACGCATAGGGAAAAAGCTAATGTGTAATTAAGGTCCATAACTGTGTTTATGTAGAGTTGTGTGGTTTAGGGGTGGGTGTGAAGTTGTTCTGTTTAACTTATGAGGAACAAAGGTAGTGTACAATTTGATATAGAACAGGATGGGGAGAAACATACATTTATCATGTTTTTCTGCTTTGCACATCATTATCAGTCAGGATGATTAGATTCTCCATTGGACTAGATTTCCAAAGGGCAGGGAAAGAATTGTGGTATGGATTCATGAGTGTGGCAGGGTCAACTTTATCTCAATTTCCATGTTCTTGGAGGCTTAAGTGGACCAGTTCTAGGAATATGGGAAATTATGTTTCCATATCAATCAATTAATCAACAAGCATGTACTATGTGCAGAAAATATGTTAAGTGCTGGAGTAAAATATAAAGCTCCTTTATTCCTGTTCTCTAGCTTCCAGGTTCTGAGAAAATGATACATTGGAAAACTAGTCACTGGCTCATGCTAGAGTAGGAAGTGTCTTAGAAACTTCCTGTTTGAGACAGGATTTACCTCATTTTGAAGAACTAATTGCCTCCCATGTGTTGCTTCTGTTTCTCTTGTCTGATCTATGGTTGCTCAGTCATTTTACTCATGTCTGACTTTTCGTGATCCCATTTGGGATTTTCCTGGAAAAGTTGCTGGAGCATGTTTGCCATTTCCTTCTCCAATTCATTTTATAGATAAGGAAACTGAAGCAAACAGGGTAAGTGACTTGACCAGGGTCATAAAGTTGCTGAGTATCTGAGGCTGGATTTGAATTCAGATTGTTCTGACTCCAGGCCAGGTGCTCTGTCCATTGTGTCACCTAGCTGCCCCTTGTCTGCCATACATGATTCTAATGCCTTGCTTTAACCCCTATAGTCTCTACCCCACTTTTCTTGCTCCTAACCTTTTTTTTTTTCCAGATTATTTCTTGTTTTCCTGGGAGCAGGGATAGTTTGGGGTAGTTGAAAAAAAACTTGATTTGGAGTTAGATGAACCAGGATTCAGATCCTGAATTTGTCAGTTAACTTGGGCAAATAATTTTACTTTTCTGGGCTTTGATTCATTTATCTGTAAAATTCAGAAGTTGAATTAAATGACTTCCACAGTCTACTTTCTGAACCTACAGTATAACTCTGTTTCTCTAATCCATTGCTATGCATAATTTGGCATAACAGAGAGGTTTGAGCCAGGGCAAATCTGGGAATCACTTATTTGGAGTGGTTCTGAGATTCTGGGTCTGGTTTTAGTGATCTCTGTCCTGCAACACCTCTATCATAGAATGTTAGTGGTAGAAGCATCCTTAGAGATATATTCTTCCAACTCCTTCATTTTACAGATAAAAAACCTGAGGTGCAAAGAAGCTAAGTGACTTGCCCATAGCCACATAATTAAATTCTCAACAGAGACAGGATTAGAACCCAGATCTCCTCACTCCCAGTTGTACCCTCCTTCCATTCTACCATACTTCCTTTTTCCAGAGGCTGGAATAGCTATAATAATAATAACTATAGCAATAATAATAGTAAAAATAGCTATTGTTCATTGAGTATCTTGAGGTTTATAAAGTGAAATGAAGTCACTTATCTGAGGTCATATAATGAATAAGTGATAGAGTTTAGATTTAAACTTAGACCCATATACTAGCTATTAAAATGAATCATCAGTCAATAAACATTTATTAAGTGCCTACTGTGTTCCAGGCCATCCTAAGCACTGTCAGCTTTGGTAACAAACAAAATAAGAGTCACAGAGGTTTTGTAACCACTGTTAACTCCAAAAATACTGAAGAGTTCACATAGGTTATAAGCAAAAAGCTTTATTCCATTGGGGGAGGGAAATTAGACAGATGTAGCAGGAACTCCTCTCGTAGGAGACCCAAGGTAGTGGGGCTCAATCTTGATTCATATATTTGTGGCTAGACAAAGAAGCAATGGACAAAAAGTCCATTCATAGCAGGGCTTTGTATCTGGGCCTGCTTGTCCTTGTCCAAGCTCAGGGACCATTAATTCTGTGATTTAGTTGCAGCAGAGTTCATCCAGAAGGTGAGAGTAAAGGATTGTTGTTATGCTGAGCTTAGGGCACAACTTGTGCTGTGCTTTTGCTCTGGGAAATAGGGTATCTCCTAATAATAAAAAGAGAGGGGTGGTGCTGGATACTGACCACACTGGGGATACAAACAAAAGTAAATGACATTCTCTGTTCCCAAGAAGATCCTCGACTAATGGCAAGAAAACATGCAAATAACCATGTACAAATGAGCTATATGCAGAATAAATTGGAAATAACCCTCAGAAGGAAGGCACTAGAATTAAAAGGGATTGGGAAAGGCTTCTTCTAGGTGGAATTTTAACAAGGACCTGAAGGAAGCCAGGAAGGATAAATGAAAAAGGGAGAGGATTCCAGGTATAGGGAACAACCAAGGAAAATGGCAGAAGTTGGGAGATGGAGGGTCTTGTCTGAGAAACAACAAGGAGATCAGTGTCACCTTCTGGGCAGGGTGAGGGGTGAAGTGTCCGAAGACTGGAAAGACTGGGGGGGGGGACAAGGAATGAAGAGCTTTGGACACATGAGGATTTTGTATCCTACTCTAGGGGTGATAGGGAACCACTGGAGTTTGTTGAGGAAGGTGAAAATGAAGGTAGAGGGCTTATACACATTGGACTCTAAGATCTCTTCTAGCTCTAAATCTTCCAGCTCCTATGATTGGTTGCCAGGTGAATTAAAAGGCACCAAGCACTAATAATATCTGACATTTATACAGCCCTTTAAGATTTGCAAAGTGTTTTACATACATTATCTCATTTGACCTTCACAACAATTCTGTGGGGGAGGTAACACATTTATTATTTTCTCTATTTGACAGATAAGGAAGTGAAGAGTTCTGAGAGTTTAAATGATTTACCTGTAATCTCACAGTTAGGGTAAGTTGGAGGTGGTATTTGAACACTGGTCTTCTTGACATTATTATAGTATACTAATGGGGGCAGCTAGGTGGTGCAGTGGATAGAGCACCAGTGCAGGAGTCAGGAGGATCTGAGTTCAAATCTCATCTCAGATACTTGACACTCACTAACTGTGTGACCTTGGGCAAGCCACTTAACCCCAGTTGCCTCATCTTGGGTCATCTCCAGTCATCTTCATGAATATCTGGTCACTGGATTCAAATGGTTCTGGAGAAGAAGTAAGACTGGTGACCTGCACAGCCCTACCTCACTCAAAACAAAGTCAAGTGCAAGTCATGTCATCATTTCTCTGATGTCATGGTCTTCTTCGGCAATGAAGGATGAACACACACAGCATACTAATGCCAAATAAGTGGTATAGGAAGAGTGGAGATAATTAAGGGACTTCCCCCAATCTACTAGACTTTGGCTTAGGTGTCTCCAGGACCTCATGAAGCATATATGGATTGTGAGGAGCATTCCATGGAGCTTATGTAAAGCTGAGCTTGTGTCCTGGACATTTCTAGTGTCCCCGTGCTTGGGTCACTTCCAATGAAATAATTTGTTCTCAACTTTTGGGAAAGGGTATGAATGATTAGAGGCTCCTGCTTGGTTCCTTGGGCTTTATGATGGGGGTAGTTGGGGGAGATTCTCAGTGCCAGTAAATGGACACTAAACAGAAAACAAATCTGTCTATTAAATAGGTTTAAGAGGAGAAAAAGACTTCTGCATTTTGGGCAGCTAGGTGGTACAGTGGATAGAGTGCTGGGACTGGAGTCAGGAGGACCTGAATTCAAATCTGGTCTCAGACACAAAGTTGTGTGACTTTGGGCCAGTCACTTAGCTTCTGTTTGCTTCAGTTTCCCCGTTAGTAAAATGAGGAAAATAATAGTGCCTCCGAGGATGGTTGTGAGGATGGATTGAGATAATAATTGTAAAGCCCTTGGCATAAACAAATGCCAGCTGCTGTTATCCTTATTGATTTTCTTTCTTTGGAGACTGTCACTTGGTATGTAGTCTCTCCTCTGTACTTTGGCAATGAGAGAATGTATATGTCTTGCTAAATCTGCAATTAGATCTCAAAGGCCTTTGCTGCCTCTTCTACTTTTTGCTTCTCTTCCTGAGCATAGCTGACCAAAAAAACAATACTGAGAGGGACAGAGATTGTCTTGGCCTTGATAGCGACCCTGGGAACTGCTGGGTCTGAATGTTAGCCTCTCTGTAGGAAGTAAACTGCAAAAACATTGTGGAGGAGATGACCGCTACCAGGAGGGGAACTGTGCATGCCTGACTAGTCAGAAGATATAGACCAACCTTGAGAATCGCTCCGACAGTTAAGAGCCCAGGTAGAAGTGCAATACTTTTTCAGCAATGCCACAAAGAGTTTTATGCTTTAATATTTTATTGAAGTATCATCTTCCTGGGGGAGTACAATAGAAGCTACGAATTACTATTGAATGCTGTAATCATTTGTCGGTAATTCCTTATATTTCTTTTGTATCCCAAGCATTTCGTTTGTGATGGAGGAAATAAATAGTCATTCTCTTTCAGATCTACAGTGCACATTAAATATATTTCTCAAGGGACACTTTTAACCCCCTTTGGGGAAACTCTAGACAGAAACTATTCCTAAGCTGGGTTTTAGAGATTTTCTCTAAAGTTCTACCCTGGAGCAGGTGTAAACAGAGCCAGGGTATGAGAAAAGTCTGATCTACTATCTTTAGGAGTTAGGCTCCTTTAAAACATGACGCTGGGATGCTTGAGCCCACAGCTGGGGCCCTGGGCTGGGAATCTCAAATCTGTATGTCCAGCCCTCATTTCTCCTCATCTCTAGTCTTACATGATCAACAGCTTGATTATCTCTATCTAGATGTTTGATAGGCATATCATGTACAGCACATTCAAGAAAGTACTATCATTCTCAGAACTGCCCAGTTTCGAAACCTTGAAATTGACTCTTCACACCCTTTAACCCTAAACTGCTATGAATGACTGAGTGTTATCAATTCTACCATACCTCTGTGACATCTTACGCAACTGTCCCTTTCTTTTTACTTATAAGGCTGCCACCCTAGTTCGGGTCCTCACCATCCCTTATCCAGGCTATTGCAATGACCTCCCTTATTAGTTTTCTTGTTTCCAGTATCTCCACTCTAATTTATCTTCCAGATAGATGCCAAAATAGTCTTTCTTATTATCTGACCATGTCACTACCCTTACCAAGAATCCTTGATGGTTTCCTCCAGGCAATTTTTTGTATAAATTCTTTAGCTTGGAATTTGAAGGCATTCGCAATCTGACTTTGTATTTCAGGTCACTCTCCTTTATGAATTCTACATTCCAGCCAAACTGACCTTCTTACTGGTTTCCAAGTTTGGCATTCCATTTCTTGCTTATGTGCCTGTCATTCTTCTCTGAAATACACTAGCCCTAGAGACAGGAAGGTCTGAGTTCAAATCCAGCCTCAAATACTTGCGAGCTCTAAGAACCTGTGCAAGTCTCTTATGCTCTATGGGTTTTCATTTCCCCATCTTTAAAAAAATGGGGATAACAGCATCAAATAACTCCCAGAGTTGTCATGAGAATATAATCAGATAATATTTGTAAAGTACTCCATAAATCTTCAAGTACTATATCAATGCAGATTGTTGTTGTTACATGGCTATAGTGATCAAGTCCCTACTTAATCAGAGAGAACACAAGAGATAAAGTAGATTGTTCAGCATAAATCTAATCCCACGACTAGAGAAGCAGCTCAAATCCCTAGCCTCCTGATGGGAGTTAGTAGTCTTTGAAGATGAAAGGCATTACTTCTTTGAATGGTGGAACCACACAAAAAAAGATCATCATGAAATGTAGAATAAACACGCCTCGTTGGTAAGAGAGATTAAGACTGAAGAGGCATATAAGGCAACATGGAGCCCCTAAGTATTTGTCTTTTAGGGGCTGGTGAGTTTCTTTTTCAAGTTGTCAAAGGCAAATGCTGAGGTTCCATTTGTACCACTTAACAGTACATGGTACTTATAATTTAATTAAGGCTTGCTTTCTGCAGAGATAATGCTCATTTCCTCATAAAGTGAAGGATTACTTGAGTTCGTGCCTATTCTCTTATTTTCCCATTTTTCAGCATTTAGGAGACATCTGATGTTAAACAAGATTGCAACCCCTACAGATAATTCTGTAAGGTTCAGCAGAGCCTGAAGAATGTAATTATAGGAATTTCACTAAGTGTTTCTATTGCGTCACAGGGTCCCATAGCCTTGACTTTGATTAATGCAAATGCTACCATTCAAGGCTCCTGACACATTGCTATGGCAACGCTTGAATGGAGTGTTCTGACTATGGAGAGGTCTCATGTTGCTCTGACCTTTGTAATAATGAACAACTTAGGCTTGTCTTTTGGGTTTGTTTTTATGGTACATCTACAAGAAAGCAAAGAACTGGCTTCAATAGTGAAAGATTTTGTGGAATCAGAAAGACTGGCAGTGATTTCAGTGACTGATTTTTCTATTTTGTTAGAATTTCTGTTTAGAGTCTGGGAGGGAGAATAAGGATAAGATTTGGCCTGTGGCCAAAGTATCTTTGACTTTGCTTCCTGAAATATTTCAGGGTCAACATTCATAGAACCATGGAGTTGCTCACAGTTATTTGCTTCCTGTGGTATGCTCTTGCCTACTGCCAAGTGATGGTAGGGGTGTCAATATCACTCCCAGATGACTATGTGTGCATTAAACCTCATCACAGATTGCCATTCAGCCACGGTCTCTATGAACATATACCATGGACCTTCACCTCCAGGGAAAGAATAAATATTTATTAAGCCAGGAAAGTTACAAATATTATTTCATTTGATCCGCACAACAACCCTGGGAGATAGAAACTATTGTTATTATTCCGATTTTACAGTCAAGTTAAGTGACTTCCACAGGGTTACACAACTAGTAAGTATCTGAGACCAGATTTGAACTTACTCTGAGATCAGGCCTTTATCCATGTGCCGCCTAGCTGCCTGGCTAACTTCCCAATAATAAATGCAGAATAGTAATAGGACAGAGAACTCCAATCTCCAGGGAACACAAATGATGATGTAATGTTGTCTCCATACAGCCGTGGAAGCCCCTGAGCCTGCTGTCTCCCTTCTAGCCTTCTTACATTTTACTCGTCTCCATAGGTTTTACTGTCCAATGACTTGGCCTCCTTTTCGGTCCTTGCTCAAGACATTTTGGCTCCTGACTCTAACACTTTTCAGTGTCTGGCCCCAATGGCTGGAATTGTCTTTCCTCGCCTCCCACTCCTTGACTTCCCTGGCTTCCTTCAATTTTCAACCCAAATTGCACCTTCTGCAGGAAGCCTTACCCAGCGCTCCTAAATGTTTATGTCTTCCTTCTGAGATTGTTTCCAGTACATCCTATAGATAGCTTTGGGATGTAGTTGTTTGCTTGTTGTCTGCCCCATCAGATTGTGAGCAGGCATTATTATTATTATTTGTCATTCTTTGTATTCCCAATTCCTGGCATACAGAAGGCACTTAATAAATGATGAACTGATGGCTGCATAGAGCACAGGAGACACACACACACCAGGATATGATGGAGCAGTCCACCCACAACTGCAGGGATGTTGTTCTTTGACCCTAGTGGTCCCGTTAGACAGTCCCACTGAATGAGATGTAGGACAAGTAGAGTGCTTGCTTTCTTGCTTTCTCCTGTTAGATATATTTACATTTTGCCTTTAGGTCTAGATAATGGATAATAAAATATAACAGATTCATTGTCATAATATCTCACCTGTCTGTAGAAGTAGGAGGAATGAGGGCTGGGGAATATGGCTTCAGCTGTCAGGGAAAGGAGAAAAGATTGAATCCTTTTATGATGACTTTTTAATCAGCATTCCAGATTGGCATACCTACTTCCAAGTCCACAGCTCCAAGATGGTTCCAATAATACAGGCTAGACCCATGTGCCGTACTTTTGGCTTCCAGCTTCTCTCTGAGATGTCATTCTGTCTCAGTCCATGGGGTTGAGGAGTCACCTTGTGGCCATAATAGTAAATATTTTATGTATGTTAATCTGTACCATCTGACACAGTTCTCCAGGAGCTTCCATCCTCCTTGTAAGAATGCCATTCTTGCCACCGGTTTGACATTGATGGTGACCACCCCACGGGACACTTTTTCTTCTTTACTCCTGGTACTCAGGAGGTGCTATATGAATGATACCAACAGGATACTTGACCTAGATTTTGAATTACTCTGATGAGCAGATAGGAATACCCATATTGCTTCTCTACATGACAAATGGCTTATGGGGCTAGATGATATTTTACCTCATTCATGATGGGAAGCATTCAAAAACAACTTCTTTGAAAAGAAAGACCAATTAATTAATAGAGCTTGGGGATGGATGTGGGTACACAACTTGCGTGTGTGTGTGTGCATACATCCATCTCAATTTTCTCAGGCCAGGAAGTTGATATCTACAATTGGTCACTGTCAGTCTCTTCTCCATTTCTATAATGGGGTGTGTTATGGAAAGAAAACAGAGTTCCTGGGTCCTCACTTTCTTTCACTCTCCTTTTATATTCATTTGATCATGTGATCAAAGGACAAAACCCCTTAAAATATGCATCATGGTGGAGTGTATGTTTGTGTGAGGGCACTGGCAGGGATCATTATCATCTTTCTGGACAAGGTGCCCTCTTGCTTGGAGGTACATAATTTCATCTTGGGAGGAGGTTGTGATTTTCTTCAGATCGTTTAACTAAAATGATACAAGTGATTCATTATATACCTAGCTCTTCTAATAGACCTACTGACTGAGGTAAATGATCCTCAGTAGTTGCTAAATAAGTAGTCTAGAGGATGAACATATAGACCTTGACCTCAAATATGTAATCAAAAGATTGTAGAGTCAGTGCCAGAAGGGATTCCAGGGGCCATCCAGTACCACTCCCACACCACACATGAGAAACAGATCCAGGCAGATCAAATAGTATGTGAAAGAGTTTAGAAGTGATGACAGATATAAGGCCTCTTAGGTCAGTCAGGTAGCATAATGAGAGAGGAATGGGCCTGGTGTCAAGAAGACTCATCTTCCTGAGTTCAAATCTGACCTCACACACTTACTAGCTGTGTGACCCTGGGCAAGTCACTTAACCCTGTTTGCCTCAGTTTTCTCATCTATAAAATGAACTGGGGAAAGAAATGGCAAACTACTTCATTATGGGGTCACAAAGAGTCAGAAATGACTAAAAACTACTGAAAAACATAAGGCTTCTAAAACTAGCATTCTTTACATTATACTAAATTACTGATCAGGCATTCCCCTGGCTCCACTCTACACTTCATTCCTTTATTTGCTCTCCATCTCCTGTACTGGTGGGAATCAATATAACTGAATACCTATTCATACACACACACACACACACACATATATATGTATGTGTATGTGTGTAGATATGTATGTGTATATACATATTCATAAACATATATGTGCTACAGAGAATAGAGCACTGGTCTTGGAGTCTGAAAAAAAACCTGAATTCAAATCACTTATTAGCTGTGTGATCCTGGGCAAGTCACTCAACCATGTTTGCCTCTGTTTCATCTATAAATGAGCTGGAGAAGAAAATGGCAAATCTCTCCATTATCTTTGCCGAGAAAATCCCACATGGAGTCACAGAATCAGGCATACTGAAATGACAGAACAGCAAAACATACATATATATGTATATATATATATATACACACATAGAAATATCGTGTTCGTCCTTCGTTGCCGAAAAAGACCATGCCATCAGAGAAATGATGACATGACTTGCACTTGACTTTGTTTTGAGTGAGGGAGGGCTGTGCAGGTCACCAGCCTCACTTCTCCTCCAGAGCCATCTGAGTCCACTGACCTGATATGCCTCAGGATGACTGGAGATGGCCCAGGACACACTGGGAGACCTTGGGTCCTTTAGGCCAAGGTTTGGGCCCTTTAGGCCAAGGTCTTTGCAGGTACTCATTTAGGGTGAGGCAATGCCCATTCATTGAATAGGCCTGTTTAAGAAGCAGCCAGGGCATGGCCCCTTTAATGAGGTCAAGAAAAACAAAGACATCAGGCTGGGTGGGAAACAGAAAGAATTACTATCGATAATAACTCTAAAGCTAGGGGAGTCCAGGAGCCCTTGGCATGGGCCTCTTGGAGTCCCAGTTTCAGAGTGTAGTATGTTTAAGGTTTTAGGAGAGGACAGGGGATAGGACAGGGGAAGGGAAAGGAGAGGAGAGGACAGGAGAAGAATATATTTAATATGTACATATCTGTGTGTGTGTATATATATATATATATATATATATATATACATATATATATATATATATATATATATATATATATGCATGTACACATGTATGTATCAGGCATATGAAGGAGCTAGATGCCACTGGACCTAGAGCAAGGATTCAAATTCTGCCTTAAACACTTAGCTATGTGACCTTGAGCAAGTAATTTAACCCTTCCTGCCTCAATTCCCTCATCTGTAAAATAGGGATAAAAACAGCACCTACCTCCTATGGTTGTTGTGAGGATAGAAGGAACTATTATTTGTAGAGTGCTTTGTCAACCTAAAATAAATATTAACTATCATTATTATCACTATCAGAGCCTAACTTTCAGCAGAGAACAGTTTATAGATTCATTTTCTAATTAGGTATCTTGTTTATAATTATGTAATGATAGATACTGCTTAGCTTAAACTCATGAATTATTTATGAGTCTGTTAAAATACCAACCAAATAACAAAGGTGTGCTCAAACCACTCAGTTGTAACATGTAAACATGTTCTGACTAGTAACTGACAGGCACAGACATTCTTACATGTCAGAAATTAGGGCAGAACAAGTTGGTTGACGCAGGCAATTTGAATTTACAATAGAAACTGTAGCAACTTGAATTGATGAATTTGCTTATTGATTTTCCTCTCTGTGAAGACCATGTTAGTGATATCATTAGGCTAGACTGCTTGGGTAAAGGTTTATAAACAGGGAAGATCAAAATTAGACTCTGGATTATTCAAAAATTATTTATTTCAACAGCAGTCATCAATTCGTTATTCCTATCTCCTTCAGTAAGAGAGAAAGTGCTGGAATTTTGTATGAAGGTGTGAACTTTGTAAATCCTCCCCTTACAAGTAAAGGTTAAACTTAGTCAAAATTTCTACAGAATTCCTAAGGGATTCCTAAGGAAACATAAGGTCTTTCTTAAGACTGTGTACAGCTCACGTATAACCTGTATCAAATTGCCTGCTGTCTCAGAATTGCCTGCCTTCCCTCAGAAGGAGGGAAGAAGGGAGAGAATTTGGAACTCAAATTGGTTTTTAAAAAAAGGTGTTAACTGTTTTTACATGTAATTAGAAAAAAACTCAAATATTATTTAAAAAATATTGTCTGTGGTTATCCGATGGAATTATCAACTGTTAGGATAGGAAAGAACCTTAGACATCATCTTGTCTAACTCCTTTATTAGAAGTAGGGAAAATGCAGTCCACATAGGTAAAATAACTTGCCTAAAATCACAGATACTAAATGGAAGAACCAGGATTTGAACCTAGGCATTCCAACTCTAAATCTGGTAGCCCACATATCTCTAATCTCTCCATTTTCTAAATTTCTCCATTTTGAAGGCACGATCAGTCCTCTAGTGATCCAGCTCAAAAGCTAAGTCATCCTTACTCTTCTTTCTCTCTTACCCCTGCCTCCCAATAACCAATGAGTTGCCAAGTCTTAATGATCCCATTTTCACAAAATCCCTCAGAACACCATGCATCTACTCTACTTCAGGCCTTCAACTATATGCTGCTGCAACAGCCTTCTAATTAGCATCCCTGACTTCAGTGTTCCCCCTTCTAGTACAGCTTCCACAAAACTGCCCAATTTATATATCTAAAACACAGATCTATTCATATCTTTCCTCTAGTTAACAATTTTTAATGGCTTCCTATTGCTTCTAGGATAAAATACAGTTTTCTCATCCTGTTACACGCTTTGGTTCCAATCAACTTTTTCTGTTATATTTTGTATTAGTACACTTCACATACTTTCCATTCTAGTCAAACTAGACTGATATCTGTTTTCTAAACAAGCATCCTATTTCCCAACTCTGGCTCATTTCAGAAATGTACTCCAATCTTTACCCTGCTTCTTTGAATTCTTCTATGCTTTCTTCAAAACATATCTCAAGTGCCATCCCCTATATGAGATGTTTCCTGATTTCCCACTCCCCCAGCCCCATACCTTACTGCTCTTTTGATATAATTTTGTATTATTTTGTATATAAAGAGAGAAACCCAGGTATAGAGGATAAAATTGGCCTTGGAGTCAAGAAAACCTAAGATTACTTCTCCCTTCTCACATATATTGGCTGTGTGACCACGGGCAAATCAATTAACTTAATATCCCGGCAACCCTCTAAGAAGCTAAATTACTGAACACTTGCTAATCTGCACTGGTAGAGGAGAATTTTAACCAGGAATTCCTTATACCAATGAAATCACAGGTCTACATACAAAAACAAAAATGAACAAAATAAACCAAACCAGCCCTTAATATTACCTTGTATATATGTTGAATCCTTCCTGCCTACCCAGTAGAGTGTGTAAGCTTCTTGAGGACAGGAGCTGTTTTGTTTGTCTTGTTTACCAAGAACCATAGCAAAGTGCTTTTTGTCCATAGTTAGCCCATGTACTGTTTGTTGAACTCATACAAATTGAATTTAATAGGCATTCTACTTGTGTTAGTCTAAATATTCCCTATCTTCTTTCTCGAGGAAGAAGCCTCCTCTTTCATCACTACTACTTTCATCATTGTGTGACAAAATTATGAAGGCTGAAAAAAGTCATCTTCAGTACCTCCATTCTCCAGATCTCTCCCCAACTTGCTGTTTTCTCCTTTTTGGTCACCATGTCTGACTCCATTTCAGTCATTTATTATTTTCTTTTATCAGTCTCCCTTTTCCTATAAACTATCATTTCTGGAAAACATTTGACAGGTCATTTGTAGATTAGTGTGAATTTATGATTCAGTTACTTTTCACATAATACTAGAAAAATAAGTGGCTTGGAAATCAGGGGTGAATGTAGTTCACCTAGCTTTGACCTGTAATTGCCTTGGATTAATTCTTTTCCCTCCCTGGATCCAGTTTCATCATCTTTAAAATGAGGAGATTAGCGTAGATGATTGATCACTAGAGTCTTTTTTTCATGCCAAGCTTTTCCATCTGTCATAAGAGAATATCTAGATTAATTTTTGATGAAAGTATATTTTTGGAAGAACATAACTGATTCCATTTTTTGCATTTACCATTTTTCTGTCTATGAATCCTTCATGAACTGCAGAACCAGCTGCAACAGCTGGTTCTCTTTGATGTATTCTTTCCTTCTCTAATTTCATCCAAAAAGACTTAATTCCTAAAAAAAAAAAAAGTGGGGCTGACGGCTTTGTGCAGCTCTGACTTACTTAAATCCAATTCAGGTGCAAATCAAGACATTAAGATATCATTCATCTTCCACTATCTTGCTACTTTATTATTTTATATTTTATTATGTTACCATTTTATTGTTTTACCTACCTTGAAGTCCTGTAGTGACAGGCAAGTGGTGAAGCAGCAGGTGTGGATACACCAGGGGTAGTAATTACAACCATGCGCACAGGCAGCCCAGACCATCAGGTCATCTTCTAACTGGACTGAAGCAACAGTAGGATTCAGCAGACCCCTGAATGTCTGAACAGCCTTCTTAAGAACTATACTTCTCACTTCCTGGTATGAGGAAGAGTCTAGAAAAGGTGAGCTAAAATTGTTGGCTTCATTGAAATCTGGCAGATGAAGATAACACCCAGTGATGGAAACTCACAAAAAAGTATAAAAATTTTTGCAAAGATGATTCTATTTACCATTGGTACATAAAATGTGCTCATGTTTGCTTACTACAAGAAATCCAGTATACCTGAAAGAGGTACAGCTTTTGTGGTGAACTTAGAGAGACACCACATCCAAATAGCAACTCTGAGTGAAACAAGGCTGGCAAATGAAGGCCAGATTACAGAAGTCAGAGCTGGATACACATTTTTCCAGAGTGGCTGCTGTGATGAGGAGCACCATGAAACTGGCATAAGTTTTGCAATCTGATCTAATCTAGTCAACAAGTTTGTATGCTTCCCAAATGAAGTGAATGACAAGCTCATGACAATGTGATACCACTTGCTGGAACATGCCATGTCACCATCATCATTGGGTATGCTCCCACCACGATGAACCTTGATGAAGTCAAAGGTGTGTGTTGGTCTTTCATTGCTGAAGAAGACCATGCCATCAGAAAATTGATGACATAACTTGCACTTGACTTTTGTTTTGAGTGAAAAAGGGCCTCACTCTCCTCCAGAGTTATCTGAATCCAGTGACCACATCAGGATAACTGGAGATGACCCAGGATGAAGCAATTGGGGTTAAGTGACTTGCCCAAGGTCACACAGCTAGTGAGTGTCAAGTGTCTGAGGTGAGATTTGAGCTCAGGTCCTCCTGACTCCTGCACTGGTGTTCTATCCACTGCACCACCTAGCTGCTCTGAAGTCAAAGAAAATATTTTATGAAGACCTGGAGACCTTCATTATCAATATGCCAAAATAGGGCAAACTTATAATTCTGGGTGACTTTAACAACAGGGTGGGCACATACTATGAGATGTGTCAGGAGTCCTTGGCGGGAATGGAGTCAGAAAAAGCAGCAATAAACCACTAAATACTTGTGCAACTCATGACCTTATCATCACTAACACTGTCTTCCACTTACCTATCTGAAATAAAAGGTCATGAATGTATCCTCACAGCAAGAACTGGCATTTAATAGGCTACATCCTTATAAGGGGAAGATAGAGGCAAGATATGAGAGTAATGAAGGTGATGTGTGGTACAGAGTACTGGACTCATAGACTCATCTTCTCTGAACTAAATATTTGCATTCAACAGGAGTGGTGGCCCCAAAGCAAGACAACTGTCAGGAGACTCAACATCAATAGATTAGAGCACTTCTCCATGGGTGAGCAATTTATTGCTGAGATCTGAATCAGCATACAGTTACCAACAGTGGAGAAGAAAAGGAGTGGATGGTTTCCAGAGACTTGGTGTACAGGACTGCATTTCTTCATTGAGGCCAGAACACTTGCAACCATCAAAACTGATTTGAAAAAAATGATGGGGGAAATTCAGAAACTGCTGTATGAAAAACAAGAAGTCCACAGTGTTTACCAGCAGGACAGTTTACCCATCTCTGAGACAGCAGCATTTAATTCCATCAAAAGTAAAGTGCAAGCAAAGCTTAGAGATACGGAACTATTGGCTCAGTAAGAAGGCAGATGAGATTCAATTTTACACCAATAACAACATCCAAAACACATCTATTCTGCCATGAAGTGGGTCAGAGACCTCTGGTGCGTCTCAGATTCTCAATGCTGATGAATCCACATTGATCAATGATAAAGACTTGGTCCTGGAGAAAGGAGTTGAAAACTTTCATACTGTTCTTAACGGACTGCTATCAACCCATGCTGAAGCCACTGACTGTATACCTCAAGTTGAAGTCAATCCTTTTCTAACTAAACTTCAAACTGAATAAGAGGTGTTGAATGACATTAGAATTCTCTTATGTGGCAAAGCTCCTTGTGCTAATTTCATCACAGCAGAGGTCTACAAGGCAAGGAGTCCACTGCTCATGTTGAAGCTGACTGAAATCTTCCAGGTTATATGGCAAGAGGAGGCTATCTCCCAGGAGATTATCTCTATTAAAGAAAAGGAAACAAGTTGTCCTGTTACAATCACAGGGGAGAGGGATCCATCTCTCTCTTCATCATTACTGGCAAGATTCTTGCCAGAGTACTACTTAATTGGCTGATTCTTCTATGAAAGGTAGTCATCTACCTAAGAGCCAGTGTTGCTTCAGAAAGGATTGGGGAATGCTTGACATGGTGTTTGTTGCCCATCAATGCCAGGAGAAATGTCAGGAGCAGAATGAAGGTATTTGCACAATATTCACTGACCTGACCAAGATCTTTGATGCTGTCAATTTTAAAGGCTTGTGGAAAATCATGGCAAAATTTGGTTGTCTGGAGAAGTTCATCAGTATTGTACTTCAGTTTCAGGATGATATGCTTGCACAGGTTCTGGATAAAGGACAATGCTTTCACACTTTCCCAGTCACCAGTGAAGTGAATCAGGGCTGTGTGCTTGCTCCCATACTTTTTAGCATGATGTTGTCAGATGCCTTCAATGAGAATGAAAATGGCATTAAGATCAGTCACCACACTGATGGTAAACAATTTAACTTGAAAAGGCTACAAGCCAAGATGAAAGTAGAGAGAGAGTTGGTGTGGGACTTTTGTTCACATATAACTGTGTACTCAATGTAGCCCCTGAGGTTGAGATGCAATAGAGTATGGATAGAGTCTCTGCTGCTTGTACTAACTTTGACCTGGTAAAAAACAGAGGTTCCCACTATCCAGCATTCCCATTTCCCTTGCTTTCAAGCTCATCAGGAAATGTGCTCAATTTCTTTCTCTAGCCTATGACCTGAGATCCAGAATCAAGGATAGAAATTGCTGGGCATTTAGATTCATTTTGATTAAATACTTTATCCCCAACTAGTAGCAACTTTGGGGGTGTTTTGAACTTGCAAGAATTTGGCTGAATGAATTCTTACAAAATATTATCCATGTTGCTGAGTGACTCAGATGTAAGGCTGAGGGGGTTATGCTTTAGTTTATAAGCAGAGCAGATTATCATTCTCATGTTGTGAAAGAATGAATTAAAAATTTTTTGGAAAGATAACCAAGTAAAATATTTGGTGTCTCAGATGTAAATGTGGGTAAACAATACCTTGCATTCCCCAGGAAAACACCAAACTGTTTAGCTATAATTTGTATATTCTTAACATGCAGACTCACTGTGGGAATCTGTGGATCCCGGCAGAATGGTATGGGGAGAGGGGATGAGTCGAGGGGTGGTGATGATGGTGGAGGAAAGAGCAAGTTTTTGAAAATGTTATGTGTCATGCATATGGATATTGTTTGGCTCAACTATTAGCAGGGTATCTTGATTCCTAAGAGCTTTTATTTATATGTGTTTTATCTACTGATATTTACTATGTTAGAAATTAAAATATCTTACTATTATTATGAAAATAGTTTTGCATCTTGAAACTCCTGAAAAGGTCTTGAGGTCTCCCAAGAGCCTCTGGTTCACAGTTTGAGAAACTCTGCTCTGGCCCAATATATTTATTTTATAGAGGAGGAATTGAGGCTTGGAAAAGTGAAATGTTTAAGACCATACAGGAATTACAGTAGTAAGTAGTGGAGTTTGGATTCAGGATGTCTTCTGACTCCAAATTGAGAGCTCTTTCTACTATATCAAGCTTTTATCAAAGCTTGATTTCTGCATTCATCTGCTCGATGTTTCCTTCTTATCAGGTAGAGGTAAAGGTGCAAGTGAAAGAATTTGGAGATTAATGGTGAATACTCAGTTGTTGTTTTGGGGCAAATTGAACAATGAGCCTGCAACCCTGGTAAAACTACTCTCAGATACTTAATTAATCTGGGAAGTCAATCAATCAATCAACAAATATTTATTAAGAGCCTACTATGTGCAGACGTTGTGCTTAAGCACTGGGGATACAAGTACAAAAGGTGAAACAATCCCTACTCATAATGAGCTCACAGTCTAATGGGGGAGAAAGTTGTTGTTTATCCTTCATTATCAAAGAGGACCAATGACAGCATAAGGATGATGACTTGACTTGCCTGTCAATTAGGTTGCAGTGAGGCAGAATGGTACAATGTCATCAGAGTCATTGAAGTCCAGTCACAAGAGAAAAATCAAGACAATTGATGTTAGCCCAGGATATGGTGGATGATCTCAGCATCTTCAGTGCCTGATCACACTCTAAACACTCCATGGCACTTGTTTCTGCCATCTTCATGGTCCTTAGAACAAATTATTCTAATCATCCCATTCTGTCAGGGAAGCCTTCACACGCTTGGGGTAGACATCCCACTAACTCACCAACAGGACTGAGGCCTTTGATCTGGTTTGCTGAGATACTTATGGGCATATTCTACAGTTTCTTAGATCCATAGGTGAGAGCTGTGTGATAGGTAGCAGTCAAAGATAGATGAGAAACTCTGAAAACGGTTCATCAAGCCTTCCACTAGAAGTGCTAACCTTCCCTGAATACCCCATACAAGTATATATAAAATTTATACACAGAATAAATAGACAGTTAATAATAAATGCATATATATATGGGGCTACTTGTATTTAACTGGAACTAGTCTGGGAGAGAGAGCACTGGAGGAGCCAGGGAAATAGAAAGACTTGTAGCACAAGATGGTGCTTTATTTGCATCTTAAAAGAAGAGAAGGGTTCTGTGGCAGAGGCTAAGAGATAATGTATTCTAAGGATAGGGTGATGGGTTCAAAGGCACAGTAATGGGAGATGGATGCCATAAGTAAGAAAAAGAGAAAAAGCCAATTTGTTTGGATAACAGTATGCAGAAAGGAGAGGAATGTTCAATGAAGTTGGGAAAGTAGATTGGGGAAAGGTTATCTAGGTCTTTAAAAGCAAAACAGGGGAGTCAATATTTTATTTTAGAATGACTGAGTGGGTGTCTACAAGGATATTGTTTTAAGTTCACATGTTTACTGAACCACTCATTTTGAAATTTGGATGTGGAATCTAGGGTTAATGGATCAGAAGCAGAGAGGGAGGGTCCCAGATCCCTCAAACCACAAGCAACAAAGAAAACTCCAAAGGTCAGTGTGGGAGGGCTTTCCCAGCTGAGCAAGAGGGGAATGGGGTTCCTCCAACAACAGCCCCAGGCAGCAGCAGCAGCAGCAGCAGCAGGCTGCAGGAAGCTCTGGTGGGTGGGAAGTAACCTGGTCCATTTTCCAGGCAGTTCAGCTTAAAGCCTCTGGTGGTAGGGGGAGTAGCTGATCTAAACCTCAGCCCTCAGTGATGGCCCCACCCCCACCCAAAGCTTGGGGGAATTGAGCAGCTGAGTCAAATCTTAGCCTTGAACATGGTACTGGGGAGAGGGGGAGCACTAGGACCCTCCTCTTGACAAAGGATTCAGAGTAACTGGCTGGGAAAAGGCCCAAAAAAGGGAATAAAAATAAGACCATAGAAGGTTACTTTGTTGGTGAACAGGTGTCTCCTCCTATCCTCTGAGATGAGGAAGAACAAGGCATACTGTCAGAGGAAGTCAAGGCCCCTTCCTCCAGTGCCTCCAAAGTGAATGTAAAATGAGCTCAGGCAGCAGAAGAGCTTGAAAAGGGAGTTAGCAGCTTGCTAAAGGAGAACCAAAAAAAATGCTGAGGAAAATAACACCTTTAAAATGAGGCTAACTCAATTGGAAAAAGAGGTCCAAAAAGTCATTGAAGAAAAGGAGGCTTTAAAAAGCAGAATTAGCCAAATGGAGGAGAAGGTTCAAAAGCTCACTGAACAAAATAGTTCTTTAAAAGAAAGAATCAAGTTCAGGGAAGCTAATGACTATGAGATACACCAGGCAGTTAAAAAACAAAACCAAAAGTTTGAAAAAATAGAAGATAATGTGAAACATCTCATTGGAAAAACAAATGGCCTAGAAAATAGATCCAGGAGAGAAAATTTAAAAATTATGGGACTACCTGAAAGCCATGATCAAAAAAAGAGCCTATACATTATCTTCCATGAAATTATCAAGAAAACTATTCTGATATTCTAGAGCCAGAGGGCAAAATAAATATTGAAGGAATCCACTGATCATCTCCTGAAAAAGACCCGAGGAGAGAAACTCCTAGGAATATTGTGGCCAAATTTCAGAGTTCCCACATCAAGGAGAAAATACTGCAAGCAGCTAGAAAGAAACAATTGGAGTATTGTGGAAATACAATCAGGATAACACAGGATCTGGAAGCTTCAACATTAAGGGATCAAAGGACTTGGAATGGGATATTCCAGAAGTCAAAGGAACCAGGATTAAAAGCAAGAATCACCTACCCAGCAAAACTGAATATAATACTTCAGGAGGAAAATAATCATTCAATGAAATAGAAGACTTTCAAGCATTCATGATGAAAAGACCAGAATTGAAATGAAAATTTGACTTTCAAACACAAGAATCAAGAGAAGCATGAAAAGGTAAACAGGAAAGAGAAATCATAAAAGACTTTCTAAAGCTGAACTGTTTACATTCCTACATGGAAGAATAATATTTGTAACTCTTGAGACTTTTCTCAGTATTTGGGTTGGTGGAGGGATTGTACACACATACACACATGCACGCACACACACACACATATAGACAGAGAGTACAGGTTGAGTTGAATCAGAAGAGATGATATCCATTAAAAAAAATTAAGGGGTGAGGGAGGAAAATACTGGGAAGAGAAAGAGAGAAAGGGAATGGGGCAGGCTATAATTCATAAAAGAGATAAGAAAAATCTTGTTCAATGGAGGAGAAAAGGGAGAAAGGGAGAGGGGAAAAGTGAAGCTTACTCTCTTCACATATGGCTTAAGGAGAAAATAACATGCTCACTAAATTTGGTATGGAAATCTGTCTTACACTACAGGAAAGTAGGGGAGGAGGTGACAAGTGGGATGAGTGGAATGATAGAAGGGAGGGCAAATGGGAGAAGGCAGGGCAAATTGGAGAAGGGAGTAACTAGAAATAAACACTTTTGGGAAGGGACAAGTTCAAATGAGGAAATAAAAAAATAAGGGGGGATAGGGTAGAATAGAGGGCAATATAATTAGTATTGCACATGATTATTACGGAAGTCTTTTGCAAAACGACACATAGTTAGTCTGTCTTGAATTGCTTGCCTTCTCAGTGGGGATGGGTAGGGAGAGAGAGAGGGAGAGAAGTTGGAATTCACAGTATTAGAAACGAATATTGAGAATTATTATTGCATATAACCAGAAAATTAGAAACACAAGTAATGGGGTATAGAAATTTATCTTGCCCTACAAGGAAAGAGAGAAAATGGGGATAAGGGAAGGGTGGGATGTGATAGAAGGGAGGCTACATTGGGGGAAGAGGTAATCAGAATGCAAGGTATTGGGGGTAGGAGGAGGGGAGAGATGGGGAGAAAAATTGGACATGTTGCAAAGTGATGTAAAAGCAATTAGTATTAAAACAATTGATTGAATTAATTACTGAGACTAAATCAGAGACATCTTTAGTTTGGGGTAAAGAATTTTAGTCTAAGTTTCTTAGAGGCAGGTAACGTTGGGTAAAATTTGACATTGATGGAAAAGTTAAGGTTTTAATGGTAAATTTGATTTTATGGTTGTTATTTAATCAGGAACTAGAACATGTATAGAAAGGCATGTAAGTCACTTAAGACTTGCCTCAAAAGATGTTCCTTGGCCAAGGTGAAATTATAGTCATATCTGAAACATGGTTATTGAAACTTGCTTTTTTAAGATTCTATGGGACTATTAACTGACTGTTCTTCTGAGTCTAACTCCAGGTATGGATTGCAAAAAAAGGAGGTTTGAGCCTCCAATCTATGATGCCAGTAAGCCTGTGAGATGCTGGTATGAACTGCAAAAGGTGATCTCATGGGAAGGGTGGGAGAGTGGCTGCTCAGCCTGGGCTGAGGTAGGATTCTCCTGACTCAATTTCCCCACTGACACCTGGCAGACTTTAAGCCTGACTGAATGCAAGTTGACAACCTACTCCTGCCTGGAACTGACATGAAGTTGGGGAGATATTGTTTCCCCACAACGTCCCTACTCGTAGTGGCAATTTCCTATAGTCAAAAGATTTGTAAGCTTAATACCAGATCTGTTAAATTATAGATTGTTGGTAGGGGAACATCCGAGATTAAGTCTAAAATTAAGCTATTAGGCTTAGGACTTTAGACCAACAACAATAAGTTAGGTTCCTTTAATTCTTAGTAATAGTGTGGAGACAATGAGGTCAAGGGCTTGTGAAGTTAGCAACATAAATATTATTTGTGTCTCAGTTGGTTAATGTTTTAAAAAAAAAATCGTCTGTGGTTCATATTGTAAATGCTTTAAAAGAAGTATCACCTGGCCAAAAGTTGGAATTGTTTTATGTGATATGAACTGTGTTAAAAATGAAAAATAAAAAAAAGAAATGGAGTCTATTAATCTTTACATAAGGGTCCCTGTGGGTCACACATTGATTTTATTTTAAAAGATATTATTTATATCTATGTTGTATTTTAATTTATTTTGTAAAATATTTCCCAATTACATTTTAATCTAATTCAGGTTTCACTTGGGGGTGTTGCTTCACAAGATTCAGTACCCCGTGTTTAATATTTCTATTCTATAATATATCCAAATGAAAATTAGTGAACCCAGGTAGCTCACTAATTATATAAGGGTTTCACCACCTGCCAGTTTCTGAATGAGGTTGAGAAGGATTTTTCTTTAATGCCTTTAAAACCCAGAATAACGTTTGTCCCATGAAAACTGAATTAAGCCTTTCTTTGCAAATTGCTGAGATGACAAATACTTTGAGATTTTGATGGATCTATGAGCTCATCAGTGTGGGTAGACCCTTCTCTAATGCCAGTAGCAGTCTACCCAGGCTTTCTAATTCTGTGTATAACTTGTTCAATTTCTTCCAAAAGTGGAGAGAAACGTAGTGCCAAAGAAAGATCACTGTATTTAGAATCAGAAAACCTAGATTTGAATTCTGGCTCTGTTACCTTACCTTTGTGCCAAATTGTTTAACCTCTCTGAGCCTTAGTTACTTTATCCATTGCCAAGCCTAGAGGCCTGTATTGGGCTACCCGAGTCTTTCTTACCTCACCTCCCGAGGTCTTCGGCTGGCCACGCCGGATGCACGTATGAGAGAAAGGACGTTCCAGAGTCAAACAGGGGTTGAGCTTTATTACAGGGTTTCAGTTACAAGTGCAGGGGCTCTTCTTTCTTAGGACGAAGAGGGGGAGATTTCCTAAGAAGGCTAAGCTTAAGGGAATGGAAGTAGAAGTACAAGCGGGGGAGAGAGGGGGAGGGGAGAGAGGAAAGAAAAGAAGCGGAGCCCTACTTTTCTCTTTGGCTCCACACGTGCTAAGAGCTTTTAGGCTTCCTCAATCCTACTTAATCTTCAGCCACACAGTTTGCATCTCAATACCGTGCTGTTAGGTAACTAGGTGTGCTCCAATCCGGGACGACCTCGAGGGCAGGGAGACTCCACCCATCAGGTATCTCCGGGGGAGAGGCGGAAATACCCGAGCTAGCCGAGCTAGCTCGGTCTGACCTTCTCGAACCCCCGCTGTTCATGGAGGGCCTCGTAAGACTCTAAGATTTAGAAGTCCCACTTTTACCTGCCCGAGACTGTCCACACGGAATTGAGCTTCCAGTCCCAACATATCCCCTTCTTTGTTATGCGCGGAGCGCACCTGGCTCTAGAGCAAACAGTGGCTGGAGGCTGAGCGGATTAGGAAGGCCTTTAGCATATGAGTACCTTACAACAAGACTTCATTCACACAGAAATCTGCAGCTAGCACAACTGACAAAGGGAGGCATCAAATAAAACAAAGATGAAACTAAATGGCTGAGTTACAACTGGGGAAGTGCAATCAACTAAAATCCCAAAGCATATTTTAAGAGAAGCAGGTGGTGTAGGCGCCTTACACCACCACTCCCTTAATCTTGCAAATGGATCTATACAGGTGGAAAATTGGTCACCTCCTCCCCACCCAAGTGTCCTGGGTTTGTGATATCAAAGTCCTCATTCAGCTGGCGAAAAAAGGATGCCTAGATGGGAAACTGTCAGCAGCAGTGTCTGCGGTTGTGATGAGGGCTGCTTCCTCTCTGGGCAGCAAGGTTAAAGCTGTCAGCAGCAGGCTCAGGTGGTGTATGATCCTTCTCCGGGGTCTCTGGGCTCTCCGGGGTCTCCGCCTCCTGCGTCTCCGTCGTCTCCGACCTCGGTTCCCACCTACGGATCCTTCTAATGGGAATCCATGCATCACTTTTTCCTGTGGAGACACAAACATACCCTCGACCCCCTATTAGTATCTTAAAATGTCTCATAGCTGGAGTAGTATGTGCGTTCCTTGAGACAGCTGTATCAGGCTCTGATTGTATTAGGCCTCTTGATCTTAGCTCTGATTGTATTAGGCGACCTTTTCCCCTTCTTTGTTTAGCGAGGATCGCCTTTAAGGTAAAATTGATAAGAATGCATAGTGGCTGGTTACTTTGGTATAGCAGCTGCCAGGAGCTTACAAATGCTTGATTAACATCTGTAAGGAACCTGAACTTTACTGATTTTTTCTTTATAACAAACACAGAAGCATTCCAGGGTGCTAATTGCTCCTTAACCAGTATTTGTAGTGCCTGGAGTTTTTCTGGAGTCAGAGGCCATTGTGCCACCCAAATCGGGGTATCTGACTTCCAATTCAAGGGTGGGGACTCCAGTACAACAGCAATGGCCCTTACTAAAAATTTGATAGCTTCATCCCGAGGCGGCTCATAATGTCCCTGCCCCAGATGTTAAAACTAAGTCCTGGAATCACCAACGGCCATACGGTCCCTTGGCGATCCTCTGCCTCCCACTTTACTGGGTGCATTGTCTCTAAGGTATTTTGGCACCCTCCTATTCCCCACACTGGTCTCTGGCTTTCTTTGAGCTTCCAGTGCCTTAAGGGAAGGGCAATAGCTATGGGAAGCTGATCCTGGCCCCTCCCTGTACTTATTTCTTTCTGCCCAGGGGTAAGGCAGGCTCTAGCTAAGCTCTTCCAGTCATTAGGAGTCAGAACGAACTGACCGCTGAGAGTTTCAAGCATGGCTATAACAAAGGGTGAATTAGGGCCATGCTTGGTACAAGCCTCTTTAAGAGTCGCCACTCTCTTCCACTCTATAGGTATGTGGCTCCTCCGAACCCCACCGGGGACACTGGGGTCCGCTATTTCTAACACAGGAAATGTCCCTACATCTTCTCCATTCTCTATAGCCTTTCTTATTCCTTTTTCCAAACTGGACTGTGGCCCTGAACTGTCTGACCAATGGAGCAGGTTATAAGGAGGCGCGGAGGGAAGGCACGGCGTATTCTCCCCTGCCTCGCCTTTTCCATCTGCTAGATGGAGCTCCGGGTCTATTTTTTCTCTACACTCCTTAACTTTCTGCTCGCCAGGGTTCTGCTCGCCAAGGTCCTCCCCTCCCCTCTCTCCGCTTCCACTCTTATTCCAATCCCGCCCTGGCCTCTCCGGCCCTTCCTTACAAAATTCTCGGAGGTCGTTTAACTCTATTGTGACCCCCGCCTCCCTGCCTTCCCTGTGAAGTTTCTCAGCCCAGATCTCCTGTTCCTCTGGCTTTATTACTGGCAATTGATTCCTCATCCCTGCCCTTTTCCCAGGGGTTTGGGAAGCTTCTCTCCCCTTTCTCTCCTTCCGAATCTAGGATTCGGGACTCGCTTCTTTCACAGCCCCTTCCGGGTGTACCCCAAAAGCACCCAGGATTATCTACGCTCCCAATCCCTGTTGGGGCGACAACTGCCAAGCCTAGAGGCCTGTATTGGGCTACCCGAGTCTTTCTTACCTGTCCAGGTCTTCGGCTGGCCACGCCGGATGCACATATGAGAGAAAGGACGTTCCAGAGTCAAACAGGGGTTGAGCTTTATTACAGGGTTTCTGTTACAAATGCAGGGAGTCTTCTTTCTTAGGACGAAGAGGGGGAGATTTCCTAAGAAGGCTAAGCTTAAGGGAATGGAAGTAGAAGTACAAGCGGGGAGAGAGGGGGAGGGGAGAGAGGAAAGAAAAGAAGCGGAGCCCTACTTTTCTCTTTGGCTCCACACGTGCTAAGAGCTTTTAGGCTTCCTCAATCCTACTTAATCTTCAGCCACACAGTTTGCATCTCAATACCGTGCTGTTAGGTAACTAGGTGTGCTCCAATCCGGGACGACCTCGAGGGCAGGGAGACTCCACCCATCAGGTATCTCCGGGGGAGAGGCGGAAATACCCGAGCTAGCCGAGCTAGCTCGGTCTGACCTTCTCGAACCCCCGCTGTTCATGGAGGGCCTCGTAAGACTCTAAGATTTAGAAGTCCCACTTTTACCTGCCCGAGACTGTCCACACGGAATTGAGCTTCCAGTCCCAACAATCCATTAAACAAAAAGGTTAGATTATATGACCTCTAAAATCCTTTCTTGGGGCAGGTAGGTGGTATAGTGTATAGAACACTGGACCTGGAGTCAGGACTACTCTTCTTCCTGAGTTCACATTTGGCCTTAGACACTTGGTAGCTGTGTGACTGTGGGCAAGTCACTTAACCCTGTTTGCCTCAGTTTCCTCATATGCAAAATGAGTTGGAAAAGAAAATGCCAAATTACTAAAATATTTTTGTCAAAAAAACCCCAACAAACAAACTTCAAATGGGGTCATGCAAAGTTGGGCACAACTGAAACAAATAAGAAACAACTGCTACAGAAAGTCCCTTCTTGCTCTAATTCTATGATTCTTCATAAAAGATGCACCTAATGCACTGGAAGCCCTTTGTATTCTTTGATATGTATCATGGATACCAATAGAACACTGAGGCAACATGTTGTCCATCTATTATTATTCATTTTTGATACATTACCCAACTAGACTTTTTTTTGTTCATGTAAGTCTTTTATAGTATTTTTTAAAATGAAAGTCACTGTAAAATTTTTTAGCAGACAAACCTATCAGGTTTCTCTCCCTTGCCTTAGGTAGCCTATAATGTTGGCTTTTCTAAGATCATGGTATTTAATGATTCATAACTATGCGATATCAATAGGATAATGTGGATGCTTTGGCACCTGGCCATAACATGGGACCAAAGAAAACATTCCCCAGTTTTACAAATATCCCCCAGTCCACTGTCCTCTTCCTATTCAATTCTGGGCCAGCTGTCTATCTGCATGATCTGATAGACTAACTCACTGGAATGCCCATCTAACTTCAATTCGTTACTTGGACATCATTTTTAAAATCATAAATTTAGAGCTGGTGGGAGTACTTCATAGGCCTTTTAGTCTAGCATCCTCAATTTATAGATGAGGAACAAAAGCCCAGGGAAGTGAAGTGACTTACATAAAGGCATATACATATTAAAGAACAGAGTTGGGATTTGAATTAGTGTCCTCCAACTTCAAATTCAGTATACCTTCTACTCTGCCATGGTTCTTATTTATTTTATTTTTCCTGTGTAGATTATGAGGTCAATTCCTTTCAAGTAGTTGTCAATTCAGTGAAGTATTCCTTTAATGCTCAATGTGATCTGTACAGTCATCTATTAAAGACTGATCTTTGCACATATTCCTGGTATCTTTTGGTATTCAAACAGATAAGTTTGTCTTTATTAAGAGGAGTTCATTCTTGGTGCTTGGCAGTTATCCAGAAGATAGTATATATGATGCTTCCTAAAGTCCCTAGAATTCCTGGAAAGGTCCACTTAGGAATTCTGTGAATTTTAGCAGCTACTGCAACTTTAGCAAACATTGACTTTAAGAGGTTATTCATGCATTTGAAAAGTTTACAAAGAACAAGTCATAGGGAGAAATGAAGGGAGGATATTTGGAGAAGAGTAATCCTTCCACAAAGTTAAGGGACTTCATGTTCATATGATCTCTAATTTGAATTCAGTGTTAAGAATAACTCTAGGACCATTTTACTTTGCTCTCATTATCAAATACTTTGAGAATAGAGTTTCTCAGGTGCATACATCAAATGTCTTTCTGTTCTCTCTTAACACTTCTGACTTTCATTCTGAGTCAAGGTTGGAGCAGGTACAGTTGCCTGGTTATGTAAGACAATGCGATGGTCTTGCATAATATGTAGGAATCAAGAACAGAGTTCTTTATACAAGGAGGTCAGCTCTCATTAACTTAAACAACGCAGGAATTTTGGATAATTTTTTTGCTTTTGCTTTTAAAAGAAATATATTCCTTTCAGCTGAATGCCAAATTTGAATGGTTGAAGCAAGGCCCAGTGTTTGCTTCCCAAATTTGTTCTGATGCAAAGGCATAGCTATATTGGGAACCAAAGAACAGTGTTCTCAATACGACCACAAAGAGCTGTGTTCAGCACTGATTTTTTTTTTTTAGTCATATCCACACAAATAGTAATCATAATCCATGATGTCATCTTTAAAACCCCAAGAGATAAATGTGCATTCTTAGAGTTAAGAGTCTTATTCATATCTAGCATGATACTGAGCAGATGCCTTGGAAGATTCTAACACTATGGTGCTACTGGGAGCAGACAAACAGAATAATGGTTTCAGCAAAGGGAATATCCAAGTAGTGTGTTCATATTGGAACGACAGATTTCTGCGCGTCCTCACGAGATGGGATTTTATTTCTTTTCTGATCCCGGTTGGCTTTGTGCAGGGTGCCTCCCCTCAACCCTGAAATAGACATGATCGGGAGTTTAGGGAGACAGTGTGATCTTACTCTTAACTTACATGTAAGCATGGATTATAGAAAATTAAGGAATTTTGACTCCCTAATGCTGGATATGACATTGGTGCCCTTCTGTACCCCAAACTTTGAATAAAAATAGGAAAAGTATGTGAAAAGTATTTTTCCTCTTTTCTATGGGAAAGCAATTTTGAGAGCAGACATTTTTTAATTAAAAAAATATCTACCCAGAGCAGATTGTTTTTTCTTCTTCCTAGGCCCTGTTTGGGTATTGTGGTGATGATGTAGACATTGACAAATAATGAAGATTTCCTGATCTCCAGTTCATGTAGGCTTGCCCTTTTGATTCTACCCATTTCCCTGTCTTCAGCACTCTTTTAAAATCACTTGAATTAGCAATTTATAGTAGCCTAGTAGAAGCCCATTTGTAGCTTATAATGTCAGAAATGGGGAATAGTGTTTACTAGTCCTTGACAACACCTCTCCCCTTCACCTCCATTTATGACATCCTAGGTGAGGGAACATCAGGTTTGGTTCTCCAACTCTATAAAAACCAGGACCTCTGTGAAATGGTGTGTAGTCAAAGACTCAGGCTTTCTACATGTAGATGGGGAAGAGAAGCAGAAACCTGAAGGGAAGTGGAAGTGCAGAGTGTGAGAACAGTCTTCCTAGAGGACCAATCTCTTCTTATTTCAGTCTGAAGTCCAGAACTCCAGATGCTACAGTGACTAATCCCATTTCCTAGTTGATGAGCAACATCCAGCTGGATCTACCATTGAGATAAATATCATATCTTTCGCCCTGATTCCCTATCTTTTTCCCTAAATCCCCTCCATTTTCCCCTAGGTGCTTCATCTACTCAATGACCATTTTACTATGGGCTGCTATTGTTATAAAGTCCTGTTGCTTTGTGCATTAATTATCTGCTTGGTTCTTTGTGAAAAACTCCTAGTTCCAGTGGAAACTAGGACAGAAGCTTCATATAAGTTCTCAACTCCAGACTGCTTTGTTGTGAGTTCAGCAATAAAAGAGCAAAAGAGCTTTGAGCTGCTCTATTGACTTGCAGGGACACATGTATAAATGTGACCTTCTTTCCAAGGAGAAGCAATGACAAAATTTAATTTTCCTTCTGTGGGAGGAGGCAGGGTTCCAGAAGGACATCTCCCTTTGAGAAGCCAAACCCCTAGGGCAGCTCTCCATTTACTGAAGAACCAATAAATTTACTAGAGCATCTATGATTGCTGTTCCAACAGCTTGACACACCCCAGTGCCTGCAGTACCTGGCAATAGCTGGTAGGAGAGACACCCGCCTGCCAATCAACAGCTCTGGGCAGATATCACACTGATCCTTCTGACAGGGAATGCATCATGCATTCTATAAGCATCCCATTTAACTACTTTAGGATTCTTGCCCTGAGGCATCATACAAGATGAAAGGTCTTTGCTCAATTACTTTTCTAAGGCATTGCTGTGATTAAGCAGGCATCCATCGCAGACTTAACTTTCTATATCTTTTGGGCTTTTGTCTTTCTAGAGTCCAATGAAGCTAACTAAACCAGCAATTCATAAGGAGTGGGGATTGTCATGCATCTATTTCCTGGCACATGGAGAAAATGGGATTGTCATTTGGAATTTTGGGCTTTACTATAATTCAGGCCAATGACCATGGGGATGGGAAGGACATTTCAGTTCTCTACTACTGCATTAAATATAGACTGTATAATTGATTTTTTCCTGCTTATTCTTAAAGGCCCAGCTCACACACTTAAAATCTCATCACCCTTATAATTTCAAAATTGGTTTCCTTGATTTTTTTTTCAGGTCATACTGACACTAAAAAAAAAATTGGCTATTTTTCCCAGTGCAATAAATACAGGAGCAAAAGTAGGACGGTTGCCTTTGAAATCCTTTGATGCTAGTCAAAGCAGGTCATGCTGCACATCCAGGACAATAGAAAAAAAAACACAGGAGTTTTAACTTTTCCTCCTCTTTACTGAAGATAGATTGTGCTGGAAAGGAATGTGGGACATCCTCCCCTACATGGAAGGCAGGATGGAAACCAGCATTTATTATGTATCAGCCACAGCCAACTAGGTGGTTCAGTGGATAAAGTCTGTTCTGGAGTCAGAAAGGCCTGAGTTCAAATCTGGATTCAGACACGGACTAGCTCTGTGATCCTGGGTAACTTAACCCTACTTACCTTAATTTTCTCATCTGTAAAATGAGCTAGAGAAGGAAATGACAAACCATTCCACTTTCTTTGCCAATAAAACTCCAAATGGGGTCATGGAGAGTAGCGGACATACATGAAATGACTGAATTACAAATGTATCATACACTACAAATAATCTCATTTCATTCTCTTGGTAACCCTAGGAAGTAGGTGCTATTAGTATCATTATTTTATGGTTGAGGAAATTGAGACAGATAGAGCTTAAGTGACCTGCCCAGGGTCATATAGCTAGTCATCATTTAAGACCAGATTGGAAGTTAAGTCTTCTTGATTCTAAGCCCACCACTCTGTCCATTGTCTAGTTGCATTGGACAGCTAGATTCCTAATCAGTCTACAGGCAAAGCCCATTTCCAAATGCAAGAGGAACCTTACCTATTGTTAGAGTAGATGGATGCCTGGATGTCACTATCTATGGGATGAAGGATCTAGGCTCCTATCAGCAACTATTTTTTCCATGCTGTCTAAAACTATACCTTTGTAGACTATTCTTTTAGTTTAAAGAAGACCTTGCTATCTTTGGATATTTCCTTTTACACATACAGACACTTTAGAGAGAAGCAACACTTCTCACTTTTTTCTCAGTCATCAATCCCTTAGTATAGCTAGTATATCTGATCCTTCCCAAGGGATCAATTCTCCCCTGGGTATGTCCTTGACGGTATACCGACTTTAGAAGTGCTAAAGGAATTAGCTGAGGTTGTGCAATGGAGAGACAGTACCAGGGGCTCCATAAACAACATCATTGCCTTTGGTACTGCTGTACTCTGGTCAAACAAGCTCAGAGCTACGCTTGTCACGGTGCAATGTATGAAAGAGTGGAAAACCGACTGTCCCCATCATCTTGAACTTTGTCTTCTAGATGACTTTCCTTTTATCACATACACAAATGAATATGTTTTATTTATTTAGATGGTTCTCCCTCCTACCCCACATTAGAATATAAGCTCTGTGAGAGCAGGTATTATTTTATTCTTTCACCTTTCTTTGCATCTCCAGGCTTAGCACAGTGCCTGGCATATAGGATATGCTGACTGATTGATAAGAATATGGGAATCTTGCAGTGGCTCAGCTGAGTTAGTTCAAGGAGTGACTATCCTATCTTTATTGTTGCATGTGGCCCTGGAAGACTAGGAAGGACAGTCAGGAGATTATTTTGTGATGTGTCCATATTTCCAGAGAGATTTGATGAATTTTATGGTTGGCTCCTGTACCAATTTGGACTACAAAGTATCTCCAAGAGGGTGTCTGTGTGATGGTGTAGGCCATACAGGTATAGCGTCCATTAGAAAGTAAGCTCCCTAAGGGTAGAGATTGTTTTTCATTTTGTCTTTGCATGCTCTCTCCCTTGAACACTATAGGTACAACATAAATGCTAGCTGAATTGGACAGATTTGATTAGAGTTAACAGAATCCATCTACCTTCATTGGCAAAAATAGGTTCAAATCCTACCTCAGACACTTATTAGTCACTTCATCTCTCTAAGCCTCTGTTTCTTTATTTGTAAAAATGGAATAATAATAGCATTTACCTTACACCATTATTTTGAAGAACAAATAGTTATCATTGGATTTCCCTGGATCTCAGTTTCTTCCTTGGTACAAGGATGGAGCTGGACCAGATGACTTTTGAGTTCTCCTCTAGCTCTAAATTTATGGTTGTCTGACCCTACAATCTAATAGAAACCATCATCACATGGCATAGAAAAAATGCTAGACTACTGACAGAGTCCAAAGACCTGGCTTTGAATTGTAGATTTCCCTGATTTACACAGGTCACATGACCTGCTAGTCTTAGTTTTCTTACACACAAAATTGATTTAATGTTTGCATTCTGACCTCAAGGGGGTCTGAGGAGAGAACTTACTGCAACATATACCACTATCTAAATTTGAGTTTGTTTTAGTCTCACATTCTCCACATACCTCATTTCATTTTACATTCTTGCTTTCTAAAAAAAAATTCTTCCTTTAGAATAGTAGTTTTTTACTTAAGAAATGGTTCTAAGAAACACTTGCTGAGTGCCAGTTATATAGAAAGAAGTCACCTGGGCTAGGCTAGTGCTTGTAATAAATGTGAATAAAACACAGGCCTCCTTCCCCAAAGGCTTGCAGCATGGACAAGACAAAACCCATGACCTCAACTTGTTGTCTTAACCTGGCTGAGACCTTTATTTTTGTTGAAATTGTTTCAGATATACTTTTATTTTCAGGGTTGGAATATTCCAGTGATTTATTTGGTGTAAAGAACTCCCCAGGCAGGGAGCCCTTTACTAACACAGGCTGTGCAATTTAGAATCTTAGAGAGTTGCCTGGGACCCCAAGAAGTCAGTTCCTTGCCTGGGGACAACCAGTAGGTATCAAACTTGTGCCCAGGTCTTCCTGACTTTGAGTCTCTACTTCACTCTGCCTCTCTTCAGGCATCTTAATGATGCACAAAGCTTTGACTTGTTTTTCCTTTCAAAACTTTCTGGCCCTGTCTTAGGCACATCATCCAGCGACATGATTCACTATGGATGATGATGATGGGATTGGCAGCATCTTAGAAATAAGGTCACAGGCTCTAAGGAGGAGCCTGAGAGATGATACACTCTAATGTCCTCATATTATTAATGAGCAAACTGACTCCTAAGAGATGAGATGAGTTGTTCAGGACCAAACTGATAGTAATAACAGATGACTAAATCATACATTAAAATGGAATAGTATTCTAAGAAACTCTCAGGATATAGACATACAAACATATACACACACATGTGCACACATATACATATATAAGTATGATATATACACATAAGAAACTATCAGTACACCTACATATACTGTATGCACACATGTATGAATCTACATATATACATACATGCATGTATGTGTATATAGAAAAAAATAAGGGACCTAAGGTAGAAGAGCTGATGGAAGGATGTTTCTTTGATCCATGGGATCCAGCAACAGGTGACACAGGAAGAGCAGACATATTTTCTTTCTATCCCTAAGATGAAAGGAAGTTGTGTGTGTGTATGCATGGGTGCATATGTGTGTGTTTATGCTCAGACTATAGCAGAAATGGTAAAATAAAATCCCAGGTTTATAGGTTTCATTATTTTTATAAATGACATAATAATTTTGAATAATTTTGTTGGTCAGAAAGCATGATATGATAGAATGAACAATGGATGTTGTAATTAGAAGGCCTGAGTTCAAGTCCTAAATGTGCCATCTCGTAGCTATATAACCGCAGGGATGTCATTTAACTTTTCAGAGCCTCAACCTTCTCATATACAAAATGTGGATAATGATAATTGTTTAATCTCTCTTACAACATTATTGTGAGGATCAAATGAGCTAGTCTATGTAAAGCATTTATAAGATAATATATGCAAGAGCTTAACAGCAAAGCAGTATACATTTAAGATAACATTATTAAACAAGTATTCATCCCTGCCTGGGAGGTATGCAGATGATTTATGTGAGAACACCTAGAGCTTCTAGTTATCGTTAATCCGCTGGGGAATATCTCTGGCACTGGGGTCCCAAGTGCTATTTCTATTCAATAAGGTTTCCACAGTGATCAGGATGATTGGAGAAAGGAAATTAGGTGGCATAGTAGATAGAGCCCTTGTTTCGGATATGGAAAATATGTCTTTGAATCCTTTCTTGAAGAGTTGCTAGTTTTTCAAAAGTACTTTGATAACTATATTTCAATATTATTGACTTTCTTTGTAATCTTATAGTTACTTTATTTTATGCATTTAAAAACATTATTCTGAGAAGGGGTTCATAGACTTCAGCAGACTGCCGGAGGAGTCCATGACACACAAAAATGCTTTAAGAAGCCCTGATCTAAATCATCTTCTATGTGGCTTCCAAAACAAATGTTCCTAACCAGAGCTCCAACCATAACACTCACCTTTCCAGGAATCCTCAGTGATTCCCTAAAAGATATCCTAAAAGATAAAACACAAACTCATTAGCTAGGAATTGAAGGGCCTCTGTGACCTTGTTAACACCCACCTCCTAGGCTTATTTCATATTAACCCCTTTCACACACCACTCTTCCTTTCCAACCAAGATGTCCCTCTAGCTGTTCTGTTAAATGGATATTCCATTTTCCATTGTGGTGTCTCTGTACAGTCGGCCTCCCACATTGTGTGTAGTCTTCAGCTCTGCCTCTTAATTTCTGAGCTTCTTTCAAAGCTCAACTCAGCCACCACCTCCTACTGGAGGGTTTTCCCCTACCTGCCAGGTGTCATAGTGGATATGGTGCCCAAATTGAAGTCAAGAAGACCTGGATTTAAATCCTGCCTCAGATACCGATTCTGGGGAACTTGTTTAACCTCTCTTAATCTCAGTTTCCTCATCTCTAAAATGGGGATAATGACATCTTCCTCCAAAGGCTGTTGGTGAAGATTAAATGAGATATTATATGCTTTGTAAAGTGCTTTGTAATCGTTAAAGTACCATATAAATGCAAGCTATGATTCTCATTCATTGTAGTTATCTGTCCCTCCTCAAATTTCCTTGTATTTACTCACCTTTTTACGTGTTGGAAAACATAGAAACGAAACTTCTTAAGGATTATTTTTCATTTTTATCTTTGTGTTCCCAGACTAGCACCATGATTTGCACATAATGAATACTTAATAAATCTTATGGATTGAACTGAATTATGTGTGTAGTTCTTTCCACCCCCCAAATATCCCTCATGCTCCTGTAGTCAGGTTAATGCCTTCTAAATTATTCTGGGTTTAGGGCAAAGCTCCATCTCTTTCATCTGTGTTGCCCAAAAATATAGGTTTGACTATGCCATTTAAGACAAGTCATTTTATTTAGTTTTCTTTACATATTTTTAGAAATTAATTTCATTTTTATATAAGTAATATAAAACTAGTAAATGTAACATTTACTAATGTATCTTTCTGTCTTCTCCTCCCAGAAATCCATCTCTTTTAACAAAGAACAAAACAGAAGAAGTTCATCAAAACTAATCAATACATTGATACTGTTTGGCATTACATGCAATGTTCCATATTCATCCTCCCTGGCCTCTTTACTTCTGTACCTTTTCATTTAGCTTGTTAAGGGACAAACTTGGTCATTATAATTTCATAGTCTGGATTGTTTTGTTATTATTCTTTTCATTTATATTACTGTAGTTAGTGTAGTGATAAACATTTATCAGCTAGATCTCTACCTCTGCCTTCTTCCCCCCAGTATACACTCACTTAGAGGATTTAACTTTTAATCTTGCATTATTAGCATTTTCTCCATCACTTTCTTAAGGTTAGACAAGCAATAGAATCATAGATCAAGTTCCGATTGTAACATCTGTCGGTTTCTGAGGTTGGACGCTGATACTGAAAATTTAACAACTGATCCTCATGAACTGGTCTGAGCTGACTCCAGCACACCGCTGGTTGTAGTCATTACGTATATTGTTTTCCTGCTTCAGCTTATTTCATCTTGCATCATATGTATTCTCATGTTTCTATCTGTTCTTCATATTCACATTTTACCCAGCATAGTAATGTTTGCTTTCTTTCATGTACCATAGCTTGTTGAGTCATTTCCCAATTGATAGGCATCTACCTTGTTTCCAATTATTTGTTATGATGAAATGAGCTGCTCCAAATATTTTCAGGTGTAAAGGTGAAAAGTTATAAACATTGTAGACACTTTCTTAATACAATCCATAATTGGTTTCCTGATCCAAAGCTCCAACATCAGTGCATTAGTGTTCCTATCTTTGTGTCCCTACCTATTAGTGCTCCTACTCTTCTAACATCCACTATTCCTATCTTTTGTTATCTTTGTGTATGAGGTGTATTGCTTTGCATTTCTGTAATTATTAGTGACTTGAAGCATTCTTTTTAAATTCAATTTTATTTTATTTTCACTTGTAGATTCTCTCCCTTCCCTACCTCTCTACCCATTGAGAACGCAAGAAATACAAAGTCACCCAAGACAAATTTGTGCATTAGCCATGTTCCAATAATAAGCAAGGAAAAGAAAGAGAAAAAACATATGCTTCAATCTGTACTCGGAGTCCATCAGTTTTCTATTTGAAAGTGGATAGCATTTTTCATCAATGAGTCCTTTGGAACTGTGGTGGGTCTCTCTATTAATTAATAAGAGTTTCTAAGTCTTTCACAGTTGATTGTCATTACTATATTGCTGTCACTGGGTACATTTTTCATCTTATTGTGCTCACTTCACTTTGCCTTAGCTCAGATTTTCTATAATTTCTCAAAGCACAGTGGTATTTTGTCATAGTCACATGCCATAACTTATTCAGTCATTCCTTAATTGATATACATCCTCTCAGTTTCTAGTTCTTTGCCACCACAAAAAAATAACTGCTACCAATGTTTGTACCTATGGATCCTTTTTCTTTGATCCCTTTGAGGTACAGATGTAGTAGCTGTATTGCTGGGTCAAAAAGTATGCACAGTTTAATAGTTTTTTGGGGGGGCATAGTTTTAAAGTGCTTTCCAGAATAATTGGTCTAGTTCAGAATTCTACCAAAAGTGCACTAGAGTGTCTATTTTCTTATTTCTCTTTCAGCATTTTACATTTTCCTTTCTATCATCTTACCCAGTCTGATGGCAATGAGGTGGTAACTCAGTTATTTTAACTGGCCTTTTTCTAATTATTAGTAATTTAGAGCATTTTTCATATGTGTATTGATAGTTTTAATTTCTTTCTCTGAAAATTGGCTGTTCATATCCTTTGACCATTTATAGATTGGCAAAAGGCCCTTATTTTGAGCTTATCTTTGTATACAGTGTGAGATATCAGAAAATGTCCAGTTTCTGCCTTACTTTGCAGTTTTCCTAGAAGTTTTTGACAAATAGTGAGCTCTTGTATAGATAACTGGGGTCTTCAGGTTTATCAAACACTAGTTTACTGTGCCCATTTACTTCTGTGTGTTTTGTACCTAGTCTATTCTATTAATTGACCACTCTATTTCTTAGCCATTCCAAATTATTTTGATGATTACAACTTTGTAGTACTGTTTGAAATATGGTTCTGCTAAACCCTCTGCTTCTCTCTCTCTCTATTTTTCTTCCATTGATATCTTTATCTTTTGTTCTTCCAAATGAATTTTTTTATTATTTTTTCCTAGCTCTATAACATAATCTGTAACATAGATCGATTGGTATGGCACTGAATAAATTAATTTAGGTGGAATTGTCATTTTTATCATATTGACTCTGCCTTCCTATGAGCAATGTATATATCTCTATTTAGTGTTTTCTTTATCTGTGTGAAGTGTTGTGTGATTTTGTTAATATAGTTCATGTGTGTATCTTGACAGGTAGACTCCCACATATTTTATACTGTCTGCAGTTATTTTAAATTGAATATCTCTTTTATCTCTTGCTGTTGGGTTTCACTGTTAATATATAAATATGCTGATGATTTTGGGGGTATTATTTTGTATCCTGCAAGTTTGTTAAAGTTGTTAATTGTTTTGATTATTGTTTTAGTTATTCTCTAGGGTGCTCTAAGTTTTATCATCTGCAAAAAGTAAGCTTTGTTTCCTCATTGCCTATACTTATTCTTTCCATTTCTTTTTCTTGTGTTATGATAAAGATAACATTTTTTCTAGTACATTATTGAATATTAATGGTGATAGTGGACATTCTTGCTTCACCTTGGATCTAATTGGAAAGATTTTTAGTTTTCCCTATTATAGATAATGCTTGCTATTGGGTTTAAATAAATACCATTTATCATTTTAAGAAAAACTCCATTCATTTCTATGTTCTCAAGTGTTTTTAAGAGGAATAGGTGTTGTATTTTGTTGGAAGCATTTTCTGCTTCTATTGATATGGTCATGGATTTTTGTTTTTTAAATTATTAACATGGTCAAATATGCATATAGCTTTCCCAATAATAAGCAAGTCTTGCATTCCTGGTATAAATTCTTCCTGATCATAGTGTATGATCGTTGTGATATACTGATATAATTTCCTTGCTAATATTTTATTTAAATTTTTTTACATCAAAATTCATTAGGGAAATTGGTCTATATTTTTCTTTTTCTATTTTTACTCTCCCCATATCACAGAATGAATTTGGTAATATTCCTTTACCTATTCTTTCAAACAGTTTATAGAATATTGGAATTTTTGGTAAATTTTTGGCAAAATTTATTTGTCAATATAGTTGATTTTGGGTTTCTCTTACCCCACACCCCCAGGCAGCTCATTTGTAGGCTTTTCAATTCTATTTCTAAGATACAGTTATTAAAGTATCCTATTTCCACTTCTGATAATCTGGGCAACTTGAATTTTTGTAAATATTCATCTCCTTTACTTGTTAATTTTATGGTTAGATTTATATAGTTTGGAGAGGAGTAAATTGAGTTGAAACCAGGATGAACAGCAGAAGCAAAGTGGAGTGATCTGAGTACAGTTTCTGCCCTCTGGAAAGGAAGGCATTGGGAGAAGTTTTCTACTCCATCTTCCAGTTTTCCAATCAGATGGGAGAGGAGGTTGAGGGAGGTAGTGTCAATCAAGTCTTGAGTCAGCAGCATGATGGTGAATTTAGAAGTGATGAGCTTATCCTGGGAGAGGCATCTTGTTCTGAAACTGAAATTAGGCTGATGCAAAGTGGAGTCATAATAAACAATTACTACAAGTTTATTGATATATTCACTTCCTCTAAAGTTCTAGTGTTGCTTTCCCTGGATATTAAATGTTGTTTCCTTCAAGGATATCAAAGGCGCCTCAGGTCAGGGAGCTGCAAAATTTCAGCTGGCTATAAGCAGTTTGATCTAGGTGGGGCATGGTCTAATTGCTTATAGACTCCTGACTCCTGTTTGGGTCTTGGCAACACAGTTGATTATATTAAGATGATCTCCAAAAATAATGAAGAGGTAAGAAAGAAGGATGGACTAGGGAAAGGTGAGAAAGAATGGGGAAAATTTTTCTCACATAAAAGAGGTACACAAAGAAGAGCTTTTATAGTGGAGGGGAAAATGGATAGGGTGGTGGACAACTCTTGAACCACACTTTCATCAGAATTGGTTCGAAGAGGGAGGAATATATTTACACACTCAATTGGGCATAGAAATCTATCTTACCTTGCAAGGGAAGTAGGAGGGGAAAAAAGGATAAGTGAAAGTGGGGGGTGATAAAAGGGAAACAGTGGTCAAAAGTGAAATAAACTTTTATGGAGGGACAGGGTAAAAAAAAGAAAGAAAAACAGAAGAAAATAGGATAGATGGAAATATACAGGAATCATAATTGTGATGTTTAACATCCATAAAAAGTGGAAATGGATAGAAGAATGGATTAGAAACCAGAATCCAATAATATGTTGTTTACAAGAAACACACTTGAAACAGAAAGAGACAGAATTAAACTAAGGGACTGGAGCAGAATCTATTCTGCTTCCATCGAAGTAAAAAGGGCAAAGGTAACAATCATGACCTCAAACAAAACAAAAGCAAAAATAGATCCAATTAAAAGAGGTAATCAGGTAAACTGCATTTTGCTAAAAATGTATCATAAAAATGAAATAATATAAAAAAATTTACAGCAGATTTCTCTTATGAAGGCCTCATTCCTCAAATATATAGGAAACTGAGTGAAATTTATAAAAGAGGCGTCATTCTCCAGTTGGTAAATGGCCTAGGAATATGAACAGGTAGTTTTTAGAAAGAGAAAGCAAAACTATCTATAGCCATATGAAAAAAAATGCTCTTAGTCACTATTAATTAGAATAAGGTCAACTAAAAGAACTATGAAGTACCATCTCATATCTATCAAAAATGACAAATGCTGGAGGGAATAAGGAGCTATAGGTACATCAATTAAGTATTGGTAGAGTTGTGAACTGATCCAAGCATTCTGGAGAACAATTTAGAACTATATAATCGTGCATACACTTTGGTCCAACAGAATCCTGCTCCAGAGTCAGAGCAACAGAGCTATAGACGTATCCCTGGTTGGCACTCTTTGCCCTGGTTTTCCAGCTACATATCCTAAGCTTATTTCAGACTTGGTCTAATGCCCTACTCTCAGGTCAGAGAAAGTTTCTAGCTTGCTTTTCTTCCTGTGCCCTAGACCTATATAGCCATAGACCTATAATGGCAGTTAAAAATCTTCTCCACCTGTTGATAGGCCTTGGATGGGGCTATTGAGGGAGACTTGATTAGAGGACGCTTGTTTCCTATGAAGGCCCACATGTTTCGCTGATTGCTAATGAGGCACTGTGTCAGGAGGGGTCATGCCCTTGAGCTCTGAAAAGAATATATTTACTCTGAGGTGAGGTTTTACTTTGGGGCTTAGTTTTTGGAAGAAGATTCCTGTGCCAGATGAGACTCTGGGGAGCCATTTTAAGAAGGCCCCCAACCTCTTAGCTTTGAAAACCCAGATGTTGGTGCTTCCCTCTCTGGTGGCAATGTATGTATGTATTTAATGGTCAGACAATTGGTAGTATGTCTGTGGTCCCTGTATGTTGAATAAATTAAAGTGATTGTTGACCCCTCAAAAGTTGCCTTTCCTTTCATAAATGCAGACCTGTGATAGCAGGGTCCCCTGTGTATGTTGGGGTGCTTATTGATATAAGACCACAGCTCAGTTGTGGTGTTAAAAGGCTCTACGGTGGCTATCCTGGCTGTACTTTCTCCCCATTCACTCTAGGCCTCTGGCTAAATCACTATATTGACATGTGGAAAACTTACCCATTCTGGTGTTTGATGGGGTGCTTGGGTGCATGTACTTGGGCCCCAATTCTAAAATCACATTTCTTCCTAACCTCAAAAAACTATCCCAGGCAGTTTCTCCCCAGTCCAAGCATACGACTTGCTCTTGCAACAATTGTTATCTCCCTTCCTGCCAGGTGCACATATAGAACTCATTAGGCTTAACCAGCTGTGTGCTGGCTTAACAGACTGTACTCACTGACCAATCGTATGTATCCTAGACTTGGACATACCTATACTCCTCTACATTAATCTTGTCTAACAAGACATTGATGAGAGAAGCCTGACTTTTCCTGGTCAGCCCTGACGGTTGGTTGACAGTGATATTTCAGGGCTAAAACTACACCTCCATGTAAGCCCGTCTTGGGCTATTTCCCAGCCAATTTTGGGTAAAATACCTGCGTAGTAGATACCAAAAGTGCATGTTACTTTAAGGACTGACCACTCCTTAACCATTCCCTAATCCCACCCCCAAACACCTAGTTAGCACATTTGGCACAAGTGATACTACAGAATATCCTATATAAACTTTCCCTGTACCCCTTTAAGGTTACAGGTTCCCTAAGAACTCCTGCCTGCTGAAAAGTGTAATAAATCTTTACCTTGACTTCAACAATGCTTGAGTCTGTGAATTCTTCTCCAGATGACCTGCCCCTGGTACCCTGGTCTTTGTGGGGGTCTCACACCCCCTTTCCAGCCCTCATCAGTTTCTCATATTTTATGAACACTCTTCATTCAGAACAGTCTTTGTCTATTTTTGCCAGGGTGGTTATGAGGGAGACATGGTCTCTATCCTGTTTCCTTTTATTCACCATCTCTGCTGGTGTAAGATGTTAGTTCAGTCTCATTTTGGGAGTATTAATGCTGTCATTTTTCTCACTTTGGGCGGAATTTTTCCTTACTGGAGAGATCTTATAAAGCAAATTCTCAGTGCTTTCAACACTGATTATTTTCCACTCTAAGCAGAGTTTATGACCCATCCTTCCATTAGTTGTATCCTTTTGTCTTTTAATTTCAATTATTGTTAGAATATCAATACTGACGTAGCTCATTTCTTCGGAAAACTTTTCATTTCATTTAGTAATTGGACAGAGATCTCATATTTAAAATTAATACAGTTAAATGAATGTTTTTTAAGGGAATTCCTAATATACATGATATCACAAATCTGCACCCCAAAGGACATATTTTGGGTGACTCAGGGAGAATATAGAGATGTATCTATACTGAGACAAAACAAGATCTCTTTGTAGTAATCACACAAAAGAAGCTTCCACTCCATCAGTTCTGGTGGTCTGCCAATAAAGCACTAATAAATTAGAAAATGGAATTAACCCCAGGTTGAGCCAGATAAAGGATAAAGATTGGAGGACTAGTGATCTTCTCTAGACTCCATTTCCTTCCATGACCTATACCACTCTCTAGTTCAAGGGTTCTTTACCTGAAGTCTGTGAACTTGTTGGGTTGTTGTTTTGAAAAGATTTTGATAATTGCATTTCAATATAATCGGTTTCCTTGTGCGGCATTCTGCAGAATTAAATGTCTGCTCAGTGTGGTATTGGGATATCTGGCAGAGGAAGATATATATGGCTGAGGAAAAACACAAACCCATCATTTGAGGAATAACTAACCAAATTAATAAGATTTTTAAAATAACAGAAGAGACTGCCACTTTCTGTACTGTGCTGCCACCCAAAGCAACATGGTGCTCTGTTTTTCTTATAAACCACTGCATCATCTCTTTTTCAGAGGAAGACTGCAAAGTTATCCATCTCATCCTACTGTAATATAATTCCCATGACCTTGATGTGTGTACATTTGGAGATGTTGGTAATGGATTCTGCTTTATTTATTGCTTTTCCAGATGAACGCTGGCCCTTGATCCATTTCTAACACCTTGGTGCTTGGGCCAATTGTCTGTATCGAGCTATTCCATTGTTTTAGAACACTCGGGTATCTATCTATCATCCATGTTGGTTTGTTTTCCTGGTTATTCCTTTTGCTGCCTCAATTGCAGCATCTTTGCCTATCAGCCGAGCATCCCTCAGGTCAGCCATTTAGTGCAGAGAAGAAATAGCAAATGATTTCCCTGTTTCTACTCAGCTTTAATGGGCTAAAATTAAATTGAGTTGCATTCTCAACTGCATTTTAATCTCCTGAAAGGTCTCCCTGTGCAGATGAGCTCATGACCATGGAATCAGTGTTTGGGCTGCTTTTACTTTCTTTTTGATTTGGAGCCAGGCTTCCTAGGAGATGCCAGAAAATTGATTTTCTTTCTGTCCCCAGAAATAGCAGTGGAAATCAGTGGGAAGAACACTGAATTCTGTAATAAAAAGGAATAACTCCTTAAAAAGTCGATCTGGTCTTTCCAATTGAAAGAGAGCTCCCCGAGTAAGGGAACAAATGAATTAAACAAGCAATTATTCAGTTCAGCAAACATTAACTAAGTATCAACCATGTGCAAAGAACTGTGTTAGTCACTGAGAAAATAAAGGGAAAACCAATAGAGTTCCTTCCCTCAAGGAGTTTATACCCTACTAGGGTGTAATAAGTAAATGCAAAGTATATGAAAAGCTATACAGAGCAGTTTTGAGACAGGGACAGATAATAATAGGCTGAGAGGAGAGGGGGTAGAAACTGGGATGGACCTGTAGTAGTTAGCACCAGAGCTGTGTTTTAGAGACACCTAAGGATTGAATGAGGCAAAGGAAAAGAAGGAAAGCAGAAATGAAAGAGCTTGTTTGCAAAGGGGGAGAGATGGGAAATTGGAGGATCTGTATAGGGAACAGCTAGCAGGTCAGCTTGACTAGAAAGGAATCATATGAAATAAAGCTGGAAAGGTAAATGGCACTCAAACTTTGGAGAATAGTAAATTCCAAGCAGAGGATTAACATTTGGTCTGAGGGATTAGAGGGAGTCATTGAGAATTTCTGATTCATGGAGTCACATGACTAATCAATAAATTGATCAGTCAGTATTTACTAAGCATATATTATGGCCTGGCACAGTGTTGGGCATTTGTGATTCAAATAAAAAGAAAGGAATTATCCTTACATTATAATAGGGGAGACAAGTTCATATAGAAACACATACCGTATAATATGAAGTGAATAAATGCAAATATATACAACATAGTTATATACAAACAGAGATGTGTTGGTAAATGCTAAATAGCCATCTCTCCTCTCCCCTCTCAAATGGATGTACAGCATACTTTTAGTTAATCTGCACAATTAACATTTTCTCCATCACTTTTAAAAATCTGGATAATTAAAAAAACCAATACATCAACCAATGATTTGTAAATATTATGTAAATTTCTGAGGCATAAATGCTCTCACTGAAAATTTAACAAGTAACTTTTGAAAGGCAGTATGAACTGAAACTGTTTGACTACAGGGGCTGAAAGAAAGGGAAGAATTAAAGTCACAGACCTAGGTGTCTCAAAGTATAGTAACTTTACTATATACTTATCACAATATCTAGGACATTTGTTGTTCCACCATTTCAGCTGCGTCTGACTCTTCATGACCCCATTTGGTACTTTCTTGGCAAAGACACTGGAAAGGTTTGCCATGTCCTTCTCCAGCTCATTTTACAGATGAGGGAACTGAGGCAAACAAGGGTAAGTTACTTGCCCAAGATCACACAGCTAGTAACTAGTGTCTCTGAGACCAGATCTGAACTTAGGAAGATAGGTTTATCTGACTCTAGACCCAGCACTCTATCCACTGTGCCACCTAACCGCTCTCCTGAAACATAGTAAGCCCTTAAAAATATTTATTGATTGCTAGTCTCAGTGAGCAAAATAAAGAAATGTGGAAAAGGGAAGGACTGAGGTATTAAGACTAGTTAGTATAATGATTTTGGGTTGGAACATGTTAGGTTTGAGATATCCTATGGAACACTGAAAAGGAAATGTTTGTCAGGCATTTGGCAATATTATACTGGAATTCAGGAGAGAGTTTAGGAATGGATATATAGTTTTGAGAGTCAGTTAAATAGAGATGATAACTAAATCAGTAGGAGCTAAATAGATTACCAAGGGATAGAAGATAGAGGGAGAAAAAAAGGCTAGGCAGAGTCTTGGGGCATGCCTATATTTAGTGAGAGAGGGTGGTGATCTAGAAGAATATACTGAAAAAGGATGTTCAGAAAGGTTAAAAAGAACCAAAAAAGTGCATACCTACCATGTATGAGGCACTATAACAAGTATTTGGCACACCCACAAAATCTATGGCTCTCCTGTTAGCTGTTTTGTTGATAACTCCTAGGCCATCAGATCATAGGAAAGCAAGGAATCTCATTTTATTTACTGGGTTCCTTATCCACAATTTCAGACCCAGGACAAATTGAAAAGTAGGAAAACCTGAGAAGTAGAATGTTAGTTGTTGGCATGCTCTTAACTTACATTTTTACTTTTAGTTGTCCCTGTATGATCTTGGACAAATTGTTTCGCCTTTCTTGGTCTCAAAAATGCAAAATGTGAAAGCCTGAGCTAAATGATGTCTAAGGTCCTTTAGGATTACAGATTCAGAGCTGTGAAGGATCTTTGAGGTCATCTAGTATAACATTTCATTTTACAGATGAAGGATTTGTGGCCTTGACAAGTGAAATGATTTCCCAAGGTCACAGAGGTAAAAAGAAACAGAAGTAGGATATGTCATTTCCTCTGACTCCAAATTCACCACTCTTTCCATGGTACCAGGCTATCTCCCTACTCTAAAAAGCTTTATTGCCCTTATTAATATTGTTTTGTCCCCAGACAGTTGTCAACCAATCCCCCAAAATATGTAAGCTAAAAATAGAGGTCATTTCAGATGTTAGAACTCCCAAGAGTGCTTGCTTTTGAAGTTATCAAAGACCACAAGGAGTGAATGGTAGAATCTCAGACTCCATGGAAGACAGAACATATTTAGTCCTCCTCCCTCTATTAGTAATAGTTGTACCTGGAATTACTAATATAAAATCATAGCACAGGTGACATCTTTCCATCTATTTTTTTTTCCCATACTGCTTCCCTCAGAGAACTTCATGTCCTAATATATCAGCCCTCTGGCTACTCAAGACCCCCTCCAAAGGCATTTCTGTTTTTTCTTTTTCATCCCTAAGCAAAACTTATTGTCATGTCACATTTCCAGCTACTCTGAGTCAAATTGATCCCAGATGTGAATGGCTTCCAAGTGTTACTCCTTCTAGAACAACACTTTAAGAGTGATTTCCTCAAAAACAGTTCCTTAATCCAATGGGCAGTACCACAAAACATGCCAACTTCATCCCCCTGAAACTGGCCTACAATGGCATGTAAAATTCATGTACCTATGTGATATCCAAGACACAGTCCTTAATCCATATGCACAAAAATATTTGTAGCAATACTTTTTGTAGTGGCAAGGAACTAAAAATTAAAGGAGTACCAATTAATTATATAATTGTTGAACACACTATGACAACTGATGTTATTGTATCATAGGGGAAAAAATCATAAAAAAGGAATGGTTTCGGAGAAACCTGGGAAGACTTAAATGAACTGATGCAAAGTAAAGTGTACAGAAAACAATTTATTCACGTAAAAACATTGTAAAGAATAGAAACTTTGAAAGACTTGAGAACTCTGATCAATGCTGTAGCCAAGATTCCAGAAGACTAACGTGGAAGCAAGCTACTGACTCTTTCTTCCAGAGAGGTCATATGATGCAGAATAAAACTTACATTTTCAGATATGACTAATGTGTGAATGTGCTTTGTTTGATTATACACATTCGTTGCAAGGGTTTTTATTTTTTTTTCTGGGGGGAAAGGGAAAACAGTTTAAAAGAGAGAGAAGGGTCATTGAAGCATTTTTTTAAATTTCACAGTAAAGAACAGAAGACCAGAAGGGAACTTGAATAACGAAGACAGCTTCAACAGGTATATGTTGATTCTATTATATACTTAAATGATAAAATAAGCTGAATGTAATAGAAGTTAGAGATTTCATATCCAAACCTCTTTTTCTGCTCTGTTTTGTATATGGAAAAGCTTATTTTATATGGTAGTTGTTAAGTTCAGATTTTTAAAGGTATAGTCCTTAAATTGCGACCTTTAGGCTTTCTCCAGCTCATCTGTTAGTGATGACTAAATGTATTCAGGAAATTTTGATTGTACTGTTAACAATGACTTCCAATTCACTGTGAGTTTAAAAGGCAGCATTATTCAAGTGGTATCATGAAGACCTCATTCGACAAGGCTTTCACTGGTTCTCTCTCTCCAGGAAAGGTAGACACCCTACATACTCCATTTTCATGATCCTCAACATACTAAACCAGGAGGAGTAGAGATACTCCTTTTCCTCACTGCCATTTCTAGACCCTGCCTTCACTGCCTTTACTGAGAAATCTCTCTTTTAAGGTAATTCCATGCAAAAATGCCTTTTTCATTCTCCATATTAATCCACTTTTTCTGTCATGAGGTGGGAAGTGTTCTTCATCAGTTCTCTGGAATCCTCGTTGATTATTTCGTTGACCAGAGTTAAGTCTTTCAGGACCTTTTATTTGTCCGTTATTAATTCTATAATATGAATGTTCTAGTCCTCCTCATTTCACTCTGTAATGGTTCATATAAGTCTTTCCAGGTCAATCTGAAACTATCCCTGTAGACCATAATTTGCTCAGCAAGTCCCTGGTGTTGGCCACTTTCCTTGGTTTTCCAGTTTTTTGATATCACAAAAAGCTGCTATAAATGTTTTTATACATAAAAGACCTTTTCCTCTCTCTCCAGTCTCTTTAGAGCTTAGATCTAAAAGTGATATCATTGGCTTCAGTGGTAACATTCTTTGTTTAGGTTACTTTGGGGGTATAATTCCAAATTAATTTCTAGAATGATTGCAACAGTTCACATCTTTACCAGCAGTGCATCAATGTGCCTGTTTCCTTGTGGCCACTCCAAAATTTTTCATGTTTTTCTCTTTTTCTTTTTGTAAGCTCTGCCATTCTTAGAAGAAATGAGATAATCCTTATAGTTGCTTCAATTTTCACTTGTCTAATTTTTAGCGCTTTAGAGTATAAATTCATGTAGAACATACCAAGTTAAAATTTTTGTTATGAACTTCTGGTTTCTTAGTAACTCTCTTCTCTTTTGTAGAGTTCAGAGCTTACACTGTTTTGTTCCACCTGTCCAAAATGTTTCCTTTCTCCTTAGGGACTTCAATATTCACTTTGAAATTCCATCAAACTCCTGGCTTCCAATTACTTAAACTTCCCCAGTCTCATGAGTTTTATCTTCACTCTATCTCAGTTACCTACAGGGATAGGATTATAAAATCATAGATTTAAAGCTGGAAGGGACCTCAGTCCTTTTCACAGTGTCTGGTACATGGTAAGTATTTAATAACTTATTGACTTATTGGCAAGTCCAACTCCTTCATTTTATAGTTGAGGAAACTGATATTCGGAAATGTTGTGACTTAACCAAGATCACACAGCTAGCAAGTATGTGAAATGGGATTTGAACTCAGTTCTTTCTCACTCCAAATCCAGTACTCTAACCATGACACTGCCAAACTAAGAAAAAAATGCTAAGCTAATCAGATGGCAGAAGAAGGCCATGAACCTGAAAGTAAAGAATTTTGATTTCTGAGACTAGTGGTAGAAAACTAATAAAGATTTTCTAGAGAAGAGGTTGGTAATGTATTCAGGATGGTGGGTGTTAGGGAAAAAATTTAGGAGACATGTTTTTAAACTAGCCAAAGGGATGAAATAAATGGGAGGTACTTATATGAGACATGGGTTTTTTCATTACATCTGTCATCTCTTACAAGACATCTCATTTCGTTTCCATGCCACACATCTCATTACACCATCCATCTGGTTATACTACACATCTCAGTAGCTTAATCTTTCATTCCCGTGTGATGTGTGCCTAAACACATGTCATATTCTGGTGCCTGCTTCTATGGGATGAATATTTGATATATCATTAGATGAATTCTCTGGGTCCTGGCTCTGCAATAGCCTCAGACCCTACCACAACCTCAACCTTGGACACCTGGGTAAGAAAGAAAAGTCACATTAGTTCCTGACTGCATCTCACAATCTCACAGATGGTCTATAGCAGTGCTTCTTATGGGGTTGCTTAACTGCATATGGGAATCAAGAAATATTTGGCAACAGTAAAAGTTTTCTGAACATGCAACGACCAAAATTTAATTCAAAATCAAATTTGTAATGAATCTGAGGCATTTCTGGTAGTACTTACCCATGTTGCATTGGGCAACTTTACTGCAGTCTTGATTCTGAACATACAACATGCACACTTTGCACTGTGCATGCTGTCATATCATACAATGCCAATGAACACTGACAGAAACACCTCAGCTCAGATTCAAGACTATTGTATGCTGTGAATGGCTTGGGATTAGAACAGAATTTCCAACAACTTCCGAAATGACCCTAAACATACTTCTGCCATTTTGTACTACATATTTATGTGAAGCAGTGTTAAAATCAAAATATCAATAAACTCTGAAAAATGTTGAAGATGCTCTATGTGCTGCAACATCAAATATTCCACCGACTTAATTTTTATGCAAAAACAAGCAAGCACATCCATCTCATTAGTATGCAAATTTGCTTTCATCTATAATAAATGGTAAAATTATATGTATACCAAAGAATTGATTTGAAATAAATTTCTATATGATTATCAGTAAGTGTTTGATTTGTATACCTATTTTGTATACCTCTATATCTGGAGTATATAAAATTTTCTCAGGTGAAAAAGGGTCATGAGTAGAAAAAGTTTTAGAAACCTTGGTCTATAGCAAGGACTACAGAGAAGTCACCCAGAGGCTGACATAAAAGAGTACAAGAACAAAGTCTACTTCCCAGACCATTATCTGGGCATTTTCTTTTACAATGAACACAAAATATCACCCTAAGTTTACAAGTCTTTGTATAACAGCACTGCGGGCAGCATTGACTTTATGTATTATGCACTCCTCTCTCAGACCTAGTTTCCAGTGGAGTTACCAAAGTTCATTTTCACCCTGTTCTTCTACCCTAATATCCACCACAAATAGATAAAATATTCATCCTAAAAGAGGTGAATGATGAGGCAAATAATCCAAAGCCACAGATAATTCCCAAATAAATTTGCTTTGATTTTGGAGCACAGCATCTCTCCTTTTTGTAACCATAGTCCTTCCCAAATATAGTAATAGTTCACATTCACATAGCATTTAAATTTTGCAAAGCATTTTCCTCACAATAACTCTGCAAGTTGAGTAATATGTTTATTATTATGGTCATTATACAGATGAGGAAATTAAATGACTTGCCAAAGATCACACAGCTTGTAAGTGTTTGAGGCTGATTTCAAAGTTTGGTCTCCTGATTCCAATTCCAAGACTTTCCCCACTATATCATATCACCTTTCAATATGTTTTATGTGTACTAATATTTAAATCAATTTCTATTCTTTGAGTATATTCCAACTGACTATGAGATAAGGCTATTCATAAACATTATGATAGATGGAAGACAGTTCGGGACTATCTGACACAAACAGTACATAAAGCATATATCACATGCAAAGAAATAATAAAATTGGTAATACCATATTTAAACACAGAAATCCCCTCCTTGATAAAGTTGTTCAGCAGTCAGGGTATCTGGGGCCACCATGTGGTTAAGGTACCTTCATTAATCTTAAGGGATTCTTATTTTAGGTGCTCATTTCTAAAGAACAATGATTCATCTAGAATTATGTAGAAATCCTTAATATTTCTCTCTTTCTTTAGTAATCTACCATTCCCCAAATGTCTAAGTTTGAGCTTGTCAACAAAGAATGAGAAAAGGAATTAATTTTCAAGAAAATGGGAAAATTTTAGAATTGTCTTTTAGAATTATCTTCCGTTTTAATGCTACAAAAAGAAGAACCAGCCAACTGTTACCTCCTTACCTCCCTATGGCCTTTGTGGTACGCTGAAGACTGAAAGTCTAGTGTCCCCATTATCAGGCAGGGAAATATAATGACTGTTACACAGAAACAGATTAATCGTGGGGTAGTAGGTCAGAGAGTGATTATAAACTGGATTTCCTTTTTCCTTCCCTTACTCATCCAATGTTAAGGAAGCAGATTTTTTAAAACTGAGGTAAGGACCCAGAGAAAATATAAAAGGAGGAAAAATATTAGGGAGATGAATGAGGACTGGTAGCACAATTACTGCTTCTCGTATATTCTCCTCTTTGCCACAGACAACAGATTTATATAGCCAGTGAGTCTTTAGGGTTAAGCGTTCTTTGGACTGATGTGGAACAAAAGATTAATGATAAATCTTTAGGACTGTCCTAACAAATTTCCAAAGGTGAAGTGTATTTGATCAAGAGGTAGTGGTGTCCCCATTACTGAAGTTCTTTAAATGGAGCGTGTATCAACACTTGTCAGGAATATTGTAGTTTCAGGTTGAACTGAATGACCTCTGAGGTCTCTTCCACTTGTTCTATGATTACTTGAAAAACCTCACAGTATCCCATGATCCCTAAAATACACAATACCCATTAATGTCCCAAGTCAACAATCAACTTTAACTTTATGGGTATATATGGTAGCTACTTGAGCAAGTGCTGAATTTGGCAGATAGTGAAACTGACTGAGCAGGATTTCACCTTTGTGATCTTGAACAAATCATGTCACCTCCAAAGACAATAAAATCCTTATCTGTAATATTCTCTTACAGATATAAGTTTGTTTGAGTCTATTATAAATTAGCTAACAGCTGAGAGGCTCTATTAAAATTCAGTTCACTATCTGAAAGGACTGTTGGTCCTGCACTTCTGTTTTCATCTACATATAATTTTTATTATGGATTCTAATCACTCTCTGTCTGACCTTCAAAAATTAGCAGCTAAGGACATGTAGCATTCTTTCTTGGGTCACCTCCCCATCTCCAACTCGTCTAAGATGACTCAGGTATCTACAATTGGTAGTCAAGCAGTGCATGTCCCTATCTGATTCCAGAAAACAGCACACAATCCAGGAAAGGATGTGGGAGGTGTGAAATCCTGGCAGAGAGAATCTGGCTCTGTTGCTGTAGGCTGCCTGATGATTGGGAGAGATGTGAAAACCAAGAGCCCTCCCCAACCCCAATCAGTATGCAAAATAGGTCTAAGAGGCCACTGCTATTATCCTTTTATTATCTCTGTGGTGACAGGGAAAGGCTGTGGGAATGTAAAAGACATGAATGACAGGTGCTCTGCTGAACTGGGAATTCAAACATTTCAGTAGGTCTTTCTGGAATTCTGACAGTTTCCCTCACACTTGAATGCCATTTTTAAAATTACACCTGTTTGCCCACAGCAGCTGTCATACATATATTTGTGGGAGAGGTTATTTCTCCCCATTCCCCTCCCTGTCACTTCTCTCTCTTGCAGTCAATTTTTTTTTTTTTTTACCATTTCAACAATTGCCATTCACACAACAACAGACGAAGAAGCAGTCTGACAGGAACAGTCGAGATTAAAAAGAGTTACTCACATTTCTAATGCTCTTTTACAGGCAACCCTTTAGTGTTGGCTCCATTATCTTTACTTCAGGACTGCTTCCTTCTTGGAGTAAGTAGATGGAAAGATGTTTAAAAGCCATTGACTCCTTGAGAAATTTAAGCTAAGAATCTTATCATGGAATGGTTTAATCTAGAGAACTGGCAAGGTGATGGGAAGAGAGGAAAAAATACAGCTTTACTCTCTTCCAAACTACACAAGCAAAGTTTAAAAAAAATACTGCATTAGGTTGAATGATAATTGATAAATCCAAGGAGAAACTACAGAGAATATCTTTTTCTATCCTAGGTTGATGTAGGAAGACAGGCTGAAGGTTGTATTTGGAAAGGGGTCCAAAACAGGAAGGCCTACACAGAAACCTTTCAGCTTAGGATCAGCTAGGGCCTATAGTGGTGTAACTGAGAAAGGGACCATGGAATAGCGTGCGTCTGCAGCTATGTCCCTCTGATACCAGAGTTACAGAGATTTCTAGTGCTCTGACTGAATTAATGCCTACATCTGTGTACTGGGGAAGGGAGCTCAGACCAAGAGCAAGCCTGAAATTCTTTAATTCTTAATGCATGTTGACAGAAACTGGGGCCACCAATTTTCTACTGGAGCTTGATCAAGGCCAAACCTGCATCTATATCACCCAGACCCTCAAAGTGGGATTGAAAGAAATGAAAGCTATGCAAGAAAATTATGAAAAAAGAACTAAAGTATCAAAAAGGATGTATAAGTCCTTAAAAGTCAGCATTAGTGAAGTGGTAAAAGAGATTCAAAAAATACTGAAGAAAACTCCTTAACAATCACAATTGGCCCAGTAGAAAAAGAAACTAAGGAAAATAATTCCTTAAAATTTGAATTGGTCAAATGTAAGCTAATGACTCCAAGAGACATCAAGAAAGAATAAAACCAAATCAAAAGATTGGGAAAGTAGAAGAAAATGTGAAATATTTTATAGGAAAAACATCTAACCTGGAAAATAGATCAGAATGAATTAGAAATCAAAATCCAACAATATAGTGTTTGCAAGAGAAACTCTTGAAACAGAAACACACACATAGAATTAGAGTTAACATAAATTGGCTGGATCATAATTGAAATTTTTAACTTCCTCAGAAGTTAAAAAAGTAAATGTGGCAATTATGATCTCAGACAAAGCAAAAGCAAAAATGGATCTGATTTAAAAAGATAATCAGGTAAACTACATTTTACTAAAAATAGTGAAATAGACGTGTGAATTCTTGAAGGAAAATTTAAATTCATTACAGGAGGAAACCGACAGTAAAACATCCTCCTAGTGGAGGAAACTTAATTTACCACAAGTGATCTGAGAAATAGAATGAGGAGAGATAATTTAAGAATTATTGGACTACCCAAAAGACATGATCAACAAAAGATTCTCCCATAGAACCACCCTGCTCTGGTGTCCCCCAGTCTTTTCCTGCTTCCTTTCTTGTATTGTTCTCCTTTAGATTTTTAGATTGTTAACTCCTTGATGGCAGGGATTATCTTTCTTTTTGTTAATTATAGCCCCAGTGTTTAGCACAGTTCCTGGCACATGGTAGGTACTTAATAAATGTTTGCTGGATTTGGATTTATTCAATTTGCTATTTGCCAGGCACTTTGGATGCAAATACAAAGAAAAAAACAATCCTTACGTGCAAGGAGCATACATTCTTTGTAGAAGTTTTCTAAGAATGATATCTCCAAGGTAAAACCATGAGAAGACAGAAGGTTTGCTTTTGCAAATTTACAGTCACAGTAGATTTAAAAATGCACAGAATACCATATTTATTGTTTGTGTATTACTAGAAAGCAAACAAACATGACTTGTAATATCAAGACAATGTTAAAGCTTCTCTTCCAAAAAATGTTTCTCATATAACATTCCCTGACAAATATAACTGCAGAGATAATGCAGATCAATCACTCTATGACTATCGTCAAATGAAGGATAAAACAGGGAGATGCATCCTTACCAAAAATGTCCAGCACTTTCATAAAAGATATCTTGTCCAGAGTTCAAATGGAAAAGAAATTTTCTATAGGTGGTGAACTCTTCCAGAGGTTCCTGTTTGCAGTTTATGTGGGGCTGACTGCCTAAAACAGAGCATCACAAGACCTTTCCAATGTATGATTATTCTAAAGAGATCAGTGTAATAATCCATACTGGAAAAATTAAATGGATGAAAATGCCTACTGTCCCTAATGACATGCAATTAAACAGACCACCTATTGGGTTAATCTATCAGTATATTCATTTAGGACAGACATCATACACAGAGAATGAGTTGTGCTCAGAACTGAAGTGAATCAGACAGGGTGGGTTGTGTTCTAGGAACTCACCAGTTCTTTTAACCATCTCAAACTGCTTCCCAGTGTAAAGATCTCTTTTTTAAATATTCATTCTCCCAGTTATACTCTGTGGTTACAAACTCAGAAACATCACAGTCCCCAAGAAATTAAACTTATGGACTACACAAAGATTCATGGAAGGTATAAGTAGGCTGCAGCATGTTTCCAACAATGATCTCTAATCAGTGAATTGTACAATTTTATCTTTTATTTTATTTTTATTTTTTTTTAATTTAGCTTTTAACATTTATTTTCACAAAATTTTGGGTTACAAATTTTCTCCCCTTTTATCCCCTCCCCCCCCCAAACCCAAGCATACTAATTGCCCCTGTGACCAATCTACTCTCTCTTCTATCCTCCCTCTCTGCCCTTGTCTCCATCTTCTCTTTTGTCCTGTAGGGCCAGATAGCTTTCTTGACCCCTTAACCTGTATTTCTTATTTCCCAGTGGTAAGAACATTACATTTGATCCTAACACTTTGAGTTCCAACTTCTTTAGCTCCCTCCCTCTCCACCCCTTCCCCTTGGAAGACAAGCAATTCAATATAGGCCAAATCTGTGTAGTTTTGCAAATGATTTCCATACTAGTTGTGTTGTATAAGACTAACTATATTTCCCTCCATCCTATCCTGTCCCCCATTGCTTCTATTCTCTTATGATCCTTTCCCTCCCCATGAGTGTCGACCTCGGATTGCATTCTCCTCCCCATGCCCTCCCCTCCATCCTCCCCTCCACCCTGCTTGTGCCCCTGTCCCCCACTCTCCTGTATTATGAGATAGGTTTTCCTATCAAAATGAGTGTGCATTTTATTCTTTCCTTTAGTGGAATGTGATGGGATAGACCTCATGTTTTTCTCTTGCCTCCCCTCTTTATCCCTCCACTAATAAGTCTTTTGCTTGCCTCTTTTATGAGAGATAATTTGCCCCATTCAACTTCTCCCTTTCTCCTCCCAATATTTCTCTCTCACTGCTTGATTTCATTTTTTTTTTAAGATATGATCCCATCCTCTTCAATTCACTCTGTGCACTCTGTCTCTATGTATGTATGCGTGTGTGCATGTGTGTGTGTGTGTGTGTACTCCCACCCAGTACTCAGATACTGAAATGTTTCAAGAGTTCCAAATATTGTCTTTCCATGTAGGAATGTAAACAGTTCAACTTTAGTAAGTCCCTTATGACTTCTCTTGCTGTTCACCTTCTCATGGTTCTCTTCATTCTTGTGTTAGAAAGTCAAATTTTCTTTCCAGCTCTGGTCTTTTCATCAAGAAAATTTGAAAATCCTCTATTTCATTGAAAGACCATTTTTTCCCCTGAAGTATTATACTCAGTTTTGCTGGGTAGGTGATTCTTGGTTTTAGTCCTAGTTCCTTTGACTTCTGGAATATCCTATTCCATTCCCTTCGATCCCTTAATGTAGAGGGTGCTAGATCTTGTGTTATCCTGATTGATTGTATTTCCACAATCCTTGAATTGTTTCTTTCTAGCTGCTTGCAATATTTTCTCTTTCACCTGGGAATTCTGGAATTTGGCCACAATGTTCCTAGGAGTTTCTCTTTTTGGATCTCTTTCATGCGGTGTTCTGCGGATTCCTTGAATATTTATTTTGCCCTCTGGTTCTAGAATCTCAGGGCAGTTTTCCTTGATAATTTCATGGAAGATGATGTCTAGGCTCTTCTTTTGATCATGGTTTTCAGGTAGTCCCAGAATTTTTACATTGTCTCTCCTGATTCTATTTTCCAGGTCAGTTGTTTTTCCAATAAGATATTTCACATTATCTTCCATTTTTCGAATCTTCACGCTATGTTCTGTGATATCTGTCTTTCTCATAAAGTCCTTAGCGTCCATCTGTACCATTCCAGTTTTGAAAGAACTATTTTCTTCAGTGAGCTTTTGAATCTCCTTTTCCATTTGGCTAATTCTGTTTGTGAAAGCATTCTTCTCCTCATTGGCCTTTTGAACCTCTTTTGCCAATTGAGTTAGGCTAGTTTTCAAGGTGTTAATTTCTTCAAGATTTTTTTGGTTCTCCTTTAGCAGGGAGCTGATCTGCTTTTCATGCTTCTCTTTCATCCCTCTCATTTCTCTTCCCAGTTTTTCCTCCACCTCTCTAACTTGATTTTCAAACTTCTTTTTGAGCTCTTCCATGGCCTGAGCCCATTGGGTGGGCTGGGACACAGAATCCTTGATTTCTGTGTCTTTGCCTGATGGTGAGCATTGTTCTTCCTCATCAGAAAGGAAAGGAGGAAGTGTCTTTTCTCCAAGAAAGTACCCTTCAATAGTTTTATTTCTTTTCCCTTTTCTTGGCATTCTCCCCAGCCAGTGGCTTGACCTCTGATTATTCTCCTCACACCCACCTCGCCTCCTGGTCCTCCCAGCCAGCGTTTGGGGACTGAGATTCATATGCTGCTTCCCGCCTTAGGGCTTTTGGCAGGGGCAGGGCTGCTATTCAGTGTGAGAATTAAGTTCAGATGGTCAGGTCGGGGCAGGGCTGCCTCTCAGGCTAAGTTCCCTCAGGGGGTTTATGAACAGACCTTCCACAATGGATCCAGGCTCCCACCCGCTTGGGGAGCCCCTGTCTGCAGCCACCTCTCAGCTTCTATCTCCCGGGCGGGGGCCGAGCCATGGGGGCACCCCACTCCCCTCTCGACCCGCCAAAGAGACTCTCTCACCGACCGTCCTCACCTGTGGGTGGAGGGACCTGCGTGGCCACTGGAGATCCCGTCTCTGAAGCCTTCTCGGATCTGTACCTCTCGGAGCCGAGGCCGCCGCAGGTCTGGGCTGGGCTCCGCGTCTGCAGCGCGACGGACCTTTTGCGAGAGGTTTGCAGTTCCCTCCGTGGGTGGAGGGACCCGCGTGGCCACAGGAGATCCCGTCCCCGTAGCCCACTCGGATCTTTTCCTCACAGTGTCACGGCTACTGCAGGGCTGCACTCAGCTCCCAGTCCGGGCGCCCAGTCCGCAGCGCATAGGACCCCCCGCGAGAGGTTTGCAGGTCTCTCCGGAACAGAAATCTCCCTCGCTCCAATATTCTGTGGCCTCTGGGTGCAGAATTCGCCATAAGTTACTCCCCTCTAGCCGTTCTGTGGGTTGTGGGTTCGGAGCTATGTGTATGTGCGTCTTTCTACTCTGCCATCTTGGTTCCGCCCCCCACAATTTTATCTTTTAAAAGAACTGATTGGTAGAGCATAGGAATCTCGTTCTAAATTATAACTAATAGTATCATAGAGGAGATTAGGAGATGACACATGTTCAGAGAAACTAGCCTCCTGTTCTGGCTTTACCACATGTCCAGCCATCAGGCTCTCTTATCTTGTGGAATGGACGGAGGGCTAGACTTGGAGTCAGAGACACAGACTCTGCCTCAGATGTTTACTAGCTGTGATCCTTGGCAAGACACTTAACTTCTCCCAGCCTTAGACGCTTCATCTGAAGAGGTAAGGATAAAGAGGTTGGAACTAATGACCTCTAAAATCCCTCCCAGCTCTAAATCTATGATTCTGTGATCTCCCTAGTCTCCCCTTAACTCAACTGTTACTGCCTTGTGCTTCAAAACTTGCATTCTTTGTGGCTCCTCTCAAGCCCAAGCATTATTCTATCACAACAGTAAGGCTCTATTCAATAACCAAAAGGGAAAAAGATATTTTTTTCTTCATATGTCACTATTGGTACATAATAATGGTAGAAAATGGCACAGTGTAGTGGAGAGAATACTGAATTTGGAACTGAGAAGACCTGTGTTCAAATGCTAAAGCAGACACAATACCTGTGAAAGCACAAACATTTCTTGTTATTGCTCTGAGCCTCAGTTAACTTATCTGTAAAATGGGGGGTAATATCTTTATTTATAACATCTGTCTTCTTTATGAAGTTTACATAACCATGTACCTTAACCCCTCTGAGTTTCCTGATCTTTAAACTTGACCAATAATAGCTGCTGTCCCTACCTCACAGGTTAGCGGAGAGACTCAGGGGAGAGCATGAATACAAAATGTTTTTGCAACTTTTAAAACTCTATATAACTATCAGCTATAATTATTACTATTCTTTGTATTCCTTTCATTTTGCTCACCCCTTCTTGTATCTTTAAATTCAGAGGACCCACAAAATTTTAAGTACTCTACATAAACTAGTTCATTAATGAACATGAGAAAATAATACTACTTGAAATAAATCATTTAATCCCTAGATGTTATGGATAGAAATAAAATCAACCCACATTAACACGGACAATTTACAGTGTGTTGACAAACATTATCCCATTGGAAATAGCAATCGTACAATGATAAAAATAAGCAAGCAATATCACTCTTTTTATGTATGTATTTTTAAAATGCTGAAGGTTTTCAGCTGATTTTTCACAGCAAACCTCATGAAATAGCTGCATAAAAAGGCATTGTTTTCCACTGGCTTCAAAGAAAGAGAAAAATACTAAAGAGTGGTCAAGGAAAGAGGACTGCTCTTAACTCACATGACGTTCAGGGCTTGCTTATGGTGTAGTAGAAAGGGCAGTACTTAGAGGTACCAGAGATGAACTTGATTGCTTAAATACTGGATGCTGCGTTTATCACTTGGCTCTCTGAAAATCAGGTACTTGATCTTTGATATTCACTCATTCCATCCCATGTGGTTATAATGAAAGTAGTTCTTGACTCTCAGAGTGTTATGGGAATGCGGGGAAATAAGGTAAACAATAATAATAATAAGAATAGACTACTCTCAACGAGGGAAGTAGGTAACATTTAAGAGTGGATTTGAAAGACCCTCCATAGGTGGATAAACTCAACTAAAAACATGTCCACAAAGAAATAATGAATAAATGGCCAAGTCAAGCAGATGCTGGTAGTGCGCTGGATAGGCTGCTGGGCGTGGAATCAGGAATACCTGAGTTCAAATCCTGTCTCAGACATTTACCAGCCATATGACCCTGGGCAAGTCATTTGACCTCCACCTCAATTTTCTTCAACTGTAAAATGGGGATAATAGGGACACCTACCTCTCAAGCTTGTTGTGAGGATCATATATGTCAACAGAAAGCTCTTAGCTTGGCACTTAGCACATACTAGACACCATATAAATGTCTATTCCCTCTCCTCCTCCTCCCTTTATAGAAATGGAAGGGTTAATGATGTCAATTCCGGATCGTTGTTGCAACTAGAAATTATAGAAGTTTCATCTTTAAGGAGTCCAGACTTATTATTTATAGATTATGCAAGGAAACAGTAGAAACAGTGCATCACTACAGGCTTTAAAACTTTTAGCAGCTACTGAGTACTTAGGATGGCAGGATCAGGTGATTAGAATTGTTTATAGATGCTTGCTCTCTTTCATTAACTAGCTTTGGACAAATCCTTGTTCTAAAAATATAAACCTCAAGATACTTTTGAGAATTCAACTAATGAGCAACTAGAATTGGACCAGCACTACAGACGGATTATTCTCACCACCTCACCCCAATCATTCAGCTATAACATTGATCCATAAAAATTTAAGAACAACATTTTGAATAGGTGCTGCCATGCCAAACAATCTTAAATCTCCAAACTACATGGACTAAAACTCATTTACAGTGTAGAAATGTGTCAGAAAGAATCAAAATCAAAATGTGGCAATAGGAGGAGGTACATATCATCTTGTCATCTACAGCAGGACTTCAACTTTTTTCACTTGTGATATCTTCAGCACTTCTTCAGCACCTTGATTGGAATTATCCCAAAGAAACTTTCAGTGAGCTTACAGATCAGTTTATATTCCAATATGTTTATTCAATCACAAAAAAACAAAACAAAAGAGTGATTCCACCCATCCAATGTATTTGTTGTTTTTTAGTCATTTTTTTCAGTTGTGTCTGACTCATTGGGGGTTTTCTTGGAAGAGATACTGGAGTGGTCTGCCATTTCCTTCTCTGGCTCCTTTTACAGATGAGGAAACTGAGGCAAACAGAGTTAAGTGACTTGTCCAGGGTAACACAGCTAATAAGTGTCTAATTCAGGATTTGAACTTAGGAAAATGAGTTTTCACTTCAGGCTCAGAACTCTATCCACTGTGCCACCTAGTTGCCTTGTGCAATATATACAGAACATTAAATATAAAAGAGTAATAGCAGGAAAGTGACTTGTTACAGGGCTGTCTCTACCTCAATTCCAATAAAAAGGAAAAATATGATCCTTTTTTCTCTCTATCTATTTTGGCCTAAGCTTCACACATCTATTTTGTTGTTTTGGTTCTGCTGATATGTTTTTGTGTGCTTGCTTGTTTGTTTCTGACACTGGGTCTATCTCACCCAAGCCAAAGGTGCAGTGGCAATTGAATGAAAAGCCAATACTAATTGTTACGGGGCTTTTGAAGTGCTTCATTTATGTCTTAGGATGGTTTTGCCCTTCTTAGTGGCACCTTCTTGGTAGCCCTCTGCTTCCAGGGACATCATATTGGCACCTAGCTTAGTCTGTATACCCAATCAACTTAGCCCACTTCAACTTGGAATTCCCAAGTTCAAGCAATTCACCTACCTCAGCCTTCCTGGGAGCAGGGATAATAGCCATGAACCAGTGTACCCTGCTTGCCTACATCACCTCACTTGGCATCAGTTCATGTCTTCTCATGCTTCATTGTACTCTTGATATTCATTATTTCTTATGGTACAGCGTACTGCATTATATTTACATACCATAATTTGTTCTAATCATCCCTTAAGAGATAAACATTTTATTTCAGTTATTTGCTTTCACAAAAAAGTGACACTATAAACATTTTAGTGAATTTGTGGCCTTTTTTTAAATCTTTGACCACTTTGGGGATATATATCTAGAAGTCTACAGTGATATTTCAAGTATCATCTTAGCAATAACAGCTGCAACTTCTTTTGGTACCTGGGGAGGTAATTCATCCATTCCTAGTGACTTGAACTCATTGAGGGCTACAACGTGCTCCCATATCATCTCCTTATTTATCCCCAATGAGTGACCAAAGAGTCCATAGTTGTCATCAGATCTGACAAATCCCTTACAACTTGAACAGACTTTAAATCTCTGATTCTGTGCAAGCTATTCTGATTGATCTGTCAAAGTAAGAGGGTGACGGAGTTGGAATAGTTTCAAGGGCCCAGGATGAAAGGAGAAGAGGAAAAAATCCCTGCTAATCTATTATGGGCATGCAAGGAGTCCTCCAGAGCTAGAAAAGGAATTTCAGAAGTAGATGAAGGAAATAAAGAAGAACATAGATTTTATGTTATAGTGAGAAAAAAGTATGACAACTTCAACAGGGATTAGGGATGAAAAAATAGAGAGGAGATAAATCTTGCAGAGACAAGGATACAAATGTTTATTTCAGGTGAGTCAGTGGTACCTGGAGTCTACAGAGGAAGAAAGGGGGAATGTGAAGAGAGACCATGAGGGAAGCAAATGGGAAAACAAGACCATGAGGCTAAAAAATGAGCTTCTTCACCTGGGAATTTGCCTCTGAAGTTTTTAGGCTTTTTTCCTTACTAGTCTTATACATTCAGTCAGACAGTACTTACTGTATGAATACATCTATACACACATTTATATGTATGTGTGTATATATGTGTGTGTGTGTTGCTTTCTCCCTCTTATCATCACTTTTACGAAGCACAATTTACATATATGCATATACATAAATATATTAATAAATACATATAAACACAAATGTATACATATATATGTATATTGCCATCAGCCTTCCATAATACTTTTTTGGGTCCTTCTAATCCATCATTAGGGGTGTTATAAAGGACAATGCTGAGTCACTTAACCACTCTGGGCCTCCCTTATTCATCTGTAAGAACAGGTGAGAGATGATGACCTTTAAGGGACCTTCCAGCTCTAAAAGTCTGATTTTATTTCATCTGTGGATGTGTCATTTCTACCTCCTCTCCTGAAAGCTCATTGAAGACAGAGAGTGCTTTATCTGAAGTTGATACTTTTCCCAGTGCCCAGCAAGGGCAGTGTATGCATAAAGTAGACACTTAAGAAGTGTTTTTTTTAATAAAATAAATTGAATAGTCCACAAAAGCATACAAATACAGAAAGCTAGAGCTACAGTCTTGTGAATAAAAACTGCTTCTAATTTTACCACAGAAAGCAAGGTTGTCATTCCTTATGGAAACGGTAATTTATTTTATAGGAAGGGACTAGGTTGTGGTTTTTTTGAACCCCTTTTAAAAGGAAGAAAACCATTTAGACATGGAAGTTTATTTTTTTAAACCAATGTTGAAAATTTGAAAATGACTCATTGTGGTCAATAAGCATTTTATAAGTATCTACTGGGTGCCAGGTATTGTGCTAGGGTGGAGGAAATATATAATAGTCCCTACCTCTAGAGAACCTACATTCTATTGAAAACAATGCACACACACAAACATATAAGCATGTAATATGCATATATGCCTGTGCATGTATGTGTATGTGAGAGTAACATAACAGATAGCGAGCTGGCCTTGAACAAAGGAAAGCCAGATTTAAGTCCTGTCTCCGACACATATAAGCTGTGTAACTGGACAAGATGCTTAACCTCTCAGTATTCTAGAGGCAATTTTCTAAGTCATAGATAAGGTGCTAACTTGTATTGGCAGAGGGAATTTCTCCTTCTCTGGGAGTTTCCTATGCCAATGAAATGGCAGTTTCAGTCCCTATCCTATTATACTTGTATATATATATGTATACATATATAGATGTATATTATTTCTATATATAGGTGGTTTCAAAAGTCATTAAGGCTTAAAAGTGCACCAAGACTTTTGGGATACACTGTGTGTCCATATACATATGAAAATTTGGTTTGAAAGAAGTATGATCATGAATATGAATTGGTGAGAGAAAAATAGATTTATGAATATAGAATCTCTCTTCTCCCTTCACTGTCCTCCTTCCCTCTTCCCACTAACTGTAGGAGGGAAATTAAGGATAAAAGAAACTTTTCTGCATACCAATAGGAAGGATGATGTTCAAAGAGAATTGCACCTATCTTTAGGGGGAAGGTAAAGAGCTATAAATAACCAAAATTAGTTCCATGAAGCCCAATTTATAAAATTAGCCTTTAAGAATATGAACTTGCAATGTCCTTACTGAACTATGTATACGAATAGTGTGGAATATGCTTACAAATCAGGAAAGTGGACCAATTGATTCAATAAGGTTTGTGTATAAGAGACAAAGGAGATTGTTAAATGCACCATAGAAAATGTTAACTTTTCTAGTGATGCAATGAAAACAGCCAAAATTAATTTCTCAAAATCTAAAAAAAAAATTGGCAGAAAAAATTGGAGATGAGTAAATTCTGTTAGAACAATATGAGCTTCTACACAGTGATTATTCCAAACATTTTCCTCTATCCTATATGTCCTGTCCCGCCTGCTTAAATTCTCTCTTTCAGGAGAGGGCCTCAAATCTGAGGTGGCTGAGAAAATCGAGGTCATATGTTAAATAAAAGTCTTCCACTCAAGTTCTTTGTCTCATTCCTTCCTGTCTCCTGCAGGACTATGTTTACTCTCATTCTCTAATCTTCAATCTCCTCTTTCCCACTGTATCTTTTGCCACTACTTATAAACTTAATCAGGCCTCCCTCATCCTTAAAATTAATCCTTCATGCAATCCAACTATCCCCTTAAGCTAGCATCTTTTATCTCTTTTTACTTTCCCAAACCAATTTCCTAGAAAGGGTTACATATATTTGTTGTCTCAATTTCTTCATTTTTCCTTCCTTGGTGGTCTGTCAATTTGGCTTCACCTCCATTGCTCAGCATCAACTATTCTCTCCAGTTATTAGTAATCTATAAAGGGCTAAATTCAATGACCTTTTCTCAGTCCTTATCCTTCTTTACTTCTCTATGAATTGTTTCCTCCCCCTCTTCCTACATATATTTTCCCTCTTGTTTCTCCTACTACCTGTCTGGCTACTTCTTTTTGATTTCCTTTGCTAGATTATCATTATCATTATCAAGATTTGCATGCCGCAAGAATAAATATGTCTTGGGTCTACTTCTATTCTCTGCTTTATCTCACATTAACAATCTTTTCAGATTCTTGGATTTGATGTTACGTTATATCACCCTGGAATTGAAGGATCTTTGCAATAAAATATTACAATGCTTGACTACTCCAAGGCAGTAAGATGGTACAAAGTATGGTATACTGTTGGGCTTAGATGCAGGAAGACCCAAGTTGGAACCTTACTACAGACACTTGCTACTGCCTCGTTATTGAGCTCTAGCTTGGTAGGACCTTCTAGAGCATGCCATTTTCTGCTATAACCTTCAGGATCCCAGGGTCATTGGGTATGGTACAGTAAAAAGAACATTGGTTCTAAATTCAAAGTACTTGAGTTCAGAATATCTTTCAGTGACAGCTATGATTTTGGGCAAGCCACAATCTCTCTGAGTTTGTTTCTTCATTTGTAAGATGGAAGTGTGTGTGTGTGTGTGTGTGTGTGTGTGTGTGTGTGTGGAGGGGGTGTTGGATTCTTTGACCTGTTAGGTTTTTTCTAGTTCATTCTCTGTGAGCCTGTGAATTATTCCATAAAAAAGGACCTGTAGTAGAGTTTACTGTGTATATTTGTGTATATGTATGTATATATATACATATACACATATATAAGTATATATCTCTATATGACCATATGCACATATATACTTTTACACATACAGATGTATATACATAGGAGTAGTTAGATATCCATTATTACATGCCAAGAGAGGTAGGATTCTATAATGGAGAGCAAGTCAGTCTTGGATTTAGGAAGACCTGAGCAAGTCAATCTCTCAGTGTTCCAGACAGCTCTTTAAGATTGTAAGTTGCAGAAAAATGCCAACCTCTATTGGTAGAAGGAACTTCTTCATCTGAGAGTTTTATTTAGCAAAGAAGTAGCAGATCTAGACAGTATCCCTTTCTGTATCATGGAGAATGATCGTTGGGTTGAAAAGAATGAACAAAAAATGTCTCCTAGAGAGTTGAAATCCAAGTTAAGATAGGTGAGAGTAGGTGATAATCTAGCTGCTCTTGGTTGTAGAAAGTGGCTTCTCCTTCACTGGATGTCTTCTAGCAAAAGCTGAAAGACTACTGCAGTATTTTTTAAAGGGAATTGTTGTTCATTTATGGGTTGTATTATAGATTCTCTAAGCTCCCTTCCAACTCTGAAATCCTATGATTCTGATTCTTTTATGCTATTTTTTATGTTCAAGTCATTATTACCAACATGCTTATACCTGTCACCTATCTCTCCATTTCTTTTTGGGTTGCCTACAATTTTGATTCTTAGGGGAATTTAGTATTCCATTATTTTCAGTCGTGAAGCATCATTAGAAGAGTATACATATTCTACACATTTAATTTATGATACATAGTATTTATTAGCTTTGTGGAATCAAAATTAGTTCCTTCCACAAAAAGGCTGGTGACCGCTAGTGTGCTTTCTACACTGTGACTATTAGTGGTAGTAACCTGAGGTAACAATAACATAAGAACTTGTTGATTTCTAACTAAAGAGACAGGGTACTGGTCATGGAAAAATGTCATGTCAAGTTCAGTATACTTGATGCATAGTTTTGGGTAGGATTCTAGCATATAAACTTGAAACTGATTAAGTAAGGCATTTATTTAAAATCAGTTACACCAATCTGATGTGAGTTAGATAGTACTTAGATTCAGATGACAGAATTAGGAGTAGGAGATGAGAGTTAGAGATGCCAATTTAAGTTCTACATAAGGACAAACTTTCTAACAACTGAGCTGTGTGACAGAGGAATGCGTGGACCCATGTTTGATATGGTGACTCCAGTTATTTGGAGGTATTCAAGCAAAGGAAAAATGACCACTTTTCAGAGATTATATAAAGAGGATTCATACTTTCAGTGAATATTGTGCTAAATGAAATCTGAGGTTGCAACTCTGATTCTATAGTTCTTTGCACATATGTGCTCATGTATAAATACATGCTCAGGCACATGCAAACAGACACAGGTATACACAGAAAAAGATACACAAGCACATATGCATATGTATGCTGTATATATATATGTATATACATATGAATATATGTGTATATATGTGTGTGTACTCATTTCACCTTTGGAAAATTTTTCCCCACTGTCAAAAAAAAAAACTAACCTTCTTATATACCCATGCCTTTACACCCTTTCTTTTCTTTCTCCTTTTCTTCCCTTCTCTCCTGATTTAAAGTGCAATCATTCATAGAGTTCTCAAAAGCCTATGTTTTGATGTTCTTTTATCACTATCTTTGTCATTATCAAATGAACTGCTGCTATACACAATGAGGTCTCTCAGCCCCAGCAATGGCAATTCACCCTTGAAGAGATCCTATTTGTTCCTGGCAGGAGGGATCTATTCAGCACGGCTCAAGAACAATTGCAGTCATTCATCCATGCTGCTTATCTTCAGTCAGCTCAACACGCTTTATGTAATGGATCTTCTCATTGGCAGTGGAGGTGGGGCTGGGGAAGGGAGACTGGAAGGTGAAAAATTCAAATGTATCTTCCCTACCTTGGTTCAGTCTGCACATTTCCCCACTAGAAATTCTGCACTGATGTTGCCTTTACTACAACTCATGTGGTTAATTAGAGGGGCTTAATAAACATTATGTATCCTTCATCTACTGAGAACAGATAATATTTTGCTTCTCAACAAAAGATTTATTTTGATTCTTAAGAGAATTTGGTATTTCATTACATGTGGTTGCATAGAATCGCTGGCCTTCATACCCCATGCCCAATATACTAGGAACATTTAGAAAGGAGTCATGCAGAGCAAAACATTAAAGATGACATGGTTCTCATGAGAAGTGAGCTGTTTTAAACTGGGTTTTATCTTATTTCACCCAGGTTTTTGACCTTTGTAGGTCCTACTCATTAATGATTACTTTGAGTATCTAAGACAGTCGGGAGGAGTCATTCCATTTGGAATTTCCTTTTCTCCTCCCAGGAGGGTCACTGTCACGCAGAACTTGTCAGAGAACTTGAAACCCAGTAAAAAGGGAATACTAATACTTGCTTTAGGAAAAACGTCTAGGTGAAGCCCATAGTATCACTTTTTTAAGAGTTGAAAGGGGCCTTAGAGGTCATCATCTAGTAAGTTTAACTGGTTCATTTTATAAATGAAGTTAACACAAGGTATTTATTTAAAAAATAAATAACTTGCCCTAGGTCATAGAAGTAATAAATGGCAGAATGGAGAATGAAACCCACATATCTTGAGTCCAATGCCAATCTTCCACCCATTCCACCTCCTACACACTGAAGTGCCACATAAAGCATCATAGATATTCCAGGAAGTCAGGAAAACAATTAAGGAATCTATGAATTATTTGGCAAATATGACACAAAGACAAATGTCTGCAAAAAGGTAAGACTGAAGGCATAATTATAATCTATTACTGATTGATAGATTCTAACAGTAGAATATGAAGGAGTACAGTGGAAAGAGTGCTGGGCAGAGTCAAGAGACCTGAGTTTGTATCCTGGACTTACTCTTAAAATTATGTGGCCATGTACAAGTCAATTAAATTTTCTGTGTCTCAGTTTTCTCATCTATAAAATGGGCATGATAATAGTTGTACTGGCTTCCTCACAGGAGTATTATGAGGGACAGACTTTAAGAGATATGGCTTTTTAAAAAAATATTTTATTTTTTCCCAATTACAATTTCAACATTTGTTGTTAAGCTCTGAGTTCCAAATTCTCTTCCTCATTCTTTCCCCTGCCCCTTCCCTCTAGCAGTAAGCACCCCAATATACATAGGAGGCCTATTATGACAGGTTCTTAGATCTACATTCATAAAAGAAAAGCAACTTTCAAGGGGTTAACAATCACTTTAATCAAGCACATGTATCATTCCTTTAACCAAGTACATATGTTATTCAGTTAGTTCAGGGAGCACCCTAAATTTCAAAGAAAATATAGAGAAATCAAGAGATCAACCAACATGGCTTCCTCTGCCTGAATTCAACAGACAATTGGACCTCAACTGTCTGAGCATGGTCATCAGAGAGGAAAGCAGAACATCTGGGTTCCCAAAGCCCTAAGCTCCAAAGTAAAACCTCAACTCAGAGAATTTATACCTTTATCAAAGCCAGATGCTTTGACCCAATGCCTCAATAGGAAAAACATAAGGTACTTTGAACCCTCCTACAGAACAGCTCCCCTAATCAAGCTGCCTACAATGGGCAGGCCCATCAATGGGTGGGGAAGATCTTTAATCACATTAAAATAATTAACAATACAAATACATACACTATTTCTAGTTAAAAAAACTCTGGTTTCTGTACTTTACTCCTTGTAAAGACTCTTGATTGATAAAGGCAAGATTCAATCAGAGGCAATTGATTGTACTAAAACAAAAACAGCAAAAGATCCTATTTTGATTGCCATCACACTCCCTGAGAAGGTAAACATTCTGAAATAGGTTATACATGTGTAATCATGTAAAACATTTCTTTAATCATTATTTTGTGGGGGAAATGAGCAAAAAAGAAAGAGAAGCAAAGAAAGAAAGGAAAAAGGAAAGGAAGGGAGGAAGGAATGAAGGGAAGGAGGAAGAAAAAATAGTATGCTTCAATCTGCATTCAGATTCCATCAGTTCGTTCTCTGGAGGCAGATAATGTTTCATCATAAGTTCTTTGAGATCTTCTTGAATCATTGTATTGCTGAGAATAGCCAAGTCATACCCAGTTGATCATTGTATATTGTTGCTGTTACTGTGTACAATGTTCTCCTGGTTGTGTTCACTTAACTCTATAACAATTCATGTAAGTCTTTCCAGGTTCTTCTGAAATCGTCGTGGTCATCATTTCTTATGATATGATAATATTCCATTACAATCATATGCCACAACTTGTTCAGCTATTCCACAATTGATGGATATCTCTCCAATGTCCAATTTTTAGCTACCAAAAAAAGCTGCTATAAATATTTTTGTACAAACAGATACATTTCCTTTTTTTTTTAAAGATCTCTTTGGGATACAGTCCTACTGGGCTATTGATGTATCAAAGGGTTTTCAGAGTTTTATAGCCCTTTGGGCATAGATCCAAATTGCTCTCCTGAATGGTTGGATCATTTCATAACTTCCAACACTGCTTTAGTGTTCCAGTTTTTCCACATTCCCTCCACCATTTAACATTTTCTTTTTCTGTCATATTAGCCAATCTAATGAGTATAACGGAGTATCCTTGAGTTGATTTAATTTGTATATCTCTAATAAACAGTGATTTAGAACTTTTATATGACTATAGATAGCTTTGATTTCCTTATCTGAAAACTGCCTGTTCATATCCTTCATGACTTATCAGTTGAAGAATGACTTCTATTCTCATAACTTGACTCAGTTCTCTATATATGAGAGAAATTAGGTCTTTATTTGAGATACTTGCTATAAGAAATTTCTCCGTTTTTTTGCTTTTCTGCTAATTTTGTTTGTATTGGTTTAGTTTGTGCAAAATCTTTTCATATGTGATCAAAATTTTCCACTTTATATTTTTTAATGCTTTAGATAGTTTTTTTGGTCCTAAATTCTTCTATTATCTTACAGGTAAACTATTCCATTGTCTCCTAATTTGCCTACGGTATCACCCTTTATGTCTAAATCATGTACCCATTTTGATCTCATCTTAGTGTACAGTATAAGATGTTAGTCTATACCAGTTTCTGTCATACTTCTTTTGAGTTTTTCCCAGCAGGTTTTTTTTTGTATAATAATGTTTTTATCCTCAAAGCTTGATTCTTTGGATTTATTAAACTCTAAATTACTATTGTGATTTACTATAAAGTATTGTACAACTGATCTATTCCTCTGGTCTACCACTCTATTTCTTAGCCAGTACCAGGTTGTTCTCATGGTTATTGCTTTATAATGTAGTTTGAGAGCTGGTACAGCTAGGGAGTGATATGACTTTTGTAAATGAAAATATCACTATTTTTATGCTCTTGACTGAAGAAGGCACTTATCAGCGAAGGCTATCATCTTTGACTTTGCATGTAACTTCAGGAGAGACACACATGCAGTGGATATGGAGGAAATGGACATTGACCTAGCCAGATGATTAAGCTGAATCAACCTTGATGATCACTGAATTCTCCTTAACTAGGTCACTTTCACATATATTAGATTTAACAGTTTAAGCTTTTTCTGCCATGATTTTCAGGAATTCTTAACTTTTTTTTTTAGTTTCACGAACCCCTTTAGTTTGAATTCTATGAAATCTTTTCAGAATGTTTTTAAATGTACAAAGTAAAATATGCAGGATTATAAAGGAATACAATCATATTGAACTATAGTAATCAAAATATTTTTTAAAGTTCACAGAACCTTGGTTAAGATTCTCTTGAAAGGGTATAACCCTCTGTGCCTCATTTTCTTTCTATCAGAACATGCTAATAGTCTTAGTTGCATCAACAGGGACTTCATGAAGCTTTCGGGGAAGAAGGTTTGTGAAATTTCATTCTAACTCCTCCCAGCCCTTCCACTGTTCCCTCTGGAATGCCTGTTCCATAAGCAACGTACTTCCCTTCCTCTTAAATCTATTCTTCTCACACTACTCCGATTTACTAGCTCTTACTGAAACCTGGTTTTCCTCTGACATTGGTCTCTTGACTTTTTCATGAACAAGACTCTTCATTTCTTGGCCCTGGGCATTTTCTCTGGCTGTTCTTTATGCCTGAAATGCTTTCCCCCATCCGCTCTTATTACTGATCTCCTTGGATTCCTTTGAGTTCCAAATAACATCCTACCTTCTACAAGAAGCCTTCCCTAACTCTTCTTAATTCCAGTATTATTTTTTAATTATTTCCTATTTATCCTGTATATAGCTTGCTTTCCATATATTTATTAGCCTATTATCTCCCCCATTAGATTGTAAGTTCCTTGACAACAAAGAACTATGTGTTGTCTCTTTTTGCATTCTCCATGAACTCTCTACAGCCTTTCACATGATTGATCACTCTCTCCTTCTTAATATTTCCTTCTCTGTAGGTTTCCAGAACACTCTCTCTTGGTTTTCCTCCTACCTACCTGACTACTCCTTCTGTCTCTTTTTCTGGATCTTACCCCAGATCATACCTTCTAACCATATGTGTCCCTCACATTTCTGCTCTTCATCCTCTTTTCTTCTCCCTCTATACTACTTCACTTAGTGATGTCATCAGCTGGCAGGGATTTAATCGCCATATCTATGTGGATGATTCTCAAAACTACCTGACCCACCCCAATCTAACTGCTGCCCTCCAATCTCCCATCTCTCCAGCTGCCTTTCAGACATCTGAAACTGGATGTCTAGTAGATATCTTAAACTCATTATGTCCGAAAATAGAGCTCATTTTTTTCTCCCTAAACCCTTCCTGCTTCCTACCTTTCTTATCATTGTAGAGACCTATACCATCCTCTTGTCCCAGAGGCTCACAACCTAGGAGTCATCCTGGATTCCTCATTATCTTTTGCCATCTTTATCTAAGCTGCAGCTAAGGGCTGTTGTTTTCACCTTTGCAACATTTCTCCAGTACAACCCTTTCTCACTTCTGACACTGCCACCACTTTAGTTCCAGCTCTCACCACCTCAGGCCTTGATTATTGCAATAGCCTGCTGGTGGCTCTTCCTCCCTCAAGTTTCAGCTACTTTAATCCATTCTCCATTCAGCTATTAATGTGATTTTCCTAAAATGCAGATCTGATCATATCCACTCCTCTACTCCCATCCTACTCAATAAACTCTAGTGGTTTCCTATCACCTTGAGAATCAAACATAAAATCTTCTGTTTGGCGTTCAATACCCTTTATAAACTAACTCCACTTTCCATTTTGGTCTTCTTATACCTTACTCCCCAATACTTTAATTCAGTGACATTGCTTTCCTGGCAGTTTTGTGAACAAGTCACTCTATCATCTGTTCTGGGCACTTTCTCTGACTGTTCTCCATATTTGCAACACTCTCTCATCTCTTCTTTGACTACTGACCTCTTTGACTTCCTTTAAGTGTCAATTAAAATCCCACCTTCTACAGGAAACCTTCCATAACTCTTCTTAATTCCAATTTCAAATCTAAATTCTTTTAATTATTTGTTATTTATCCTGTATATAGTTTGCTTTGTATATATTTGTTTGCATATTGTCCCCCCATTAGATCGTAAGTTCTGTGTGTGTGTGTGTGTGTGTGTGTGTGTGCGCGCGTGTTGTTCGTCCTTCATTGCCAAAGAAGACCATGCCATCAGAGAAATGACATGACTTGCATTTGACTTTTGTTTTGAGCGAGGTAGGGCTGTGCAAGTCACCAGCCTCACTTCTCCTCCAGAGTCATCTGAATCCAGTGACCAGATATTCATCAGGATGACTGGAGATGACCCAGGATAAGGCAATTGGAGTTAAGTGACTTACCCAAAGTCACACAGCTAGTGAGTGTCAAGTGTCTGAGGTGAGATTTGAACTCAGGTCCTTCTGACTCCTGCGCTGGTGCTCTATCCACTGCACCACCTAGCTGCCCCTAAGCTCTTTGTAACGTTGTCCTAAATGCCTCTTTTTTTATCCCCAGGACTTAGCACAGTGCCTGGTACATGGTAGGTGTGTAATATATGTTTATCAAGTTGAGTCATTGGAAAGTGTATGAGTATAAAGATACTGAAAAAACTGTTTGTTTTTATTTGATGGCTTTCTTTGAAGCCTACATGAATTTGATGGTTTCTGAAAACTTTCAGGTAAAATTCCAAATTGCTAAAACTGAATCTGACATTAAAAGATTGGCTCATTGAAACTTGAGACTCTGTACCAAAGCCTGGGGAATATCATTCCAGAGAATAAATATATCAACACAAAAAGGCTTGGACCAAAGCCCTATGCACTGAAAGATCCAATTTTCACATAGTTGTATTTAACTGCCCCACTGAGAGCCTTTCCTACCCTTTCAAGGCTGTTATGTCCTGAGGCATTTTGGGTCATTGCCTGGTTTTCAGTGGAATGTAGGCAGGAGAAAATGCCTGCACAGGGGTTGGTTTCCTGAAAGAGATGGGGTTCATGGTTTTTTAGACCCCAAAAGGATACTAAAATCCATGTGTCTATATTGAAACATATGGTCCATTCAGCCAAAAATTTGAGTCAGTCATCCACATATCTGGACTAGGTGACATCAAACAGCTGGCTCAATTGAACTGCTGATTAAAATTGACTCTGTATTTGAAAATATGGAGACATAGTTTTAAAGTCACAAAGAAAAGCATTTGGAAGGTCCCTGTTTTAATCCTGTAGTATATCTCTGGCTCTACTGGGATGCATTTTGGGTAAATGGATATGTGAAATGGACTTGAAGGTCCTTGTCAGGATTTGTCAGCTAATAGCTGGCTCTTGAGGTCCAGTTCTCAAAGGACTTGCTTAGTGAAAGAGCTTTGGAGAGAGTTAGGACCTGTGGGAAAGAACCCTTAGCATATGTGCTCTTTTAATTTTTCTCTGAGTCTCTAATAGAAGTCAGTACAAAGAATAAAAGTTAATATTTACATAGAGTTGTTCATACATTATCTCATTTGAACCTCACAATAAAGTGGGGAGCTACATATGTATTACTATTGTTTGTATTATTTCCTCCATGTTACAGATGAGGAATGAGAATGAGAGAGGTCATAAGCTACTAAACATCAGACACAGAATTCAAACCCACATTTCTCTTGACTAGGTTTCCTGTTCTTTCACATACACTATACAAAACTTAGAAATCAGATCCTGGAGTTTACTAAATAGTGGAGGTAACAAGAACACTGGAATTCTCATATCAGCTACTGGGGTCTGTCTTTTCAGGAATATTAAGAACTCAGGCTGGGCCCAGGGGGATAGAGCACTGCACCCTCCCCCTTTTCTATTTAGGGACTCTTAACTCATGGATTATACAAAAACAGGCAAAGGGCTACAAATTTGATAGTTTTCCTGTTGTAGTTTGCTGACCCTTGCTAAATGAAATGTCTGAAGTCAAAAAGACTCATAGAATACGTTGATAAAACATAATCAATTAATTATGTTTAACTTATAACTGCTATGACAATCTGTCAGGAGGTTGATATTTAAATCTTATCAGAACTTAAAGCAGCTGGTAGGATTGTTGATTTAGTTAATTAGCATATTATGCTAATTAGCTAAATGTCATGAACAAACACAAAAGAGGCAGCCTAAAATCCAGTCTTAAGCTTGCCTAAACTAGGCATATACTTTAATCTTCCATGTGCTTGTGGCCACAGGGTGGTTGGGGAAGAGGATCAAGTAAATCACAGTTAACCCCAACCCTCACAGGAAGTGGCTCATGGTAAAATAAGGATAACAATCCCTTCCCTACTTACCTGGGAGTTGTTGTATTAATGGAAATAAACACTGTGTAACTGCTGTAAAGCTTTAATAAAACAATATAGAGTATTATTTAATAATATGAGTATATAGGGCATAACCTCTGGGATCACTCTTCTAATCTACATTCTAACCAACAAGTCATATCCCCAGATTAAGGCTGCTAGATCTTTTGTAAAGTTTCCAAGAGGCAACACTGAGGAGTTGGTAGTAGTGTTTTCTATTGCTATTTTCCCTTAATCTCTACCTTGTGTGTTCTCCCTACTATCAATTAACTAGTTACTATCTCCTCAACATCTCCTAATATTTCTCAAACATTAAATCCCTTAATTAACATCAATTAGATTTTAGAAATGGATATTTACCAAAATAATATAACAAGAACCAAAATATAAAAATTTCTTAAAGTTGGAATCCACTCTTCTCTGGTATACTGGTCCCTGGGAAAACTGGTTTCAAACAGAAAGTGGTTGCTTATAAACATTTTCTCATATCTGGGTGTCATACAGCCAATGGACAAATGACTTCCTTGCTTGCACAACTGGTGTTTCAGATACTGGGTCAATTCATTGCTGGACTGAGGTAATTAGGCTGTTTCTCACAGCTGACTTCTCACCAGACTGGCTGCTGTAGCTACCAGTATACTGTTTTATCAGCTTTAGTTGCTGGAATATTGGTGACTCTTCTGACCTTCCAAATTCAAGGCTCTTTTGTATGAACAATAAGTTATAGCTCAGCACCTAATTAGAAAGCTTTTTGTTACCATACAATAAGCTTACAGGAAAGAATCATCAAATACCTGTACATTATCTGAATTGAGAAGAGAAAGGAGACCTTGATTATACATTTCCAGAAATTGGTTTACCAGCCCTCTTAGTTTCTGAAGAGAGAAGAGAGGCACTGTGGAATAATGGAGAGAGCTCTGGATTCTGAGACAGAAAGAATTAGGTTAAATTCCTATTTTTAATACTTACTGGACAAGTGACCATGGCTAAAACACAAAACATTTCTGGGCTCCAGTTTCCCCATCTGTAAAATGATTATTATGAAATTCAAGTGAAATAATACACAAATACCATATGGTCAGCTACCCTAGTCATTACTATAGCCTTAGTGAACATCTTCTTATTCATCATCATCATCATCATCATCATCATCATCATCATCATCAGTATTAGTGGGGAATGGACTGGGGATCTTTGGTCTTTTGAGTCCTCACAAACACATTTAATGAGATGATGGTTGGTTGTTGTCCTGTGTTCTTGAAGAGGACCAAAATGACATCACTATGCTAGAGTCAAGTTTCAGTGTGTCCAGCTGTGGCTGATCAGGCCAATACAAGCTTGAAATGCTCTAGCATGGGTTGGGCACAAATAGTCCATGTGAACATTTCAGGTGGATACTCTAAAATTGCGCATCCTGCATTTCCTTTGAGCTGTTTCAATTCTGCTTTGCTCACAGATCACAGCATCTTCTCTAATCTGGGCACACCATGCTCAGCAGTCCTGTGCCAGTGTCTCCCATTTCATGCAATCAATTCCAAAGTTCCAAAGAGAGACCTTGAGAGTGTCCTTGTATCTCTTCTTTTGACCACCATGTGAATGCTTGCCCTGTGTGAGTTCTCCATAAAACAATCATTTTGGTAAGTGTATATTTTGCATTCAAAAAATGTAATCAGCCCCTCAAGTTTCAATGCTTGGCAGTTTAGTTAGAGTAAGGAGGTCAGTGTCTGGTACCTGATCCTTCCAGATGATCTTCAGAATCTTCCTAAGACAATGCAAAAGGAAGTGATTCAGTTTCCTCACATGGCACTGGTACACTGTGCAAACCACAGGCATACAACAATGAGGTTTGTACAATGGCTCGGTAGACCTTCAGTCTGGTGGTCAGTCTAATACCTCTTCTCTCCCATACTTTCCTTCAGAACCTCCCAAACACCGATCTAGTTCTGGCAATGTATGCATCAACCTCACTATCAATGTGTACATCCCTGGAAAGTATACCATCAAGATAAGTAAATTTATTTATTTATTTTTTTTATTTTGTAATGTTTAACAATCACTGCCATACAATTGTGATTTTATCCCCCCCCACCTACCCCCCACTCCCCCCTCCCTCCCCCCGACTGCATACAATTCTGTATAGATTCTACATATACTTTCCTATTGAGTATATTTTCACTATAGTCATGCTATGTAGTCAGACTAAGATAAATGAAAGAAATCGTATAACAAATCAGAACATGATACACAAACACATACACATACACAAACATGATCTGCTACAATATGTGAGTGACTTCCATATTTCTCTCTCTGAGTGTGGCAGGCATTTTGCCTTGAGATCCTCCATTGGGATTTTTTTTTTTTTTTGGTAAGAAGTTCTTGTGTTATTACAAAAATCTAAGTCTACCAGAAAAAACTCTCACACACTGTGGTTGTTGCTGTGCATAAAGTTCTCCTGGTTCTGCTCCTTTCACTCAGCATCAGGTCATATAAGTCCTTCCAGGCCTCTCTGAAGTCTTCTTGTTCATCATTTCTTATGGCACAATAGTACTCCATTACATTCATATACCATAATTTATTCAGCCATTCCCCAATTGATGGACATCCCCTTGACTTCCAGTTTTTGGCAACTACATAGAGTGCTGCTATAAATATTTTTGTACATGTGGGACCCTTTCCCATTTTTATGATCTCTTGGGGATATAGTCCTAGTAGCGATATTGCTGGGTCAAAGGGTATGCACATTTTTGTAGCCCTTTAGGCATAGTTCCAAATTGCTCTCCAGAATGGTTGGATGTGCTCGCAGCTCCACCAACAATGAATTAGTGTTCCAACTTTCCCACATCCTCTCCAGCATTTATCATTTTCTTGTTCTGTCATGTTTGCCAATCTTATAGGTGTGATGTGGTACCTCAGAGTTGTTAAGATAAGTAAATTTATCCACAGCATTCAAAACTTCTGCATTTGCTGTGACTGATGATTCTACATATGGATGATGTGGTGGTGGCTGATAAGAGTATCTGTGTTTTCTTGCGTTGTTAGGCCAAAATTAGCACAAGGAACAGAGAAACTAATCTATACTTTGATGCATCTCACCTTCAGAGACTGCATTGAGCACACAAATAGAAAATCATGTACCAACACTCCCTCCACTTTGGTCTTGGCTTGTAGTCTTTTCAAGTTGAAAAATTTACCAGGATGAGGATAGCTAAGGGGTCTCAAACCCACTGGTAAGTTGGGGGGTGTCTACCCCAAGCATATGAAGACTTCCCCTGCTAGAATGGGCAGATGAGAACAATTTGTTCCAATGGCCACAAAGGAAGCTGAAGCAGGTGGTGTGGAGTGCTTAGAGCTTGGTCAGGCATTGAAGATACCAAGGTCATCCATTGCATCTTGAGTCATCACTAGTTGTCTTGATTCTGTCCTGCCACTGGACTGTGATAACTTTGAAGGAGAGACTGAGGCTGACGACTTAGTGCAACTCTGTCTCACTCAAATGCAATGTATGCACGAATCAAAAGACATCACCCAGACGAAAAGACAAGAGATGATGGAATGAAATAGATGAAATGAAATAGCAGAATCCATGATGTTTTGAGATTTTGTTCCTTTTAGACTTGGCATAGTCAGAATTGTACCTTATAAGAGTTATGCCTCCTTCATATTTTAGGCAGATCATGTTGTACCTTATAAAAGACATGGGATCTTGTTTGGTTAACATTTTGATTAGCCTATAATATGATTATAAAAAGTACGAATCTTGGAATGTCCCATTCACAACTTGTAAAGAAAATAGGAAGAGATTTTTTTTTTTTGATCCTTTAAGGAGTAAGAAGTTTCTTCATCAGCTTGATGGAATTATATAGTCACTAGCTATTGGCTGCCTAAAGGATCATCCAAATCCATGGGGCCCATGAGAAACCAAAGTAGCCAGCATGGCAATACACTCTTTAAGGAGTCATAGCTGGCAATCGAGAAGAGACTCCATTATGGTTAAAGAGCCCAGACAATGAAAGAGAGTCACTCTTGTTTTTTTTCCACTTATACCTCTTCCTGAGTGCAGCAAGGAGGAAGGGGATTTTTCTCCTTTTTCTCCACCCCTATTTATAATTGTGTCTTGCAGTGGAGCAATTTACTATGTAGGACAGAACACAATAGGAGAGTAGAGCTATGGAGCTGAGTTAAGCTGCTGAGAGGAGTAGGCCCAGAGAGAAGTAACCTGTGACAGGAAATGCTGTGCTCTGGGGGAGCAGCATGAGGACACCATTAAAAGGAAAGGGACATAAGGGCCTTCCACTTCTGGAGGTGTGAGTTGTCTTGACTACTTGTGTTCTTTATTTCTGTGCTTCTCTAAGAATGTATTCTTTGTGTATGTCTATTCCTCCAATTGATTCTGTTTGTACTTGTGAGAGAATCCTAGGTTTGTTGTTTTACGATTACTAAGCTTACTATGCCATCTTAAGAAATACCTTGGCTTTGGGCATTCCACTAGTTTGTGAACTCCATAAAAGCAGGGGCTGATTTTGCCTATTTTTGTGTTTCCTGCGCAGTGCCTGTCACACATTCAATGCTTAAAAATTGAGCTAGTTGTACCCTGGTGTAGTGGGTAGAACATGGCCTTGGAGTCAGGAAGATCTGAATTCAAGTCCAGTCTCAGACAATTACCTGGCTGAGTAACCCTGGGCAAGTCACTTAACATCTGTTTCTCTCAGTTTTCTCAGCTGTAAAATGGGGATAATAATAGCACCTACCTGCCAGAATCAAACGAGATAACATTGTAAAATACTCAGGCCAGTGCCTTGCCCATGGTAGGCACTTAATAAACGCCGTGTGCTTTCTTCTTCTCACTGACTATGCTTGCTAAAAGAAGTGGTAGGGATCTTGCTGAGTTATAGTTTTAAGAGTAGAGTCCCATAGAACACTTTGAACCTGGGGTAGTCATCCTTTGGGGGACCTAGTTGAGCACTAATTTGAAGAAGTTCCAGAGGGGGTATTACATTTGAACTGAATCAATCAACAAATATTTACTAAGCACTTTTTATGTGCCAGGCACTTTTCCTGGCACTGGGAATGCAAAGACAATAATAAAACAGACCCTACCCCCGAAAAGCTACTGGGAGAAATGGCATGTAGAAATAGAAATAAATACAAAATACATATAAGGTAACATGTTTGGGGGGAATCAGAATGGTGTTTAAGTAGGAGGTAGACCTTGACTTGAGTTTGCCGGGAGTGAGATATTTCTAAGAGGCAGAAATGAGAACAGAATTCAATTCGAGCATGAAGGACAACCTGTGCAAAGATATGGAGATCACAGATCAGACACAGTGTCTTGGTCCCATGTGTTTGGTGACTTGGTCAAACCATAACATAGCAGCAAACAAATATTCCAGCTGGGGACTATGGATGGCATCTGTCCATATAGAATGTATTTATTCAACATGGAACCTTTCACCAGTATCACCTTGGAATATAGTGAATGATACTTCTGCACCATTATCATGCTCTTACTCAGATGAAAACAAATCTGACACTAACCGCAAGGAACCCAGCATACACAGTAGGATCTGCTGTACAGGTTCTTAGATCCGTTTTTCTAAAAGGAAAGCAACTTCTGAGGGGTCAACAATCTACTTTGATCAAGCACATGTATCATTCACTTAGTTCGGGGGAAAAAGTCAATATCCTGTACTTCAGAGACAATAAAAACAGAAATTACAAACAGAAAAACCAGCAGATGGGGCTTTCAACTGTCTGACCACAAACAATACATATATCATTACCTGGGAGAGAAGCACCAACATGTGGGTTTTCAAAGCTGGGGGGCTCCTTAGTGGCAACCCAGAGTCACATCTGGCACACAAACTTTCTTCCAGAAAATAAGCCCCCAAACAAAACCTCACCTCAGAGTGTTTTCAGGGCTGGAGTACACAACCCTCCAGATCTAATGCCTCATTAGAAATTGACAAAAGGTATATGTGGCCTATTAATGGATGGTGAAGATTTTTAACTCTTCCCCCTATCCACCATTAACCTTACATTAATATTACAGGCACTCATTTATTTGTTCCCCTTTAAAGAGCTATCTTGCTCTGGCACCATTCAATAGGATTATTTTTATGTCTGCTTTCTTTTTCTTTCTTTCTTTCTTTCTTCCTTCTTTCCTTCCTTTCTTTTTCTTCCTTCCTTTCTTCCTTCCTTCTTTCTCTCTACCTCCCTCCCTCTGTCTTTCCTTTCTTTTCTTTCTTTCTCTCTTTTTTATTTTCTTTCTTTTTTTATCTTTCTCTCTCCACCCTCAACACTGAAGCAGTTAGTTCTGCATTGCATTGATAAACAGTGGCAACAGTATTTCCAAGACTGAAATGATACTCTCCCAGCATCTATCCCTCCACCCTCAGGTTCCTGGTCTACATTTTTGAGTCTGACCTGACAGTCTTTTTTGCCTTCTTCCTCCAGGAACAGTTGTCCTCTCTTGTTTGTCAGTCAGCTAAACGATGGGATGAGTTTACTTTCCTTAATGATTTTGCCAGCAAATCTCGTTGTATTTCTAGGGTTTGTGCTGCCAGTAAAATAATTGGAGCTAACAAATATATTCAGGAATGGTTCATTTGAATGAAATCACAAATCAGACAATTTAATGCTGCAAACAAAAGAGATGTGTGTTGTCATTTTCTCCAGTGCAGCCCTAAGAGATCAGTTATTCTGAATAGGACACTGGTGAGGTTTGGATATCATTAGTGCTGAACAAAATATGGTGGAAACTGAATCCTGTTTAGATACACTTTGGGAGCAACTGTCTGTAAACTTTGGAAAAGTATTGTTCTGAATGTGGCACCTTACCTGCTGCCTCTGGATGGATGCTTATAATTGACATTGTCCAGTGGCACTCAGGTCTTGATTTGAGGGTAGTAAAAACTCCCCAAATTCTTCTTGTTCAGTATGATGGCCCATCTGCATTTCCAGGAAAATACAGCCCATCTGTTTCTGACTCATTTGCATGTAACTTACTGCAGTGTTGTTTTCTAAGTGTGCTGCAATGTACATGAAGTCTTAGGAGCCCTTTAAAAAGAAACAATTTCAAGGAAACTGTTTCAAGATCCCCACCCCCGCCTAAGCAGCCAGTGACTTTTGGCAGCAAATGCCTGAGAACCCTGTCTTCAAAGTGTATTTGTTTTCTTCAGGCAATAAAATGAAAACTGAAGGAGGCATAAAGTTGGCCAATTTCTTTCCTAACTGGACATCAAATCTAGAGTGGAAAAGGACGTGATTATATTCTGCAAATTGGACAAAAACTTATCTGAACATTACTGATTTATTTTGTACTGAAAATGAGAACTAGAAGCAGAGATATCCTGGTCAACGTTAATGGTGAGTATGTGTATGTAAACACACAAGTGTACAATATATAAAAAGACATGATATGCAGATATAAATATAGATGTGTGTATATATATATACACATATAAACACAATACACTTCTGAGTCTAATATGAATTATTAACATTTTCTCCTTTACGTCATTAAGTCAAGAGAATCAGCAAACGATGAATTTATAGTGTTTGCTGAGTCTCAAGGCATTAATGTTCATACTAAAATTTTAATAATCTCTCTCAAGCCTGTATGAGCTGGCTTTAGCCCACCTTGAATAAAGGAATGATATGCAAATCATGTGAAAACTGGGTAGTATGATGGAATGAATACAGGTTTTAAAGTTAGAAGACCTGGATTAAACCTTGGGTCTGCTACTCACTACTGGTGCGACCTTGGTGCATTTGAATGTCATCAGAAAAATGAAGGTATTGGATTAAATCATGTAGTAATATCACATGATGATCCTAGATACATTAGTTCTCTGATTATTTATAATGTCTGTCATGTTAGAAAATGAATAATATATGAGAAAACATTTGATTGAATAATGATGATCTCAATTATCACTAAATATATATCAGAATATATTTTATAGTGCTTTATACATGATAAATGTTGTTGTTATGTTTGTCCTTCATTTCCAAGGAAGACCATGACATCAGAGAAATGATGACATGACTTGATTTTGTTTTGAGTGGGGGAGGGCTGTGCAAGGTCACCAACACTTTATTCTCCTGAGCCATCTGGATCCAGTAAGCAGATATTCATCAGGATGACTGGAGATGGCCCAGGATGCAATGGGAAATCTTGGCCTTTTCATGTACACACTTAGAGGGAGGTAATAGGCCTCTTTAAAAAGCAGTCAGGGAATGGCCCTTTTAAGGAGCAAAAGAAAAAAATAACTAAATCAAAATGGGAGGAAAAGAGAAAATAAATGTTACTAATGATAATCCCTCTAAGCCAGCCATTAAGTGATCCTTGGGCAGGGACTATTGTTGTCCAAACTATGGGCTTCAGAGTGCATTGTGTTAAGGTTTTGGGAATGACAAGGAATGAAGGAAGGAAGGGACATCTAGCCAGTAAACCCCAAAGGAAGGGGAGAAGGAGACAGAAGGGAGAGAATGACCTAAGTTAGGATTCTCACAGAGAATCCATATTACATTGAATGCTGTGAATGAATAAGTAAATGAAAAAGCAAATGTCAAACTCTTTCTATGTACCAAGAACTGTCCTACAGTTGGACATACAAATATAAAAGTGAGAGTAGCCTTGCCTTCAAGGATTTTAAATTGAATGGGTGGGGCACCAAATATGGTGAAGTGGTGGCCAAGAGAGGGGTGTTTAAGTCTGAGAAGTCAAGAAGATAATGAGAGAAGTCCTAGGTGAGTTGATTGACATGACAATTCTATTAGCAATGGCAATATTGATTTGATTACTATTCCCAGAGCAAGAGGTAGAAAGTTAGAATGAGAGACAGAGCTGATAGTATGGGATGGGATGTGAAGCTTGGCTGGGGTCAGTTAGATGTAGTGGACCATATGAGTCTGTATTCTTACACTCACCAATTACTAATTTATGGTAAGCATTAATATGATGTCATGTATTTTCTTTTTTTTTTAATAGAAAAAAATGTAATTTATTTATTTATTTTTTAAATTTATTTATTTAACTTTTAACATTCATTTTCACAAAATTTTGGGTTCCAAATTTTCTCCCCCCTTGTCCCCTCCCCCACCCCAAAACACCAAGCATTCCAATTGCCCCCATCACCAATCTGCTCTCTCCTCTATCATCCCTCTCTGCCCTTGTCTCCATCCTCTCCTCTGTCCTGTAGGGCCAAATAACTTTCTATACCCCTTTACTTGTATTTCTTATTTCCTAGTGGCAAGAGTAGTACTCAACAGTTGTACCTAAAACTTTGAATTCCAACTTCCTTTCCTCCCTCCCTCCCCACCCCCTCCTTTTGGAAGGCAAGCAATTCAATATAGGCCAAATCTGTGTAGTTTTGCAAATGACTTCCATAATAGTCATGTTGTATAAGACTAACTATATTTCCCTCCATCCTATCCTGCCCCCCATTACTTCTATTCTCTCTTTTGATCCTATCCCTTCCCATGAGTGTCGACCTCAAATTGCTCCCTCCTCCCCATGCCCTCCCTTCCATCATCCCCCCCACCCTACTTATCCCCTTATCCCCCACTTTCCTGTATTGTAAGACAGGTTTTCATACCAAAATGAGTGTGCGTTTTATCCCTTCCTTTAGTGGAATGTGATGAGAGTAAACTTCATGTTTTTCTCTCACCTCCCCTCTTTATCCCTCCAGTAATAAGTCTTTTGCTTGCCTCTTTTATGAGAGATAATTTGCCCCATTCCATTTCTCCCTTTCTCCTCCCATATATTTCTCTCTCACTGCATGCTTTCATTTTTTTAAGAGTGTGAGTGTGTGTGTGTGTGTAATCCCACCCAGTACCCAGATACTGAATAGTTTCAAGAGTTACAAATATTGTCTTTCCATGTAGGAATGTAAACAGTTCAACTTTTATAAGTCCCTTATGACATCTCTTTGCTGTTTACCTTTTCATGCTTCTCTTCTTGTGTTTGAAAGTCAAATTTTCTTTTCAGCTCTTGTCTTTTCATCAAGAATGCTTGAAAGTCCTCTATTTCATTGAAAGACCAATTTTTCCCCTGAAGTATTATACTCAGTTTTGCTGGGTAGGTGATTCTTGGTTTTAGTCCTAGTTCCTTTGACTTCTGGAATATCCTATTCCATGCCCTTTGATCCCTTAATGTAGAATCTGCTAGATCTTGTGTTATCCTGATTGTATTTTCACAGTACTTGAATTGTTTCTTTCTAGCTGCTTGCAATATTTTCTCCTTCACCTGGGAACTCTGGAATTTAGTCACAGTGTTCCTAGGAGTTTCTCTTTTTGGATCTCTTTCAGGCGGTGTTCTGTGGATTCCTTGAACACTTAATTTTGCCCTCTGGTTCTAGAATCTCAGGGCAGTTTTCCTTGATAATTTCATGAAAAATGATGTCTAGGCTCTTTTTTTGATCATGGCTTTCAGGTAGGCCCATAATTTTTAAATTGTCTCTCCTGGATCTATTTTCCAGGTCAGTTGTTTTTCCAATGAGATATTTCACATTATTTTCCATTTTTTCATTCTTTTGGTTTTGTTTTGTGATTTCTTGGTTTCTCATAAAGTCACTAGCCTCCATCTGTTCCATTCTAATTTTGAAAGAACTATTTTCTTCAGTGAGCTTTTGAACCTCCTTTTCCATTTGGCTAATTCTGCTTTTGAAAGCATTCTTCCCTTCATTGGCTTTTTGAACCTCTTGCCAATTGAGTTAGGCTATTTTTCAGGGTGTTATTTTCTTCAGCATTTTTTGGGGTCTCCTTTAGCAGGGTGTTTACTCGTTTTTCATGCTTCGCTTGCATGTCTCTCATTGCTCTTCCCAGTTTTTCCTCCACCTCTCTAACTTGATTTTCAAAATCCTTTTTGAGCTCTTCCATGGCCTGAGCCCATTGAGTGGGCTGGGATACAGAAGCCTTGACTTCTCTGTCTTTCCCTGATGGTAAGCATTGTTCTTCCTCATCAGAATGGAAGGGAGGAAATACCTGTTCACCAAGAAATTAACCTTCTATAGTCCTATTTTTTTTCCCCTTTTCTGGGCATTTTCCCAGCCAGTGACTTGCCTTCTGAATATTCTCTTCACACCCACTTTGCCTCCAGATCCTCCCAGCCAGCACTTGGGGTCTGAGATTCAAATGCTGCTTCCCAGCCTCAGGGCTTTGGCGGGGGCGGGACTGCTATTCAGTGTGAGATCAAGTTCAGGTACTCAGGTGGGGGCAGGGCCACCACACGGGGCTCAGTTCCCTCAGGGGGTTTATGTGGAGACCTTCAACAATGGATCCGAGCTCCTGCCTGCTTGGGGAGTCCTGGTCTGCTCCCGCTTCCGCTGCTGCCTCCTGAGGGGACCTGAGTTATGGGGGCACCCCACTCCTCTCTCGACCCGGCAAAGAGACCCTCTCACCGACCCTTGTTACCTGTGGGTGGAGGGACCTGCGTGGCCACTGGAGATTCTGTCACTGAAGCCTGCTTGGATGTGGCCAAGGCAGGGCTGGGTTTGACTCCGCATCCGTAGTGTGAAGGACCTTTTGCGAGAGGTTTTCAGGCTCTCTGGAACAGAAATCTCATCAGGTCCCTTGTTCTGTGGCGTCTGCTGCTTCAGAATTTGTTGGCAGTTCTTTTTTACAGATATTTTATGGGCTGTGGGTTTGGAGGTAGTGTATGTGTGTCTTTCTACTCCTCCATCTTGGCTCTGCCCCCCATGTATTTTCTATGATGACCTAGATGTAAGATATCACATAAGCTATATCATCCAGGAAATGGGACATTACAAGATAATATGGGTATACAAGATTGAGAGATAACACACAGACAGCCTTTTTGCTCTCCTGTTATCCAGGCAATGTCAATAGGCTTAAATAAAGTTCCCTCATACACTGGTTCTAGTCCTATGTCTGTTACTGAATAACTGGATAACCTTGAATAAGTCTGCTAAATGTTCTTGAATTCAGTTTCCTCACTTGTCAAATGTGAACAATTAGTCAGCTCTACCTACCTCAAAGGATTGTTAAAAGGATGAAGAGAGACTATCTAAAGAAAATATTTTAAATTATATAAAACACTATACAAATTTTATGCATTATGACATCTTTGGTTTTGGGACAGTGTACATATTTTTAATGGTGATGATAATAACTACCTTTAATGAAAAATAGTATCTGTCATAGTCATTTTTCATAAATACAATATTTCTTCCATTTATCATTATCTATCAGATGGAATTGAAATTCCAGTTTTTTCTGCATGATTTCTTGAAAGGACCTTGCTCAATGACTGGTTCAACCTCTGCTTAAATATCTTGGTTTGATGTCAAGAAAGCATTTTTAAAAATTAAAACTGTCCTAAAGGAAGTAGTAGGTTCCCTCTCACTGAAAGCCTTAAAGTGGAGGCTGGATGACCACTTGTTGTTATGGATATCCCTTACAGGTATGGGTTGGATCAGATTAGTGCTAAGGTCACTTCCTACACTACACTCTATGATTCTTTGATGTCCACATAGCTAGTTTCTACTTCAATATCTTCAGTGATGGGAAACTTACTACCACACAGTATAGTTAATTGTGGGAAAAGTCTTTATACTGAGTGAAAAACTTTTTTTCCTTTTTTACTTTAATCTTAGATCTTACTCTAATTCCCTGAATCCTTACATGACCCCATGTAATGATATTTTATTTAGTTTATCACATTTTTCTTTCCTTTTCTTTTTCAGGCAAAAATATCTGATTTCTTCATTTCTCATAAGACATATTTTCTGTACGCTTTAACAATTAAGTTACTCTCCTCTGTGAACCCAGTATCCCTTTTAAATATTAACAACACTAAACGCAGTAGTCCAAATGTCTAAGAATAATGGAGCTATTGATTCCCATTCTATTGGCATTACATTTCATTGTTAGTTTTCTTTTTTATAGTACCCACATCACAATGTTGACTCAGACTGAGCTTTCACTCCATTGAATCCTCCAGTAATATTTTTATCTGAATTGTTGCCAAGCCAGGTATTCTTAAACCTATGCCAATAAAATTGATGTCTTGACCCTAACACTGGACTTGACATTCATGTTTTGAGCTTGTGCATTTAGATATGATGTTTCAGAGTGTGAAGATCATTTTAAATCATGATCCATAGGATTATAAGTCCAACTCCCACATTTTTCTAGATGAGGAAATTGAGATCCAGAGAGGTGGACTAATTTCCCAAAGTCACATAGGTAGGAAGTAACAGATTCATGTTTCAACTCAGGTCCCATGACTGCAAGTTCAGCTTCCAAATTTGGGGCTCCTTCTATTGCATCTTGGTTTTCTCACTTATGGAGATGAATAATGATCCACATTTGCATGGTGACTGAAAATTTGTCACATGCACTTTGTCCATCATCATACAAATCACTGAACAAAATGGTGAATAGGAGACATGGTTAAGGATAGGACATTGTGTTGTTATTACATAAAGGTCTCTTTCCTGGTTGACCCTTATTTGTAATGACAAGCCCACATTCCTTCATCTCACTCCCAGGCATAACATATGAGATTTTGTCAAGTGTTTTGATGAAAGTAAGTTCAAGTGTGTCTATGGCATTCTTCTAATATACCCGTGACACAAAAATGTGTATGAAAAAAATAAAATTAGATAAGTTTGAAAATGTGTTGGACCCTGAGTCTGGAAGATCTTGTTTGCTACCACGTACTCCTTATATGGCTTTTGACAAGTAGTTTAACCTCTCCATACCACTTTTTTATTTATTAAATGGTGACAACCAATACACTAACCACTCTGTATATTTGCATGAGCTATTTTCCAAGATTAAAATGTACTCCTTTCTCATCTCTATCTTTTGGAATCATTACATTAAGTCAAGATTCATTAGTGGCAGCAACTGTCTTTTTGTTCTCTTTTGTTTTTATTTATTATCAGCATCTAGAAATATTCAAACAACAAACATTTATAAAATGCTTCCTCTGTGCCAGACACTGTGCTAAGTGCTAGTGATACAAGGGAAGTGATGCAAATGGACCCTGCTTTCAAGGGACTCAACAGGGGAGAAAACATGTAAACAACTATGTACAAGCACTTTATACACACATATAGATGCATACACATATAATATCTATCTCTACCTATATATAATAAATTGGGAAATAATCCTCGAGGAAAGGTATTAGCCTTAAGGGATATCAGGAAAGGCTTTCTTGAAGAAGATGGGATTTTGATACTTGAAGGATGCCAGGAAGAATGGGAGAAGGAGAAGAGGAGGGAGAAAATTCCTGGCATGGGAAATAGACTTGAAAATGCCCAGAGCTGGGAGATGGAGTATCAAGGAATAAGGAGGGCTGTGTCACTGAATCACAAAGTTCCTGGAGAGTAATAAGGCATAAGAATGCTAGAAAGGCAAGAGGGATCCATGTTATGAAAACCTTTAAAGTCAAACAGAATTTTATATTTGACCTTTGAGGTAATAAGGAGTCACTGAAATTCACTGAACAGGGAGAATGAAATGATAAGACAAGGCATTAAATGGTTGAGTGGAGTATGGATTGGAGTGGGGAGACACTTGAGGCAGGGAGACCAACCAGCAGGCTATTGAATCAAAGTGTGAAATGATAATATGTGCATCAGGGTGGTGGCAGTGTAAGAGGAGAGAAGGGGCAATATATGAGAAATATCTCAAAGGTAGAATTGATAGGGCTTGACAACACGTTAAATATGGGGAAAGGAGGTGGATGAGAGTGAGGATTTGAACATAATACTTAGGAGGCGAGTGTGGGTGTTTGGGAGGATAGTGTTGTCCCCAACAGTAATAGGAATGTTAGGAAGAGGAGAGGGCTTGGGCAAAAGATATTGAGTTCCGTTTTGGAACATGTTGAGTTTAAGATGTCTTCAGGATATCCAGTTTGAGATGTTCAGTAAGTAGCTGGAGATGTAAGACTGGAATTTAACAGAAAGGTTGAGGCTAGATTAAGTTGATCTTATAATCATCAGTTTAGAGATGATAGTTAAATCCATGGAATTTAATGAGATCATCAAATAGTGTAGAAGAAAAGCAAACCCAGGACAAAACCTTTGAGTATACCCAGTGTTAGTAAGCTTCACTTGGATGAATATTTAATAAAGGAGCTTGAGAAAGAATGATCCAAAAGATGGGAAGAGAACCAGGAAAGAGCAGTGTCACAGAAAACAAGAGACAATCAGTGTTTCAAGGAAAAGAAAATTATCAGAAGTATCAAAGGCTATGGAGAGGTTAAAAGGGATGACGACTTCCAAAAAGGCCATCCGTGCATGTGGTAGGAACTTCATAAATGTCCGTTAAGTTGAATTAAGAAAAGTGTTATTTAAAGCTTAGTATTTTACATAAATGGGAGTGATTATTATTAGTAATCAATTCAGGTTGACACCTAATAAACACTTGGCTGGTGAGCATATAGAAAAGAATGATCTGTTCAATAATTAGCTCTCAAGCGAATGGAGAAGTAAGGGAGAGGCAGGAAAGTGTTACGGCAATAAAATAATATTCCCTGGGAGATCAGATAAATTGTAGTTATGTCAGCACCTACTGCTCCCCATGATAGTAGGTTTTCCCAGATAATACTTCACCAACCTCCTGGGCTTAAGTCCTAATTTATACTGTTTCCTATTTCTCACCTAATCCCTTAGATTTGGAAATGCTGGTGAATTTTGGCTTGATTGAGCTAACCTTTGACTTATTCTCTTTTGAATTATGCTCCTTTTCTCCAGAAGAGAGACTCCCATTGCTAGGCTTCTAGTTTCTCTTTGATCCTGTTGATTTATTAAACATTACTAATCAGGCCTTTGAGATCATCTCCCTAAGTTTTCAGAAGTCTCGGATATAATATTTCTGGTACAGGAGTCTTGAACTCTGTTAAAATGTCTGGATGGTCTCACTCTTTCTTTCCTGATCTCAAATTCCCATTTTATTGTGTTCAAATATTGAAAATTTGATGATCATTTTCTTAGGTAGAAAAGAAAAAGCAAAAGAGTTACATGAACGTACTCTAGTCCTTCTATTATTTCTCCAGGTATTCCAAGCAGTGTTTCTCTTAGTTGTTTCACTCTACCACTTACAAGTGACTCATCTATGAGTGAATGACCTCTACAAGTCAATCATTTGACAAACATTTATTAAGTGCTTGCTATGTTTCAGGCACTGTGCTAACATGTTAAAAATGGAGCTGAATGAAGATCAATGTTGTTGCAGTGGCTTATGAAGCTCAGAATTTGTGGCTTAATTATTGAGGAAAGCCACATGTTCCAGAATGCTTTGAATGAGTATTTGACTGTTTATCATGCTATGTCCTTTTATGCTACCTTCGAATGAGGTGGTGGCTATAGGAAGGTAGACACTTTTAATTGCTTCTTCCAGAATGGACAGTTGTGCCTGATGAGCCTCACAGGGTCATGGTCAATCAAGGGAACAACCTCAGTGTCCTGCCTGCCAAGCTGAATTTCTTTTTCTTGATCATGCTGCTATGTGCACAAATGGTGGGGGGAAATGCCATCCATTTTCAGTGTAATCCTCTGCAAGAGACATTGTAGAATTTTCCTGGTTTTCATACTGTTCTTTATATTATGTAGAAGCCTTGTAAAGCACACAAAATTACACCATCTACTCAATGCCTCAATGCTTTGCCATGAAGTTCTAAAATAAAGGCTCCACTTAAAGCAGCCAGGTGTGGTACTGGGATTAGTGAGAACAGTGTTGACAGATTGTGAAGCTGCCCTGTGCCTGCCACTTACCACAAGTGTTAGATTCTTGGGATTGAATATGTTTTTCATTTTGACATCTGTTTGCTTGGAGTGTCTCACTCTCAGTAACCGAACACAAGTTTATATCCATTCTGCAAATCTTCAGGGAGCAATGCCTTCTGTTTCTTCCACAACATGAGAACATTTATGAAGGATCCTGAAGTGAAAATAAAATCTATATAATTTCCTTGAAGCATTTGATTTTTGATTCTTAACTCCAATGCCACGATCTTGCTGTTCATTAGCTATAATGATAGTACCTAGATGTATGTCGTTTTTTACCTTTGGCATTTGATGAGCCTCACATACGTTTGTGTACTTAGGTGTATGCAAAAGAGACAGGATAGATGAACTCATCTTGTATGCTTTTGATCACATCTCTTCATGTCTCCCCTAGGACTTTGCTCCACTGGGGCATTATTCTTTTTTTCATCCTCCCACCCTTTTTGGCTTGTTCCGCTCTGTCTACAAATATGTTCAAGGCTCTACTCTCCTAAAAGAAAAGATCCCTTACTCCTATTACCACCTCAAACTACCATATCATCATATCTCTCCCTTTCCCTTTATATTTGTACTGCTAGAATGAGTACTTTATTCTTACTTCATTCCCATCACACACTTATGTACCCAATATAGGAGCAACATGGATACAAATATGCCAAGCCTAGAGGCCTGTATTGGGCTACCCGAGTCTTTCTTACCTGTCCAGGTCTTCGGCTGGCCACGCCGGATGCACATATGAGAGAAAGGACGTTCCAGAGTCAAACAGGGGTTGAGCTTTATTACAGGGTTTCGGTTACAAGTGCAGGGGGTCTTCTTTCTTAGGACGAAGAGGGGGAGATTTCCTAAGAAGGCTAAGCTTAAGGGAATGGAAGTAGAAGTACAAGCGGGGAGAGAGGGGGAGGGGAGAGAGGAAAGAAAAGAAGCGGAGCCCTACTTTTCTCTTTGGCTCCACACGTGCTAAGAGAGCTTTTAGGCTTCCTCAATCCTACTTAATCTTCAGCCACACAGTTTGCATCTCAATACCGTGCTGTTAGGTAACTAGGTGTGCTCCAATCCGGGACGACCTCGAGGGCAGGGAGACTCCACCCATCAGGTATCTCCGGGGGAGAGGCGGAAATACCCGAGCTAGCCGAGCTAGCTCGGTCTGACCTTCTCGAACCCCCGCTGTTCATGGAGGGCCTCGTAAGACTCTAAGATTTAGAAGTCCCACTTTTACCTGCCCGAGACTGTCCACATGGAATTGAGCTTCCAGTCCCAACACAAATATATTTTGGCTCAAGCTGATGCACTTTGTTTTAGTATTTTGGGTTTTTTTAAATCATTTTTTACAACTAAAGAGAACATACCTCAGATTTTTAATCTCCATCTCTAAGTTATTAAAACATCCAGTCAAAAGTGAAAGAATGGGTTAGCAATCAGGTAGGTATTTTGACTATACAATGTCAAATAATCACTCTGAATAACTATTTCCACACAATTGTCTGAATCATTGGAATGTTTAGAACTTGTATAAACACAGATGGTCCCCATCCATATGTGCATTCTTTATTGACAAAGGAAGTTAATCAAGAGCATGGCATGGCATGCTCATTATTCCCTTTAAAAGATTTCACCTTATCAGGGGTGAAGCTCTGCTTTTTATCTTAAGTCCAACCATAATATCCTTTTTTCTAGGTCTGGAGGCAATATACCTAGATTTTTGTTGTTGTTGTCCAGTTGTGTCCTACTTTGTGATGCTATTTGGGAGTTTCTTGGCAAAGATGTGAATAGCTTGCCATTTTCTTCTCCAGCTAATTTTATAGATAGGGAAACTGAGGCAAACAGGGTTAAGTGATTTGTCCAGGGACACACAGCTAGTAAGTGTCTGAACCCAGATTTGAACTCAGGAAGAGGAGTCTGACTCCAGGCCCAGCACGCTATCCACTGTGCCTCCTAGCTGCTCTACTGAGATTTTTAACAAAAATTAATAAATTATTTCATGTATTTTCTATTATTCTCATGAAAAATATGGAGAGATATGAATTAGATGATAATATAATTAGCTAGATTAAGAACTGATTGGATGACTCAATTTAAAGAGTAGTTTTTAATGAATCAATGTCAGCATTTCAGGAGGTAATCAGTGGAATACCCTATAAGCTAAATATCAGTTAGCCAAGATCTGTGCTTGGGTTTGTGATATCTGGCTTATTTTATCGACGACTTGGATTAAAGAAAAGTTAGCATACTTATTAAATCTGCAAATGAAACTGGGATGGGGGGGGGTAGGTCTTGACAGGCCAATGATCCTTAAGACTTAAATAACCATGGACAAATTATATGTCATCTTTCTGAGCCTTAAATTCCTTATCTGAAAAAGAGAAAAGATTGTATCTTTGGCTTCCTGAGGTTCCTTCTACCTCTATATCTATGAACCTAAGAGAATGCCAGAGCATACCCAGAGTAAGAGCTTGAGGCTACATGTGTGTAGAAATCACCTAAAATGCTATATAAATATAAACTGCTCTTATTATCATCATAATCATCATCCTCATTATCACCATCACTATCATAATCAACTCTTAAATTTTTGAGGTTTTATATAATCAAAAATATGTAAGCACTTCTTGTGGCAAGAAATAACTGGGAACAGAGTAGATATCCATCAACTGGGAAATGGTTAAATTATCATACATGGATGTCATGGAATGTTAGTGTACTACATGAAATAATGTATATGAAGAAGATACAGAATAACAAGACTTGAATAAACTGATTTGAAGTGACATAAGTAAAACCAAGAAAACAATATACATACTTCATTATTTATATTACCACAATTGTATTTTATCACAATCATACACCACAACTTGTTTAGCCATTCTCCAATTTATGGGCATACACTCAATTTCCAATTAGTTGTCACTACAAAAAGAGTTGCTATAAATATTTTTGTCCAAATAAGTCCTTTCCCCTTTTCTTTGATATCCTTGGATTACAGACTTGGTAATGGTATTGCTGGATCAAAAGTTATGCACAGTTTTATAGCCTTTAAAGCACAACTCCAAAATTGTTCTCCAGAATGGTTGAATCAGTTCACAACTCCACCAACAATGCATTAGGATACCTATTTTCCATATCCTCTCCTTTATTTATCATTTTTCTTTTCTGTCATACTAGCCAATTTGATAGGTATGAGGTGATACCTAATAATTTTTTCTAATATGTATTTCTCTAATCAGCTGTGATTTAGTGCATTTTTATGTGACTTTTGATAGTTTTGATTTCTTCTTCTGAAAACTACCTGTACATATCATTTGACCATTTATCAATGGGGAAATGCCTCATATTTTTATAAATTTGGCTCAGTTCCTTATATATTTGAGAAATGATGTCTTTATCAAATAAATGTGCTGTGAAATTTTTTTTCACAGTATGGTTTTCCCTCTGCATTGATTTTGTTTGTGCAAAACTTTTCAATTTCATGTAACCAAAATTTTCAATTTTACTTCCCATTATCCTCTCTATCTCGTGTTTGGACATAAAATCACTATCCATAGATATGACAGATAAATTTTTCAGCACTCCCTTAAATATATATAACCATTTATCTATTTTGACCTTATTTTGGTATATTGTTTGGTTTATTGTTCTATACCTAGTTTCTACTAAAATGCTTTCTATATGCCCCCAAATTTTTGTCAGATAGAGAGTTCTTGCCTAAAAGCTTGGATTTTTGAATTTATCAAACATTAGATTACTATGGCTATTTACTACTGTCTATTGTGTACGTAATCTATATCACCGATCCACTATTCTCTCTTATCCAGTACCAGATGGTTTTGATGATTTTTGACTTTGCTATATAATTTGAAATTCCTTCAATTTTTTTTCATTGATTTTATCAATATTTTTAACCTTTTGTTTCTTCAAATAAATTTTATTATTTTTTAACCTCTAGAAAACAATTCTTTGGTAGTTTGATTGGCATGGCACTGAATGAATAAATTAATTTTAATAGAATTGTCATTTTTATTATATTGGTCTGGTCTGCCCGTGAACAATTATTATCTTCCAATTTTTTAGATCTGTCTTCATTTTTGTAAAAAGCGTTTTGTAATTGTGTACATGAATAGGCAGTTAGGTGGTGCAGTGCGTAGAGCAGATCAGGAAGATTCACCTATTTGAATTCAAATCTGGCCTGTGTGACCTTGGGTAAGTCACACAACCCTGTTTGCCTCAGTTTTTCTCATCTATAAAATGAGCTGGGGAAGGAAATGAATGGCAAACAACTCCAGTATCTTTCCCAAGAAAATCCCAGGGCTGAACACAACTGAAAAATGACTGACCATCAACAACACACAGTCCCTGGGTTTGTCTTAGAAGGTAGACTCCCTAATGTTTTGTAATTATTTTAGTCTGTAGTTATTTTAAATGGAAACTCCCTTTCTACATTTTTCTGCTAGGTTTTGTTGGTGATATATAGAAATGCTGATGATTTATGTGAGTTAAAATATCCTGCAACTTTGTTAAAATTGTTGATTGTTCAGTTAGGTCTGTCAGTTGATTCTCTAGGTTTCTCTAAAAATACTACCACATCATCCGCAAAGACTGATTGTTTTGTTTTCTCACTGCATATCGTTATCCCTTCAATTTTTTTCGTTATTGTCAGAGCTAGCATTTCTAGTATGATACAAAATGGATAATAGTGATGATAGTAGACATCATTGCTTCATCCATGATCTTAAGGAGAAGGTTTCTAACTTGTCCACATTCCATAAGACCAAGAAGATTATGCTTCTTCTTGGTTTTAGATGTCACTTATCATTTTCTGAAATGCTCGATTTATTCCTATGTTTTCTAGTGTTTTTAATAGTATTGGATGTTGTAGTTTGTTAAACAACATTTTCTGCATCTATTGATATAGCCATATGATTTTTGTTGTTTTTATTATTGATATAGTCTATTTTATGGTGTTATTTTCTTCAGTTTTTTGTGCTTTTTTTTTTTTATCAAGGTATTGCCTTTTCACAATTTTCTTGAATTGCCCTCAATCTCCCTCCAATTTTTCCTCCACTACACTTCATTGATTTTGAAATTTTTTTTTAACTCTTCTAGGAATTCTCATTGGGCTTGGGTAAATTCACATTTTTTTTTCTGAGGTTATGGCTTGTAGCTGTTTCAACATTGTTGTTTTCTTTTGAGTTCGTCACCATACTAGCTTTTTATGATTGTGTTCTTTTTTTTGCCTATTTCTTTACTTTTATCTTTATGTTAAAATTGGGCTTTACATTCTAGGAGCCAAGATGATAGAGTACAGGTGGTAACTTTTCTGAACTCTCTCAACATTCCCCTATAAATAACTTTAAAATAACTCCCCAAATTAAATTAAATTTTGGAGTGGCAGAGCCAGCCAAAGGTCAGACTAAGCCATTATCCCAGTCGAAGACAACTCAGGAGGTTAGCATAAGAGGTCTGTGACAGAAGGGTGGTCCCAGCTTGGAGCACACATGGCAGCAGCAACACTGGTGGGTCTCAGGGGAAGCTGTGACCACTGCAGCAGTAGCTTTAAAAGTTCTCAGACCAAGATGGTAATGGGGTGAGGTAGCTGGTCATGAAGAGAGTACAGGGAACTTCAGCTATCATTACAGTCGGTGCTGATTGGCAACTCCATTGCCCGTAATCAGTTCTGAGTTGCAGTTCCAGGACACGGAGGAGTGCTTGTAATTGGCCAACAAGAGAGCAGGGAGCCTGGTCACAGCTTCAAGGAAGAGAGAAGCCACTATCTTTGTAGCTGCAGCAGAGGAAGGGACTCTGTGACAGTTCCAGTGCCAAAAAGAGCAATCATAATTGCAACAATTTCAGGGAAGCAGAAACCCTTTCTGGGTAAAGACCAGAGTGTACCCTGAGAGAACAGTACATTCAGTTGGGTATAGACATCTCTTCCCCATCAGGAAGATAAGAGGGGAAGGGGATAAGAAATATGGGGGAGGGGAGAAGGAGTTGGGGGATGTAGTGGTCAGAAGTAAGACAGATAGAATGGAGGGAAATGTGTAGTTAGTGATCATAACTGTGAGTGTGAATAGAGATCTAACCCATTGAATGGAAGCAGATAGCAGAATGGTTTAGAAACCAAAAATCCAACAGTATGTTGTGTACAGGAGATACAGTGGAGACAGAAAGATACAGACAGTTGAAATGAAGGACTGGAGTAGAGTTTATTATGCCTTCCTTCCTTCCTTCCTTCCTTCCTTCCTTCCTTCCTTCCTTCCTTCCTTCCTTCCTTCCTTCCTTCCTTCCTTCCTTCCTTCCTTCCTTCCTTCCTTCCTTCCTTCCTTTCTTCCTTCCTCCCTCCCTCCCTTCCTTCCCATGATTTCACAAGTATAATTGATACCATTTGCTTGCCTTCTCATTGAGTGGGGAGGGGTTGATGGTAGGGAGAAAAATTCAGAACTCAAAATTAAAAAATAAGAGAATGTTAAAAATAAACAATAAATTTTAAAAAATCTAAGTTGCGCTATGTTCCCTGGGTAGGAGTGAGGGGCACTGTCCTAAAGCTTCACATTTTTTTTTGTACTTCTTTTTTTCAGATCTAATTGTATTTTAGATGTTTCCAAAGTTGTGTGATTTTATGAGGTGTGGTCATTGTTCTACTAGTTTTTGCTCTGGTCCTCATCCAGGAAGGTCCCTGATTCCTTGCAGCCACAAGCTGTAGTACCCTTCAGGGCCCGATTCCTTAGAACAGCAATTGCTTGTGCTCCTTAAAGGGCTTAAATGACTTGGAGCTGTAAGCAGTCCTCTCCACTCTGTTGGAAGTGGGTATGGGCAATGGAATTGCCCAATAGCACCCTATCCTGTGCCCAATGTTCCAACAGGTGTTCCCTGTAATCTCTTTCTGATTAGTTGTCAGATCTCCATACTGTCTCTTGTTAAAGAATTTCTAAAAATGCTGCTGCTTCTGTTGCTGCCTCCAAGGTCCACAGCTGGTTTTACAGTCATGTGTGTGACCAACCACCACCCCAGTGTCACAGCCCTCTCTTTCAGACCCCCTAGGTTGTCTTGGGCTAAAAAAATCTTTCCCACTGTCCTTTTTGTTGTCTTTGCCACTCTATTAATTGCTTTGATGCATTATTTTAAAATTTATTGGAAGGAAATGTTGGAAGAATTAATTTGCTTCCTCTACCATCTTGACTCTGATTCCAGAAATCCTAAATTTAAATTTTAAACTCAAAATAAAGTACTGTAAAAATTTTGGAAAACTAGTTTAGAAAGAGAGAACTTCAAGACACCCCAACAAACTGAGCATGATAAATTATTGTAGGTAATATTGATCTGTGTTATCTTTTGACTTCTGACTTATTGATTTGGCTCTTGTCTGAAATTTTATTTCCATCTATGAATTCCACTGTTGCTTTTCTTCCAGACCCATCATAATATTACCTGAGAGGCCCTTTTATCTGTAGTTCTGGTGACTCTGCATTGCCTAATAGAGTACTGACCTTTCTGCACAGGGCAAGTATCTTGCTTCCATCCAACATGACCCATGTCTCTTATTTTGCCGGTGTCTCTCCCCTTTCCCCAGCCCTGGAATCACCATCCTTCATTTAGTTTCAGACGTACTGTGATGCATTCTTAGATGATTCAAGCTGAGCCTCTTTCATGTCTAATTCACAGTTTTCCAGAAACATGGAAAACTATTGGAGCACAAAAAATAGAGAAAAGCTATTTGGCAGACAAGGGAATTTGCCTCTGCACTCTCCATTTCATAAACTTCAATATTCAATAACTTCAATATTTCAAGGATCAAGTCTTTGTTTGATGTTGGTATACTGTCCATGGAGGGCAGATCATAACTACTCCACAACTTGGTAGGTGGTCATCAATAATTTCTGGAATTAAATAGGTTTTCACCTTCAGATTTATAGCCCTAATCTGTGAATGAACCTCTCAGAATTTTGGTTGTTTCACAAATAATAGGCATATAGTCCACAGTCATTCCTGTATTTGAAGACTGCCTCTTCGTATGATGTACAGAGTTTGTACTCTACTGGCAGACTTTGAAAACTCAGGCCGCTTCTATACCACAGTAAAGCACTGGGGTATTGGAGGAAGATTCAGTGGATGGTGAAGATATTTGTATGGAAAACAATAAAACTAAACTTAGAGGAAACGTATAACAGTCTTCAATTATCTGAAAGGCTGTGAGCCAACAAATACTTATTAAGCACTTACCATGTATCAGTTGAAATAAGGTTTAGGCTTTTCATTTTGGGGGCCAAAGGACTAGCTGCAATGCTCAAAAGTGACAAAAATGCCAATTGAGGCTTCATTTTAAGAAAAACTTCACCTTTAGAGCTGTCTACTGGAATGTATTGCCTTGGGTTCTCCTGTCACTGGAGCTCTTCAAGCAGAGTTTGGGTGCATATTTTTCAGGTGTGTTGTAGACCATTCTTGTTGGACTAGAGGGCCTCTGATCAGCTTTCCAACTGTGATATAATAGTGGGTAAATTCAATTTAGCAAATGATGATAATGATAATGATAATAATAACTTACATTTGTCTAGCACTTTAAGGTTTACAAAGGCAATGAGGTTGATGTGTGGGATTAGAATGTTTTATAAATCTAATGAAAAAAGATAGAAGCTTGCAACTTGATCAAAAGAAAAAAAATAATCCTGTAGCCTCCCTTGAGATTCTCAGTGTGAAGTATTTCTTTATTCTTAATGCCAAGCAACACCGAAGTTAGAAAAGTCAAAGTCAGGCAATAGCAAAAATCTTTTCTTGGAAAACAAACCAATTTTCTAGTTTTTTTGACCTTGTAAGCTGATTCAGTATTATGTGTGTGTGTGTGTGTGTGTGTGTGTGTGTGTGTGAGCTGTTGTTGTTTATAAAGAGAAAGGGCAAGCTTTTAAAGTACAAATTCAGTTTTTGCTGTCTTTATACTGCCTCCTTTCAAACTCAAAGTTACACACACATATCTGATGATTTCATCAGTGTGGTTATTCGCTGCTATTATACAGATCACAACCCTGCTATGGCTTAGTGAGATTGTCTGCAAGAGCTGCTATACTGCAAAAATTCATCAAATGTCAACCTCCATGACGATGTTTCTCATTAAGGACTAGCTTAATCCTCATACAAGTCTAGTTCTGGGATCATATGTGAAGCTTTTTTTTTTTTTAGCTTGGTAGCAACTTCTAGAACTTGTGCTTCACTCATATTCTTCTAGAACACACATATATGTACATCTTCAAGGGCATTGAGAAAGAAAAAATCAGTTAAAATATTAAAAAATTATTTTGTAACACTTGGAAAACATATTGTCCTGATTATGTATAAGTTTGATCATTAGCATCTTGGAAAAGTCGCCAGGTGGTAAATTGAACCATTATCCATCATCCTGATCAGATTCCTCCTTCTCTTTGTAGACATTTATGTCACAGTACCAAAGAAGACATTACATAGTCTTGAAGTCCTTCATCGCATTGCCTTGCAAGAAGTTTAGCAGTTTAAAACAGGTCAAAAATAAAACCCTCACAGCTTCACAGTATCGTTTCACTAGTCAGGCATGGGGAAAACATCCTGTGGCTAATGTTTGTCAACCTCTCACCATATAGTAGTTAGCATTAAACATTGAATCCAAAGCAAATGATGGGGAAGTAAGGTAGCAACAATCACCCTATTATTCTTTCCCTGAAGTCAACAGACTGTGCCTCTAAGAAAGTGGGCTAAAAATTTCTGCCTCATCGTAGTCAAGAAGAGTGCACAGTGAAAATTGAAAAACAAAAAGGGAATTAGCAGCATTACTATAGAGAGTGATCAAAGAGCTGTATGAGGGGAGGGGGCAAATAGGAAGCAGGGATAACTTTCAAAGGGCCAAGAAATAATAATGTTAAGTATGAGGAGAAATGACTCTTCTCTTCCAATAGGTGAGTTGGGCTTTTCTAATTTCATTGCCTGGGAGAATGCCCTTTGAAAACTGATGGCAGAGACCAGAAGGGACAATTGCCTTGACTTGGAAGGAGCCTGGAGCAAGGTTTAAGTATAGAGGTTAGGGAGAGGCTGTGAAGAGCATGCCACTTAGGCCATGAGATGAGTTAGGGGCTTGGAAACAGATACAGTTAGTCAAAGAAACTACTAGACTTTATGCTCAGATTAGGAAGCTTGAAGGTTTGAGCTCTTCTGTTCTCTCTTGAAAGGGGAAAAATTATGGAATTTTACTATTTAGAGATGAATGGTATTTAAAATCACATAATCCAAACTTCTAATTTTATAGGCAAGGAAACTGAGGTACAGAGGATTGATGTGACTTGTTCAAGATTATGCAGTGGCAATTAGGCAGTTCAGAATCATAGGCTTTGAAATTCAGTGCTTTTTCAACTACACCAAACGTATCTACACATAGGTTGGGAAAATCATGGGGAATGAAATATTTTGGTGGTTGGGCGAGAACTGGTGAGCACTGAGCCCCAAAACATCCAGGGAAAGTACAGAAAAGGGAGAAAAGCTAAGGTAGGATTGAAGCTGTCGAATCTTGTGCCTGCTCAGGGTCTGTTTCTTCAGAGATATTTCAGGTTTTAGATGGATATTGTAAAGTGGGAAGTACAATGAATGTGAAGTCAGAGGGCCTCATTTCAAGTCAGATAATAAATGTTTATTTGGTGCCTACAATGTGCCAGGCACTCAGCTGTTGCCTGCATGGCCTCTGACGTCTTCCAATCTCTCTGGATCTCACTTTTCTCTTCTGTAAGATGAAGGCCCTCTATTAGAAAGCATCATATCAACTTCTATTAATTGCATTCTCTCTACAGGCACAGATCATAACCAGTCCATGCTTTATCTTGTGAGATCTTTGCCCAGATCCTCCTATAAATCACAGTGCTGCATGTCACGTGATTAAAAAAAAATCCACCACTTTATTCTTTGAGGGATGATAGTTACAAGTTTGATGTACCTACAGGTGTTGGGCTTTAAAATAACTTTATGTCTGTTTTGTGTTGTAGTTTTTCATGATGGTGAAAAGACTTCTCATTATTTGTAGAGTAGAACCACAGGTTGAATGTACTAATAGCTCTTACCTGCTTCCTGATTTCTTCTTCTTGGTCTCATCTGGGCACCTAATCAACGTTCCCGCTCCTCTTTTCACTTCTGCATCCTAGCAATTATCCTTTTGGGTACTGAATTCACAGGATAACCCCACAAGCAGAGAATTTTACAGCTGGAAGTTGGAATGTGACATGGGGATCTAAAATGGAAGGTGTTAGTTATAGGGTATTTACTAAGAAACTGTTGCAATAGACAAAGTAATATAACTTATCAACACATATCAATATGTTAAGGATAAGAAGCTCAATAAGTGTGGGAATTCCTTCAACTATTACAGATTGTAAGACATCTTTAACTTAGCAAATAAATCTTAAAAATCAGGCCAAAGCTCAGAGAGAACAAATGACCTGGTCATGATTGTACTGCTAGTAAATGTTAGAAACAAGATTTGAACCCAGATCTGCCTTTCTTCAAATCCAGCCTCTCTGTACCTCCCCATGTTGCTTCATTTATTAAGAGAAATACTTTTTAATTAAGATCTTGTCTTTTGTGTTCTAGATTCATTTTTTAATGATAAAATCAATAAATCACAAGTTTTTCCCCTACTTTCTGGACGTCCTATAATTAGAGAAATACAGAGTCAGAAACAGAGACAGAGGAGACATACACAGGGACAAAGCTAAATAGATAGAGGTAGAGAGACAGAGACATAATTTGTTAGCACTTACTATGTTCTAGGCATTGGAGGCATAACTACAAGCAAATGAGACAGTGAATGCCTGCAAGAACCTTCTATTCACAAGAGAGAAGGCAACAATGTAAAGTGGGTGTTTAGATGCAAAGCAGACACTGGAAATGTACCATGTGGAGACAGTCTGAGAATGTGAGGTAGAGGTCTGGAACCAGGCAAGATAAGATGAAAACATGCCAATCAGACCCCAGCCTGGCTCAATGGGAAGAATTCAAGGTTCCAATGAAGAGGAAGTGGAGATAATGGCTCAACAGGGGAAAGCATGACTTGGATATGGCAGAAAAGTATGGTGGAGGCCTGGATCTGAGCAAAATAAAACAAAAACTCACTAACTGCTTCACTTTCATGCTTGCCTGATGTTATGGTGTCTTTCTTTGGTTTTGGGGAGCATTTTTTCTCTTTGAGAAATTGAGTACAACGAGAATCTTTATGTTCTCTCACTCTGCTCACTGAGTCGTTGAGTTCAGGGAGGCTGCTGTGAGGATGGGAGCTCAGGGAGCACTAGCCCAAAGTAGGACAAATTGACTGGATACAGAAGAAAAAATAGCCATGGAACCTGAGGTTTGATATCCAAGGCTAAGTAGAGCTGGTAACAGAGCCCCAGGAGCCCTTGGGACACAAAGGCACATTATGGGGTAGAAGGGGCAGGTAAAGGAGAAGGAAGCAGGGAAAGGTTTGTAGATTCTATAAACAGAGTTTGTGGGGGATGAGGCCTTGCCATTCCTGATCCTTGGGGAAGCAGATGTCTACCGGTGCCTGAGGCAGCTCATTATGCAAACAATGATATTCTTGGATTTACTATTTCTTGCACCTACCATGTGCCTTTGGGGCATCTCCAGTAGTCTCACAGCCACCTCAAACTCAACATATCCCAAAACAGAACTTCTTATCTTTCCCTAAAATCCTAACCTCTTCCAAACTTCTCTTCTCTATTTCAGTAGCACAGTATCTGGTACAAAGTAAGAATTTAATAAATGTTTCTTGACAATAGATTGACTGTCAAATCAGTCCATTATCAGTGCCATCTCTCCTCTAGCTATTTATAGTTATAATAATAATAATTATTATCCTCATTCTCATCATCCTCATCATGCTAGACTTGGTGCTCCTGTTAGGTAGTTTGTATCCACCTCTTACATTGCTTTCAGTCTCATGATTTTGCTTGCTTCTCTGCAGCAAAGGTGACCATCCTCTGAGGCAAGGCTGATCATTCTTTATGACAGCAGCATTAGTGTTAATGCTGTGAATTGCCAACCTGGTAGATGGTAGGAGGAAGTGCAGTGTATAGAATTTATAGCTTTAATTTTTCTAATCAAGCATAGAGCTGCTCTTGCACTATGTAGATGCTACGTCAATTCTTATGCTTGTAATAAATAATGACTGTAATAATGACATAGGAGTCTAGCTGACTTTTTCCTTTATGCAACTTCCTAATCCAACACAAACTGGGAGGCCGCTGACTTTGATGCCTGATATTTTCTTCTTAAGGGGAGACTCTTAGAATTTGGTGCACTGGATATTTGTGCTTTTTTCGCCTCTCCTCACACATCTGTGATATGTTCGAACACAGCTAATGGTTTTCCATCATCTGTGAACTTTGCTTTGAATTCAGCAGAGGGACATGTTTTTATTGGATCACGCTGACATTTTTAAGAAAGCTTTCATAAAACTAAAGTGTTCTTGAAATACCAGAGGAGAATAAGTCCTAAGATCCTCTTGGTTTGCAAATAATTTTTTTAGCCTAAAGGATGAAAGGCTTGAATTGGCTGACCTCTAAGGTCTCTTCCTTATACTCTGGCTCTGACAGTCTACAGCTACATGAACACCCCAGGACTTTCACATCCAAAGAAGTTTCAAAATTTTTGCTTTGGAAGATTATACATACTCTCTATTGTGAGAATATTGTCATTGCTCAAAATATTTTAGGTGCTCTTCTTTAAGATTTTCTCTTAGGAATTTTGACACATTCTTTTGACTTTCCTCAGTGATGTCAAATCCTCATGGGACTGTAAACTTATAGCTGCAGGGAATCTTAAGGTTATCAAGTCCACTTTCCAGTGAGGAAACTAAAGGCCCAAGAATTTAGTGGTTTGCCTGTGGTGACAAAGGTAGGAAGTAACAGTTAAAGCATTCTGACTAATGTGTTCTGTCTCCCAAACCCAAAGTTCTTTCCCCTGCCTTTATAGTATCTTTATCGCATGAGATTGGATTTGACTTTTGGAAACAGTCAAAATTCATTTGGAGTTAAGTTTAGTGAAGAAAATGTATATTTAAGTTTGATAATATTATTTTTCTTAAAAAAAAACCCAAGGCGAGCGTGTCTCCTTCGCCTGCGGTCCAGCCCCCCTCCCTGGTCCGCGGGCGGACACCGCCACCGCCGCCGCTGACAGAATGAGTTTCCTGAAGAGTTTTCAGCCGCCCAGCCCAGAAGATGGGCTTCGGCAGCAGCAGCCCGACACCGAAGCGGTGCTGGACGGCAAGGGCCTGGGCACCGGTACCCTCTACATCGCCGAGAGCCGCCTGTCCTGGTTAGATGGTTCTGGAATAGGATTTTCACTGGACTATCCCACCATTAGTTTACATGCTGTCTCCAGGGACCTAAACGCCTATCCACAGGAGCACTTGTATGTTATGGTCAATGCTCGATTTGGAGAGGAAGAACCAAAAGAACTAAAAGAAACTGCAATGGCCGAAGGGGAAGAAGATGAGGATAGTGATGAAGATGTTGAGCCGATTGCTGAGTTCAGATTTGTACCAAGTGATAAGTCAGCATTGGAAGCATTGTTTGCTGCAATGTGTGAATGTCAAGCTTTACATCCAGATCCTGAGGATGAAGATTCAGATGATTATGATGGAGAAGAATATGATGTGGAAGCACATGAACAAGGACAGGGGGATATTCCTACATTTTACACCTATGAAGAAGGATTATCTCATTTAACTGCAGAAGGACAAGCCACTCTGGAGCGATTGGAAGGAATGCTTGCTCAGTCTGTGAGCAGCCAATATAACATGGCTGGAGTAAGGACAGAAGACTCAGTTAGGGATTATGAAGATGGGATGGAGATAGATACCACACCAACTGTTGCTGGACAATTTGAGGATGCAGATGTTGATCATTGAAGATTACTTATGCTGAGAATAGATTCCACGTATTACTGAAGGAGGGAACTTTCTATCTTTCCACAGTGGAGAGGCAGAGAAGAAACATCTTTTTCCCCTCTGCAAAAATGACCTAAACCAGTTCTTTCTTCAGACAGACTTATACTGAGGCCATATGAATCACCACCAGCAGAAATTTAGTCTTTATTAACAGAAATGGCTGAATTCACCCAAGAGGATATTTGTAGCATATTGATTCAAGAATCCCATGCCCAGTTGCAGTCATCTAGGCCTCTAAATCCTCCTCTCACAGTATTCATCTTCCATAAGGCAGGAGGCCCACATGGTGCAGGGGTGTGGAAAAGAATAGGAGGTGGGAGGGTGTGCAACCAGAATATGCCATATACTTATATACATATATACATCCACACACGTGTGTGTGCATATGTGTATAACAGCACTTGCTCCTTGAGAAGAGGAGATTAAGAGGTCTTGGAGGCTTGCCTCTGCTCTTTTGTACTCTGGATCAATCAGGTAACTACCCACAGGGAATATCAAAGCCTGATTAGCTTATTCCTACGTCTATGAGTAGCCTAATTAACTATTCTACCATGTTCCACCGACCTCCATTAACATAAGCTGGGAGCTTCTGACAACCTTTTGCTATTTTCACAGTTCATTTTTCGTCTGAAAAATGAATTTTATAATTCTGGTCTGTTGTGACAAATTGGCCTCAAAAGCTATCCCCTCTTAGATTCCTCTGAAGATTTAGAGAGGCTGGGATGCGTTCCTTAGAATACTGAAGATGAGAATCCTTTTGTCTTTGTTACAGCTAAATAAATAAAATTAGGTTTTATATGTTAAAAAAAAAAAAAAACCCAAGAAGTTATTCTCAGGTCATGAGACTAATTTTTCCCATGTGGCCAGTAAATTGGTTATGAGAGGGAGAGGCTAGAGTGATATCCAAGTAGCAATAGAAAGCCAGGAGTCAAGAGGTTGGAAATGGGGGAGAAGTGGCCTAAGTCATTGGCATGAGGGTGAGAAAGACTTTTGTTGACCTCTGGAGTAGGGCAACAGGCCCAAATACAGTGACTATTCATATGAGGTATACTTGAAAATAAGGGATGCCAGAAAGATGGAAATTGAGAAGGCATAGTGGAAAGCACATTGGACTTGGAGTCATCAAAGAAATGACTCCAAGTCCTTCATCTGGTACTTCTTAGTGAGTGGGATAAAGTAAAAACTTCTCAGGAGACACACTCATCTAAAGTAGAACAGACATTAGGCCTGAGTTTCAGTTTCTCAGAAATCATATGATGTGAGGAAACTTAAAGGTGTAAAACCACCTGCAACCCCTCTCCCCTTGTTTGCTTAATCTGTTTCCTTATCATATTGTACAATCAAGACGCCTAAATGTTCAGTTTCTTTCTTGATTCTTTGTATTTGGGGAACATTTCTGAGAATAAGCTGCTTGCTCAAAATATTAACCAATAGAGCTAAAGGCTTAGTGTGTGTGTGTGTGTGTGTGTGTGTGTGTGTGTGTGTGTGTGTATGTGTGTGTGTGATTTTTAGCTATATGGGAGAGAGTGATGCCCGCTTCTTGCAAGAACCAAATAAAGGACTTTTGGTTTGTACTTTGAGATGCCTCTGAGTAATCAGTTTGGGTAGGGGTCTCGCCATCCCCATACTAGTTATATGACCATGTGTAGGTCATTTAACCAAGCCTCATTTAGCTAATGTGAGGATCAAATAAAATAAGGTATGGTAGCACTTTAATTCTGAAATCTGAATTACACATAATATATATATGCATGTTTTATATATACATATGCATATATTTATGTGCATGTATGTGTGCATATATGTGTCTAAACATATGTTTTATGTGTATATACATAAATATATGCACATGTATATGCATACATATACATATATACATATTATTCTTCATGAGAAAAGATTTTGCTGTAAAATCTTTTTCACTTGTCTGTTGACCTTCCAATTTCGTTATTAAGTGTTTTAGGGATACCTGTCAGTTAATAAGGATTTATTAAGGACATTATATGGCAGGAATTGTGCTAAGCAAGGGATATAAAGAAAAGCAAAAACACAGTCCTTGATCTCAAGAACCTAACAGCTGAAGTGTATTTGTCCTTCATATCGAAGACCATGCCATCAGAGAAACGATGACATGACTTGCACTTGACTTTGTTTTGAGTGAGGGATGGCTGTTCAGGTCACCAGCCTCAACTGTCCTCCAGAGTCATCTGAATCAAGGTCTTTGCAGGTACTCACTTAGGATGAGGCAATGACCATTCATTGAATAGGCCTGTTTAAGAAGTAACCAGGGCATGGCCCCTTTAATGAGGCCAAGAAAAAGAAAGACATCAGGCTGAGTGGGAAAGGGCAGCTGTTACTATTGATAATCACTCTAAAGCTAGAAGGGTCGGAGAGGAGTCCTTAGTAAGGGGCCCACTGACATCCCAGTTTAAGAGTTCAATAGGTTTAAGGTTTTGGGAGAAGACAGGACAGGACAGAACAGGAGAAAGGAAAGGGAAGAGAAGGAAAGGGAAGGGAAGGGGCCAGTAAAACCCAAGTCAAATGGCCATTTTTTAGTCATCCAAATTTACTGTCCTTCGGAAAGGAGAAGGAAGGGGAGGGGGAGGCAGACAGGAGAGAAGGAGTTGAGTTACCCAGCTAGCTGCATCTACTCACAGGGTTGTGTTTATCCTTCATTGCCAAAGAAGACCATGCCATCGGAGAAATGATGACATGACTTGCACTTGGCTTTGTTTTGAGTGAGGGATAGCTGTGCAGGTCACCAGCTTCAATTCTCCTCCAGAGCCATTTGAATCCAGTGACCAGATATTCATCAGGAGGCCTGAAGATGACCCAGGATGCACTGGGAGACTTTGAGAGACCAAACATAAATAGCTATGTACATGTTGTTTATCCTTCACTTAAAAAAATATTTATTTTTAGTTTTCAATAGATACTTCCACAAGATTTTGAGTTCCAAATTTTCTCCCCATCTCTCTCCTCCCCCCACCCCAAGGCAGCTTGTATTCTGTTTACCACTTCCCCCAATCTGCCCTCCCTTCTGTCACACCCCTCCCTTCTCTTATCCCTACCCCTCTATTTTTTTGTAGGACAAGATAGATTCCTGTATCCCATTGCCTGTATATCTTATTTCTCAGTTGCATGAAAAACAATTTTTAATGTTCGTTTTTAAAACTTTGAGTTCCATCTATACTCCCTTCCGCCCTCCCCACCCATTCCCACTGACAAGGCACGCAATTCAATATTGATTATACATGTGTAGTTATGCAAAACACTTCCATAATAGTCATAGTGTAAAAAACTCACTATATTTCTGTCCAATTTATCCTACCCCCCATTTATTCTATTCTCTCTTTTGACCCTATCCCTCTTCAAAAGTGTGTACTTCTAATTACCCCCTTCTCCCATTTGCCCTCCCTTCTATCATCACCCCACCCCACCCCAATTATCCCCTTCCCCCCTACTTTGCTGTAGTGTAAGATAGATTTGCATATCAAATGGAGTGTGCATGTTACTCCCTCCTTAAGCCAAATACTATGAGAGTAAGGTTCACTCTTTCCCTCTCACCTACCCCCTCTTCCCCTCCACTGAAAAAGCTTTTTCTTGCCTCTTTTATGTGAGATAATTTGCCCTATTCTATTTTTCCCTTTCTCCTCCCAATGTATTCCTTTCCCACCCCTTAATTTTTTTAGATATCATCCCTTCATATTCCACTCACACTCTGCCCTCTGTCTATATCTATATAATCCCTCCAACAATTCTAATACTGAGAAAAGCCTCAAGTGTTACAAATATTATCTTTTGATGTAGGAATGTAAACAGTTCAACTTTAGTAAGTCCCTTATGATTTTTCTTTCCTGTTTACTTTTTCATGCTTCTTTTGATTCTTGTGTTTGAAAGACAAATTTTCTATTCAGTGCTGGTTATTTCAACAAGAATGCTTGAAAGTCCTCTATTTCATTGGATGACCATTTTTCCCCCTGAAGTGTTATACTCAGTTTTTCTGGGTAGGTAATTCTTGGCTTTAATCCTAGCTCCTTTGACCTCTGGCATATTGTATTCCAAGTCCTGTGATCCCTTAATGTAGAAGCTGCTAGATCTTATTTTATCCTAATTGTATTTCCACAATACTCTAATTGTTTCTTTCTGGCTGCTTACAATAGTTTCTCCTTGACCTGGGAGCTCTGGAATTTGGCTATAATATTTCTAGGAGTTTTCCTTTTGTGATCTCTTTCAGGAGGTGATTGGTGGATTCTTTCAATATCTCTTTTACTCTCTGGCTCTACAATGTTAGGACAGTTTTCCTTTATTATTTCTTCAAAGATGATGTCTAGTCTCTTCTTTTTGATCATGGCTTTCAGGTAGTCCAGTAATTTTTAAACTGTCTCTCTTGGATCTGTTTCCCAGGTCAGTTATTTTTCCAATGAGATATTTCACATTGTGTGCTATTTTTTTCATTTCTTTGGCTTTGTTTTATACTTTTTTGATTTTTCATAAAGTCATTAGCTTCCATCTGCTCCATTCTAATCTTGAAGGAATTATTTTCTTCAGTGAGCTTTTGGGCCTCCTTTTCCATCTGGCCAGTTCTGCTTTTTAGGGCATTCTTCTCCTCATTGGCTCTTTGGATCTCTTTTGTCATTTGGGTTAGTCTATTTTTTAAAGTGTTATTTTCTACTGCATTTTTTGGGTCTTCTTTAGCAAACACTTGACTGGTTTTTCATGATTTTCTTGCATCACTCTCAATTCTTTTCCCACTTTTTGCTCTTTTTACTTCTCTTACTTGATTTTCAAAATTCCTTTTGAGTTCTTACATGACCTGAGACCAATTCATATTTTTGTTGGAGGTTTTGGATGCAGTAGCTTTGACTTTGTTGTCTTCTACTTGTATACTTTGGTCTCCCTTGTGACCAAAGTAAGATTCTAGACTGAGTTTTTTTTTTACAGTTTTTGCTTATTTTCCCAGCTATTTACTTGACTTTTGAGCTCTTTGTCAGAATAGTTCTCTGCTTCCTGTGGGTTGAGAGGTGTACTGTCAGTTGCTCAATCCCCCACAATCTGTGGGCCTAGAGCTCCAGAAACAGTTGCTGCAGTTGCTGCTGCCCCTGTCCCTGCTTCTGCTTCTGTGGTTGCCTCTGACTCCTCCACCACCTCTACAGCCCTAGGGCTAGGACTGGACCACTCTACTTTCTCCCTCAGGTCCCACAGGTTTTTTCCACTGACCTTCTGATTTGTCCTCAGCATTTTGGGGTCATGAAGTCTGGAAACTGCCACAGCTGCCCAAGATTCAGGCCCCCCCGCCAAAGGCCTGCTCAGGTCTGGTCTGTGCTGGCATGGTCCATGCTGGATTCAGCTCTGCTCACAGTGTGGCTCAATAGACACTTCCTGGCAACCTTCCAGACTATCTTGAGCTGGAGATTTACTTTACTCCATCATTCCTTGGGTTCTGCAGTTCCAGAATTTGTTTAAAGCCAGTTTTATAGATGTTTGGCTGATTTTGTAGGGAGAGCACTAGCAAGTCCATGTTGTTACTCTGCCATCTTGACTCCATCCCCTATCCTTCAATTTTAAAGAGAGCTAATGGCACTGCAAAGTAATGTCTTGGCTTGTGGTGAATTGGATTAGATGAGGTAGAGTTTCACAAAGTCATCAGGCTCAAATCTTTCTTCCAGAGTCATTCTAAGGCCAGGATGACTGGCAATGACCTAGGATTCAGTGGATGACATTGGCATCTTCAATGACTTTCAGGGCCATTGGAACAACTTGTTCTCATCTTCCTATTCTGCCAGGGGAAGTCTTCCCATGCTTAGGGGTAGATATCCTCCAACCTCACTGATGAGTTTGAGGTCTGTTGGTTACCCTTAACTTGGTTTAACCCATTTGTCAAGATAGTTTTACTGGGGTATGACTGCTATGCATGTTATAGCTTCTTGGAGCCACAGGTGAGAGGTGGGTGATAGGTGGACACCAAAGGTAAATAAGCAACCCTAAAAAGGGCTCAGCAACCCTCACAACCAGAAATGCTAGTCTTCCCTGAACATTCCATATATCCCAATGTACATACAAGGTATCTACATAGATATAGATCTGTAGAGATAATGTAGATATGTCTCAGTAGATCTATATCTATTTTTAAGTCTCTGTATCTACTTATTATATGTATAAGTAAATATACATATATTTCTATATAATATAGAGATATTACTATCTCTATATTGTTATATGTAATATATACTATAGATCTATCTCTCTCTGTCTATAAAGTAGATGGAAGATAATCTCAGCATGAATACATTATGTGTGTAGGGTAAGACTTCCTGAAGAAGTTAGGAAATGAACTGAAAGTGTTGAAGGAGACCAAGGAAACTAAGTGACGAACATGAAGATGGAAAGTATTTTAGGCATAATGGACAGGTAGTGCCAAGGCACAGAACTGGGAAAAGGAGTAATGTGTATGAGTAATGGTAAGTAGGCCAGTTAAGATAAATCCTAAAGTGTGTGGAGGGGAGAAAGGAATTAGAAAATTGGAAAGATAGAAAGAATCAAGTTTGTGAAGGCCTTCAAATAGAGCAAAAAGGACCTTTTATTTGAACCTGAAGGCAATAGGAAGCTATTGGAGTTTAATGAGTAGGAGGATGACATGATAAGATCTGTCCTTTAGAGAAATCACTTTGGCTCAGATTCAATCCAGTTCTGACTCCATCTGGCCTGCTTGTCAAATACAAGTGTCACAATACTTAGGCTCCTTAAGAGTAAACCCAATATAGCGAAACTTTAATAAACTTTGTTTTACTTTGGCTGGAAACGAAAAGAAAAAGAAAAATCACTTTGACAGTAGAGTGGAGGATTGATTGGAATAGGGAGATATTCGAGTAAGAAAAATTAATCAGAAAGCTATTATAATAGTCCAGATGACAAGTGATTTTTGCTTGAACTATGGTGATGGATATGTGAGTAGATAGAAGGAACAACATGTGATATAATTTGCTTGAAGTATGATGATGGACATGTGAGTATATTGAAGGAGCTAAATATTGGTCCATGGGGAATCTAGTCAAGAGTCAGCAGGGCAAGATGGGCTTGCTGAAGTTCCTGGGTGCCCAAGGAAAGAAGATGGACACACTTACTATGGATGGTGTTTTTAAGGAGTTTGATCACAAAGGGCAGAAGAGATGTAGGATAATGATGGCAATGAAAGAATCAAGTGTGGGTTTTTTGAGGATGGTAGTGACATGGGCATATTTATAAACAGTAGAGAAAGAACCAATAGAGGGAGACATTGAAAATAAATGATAACATGTATATGGCAGAAGGGTACTTGATTGGAGGAAAAAGGATATCATGAGATGATTTTTTCAGGTGGAGGTGTGGACCTTAGTAAGGCATAGGGCCACGTTTTTGTGTGTGACTGAGTGAAGGACAACATAGTAGCAGAAGATTAAAATTTAATATTTTCAAGGGAAGATATTTTTCTTTTTTTATGACTAAGAGCCTGACATATAGAAGGCACTGAAAAATACGTTTTTAAATTAATTTAATTATAATAAAAGAAGGGAAGAAATATAGCCTTTTAGACTCTAGACTTTCTCTTTTCCAGCTCTTCATCCTAAAGCCTTGATCCAGGCCTTGAATTCACGCACTGGAAGTATCCTTACTCCTACAGCCTCTCCCTCTGACTAGATAGCTCCTCTGAGAATCAGAGTTAAGGACTCCCCCCAAGTTAGCCTTTCTTCTCTAAGCTGCACTCCAGACTTCCTCTACTACCTGCAATGGATTCCTTACCCTACCCCCCACAGACATTGTCTTTTCCCATTAGAATGCAAGCTCCTTGAGGCCAGGCACCATCTTTCTAGTTGCATTTGTATTCTCAGTTCTTACTGTGGTCTTTGGTGCCTAGTAAATTCTGAGTAAACACTAGTCAACTCACTGACTTCTAAAATCTGGATTAAATAACCCCAAAACGAAGGAGGAACAATAAAACAGTCTGGAGAACTGGATTTTCTGTAAATGGATATTATATAAACTATTCTGGGCCCTCATTGTTGTATGATAATACTTTCATTTTCCCCTCATTGACCAGCTATTGAATTCTACAGTCTTTCCTCCTCTGCTTCAATATCTAAAGACTTCTTACCAAGGTCAGTGCCTCTAGTTATGCTCTTGATCCCATCCCCTCCCATCTTTTCTACCAATTTGTCTCCTTTACTTAATTCTTCTTTCCCTCACATCATCAATGTCTATCATCTCTAGCTCCCTGGATCCCCAGGTTCTGATAGATGACCTTAATCTTATTTTACTGGGCCTCAGGCCTCCATAATAGAGCCTGGCTATCTATTTCCCATCCATGAACCCCATCCCCCTTCACAGGTCCCTGATCACTGACAGGTAAGCTTTTGATATCTTTCCAAAGTCTAGGTTTCCTTGACATTGTGACGCTACCTATGACACTCCCTTCACCTTTTATTACTGATACCTTCTTTGCCTTTTTCTTTTGACCCTCCCTTTCTAGCACCTCTTTTTGTGTTATCTTTACTATTAGAATGTAAGCACCATGAGGACAGGGACTGTCTTGCTTGTTTGCATTTGCATTTCCAGTATTAAGCACAATGCCTAATACATAATTAAGTACTTATTATTTGCTTGTCCTATCTGTCTGTCTATCCAACCATCCGTCTTATATCTATCTATCCACCTATTAATCTTCTCTCTCTCTCTTTTTCTCTTTTATTGACTGATTTTTTCCTTGTTACCCAGATATACCGATTTTAAAAACAGTCCCTTTACTTGACCCTTTTATCTTTTCGCACTATAATTTTATAGCTTTTCTTCATTTTACAGCCAAATTTAAAGAAAGAAAAAAGTTGATGTTTTTCCAAATCTTCTACACCAACATATTGGTTGTTGCTTGAGAATGCTAAGGATTCCTGTCAGTAATAGTTATCTTCTGGATGCTGGCATTAGAAATCATTGAGATGCTGGCTACCAGAAGAATCATGGTATCAGGGATGAGAACAGTTATGCAGGAAAATAGGCATTTTTTTCTCTTAAAGGAGTTCAAAGTAAATGGCCAATAGCCAGAGCAAGAATGAAAATTATGAGCTGGATTAATTAGGCTTATTTTGGGGAAGACAATGTAGTATGATGAAAATAGTAATCGACTCAGAATTTAAAAATATTGAACAAGTCAACTTACATTTTTGGGGAGGTTTGAATTACCTTATCTATACATAGTGAGGATTAGACTCAAAATAGGGGATCTGAGCTTGAGTCCTCTTTCTGCTCCTTGTTAGATATATGAACATGGACACAAACTGTATGAGCCTCAGTTTCTCAGTCTGTCAAACGGAGATAATAATAGAGTTGGTGTAAAGAAAGATTTTTGCAAACCCCAAATTGCCACTGAGAGAGCTGGTCTCAGAACCAGAAAGATTTGGATTCAAATTCTTGTCTGTTATAAAGGAAATGAGAAAACCAGAAACCCCTTTGCATAACACTAGGCTTCTTGCAATGAACCTACTACCCTAAAGGGTGGTCTGCCCTGTCATCTTTGCCTTTAGAGGCATCATGGTGTAGTGTATCAAGTATTGAACTTCAAGGCAGAAATTACTAGGTTTAAATCCTGCCTCAGACATATATATATATAGTTATAGTTACAGTTATATATATAACTATATATGTATAGTTATGTATAGTTACATAACCTTGATCAAATCACTTTTATTTTCTGTGTATCTTTAAAATGAAAGGGTTGGACCTTATGACTTATGAGGTCCTGCTTATTCTACAGCTTATTCTACAGGTAATCACTCAAAATAGTGTAACCTTTCACCTTAGGAACAAGGGCATTGTTATAAAATAGGGTGGAAGAAAGGGTACCTGTTTCTGGTACAGATCAAAGATGTAACTTTGATCAGAAGTAACATGGATGTTAAAAATGGAAAGATGACCTCAAAGAAGACTTAAGTCTTACTTAAGAAATAAATACATAATTCAAAACATAGAGTAAAATATTGTATTGAATTTGTACTTTTTATTTTTACTGGGTAAAAAGAAGTAAAAAATATTTTTAGATTTATTATTAAAATAAATAAAAAATATTTTGTTTTACTCCCAGTGAAGAAGCTGTCTTTACTAATGAAGATGAGCATGACAACTTAGTCTCAGAGAGATGCTGAGGGTAGTAAGAGGGTATGTGATTTGTCCAGCATTACATAGCTGTGTATCAGAGGCAGAATTTGAATCCAAGACCTTTTGCTTCTGAGGCCACCTCTGCATCTATTAGCCTTAAGTAGCAATTTAAGCTTTGTAAAATTCTTTCCTCACAACAAACGCAGTAGGTAGAGTAAATATGGGGAAACTGAGACTCATAGAGGTTAACTGTTCATGGTCATATACCTAATAAATAGCGGAAGGAGGACTCAGGCTCAGATCCCCTGTTTTTATATGCAGTGTTTTCTCCCATTTTACCATGCTAAGTAGATAATGCCCACATTTCTTTTTTATGCTTGTCATTTGGATTCCAATTTTTGAAATGACAATGCACAAATACATCCTTACTTATTCTCCAGAAACGTCTATAAAGAAAATTACCTTATCATTGTATAGCACCTGGTATGAATTGAACTGGAAGACAAGTTGCTGCTAATTTTTGACCCTTTGTCTGAATAATGAAATACAGATTTTTTTTTTTAAAGAAAATCCTTGTGCCAAGTAACATCTGGTTGGGGAATAGACAACCAAAACCCAGCTTCCTCTTTCTATTCCATCCATGTGATTTATTTCTTCCTCTTGAGATTGTGGGATGAGCTCAAGGATATATCACAGCTGCTGCAAAACCTCAAGGGAACAAAAGACTTATGGGTTAGGTCAGATCCTAATTTCATCCCTGAATTTAGCGGGCAGGAGAAAGGCTGGGGGCTAGAAAGTCACTTGGACTCCCTCGGAGAGACAGTGTTTAAATAGTCCCTTGGGGGTCATTTAGTCTTAATCATCCCATTTATGCAAAACTGATGCCAAAGGCATGCATAACAAAGTAGATTACCATTATTTTACTCATATCTGGCTTTCTATATATAGGTTTCAAATTATATGGGGAAGGATAATATGGATATGCATATACACACATGTATTCACTGGCAAGTGATTACACATGACTTCCCCTTACGTGCTATACTTATGCACAAGTGACTTACTTATTTTTCCCTGTATAAGACAGACTATCGCTTGCTGACCCCTTGCCTAGAATGACTTCCACCTTTGCAACACCTAGCTTCCTCCAACAGCAATGGTAATGGCTAGCAGTTATATAACACTTTAAGGTTTGCAAAATATTTTACAAATATCTCCTTTGGTCCTTACAACAACCTGGGAGGTAGGTGTTATTATTATCTCTTTTTTACAGATAAGGAAAGTAGGTTAGAAGGTTAGAAAACTTGCTCAAAATCACTCAGCTTGTAAATAGACTCAGGTCCAGCACTCTCCTGTGGCTTTGAGCTGCTTCTAGAATAAGCTGCAAGAATCAGTTCCACTGCTGCCTGAAAGAAGAGGCCTTTGTTGAGCCCTGCATTTATTAGTGCCTCCCCAAATGACTTTCTATTATATCCATATCTCTATATCCACATCTATATTTGTATCCATATCTATTTCTATCACTGTCAAATTCTATCTACATCTCTATCATCTGTATCTGTATCCATATCTATATATTTATGCCTAAAACCCTATCTTATATTTCCAGCCATATTTCCTTATCTATAAATGTGCTACATCTTCCAGTAGATTGTAAGCTTTTTGAAGACAAAAACTATCTCATGTTATACTTGTTTCCTCAGTTCTTAACATAGTACCTGGCACATAGTAATTACGAAAACATTTTTTGTTTGCTTGATTGATAAATCCTCCTAGTTTTGTATCCCTTTGTTGAGGGAATGGGGATATATCTATCTATAACTCATATACATATATATGTATATGGACGTATATGCATGTATATATACATATATAAATGCATATATATCTATATACATATGTACATATAGTATCCATAATTATATATATGTGATCATATCTATATATATCTATGTATCTTCTGTATATATATGAATATAGTAATTTAAGGAGGAGGGAATGAAAACTAGGGCAGTTGGAAGAGTTTTCTATAGGAGATAGCGCGTGAGCTAAGCCTTGAAAAAAAATTAGACCTTGTAAGAAGCAGAGGTGAGGTGGGAGTGCTTTCCAAGTGTGAGGAAGAAACAGAGTACCAGATCTTGGGAGGAGCATACAGGTCAAGCTAGCTGGAATATAACATGGGTAAAGTGAGGAAGAGCGGGTAATGGGCAGCAAGATAATCTGGAAACAGACTGTGATGGGACTTAAATGTTAAGCTGAGGAGTCATTTTGTCCTATATGCAACAGGGAGTCACTGAGGATTCTTAAGGAGGGGAGTGATATGATCAGATATATTTTAGGATAATTGTTTCTTCAGCCATGAGGACTATGGACTGGAGAAAGGAAATATTGGAAGCTGGGATTCTAATTGGGTGGCTACTGTAGTATCTAGGTGAGAGGTGATAAGGACATAAACTACAGTGGTGGCTGTAAAAGTGGAGAGAGAACAGAAGTGAGAGGTGCCATAAAAGTAGATTCCATAATACTTAGTAGCTATTTGGATAAGAAGGATCAGGGAACATAAAGAGTTGAGGATGGAAAGCTAAGGTCATCATTGGCTAAAATATGGGGGTTTGGGGAGTAAGAAGAGATTTTTTGGATGATAATTCCATTTTGGATTTGTTGCATTGACTATACCTATAGAACATTAAATTGTAGATAATTTCATGGGCAACTGATGATGAAGGACTGGAGCACATGGGTGAGGGATGTATGAGATGTATGAGACAAGGGATGTATATAGGTATATGTGTATGTGCAAATACAGACATATTTATATATATCTACATATATCATATATCCATATTTATACATTAGTTATCTGCATAAAGATAGTAATTAAGAGATTATAATTGAACTTGTAGGGGTTCATCAGACCCGAAAAGAGATAATACTGAGAAAAAAGAAGAGGGTTCAGGACAAACTTTGGAGGGCACCTATAACTAGGACAGTGATACAGTAAAGGAACTGAATTGTGGCCAGAACCAGAACAGAGTCTAGAGAGAGTAGTCGGGAGTAGGATGCGTCAAATGTGACTGGGAATAAACCATTGGATTTAGAAATTAAGACTTCCTTGGAGTTAACAATGTCAGTTGAGTAGGCTGTCTGTAAGGGTCTAATAAGTGACCAGGAAGAAGGGAAATGGAAACAAGGAATATAACTGGGGTCATTTTAAGGAACTTGATTATGAAAGTCAGGAAAGAAATAGGATGATAGCTTAAGGGAATGGCAGAGTGAAGTGAAGCTTCTTTGAGGATGGAGGAGACTTGGGTACATTCATAAATAGCAAGAAAGAAGACAAGACATAATGGAAATTAATAAAAAAGAGGATAATTGAAAAGATTAGTTTCCAGAAAGGATGGGATCAAGGTGAACACAGAGGCTGGCATAATTCCTTTGGTGCTTAGTGAATACAACTTTGGATTCATGAGTCATCCTACTATTTTTGTCTTATGACTCTTCTCACATGGGAAAGGGCCCAATTAAGCCAAGATACTTCAGATCCACAAAGTACTTTCTCTCCAGTATGAATGACACAGGTTAATCTCTGAGGCATTTCTACCATATCTAGTGGCCAAGTTCAGAGGAGAAAGAGATACAAAGAAGTGATATTTCTTTTGCTTTACCACATGAACCTCAACGTAGAGGAAGATAGAGATCATAGGAGCCAAGGCGGTGATCAGAACACATAAATTCTCTGGTCTTGGTTCACGAGGCAATTAGAAAGGGAACAGAGTCTGAAGGGAAGTCAATAGGAAATTTCTTAAATCCTCACATCACAGGTTATAGCTGTCACCCCCAACATCTTGAGAGTCCTACTAACTTAACTATAACTCTCTTAGAGGCTGTGAATGAACCACTTTTGGGGAATGGTGTTTTATACTTTGATGCTAATTTGTTTCTAAAGGCTGGGAGTGGACAGTGAGGGAATAAACAATGGAGCTTTGTGTTTACTAAAACTCTTAGGTTGGTTTTCTTTTAAAATGTTCTTTTTATAGTATAAATTGTTCTCCATAAAGAGTTTGAGAGAAATTTCAGGCCTAGCTCTGTGGTCACTGTTCAATTATAAATGGATGTGTTCCCTTTGATGGTTACATGCATATAAGCAAAAAAATGTGTAAAACAAAGAAGCAAGGTTTTTGATCTGTCTTCCAGGGGTTTGTAACCTTTTTTTGTTTGTTTGTTTCATGGGCCCCTTTGGCAATCTGCTGAAGTCTGTGAACATTTTCTCAGAATAATGTCATTTTTTTAAGAAAAGGTTTGTCATGGAAGGAAATGCTAAATTGTACTTAGAGGTTAGGAAAAGTAAAGGTGTGGTTTTTTTTCTTATTCAAATTTATGATAGCTATGAAATCTCTCTCAGGTTAAGAGTTGCTGTTCTACTCAATTATTCCTTCTTTTCATGGCATTACTCCCTTCTTAGTTAAATACAGGAGTCACAGAGAGTAAGGAGTTTTCAGGGTACAATAGGAGCTAAAGAGAAATTTTGATTGGATAAATGCTCAATGACCCTTTATGTTCAACTAATGTAATCATCAGCTACCACCCAAACACTCATGGGATTAAGGGACAGAGAACCACTGAGAACTTAGTGGCCTCCTCTAAGTGTGTTTTCTTCTCTTTTGGGGGAGAGGTATGAGAGTACAAAACCACCTGGGAGAACATGGCACTGCCCAGTACCTGGTTCTTATAGCAAACAGGATCTGACTGGTGGCTGGTAGCACTAACCAGTAGATTAATACTTCAAAAGGGAATGCACTAAACCATAGAAAATCTCTAATGGTGAAATTTTAGGCATAATAACTAGTGGTTGAGGGCAGAGTCTGAGAAATCTGTCCTATCCCTTTGAAATCATACCACATAGACAACTTTCTCCCCTGCCTGCATATGCTTAGCACAAATAGTTTGTTTTGTTTTGTTTTTTTTTTTTACAGTGCTTCTGCCCCTGGTTATATAGGTGCGCATTTAGTGCTTGCTTTGGGAATTACTTAATATAATTGTCAGAAATGCAGAAAGCAAAAGAGTATTTCCTTTCCCCAAAGAATCTGGCAATTAGAAACTGAGCTGAATTAATGTGGTGATGATTGTGTCTTATAGTATGCTAATATTTGGCAATTGGACCTATAGGACTTGTGTCATATTTGGCTTGTCTTTCATTCAGCTTAGAGGTTTTCCCTTCCATTGGAATCAGTTCCCTGGACACCACTAGAGAGTATGAGATGATTTAATCATTCTTACAAGAAAGTTGCTTCATTCTCCTTTACAATAAACTACCCCCTTGAGTTAACTCGTTTTCTATTTCCTGGGAAGCATCCTAACTTTTTGACATCCACTTATTCAAATGTCAGGGGCTAAATTATTCTGGAAGAAAGAGATAACTGCATCACTTTGGGTAGCTGATTCTGGACTTAAAACCAGTATCCCAAATGAAAAAGCACCATTATTATTAAGTATCATTGGGATTGGTTGAGTCTTATGCTAAAGATACTTCAACTTTGAATATGGAGAGATGTGGACCACTTCCTGAAAACCAAGAGGTTCCTGGTGACTTTCTTTGTCTTGTCGTCATGAATCATACCCACAGGGGTAACTTGTTAGTGCCAATGGGTATAAAGCCTTGAAACCTACTATTTTTGTCTATTTAACTGGACTGGAAGTAGATACGACTCTGTAAATGCTGTTGGATTGAGGTCTGCTGACAGAAAAAGCCTGGCATTAAATAACAGCAGCTCTGGCACATTTGACAAAGGAAATAAGCAATAAAAACAATTAACTGAACTTAACTAATATGGAATCTTATTTAACCAGGTATTGGTTAAAGCAGCTAGGTATAATGGCTAGAGATCTAACCTAGAAGCTAGGATGCATGGGTTCAGGTACAGTCTCTGATACCTAAGATCTTTATTCCTCTAGGTATAATGATTATAAGACCCCTGGGTAAAATCACTAGGCTTCTCAGTGTTAGTAACAAGAAAATTAAAATCTGAAAACTAAGGGTTTCTGTAATAGGCCAGGGAAACATTCCACTTAGCTTTGGTGCTATGACTCGATGTGCAAGTCACTTCAATTTTTTGCCTTATTTTCTTCATCTGTCAAATGGGCCGGATAAGGAAACGGCAAACCACTCTGTTATCTTGGCCGAGAAAACTCCAAATGGCATCACTGAAGAGTTAGGCATAACTGAAATAACTGAACAACGAAAACAACTTCCTGACTCGAAGAGCCATCGTTGATTTAATCATTCACTTATTGTGTGCAAGGCACCATGTACTTCAATTTCACTAAATCAATGTTAACTCATCTAAATGTCCTCTTTTTTTCTCTGTCTCAAGTCCATTCCATCTATGATTCATTCATTTGTTTTAAAATATGAATTAAATAAAATATCTGTGGCAAGGATATGCTGCCAAAATTCTTTCTTGTCTTGGGAATGAAAGGGATTCCAAAGCTATTTTCTTATCATGCCTAATCTAACAAATAGTGTAAGCAGGAGAATATGACTCCCAGTTCTATTTAAAATTCATTTCTTTTTAAAATAAAAATGTGTCTAGCATCCTGAGCCTTATCAGAAATACAGTAAATAAGGCTGAATCCAAAATTGAAAAGCAATGAGTTTCATATAAGGGAATGGGTCTGGTACTTTGTAGTAAAAATGATGATGAAATACCCGTCAATTCTAGCTAGGTCCTCCATTAAGACCGTTTTTCTTTTATTTCAAATCTAAAGAGGTTATATTTCAAGAATGTCTCCATAATTTGGATAAAAAGAATCTTGGAGAATTAGCATCCTAGGAAAACCTTCTCTTCCCAGATAGCCTAATGCTCTTGTCTGCATTGGCATTTAACTTTCTTGAGGAAAACTGCCCTATTCTGTACTCTATGTTGTGATACACTCACACACACATACACATATATGTATATACACATACACACATACATAGTTCAGAGAGATCTGAGTTTGCATGCTTCCTCTAAATCTGATAAGCTAAGAGAGTATGAACTTAACCTCTTTTGCTTCTCATTTAATCTTTTTCTTCTTCAGTTTCCTCATCTGTAAAATGCTGCTAATGCCTAGCGTCCTTACCTCCTGGAGCTGTAGTCGGGATTAAATTAGACAATGTGTATAATGTACTTCATGACCTTTAAAATTCTTGATATCTTAGCTATTATTATACTTCACAGTTCAATAAGCATTTATTAAACACATACTTAAAAAGCAAGACAAGCTTGAGTTACTCAATGCACCATGAAGTTACATGACTTACCTAGGGTCACAGTACCAGTATAGGTTGGAGATGAGATTTGAACTCAGAGCTTCTTGTCTCTGAAGCCAGTTCTTTATCCACTATGTCTTCATGCCTTAGAGATGCAGGGAGTACCAAATTAACAATGAAATCGCACCTACCCTCAAGGAACTTACACTCTGGTCCTACAAGATTTAGTAGAAATAAAAAAGAATAATTTCTCCACAAAATATAGATGGGAGGAGGAAAAATATGACCTACAGAAACAAAATAACGGGGTTCAAGTCAATCCATTGGCACTGACAAGTTCAATTTTCTCCTCTGCAAGATGACGATTGTAATATTTACATTAAATATCTCACAGGGTCATGGTGGGGAAAGTGGTTTGTAGATTACCAGATCTACAGGTGTATATAAGTTATTCTGGGAGAGGGCTAAAAAGAAAAAACAAAAAAACTAACAAAAAAACCAACCTTCTTCTCTAGAAGGATTTTAAAAAATGGAACATATTCTACATGGCCTGAAATGGTTTAAATGTGGTTCTGCCTCTGGGCAAGGAGATGCATTGAATGATCTCTTGAATTTTCTTCCAATTTTTTGCTTTGTTTCTATGCTCAGCATCTTTGCCTTTATTCTGAGAGCTCAGAGAGGCATAGAAGGAAAGAAAAAGTGAGGAGAACCTTGTGAAAGTAAAGAAAGCACAAGAGTAAATAAAAATCTGCTTGGAGCCATCTTTGGCCTGCTATTCTAGGATAGGCTCTTCCAAAGATCAAGGGAACAAGAGAGGCTGGCCATACCAATAAAATGGAATGCCTGTTTTCAGTGCTATCTGTATGTCTTCTCAATATCAGCTGTAGGCAGTCATGTGAAATGCTAATTCGTCTTTCTCTAAGGCCTTGTCTGTTAGAACATGCTTGTCATTCTTTGGCACCTTGTAGTTGTTACCACAGAAACCCAGGGTTTTGGGTTAGAGCCCAGAGTATTGTTGTCCAAGGATGGTAATAGGATAGGTTTAGATAGGATTGGTTTTATATTGGTTTTTATTGATTTTATAAAATCCAGTTGAGAAATGAGGAGAGGCTGCTTGCTGCGTGCAGATCAAAGGGCATAGTCAGTTGAGGTCCTAATGTCAAGACAATTTGGTGAGATATATTTCAGATAATATTTTTGATTCTCTTGGATAAAATAGCAGAGATGCTCCACAAGAGAGACTGAATAATGATGCCTTCCCCTGGATAGTAGAGTATTCAGCCCCTTGGTTGAGAAGCTCTTCCGTAATCTAGCTGTGCCTTATTTTTGCCCCTTACCACTGTTGACATCACTTCTATTTACTGAATTTAATCCATAGTAACTTCATCAGTGGTACAGTGGATAGAATGTTGGGCCTGGAGTGAAGAAGACTCATCTTCAGTTCAAATGCAGCTTAAGATACTTACTAGCTGTGTGACCGTAGTCACTTAACCCTGTTTACTTCCTTTTCCTCATCTGTAAAATGAGCTGGAGAAGGAAATGTCAAACAACTCAAGTATCTTTGCCAAGAAAATCCCAGATAGGTTCAGGAAGAGTTGGACACAACTGAAAACTACTGAACAACAACAGAATTTCATAAAAGGCATAACAATGGTGTACACAGACCTCACAATAGTTGTGATTGTGAATAAACTTCCTAAGTGTGATCCATGAACCCTTCTTTTGTCATTTTGAGGGCTACTAGTCACCATGAAATCAAAATAATCAAATATAATGGACTGCTATATGGATAGTTTTCTATTATATTCAAAGTGTTGAATGATGATGTCATGCATTCACAGATGCTTCCTATGGAAGTCTTGTTCCATGGGTTGCAATAGAGTTTTCAAGAGCAATTATTAATACTTTGGTGTATCTGCTGTCTCACTGACATGGACCCCCCTTCAATAGGGCAAGTCACTGCACTTCCATGCCTTGTCATCCTGTGTGACTGTTGTCCATGTTCTTCATTAAAATAAATTTTGTGCACAACCAAATCCAAAGCAACCAAGATTAGGAAGGAAGCAGCAAACTGGGAAAGAATTTTTGAAAATAGTGTCTGTGATAAAGGCCTCATTTCTCAAATATATGGAGAACTGAATCAAATGTACAAGAATACAAGTCATTCCCCAATTGATAAATGGTCAAAGGATATGAACAGGAAGTTTTCAGGGGAAGAAATTAAAGATATCTATAGTCATATAAAAAATGTTCTAATTCACTTTTGATTAGAGAGATGCAAATCAGAACAACTCTGGGATACCATATCACACCTAGCAAATTGGCTAACATGACAGAACAAGAAGATGAAAAATATTGGAGAAGATGTGGGAGAGTTGGAACACTAATTCATTGTTGGTGGAACTGTGAGCTGATCCAACCATTCTGGAGACCAATTTGGAACTATGCCCAAAGGGCTACAAAAATGTGCATACCCTTTGACCCTGCAATATCACTTCTAGGACTGTATCTCCAAGAGCTCATAAAAATGAGAAAGGGTCCCACATGTACAAAAATATTTATAGCAGCACTCTATGTGGTGGCCAAAAAGTGGAAATCAAGGAGATGCTCATCAATTGGGGAATGGTTGAATAAATTATGGTATATGAATGTAATAGAATACTATTGCACTATAAGAAATGATGAACAGGAAGACTTCAGAGAGGCCTGGAAAGACTTACATGATCTGATGCTGAATGAAAGGAGCAGAACCAGGAGAACTTTGTACACAGCAACAACTACAGTGTGCTAGGACTTTTTCTGGTAGACTTAGAACTTCACTGCAATGTAAGGACTTAAAAAATTCCCAATGGTCTTTTAAGGCAAAATGCCTTCCACATCCAGAGAAAGAACTATGGAATTAAATTGCAGATTGTAGCAGATCATTTTCTTTTGTATTACGTTTTGATTTGTTATATGATTTCTCCCATTCATTTTAATTTTTCTATACAACATGACTATGGTGAAAATGTATTTAATAGGAATGTATGTGTAGAAACTATATAAAATTGTATGTTGTCTCAGGGAGGGAGGGGGTTAATGAAGGGGAGGGAAGGGGAGAGAGGGAAAGAGTAGTGATTGTGGAACACTGAAAATAAATTTTAAAAACCGATAAATTTTGTACCCAGAATGAGATGATTAGGATCAATGATTAAGAACTAGAAGGGATGGAAAGTCCTTTAGTATTTGTAGCTGATCAGAGCACATCTGACATTATATTCAGTTCTAGGTGCTACATTTCTGGAAAGACATTGAAAAACTGAAGTGATGCTATCCAGAAGAGGGTAATCAGAATGGTGAGATTCAAAACAAGTAAGGGCCTGACTAGGAACAGTCACTGTGAGAATTGAGGACCTTGTCCTCTCCTACTGCTTTTTGCTATATGGAATGTATGGGGGTGTATATGGGGTATTCAGGAAAGATTAACATCTCTGTTTTGAGGGCTTGCTAAGCCCTTTTCAGGGCTGCTCATTCACCTTTGGTGTCCATCTTTCACTCAACTCTCTCCTGTGACTCCAAGAAGCTATAGCTTGAGCAGAAGCCACACCTAGGTACACTATCTTGGCAGATGGGCTAAACTAAGTTGAGGGTAACCAATGGGACTCAAACCCATCAGTAAGTCAGTGAGAAGTCTACCCTAAGTATGTGAAGACTTCCTTCAGCAGAATGGAATTTGTTCTAATGACCATGAAGGTGACTGAAGCAGGTGCTGTGGAGTGCGTAGATCTTGGTAGGACTTTGAAGATGCCACTGTGTCCTAGGCCATCTTCATACTTTTGACCTGCCACTGGACTTTGATGACTCTGGAAGAGAGAGTGAAGTTGACAAATTTGTCCAACTCTGCCTCACTTAAATCTAACTCACACATAAGTCAAGACATAAACCATGATGTTATTGGCCCTCAGAATAAGAAGGATAAATAACAAAAATAACAACCAAAACTGCTATGTGTCCGTGATGCACATGATAATGGACAGCCAAAGGAGAACAAGAAGAAGTAAGAATGAGGGAGCCCTTCTCCTCTACCATTCAGCCTCTATTGCCGAGTTTCCACCAGGTACCTTCCAGCCCCTTCCAGTTGGATACTGACCCATCATCTGCCTCCCCATTCTGAGGTAACTCAGAACTCCACCCCATTTTAACCTTCATGATTACTGCCCCCTTCTTAGCAGTTATAGGTCTGAACTATCTGCCCAACCATTTTTCTGCAAGGTTTACTAGGCTTTACCATAAGTTCTTCTGTTTTGCCCTCTTTATCCCTGGGCATTATCATCTGCCCTGCCTTTCTACCCTACAAATTCCTGGACCTTGCTATTCAAACTGCCATTGCACCTCAACCCCCTCCTTCACGGAGGATTTTGCTGTTCCGTTTCCTTAACTCTAAAATGAGGATAATAACAGCGTCTACCTAACAGGGTTGTTGTGAGGATCAAATGAGATAACATTTAAAAAGTTCTTAGTATAGTGCAAAGCACATAGTAAGTACTAAATAAATGCTTGTTCCTTTCCCTTCCAATCTGTCATGAAGTCGACCTCTCGCATTTGTGTTATCTCCCTTGATTAGAATGAGAGCACCTTGAAAGGGAAAATTGTCTAATTTTTAAATTTCTATCCCCAGGGCTTGGTATATTTCTTGTCTGAAAATAACACTTAATGTGAACTTTTCCTTTCCATTCCTGGCCTATGCAGATAGGTTGATAGAACTAGGAATATTTACCAATGAAGAGACTTGGGGAATGAGTAAATGAATGAATGAATGGGAGAAATCTATGTCTAATATATTCTAGGCACTATGTTAGGTGCTAAGGATATACAAAAAGCAAGATGTTCCATGTCCTCAATGAAATTATATTCTAATAGAAGGAAATGATACAAATAAGGGAGTGATAGCCAAGGAATGGAGTTTTTATCTCTGGAATCACAAGAGCTATGAGTGGAGCCATGAGTAATTGATTGTTAAATTCTTTTTTTTTTTTTATTTAACTTTTAACATTTATTTTCACAAAATTTTGGGTTACAAATTTTCTCCCCTTTTATCCCCTCCCCCCCCAAACCCAAGCATTCTAGTTGCCCCTGTGACCAATCTGCTCTCTCCTCTATCCTCTCTCCCTGTCCATGTCTCCGTCTTCTCTTTTGTCCTGTAGGGCCAGATAGCTTTCTTAACCCCTTAACCTGTATTCCTTATTTCCCAGTGGTAAGAACATTACATTTGATCCTAACACTTTGAGTTCCAACTTCTTTAGCTCCCTCCCTCTCCACCCCTTCCCCTTGGAAGACAAGCAATTCAATATAGGCCAAATCTGTTTAATTTTGCAAATGATTTCCATATTAGTTGTGTTGTATAGGACTAACTATATTTCCCTCCATCCTATCCTGTCCCCCATTACTTCTATTTTCTTATGGTCCTTTCCCTCCCCATGAGTGTCGACCTTGGATTACATTCTCCTCCCCATGCCCTCCTTCCATCCTCCCCCCCACCCTGCTTGTGCCCCTGTCCCCCACTCTCCTGTATTATGAGATAGGTTTTCCTATCAAAATGAGTGTGCATTTTATTCTTTCCTTTAGTGGAATGTGATGAGAGTAGACCTCATGTTTTTCTCTTGCCTCCCCTCTTTATCCCACCATTAATAAGTCTTTTGCTTGTGTCTTTTATGAGAGATAATTTGCCCCATTCAACTTCTCCCTTTCTCCTCCCAATATTTCTCTCTCACTGCTTGATTTCATTTTTTTTTTAAGATATGATCCCATCCTCTTCAATTCACTCTGTGCACTCTGTCTCTATGTATGTGTGCGTGTGTGCATGTGTGTGTATGTACTCCCACCCAGTACCCAGATACTGAAATGTTTCAAGAGTTACAAATATTGTCTTTCCATGTAGGAATGTAAACAGTTCAACTTTAGTAAGTCCCTTATGACTTCTCTTTGCTGTTCACCTTTTCATGGTTCTCTTCATTCTTGTGTTAGAAAGTCAAATTTTCTTTCTAGCTCTGGTCTTTTCATCAGGAAAATTTGAAAATCCTCTATTTCATTGAAAGACCATTTTTTCTCCTGAAGTATTATACTCAATTTTGCTGGGTAGGTGATTCTTGGTTTTAGTCCTAGTTCCTTTGACTTCTGGAATATCCTATTCCATTCCCTTCGATCCCTTAATGTAGAGGGAGCTAGATCTTGTGTTATCCTGATTGTATTTCCACAATCCTTGAATTGTTTCTTTCTAGCTGCTTGCAATATTTTCTCTTTCACCTGGGAATTCTGGAATTTGGCCACAATGCTCCTAGGAGTTTCTCTTTTTGGATCTCTTTCATGCGGTGTTCTGCGGATTCCTTGAATATTTATTTTGCCCTCTGGTTCTAGAATCTCAGGGCAGTTTTCCTTGATAATTTCATGGAAGATGATGTCTAGGCTCTTCTTTTGATCATGGTTTTCAGGTAGTCCCAGAATTTTTACATTGTCTCTCCTAATTCTATTTTCCAGGTCAGTTGTTTTTCCAATAAGATATTTCACATTATCTTCCATTTTTCGAATCTTCTCGCTACGTTCTGTGATATCTGTCTTTCTCATAAAGTCCTTAGCGTCCATCTGTACCATTCCAGTTTTGAAAGATCTATTTTCTTCAGTGAGCTTTTGAATCTCCTTTTCCATTTGGTTAATTCTGCCTGTGAAAGCATTCTTCTCCTCATTGGCCCCTTGCACCTCCCTTGCCAACTGAGTTAGGCTAGTTCTCAAGGTGCCAATTTCTTCAAGATTTTTTTGGTTCTCCTTTAGCAGGGAGCTGATCTGCTTTTCATGCTTCTCCCTCATCCCACTCATTTCTCTTCCCAGTCTTTCCTCCACCTCTCTAACTTGATTTTCAAAATTCCTCTTGAGCTCTTCCATGGCCCGAGCCCATTGGGTGGGCTGGGACACAGAATCCTCGATTTCTGTGTCTTTGCCTGGTGGCAAGCATTGTTCCTCCCCATCAGAAAGGAAGGGAGGAAGTGTCTTTTCTCCGAGAAAGTACCCTTCAATAGTTTTATCTCTTTTCCCTTTTCTGGGCATTCTCCCCAGCCAGTGACCTGACCTCTGAATGTTCTCCTCACACCCTCCTCGCCTCCTGGTCCTCCCAGTCAGCGTTTGGGGACTGAGATTCAAATGCTGCTTCCCGCCTTAGGATTTTTGGCGGGGGCAGGGCTGCTATTCAGTGTGAGAATTAAGTTCAGGTGGTCAGGGGCAGGGCCGCCTCTCTGGCTCAGTTCCCTCTGGGGGTTTATGCACAGACCTTCCACAATGGATCCAGGCTCCCGCCCGTTTGGGGAGCCCCTGTCTGCAGCCGCCTCTCAGCTTCTATCTCCTGGGGGTGCCCGAGCCATGGGGGCACCCCACTCCCCTCTCGACCTGCCAAAGACACTCTCTCACCTACCCCTGTCAGTCACCTGTTGGTGGGGGGGCTTGTGCTGCTGCTGGAGATCCCGTCTCTGGAGCCTTCTCGGATCTGTACCTCTCGGAGCCGCGGCCGCAGCCGCCGCCGCAGGTCCAGGCTGGGCTCTGCGTCTGTAGCGTGACGGACCTTTTGCGAGAGGTTTGCAGGTCCCTCTGTGGGTGGAGGGACCCGCGTGGCCGCTGGAGATCCCGTCCCCATAGCCCCCTCGGATCTTTTCCTCACGGTGTCGCTGCTGCGGCAGGGCTGCCCTCTGCTCCCCATCCCGGCGCCCAGTCCACGGAGCGAAGGACCCCCCGGGAGAGGTTTGGAGGTCTCTCTGGAACAGAAATCTCCCTCGCTCCAATATTCCGTGGTCTCTGGGTGCAGAATTCGCCCTGGGTTGGTCCCCTCTAGCTGTTCTGTGGTTTGTGGGTTCGGAGCTGTGTGTATGTGCGTCTTTCTACTTCGCCATCTTGGCTCCGCCCCCTCACCATCTTGGCTCCGCCCCCCTAAATTCTTTTTACAATGTTCCAGAAAACAAGAGATAAAAGAGATGAAGGAGAAGTGATTATATGGAGGACAGATGGTGAGAAGCTAGGACTGGGTGGGCCCTTTTTTTCCTGGTGTATGGCTTGAAGGGATGGAAAGTATGGACTGGGAATTGCTAGATATAATTGGTTAAGTAAGTTTTTCACTCAATCACCTATCAATCAGGCTAGACTAGTTCCAGGGCAGAGTCTAAAAACTGAATGGATTTGTTCTCCCAGGTTGTGGCAGCCTGGCTCCTCAGGACCTGTCTTCACTTGCTCCAAGTAAAAGGGGGCAGTAGGAGAGGTGAGAAGATACTGGAATACATACAATATGCACATATAATTCCAGTAAAAACTACTGTATCATTTCCTTTTGGAAATTATTATAGTACTTTTAAAAGGTTAGTTAAAAAATAAACTTCAGTTTTTAAAAATCATGTAACTAGGAGACCTGTAAAAAAAGAAAACAAGACAAATTCTGGCCATATGAAAAAGTTATGAGAAGTGGTAAAATTTCACCCCAGTGAAGATAATGGATACCGATGGGAAGAAAGGATAGAGAAGCAAATTTTATTAAAGCTTCCCCAAAGTGAAATAGGTTGCTTTATGAATTAGTGAGTTTCCTGTTTCAGGAGTTCCCCCTCCTCCCCCTCCCCCCATCTCCCAGAGAGCAGATAATCACTGATCAGGGATGCTTCAGGGAAAATTCCCATTTTAAGATTTAAGGGCCTGAACTAGATTAACTTTCAAGATCCCTTTCAGAGATGGGAAGTAATTGCTCCAAGGAACCCAGAAAAAACCACAAAGTTAGGATATGAACACAGTGTTGGATTCCAGTTCTGGTGTTATTTCCATGTCATACTGCGACTAGCAATATAAATTCCTTTCTCAGTATCCCACTGACTGCTCATCCACAAAGCTTCTGTACCTATTTTGTTAAACACTACATTAGAGGATGAGAGGATAAGAGATACTCCTTATTTTAAGGAGCTATTTTGGGAGACAAGACTAACACATATAGAACAGCTAAGATAATACTGGCCAGTATGTAGGTAAGTGCTGAGCTCTGTGTCACGGATTTTTTTTTTGTACAGATGTTCAGAAAAGAGGGGGATCAGTGAAGGATGGAATAATCAGGGAAGTGATCATAGGGGTGAGATGTGAACTAGGCCTTAAAAGATACATGAAATCTGAATAATTTAAGTGGAGAGGGAAAGAACATTCCAGATTGGTTGAACAACATGATTGAAACTGGGAAATCAAGAACTCATATCACAGTCATAGAGCAGTGAAAAAACCTTCCAATGAGACTAGAGACTGTGTTGGGTGAATATTGGGGAATAGGGTTTGAAAGGATAAGGTGAATCCAGATAATGGAGAGCCTTGAAAGCATTTAGATTTGACATGACAGGAAATATGATATCAATTTTTTATTATACTACTTTTTAATTTTAGACTCAAAGGCCAGAACACGAATGCAAAATGGAGAAAAGAAACAAAAACATATAAATTTAAATATTGGAACTTAAATACAAAATAATAAAGACAAAAGCATGCCATGTGCATAGCGGAACATGAGATGATTCAAAATATATAATAATAAATTTTTGTTTCAAGAAAGCCTGTATAATTCATAATACATTGTGTTAAGAACTGTTCATCTTCTTTTTAAGTTTTATTCTCTGCTCTGCACTTTTTTACTTTGTTCTTTTTTCCCCTCTGTGATCCCCCCCTCCCAAGGCTACAGTAAAGTTTGGATACATTTCTCTGTGGCTGTAGATACATATATACATATATGCATACATATATAGACATATACTTCTCCAAACAAATTCTACTCCTGATTTTTGTTTTTATGTTTGTGCATATATCTTGTTTTCTATCCCTCTTGTCTCTGCTACTTTATTTTTACCAGCTATCTTGCTCTCTTATTACTTGCCTACCTTCCTCTAAGGATCTCTCCTCTATTCTCCTATTCCCATAAATCTAAACACCCTTCTATACCCCCCTTTTATCTAATCCCTCACCCTCCCCTCTAAAGATCTCTCCCTTGTCCTCCCTCCCTACACCCCTACCATTTTACTTCTTCTGCATTTAGAAGACTTTTATACTCTTCTAAATATATATATATGTATTGTTCCCTCTTAAACCCATTCCTGATAAAAGTTATTTTAAAAGAAGTATCTTTATTTCTTTTATTTTTATTTTCAGAGATATTTTGAAAGAAAATTTGACGGAATATGGGGGGAAATGAAATGAGAATTTGAGGTTTTGAGAATGAATGACAGGAAGAATGAAGATTCCAACAGAACAGAAACAAAACACAAAATATACCCAGAATAAATTTTTTAAAAACTCTCAAAATATTGAGGTTGCAGAGAATAAGTGGTTGACAGTATATTAGAGAAGGATATTATATAGTTTTGACATTCTGACTTTTAGGTGGTTGTGGGACATTGTCCTGAAAATCATCGATAGGCTTGTGGATTTCATGTAGGACATGAGACAATATAATTAATTTCTGGAATCAAGACTCCCCCTTCATTACAAGTAGGAGAGAGGAGGGGTAGAGAATAGTACATACTGCAGTAGGCATCTGGGATGTTGAAGATAATGTTTGTCCATTTAAATGACTAACGTGCAGATTTAAAACCTTTTGGAACTACTTAGCATCAGCATGTACTCAAATCTGTAGATGTGACTAGTCAAAGTCTGAGTTTTCTCTCACAAGCTAGGACAGTGTTAGCCAGAGAAACCAGACTGGCTACACAGCATGCTGCCATCTCCTGTAGCTCAGCTAACACCTTGGCATGATAGTTCTGTAGTGAAGGTCTTTTGGCCAGTGCTACTGCACTATCCTGTCGTCTCCACCATTGTAAAAGAGAATACTTATGGGGTCAATCTATATTTGAGTGAAAATTTATGGTGGGTGCATATCATTGTACTAGTGGCCTCTTGGTGCCTGCTACAGTTGTTTGTACATAATAGGCACTCAATAAACAAACCTTTGAATTGATATAACCAAAGATAATTATCATAATCAGTTTTCCATGTCCCATGAAATAGTTGAAGGGCTTCTCCCCTCCTCCAATTTTTGTGATTTGCAAATTAATCCAATTAGACATGTCCCGGTTTCACCTTGAAGATAGATTGGTATAGGAGAACAGGAAAAAATGTTTTTGGCAGGATGGTCAGTGAATGTTCATTGGCAGAGTTCTCTGAGGTAAAGAGCCAACGTGTTTTTCTTCTGAGGATGGACTGTGTGCAGAAAAGTCAGTGAGTGCTGACAGGGTTTAGAGTGATTGGCAAGAAGGGGGCAGGTGAAGAGAGATTTGGCCTTTCACAACAGAAAGCAGCAGGGCAATCAGCCAGAGAATTCTGACTACCAGCTGACTTTATTTCCATTAATGAGGGAATATGAGCCAAATAAATCTTCTGATCAAAATTCTGCCAGCCTCAGTTGGCTGCTGTAGTGGGAGAAAATGGGAGCTTGCTTGGACAGATAAATATTTTGTGGTACATGTAGGGCAAGCCCTCTGTAATAAGAGGATGTGCAATTGTTTCCAACCATTCCCTCTCCTTCCCCCTGTCTCTTTTCTCTTTTATATTTTTTTCAAAAGGAAATTGTCAAGGTCAAGAGACAACAGAAATATATTTTCTGCTTCAAAGAGAGTTGCAACAGATTTCCAATATGGGCTGAATCCAAACCAGCTCAAACAAAACCCCTCTGGGAAATGTCACTATAAAAGCCACATCTCTGACTTTGGATAGCAATATGTCCATGTTATAATTATCACTAAAGCAATCCAGATGACAATTTCAAACATGTAGTGTTTGTGTCACTTAACAGAGCAAATGCATCATTATCAAACTTCAAGATCATACTTCACACCAACACATTTTAAAATATATTCTTAAGAGAGTATGACAATGGGTCTTTCCAACTGTCCCAGGATCTTTCATGGCAAGTCCTTTATAGGATAAGATAGGAGCCAATATAAGAGATGTTATATGACTTCTTAATCTTTTCCCATTCTTGCTGATGTCCTGTGGTTTTCTCTGCTATGATTTTCATGATCCGTCTTTCTTCAAGACCCAACTAAAATCTTTGGTTGTCTGTACTAGTTGGTGATGCTTAAGCAATTACTATTTTATCTTGGTGCTTAAACACTTGTATCTCAGTCTTGTCCAAAGGTTGCATTCCTTCTACTTCAATTGGAGTATTTAAGAAGCTATGAATACATTTCTATCTACCATCAAGTCTGGGATGTTATGGGTGATATTCCCTACCATTATGCTAATATTTTCATCAAAATTCAGCCCTATTGGCCTCCGAGAAACTCATCATTTTGTTACGGTATAAAATGTTGATTATCCGTGGAAGGCAATAAATTAGGAAAGTTCATTTCACAAGCAGTATTGTCTTAATAGGGTAACTTTCTGCTACGGGGGATTGTTGTTGTCTCTACGTGATCTTTTTTTCCTGTGAGATAAATATGTCCTCTCATCATTTCATCTAATCTAACCTGCTAGAAAGTACTTGTCTTATAAAAAGTAAGACTTTATTAGACACCGGGGCAAATTTGCTGCCATTGTGGTATATTTCTGCTGTGTCTGATCTTGTGTCTCACACACATATCCATATTATTAGCAGCAGTTTCTGACTTTACCAAATATGGTCCATTCAAGTCATATCTATTACATGGTGACATTCTCATTGGGTAACCAATCAGGCTTATCGTGTGAGGCACAATGGGAAGATATCCAGTGGTCATGGTGCTTATAATTTCCTCCTATTTGGCTTCTAGTTGCTCTTCTTTGGATGCAATCCTCTTTGGATGTCCTTGATGGTGTCCATTTGGAAAGTGCTGGATTGGTCAAAATACTCAAAAATATTGTTTAAGGCAGTGAGAGTGTCAATGATACTAATAGTCATAAATATAATTTTAAAAGTTTTTATTTGGGCTTTATTAGATAATCTCAGTGCATTCAAAATGCTTAGGGTCATGTTGGTGATGTCATCATCTCTGAGTGCTGAATTGGAGACTTCTCCTCTAAGTGAGCTGTCCCAGTGAACATAGCTACCAGCAAGGATTACTCAGTTTGGCTTCAATGGCTATTTATGATCCTACTCCCAGAAACTTTAGTTTGTTGCCTGCTCATTTACCTCTCTGTCTGAGTTTTATTGTTTATAGGACAATGTTTACCTCAACATTCTTTTTAGGGGGCGGAGCCAAGATGGCGGAGAAGAAAGATGCACATACACATAGCTCCGAACCCACAACCCACAGAACGGCTAGAGGGGACCAACTCACGGTGAATTCTGCACCCAGAGGCCACGGAATATTGGAGCGAGGGAGATTTCTGTTCCGGAGAGACCTGCAAACCTCTCGTGGGGGGGTCCTTCACGCTGTGGACTGGGCGCTGGGATGGGGAGCAGAGGGCAGCCCTGCCGCAGCAGCGACACCGTGAGGAAAAGATCCGAGGGGGCTACGGGGACGGGATCTCCAGCAGCCACGCGGGTCCCTCCACCCACAGAGGGACCTGCAAACCTCTCGCAAAAGGTCCGTCACGCTACAGACGCAGAGCCCAGCCTGGACCTGCGGCGGCGGCTGCGGCCGCGGCTCCGAGAGGTACAGATCCGAGAAGGCTCCAGAGACGGGATCTCCAGCAGCAGCACAAGCCCCCCCACCAACAGGTGACTGACAGGGGTAGGTGAGAGAGTGTCTTTGGCAGGTCGAGAGGGGAGTGGGGTGCCCCCATGGCTCGGGCACCCCCAGGAGATAGAAGCTGAGAGGCGGCTGCAGACAGGGGCTCCCCAAACGGGCGGGAGCCTGGATCCATTGTGGAAGGTCTGTGCATAAACCCCCAGAGGGAACTGAGCCAGAGAGGCGGCCCTGCCCCTGACCACCTGAACTTAATTCTCACACTGAATAGCAGCCCTGCCCCCGCCAAAAATCCTAAGGAACAATGCTTACCATCAGACAAAGACACAGAAATCAAGGATTCTGTGCCCCAGCCCACCCAATGGGCTCAGGTCATGGAAGAGCTCAAAAAGAATTTTGAAAATCAAGTTAGAGAGGTGGAGGAAAAACTGGGAAGAGAAATGAGAGGGATGAAAGAGAAGCATGAAAAGCAGATCAGCTCCCTGCTAAAGGAGAACCAAAAAAATGTTGAAGAAATTAACACCTTGAAAACTAGCCTAACTCAATTGGCAAAAGAGGTTCAAAAGGCCAATGAGGAGAAGAATGCTTTCACAAGCAGAATTAGCCAAATGGAAAAGGAGATTCAAAAGCTCACTGAAGAAAATAGTTCTTTCAAAACTAGAATGGCACAGATGGAGGCTAAGGACTTTGTGAGAAAGCAAGATATCACAGAACGTAGCGAGAAGATTCGAAAAATGGAAGATAATGTGAAATATCTTATTGGAAAAACAACTGACCTGGAAAATAGAATCAGGAGAGACAATGTAAAAATTCTGGGACTACCTGAAAACCATGATCAAAAGAAGAGCCTAGACATCATCTTCCATGAAATTATCAAGGAAAACTGCCCTGAGATTCTAGAACCAGAGGGCAAAATAAATATTCAAGGAATCCGCAGAACACCGCATGAAAGAGATCCAAAAAGAGAAACTCCTAGGAACATTGTGGCCAAATTCCAGAATTCCCAGGTGAAAGAGAAAATATTGCAAGCAGCTAGAAAGAAACAATTCAAGGATTGTGGAAATACAATCAATCAGGATAACACAAGATCTAGCACCCTCTACATTAAGGGATCGAAGGGAATGGAATAGGATATTCCAGAAGTCAAAGGAACTAGGACTAAAACCAAGAATCACCTACCCAGCAAAACTGAGTATAATACTTCAGGGGAAAAAATGGTCTTTCAATGAAATAGAGGATTTTCAAATTTTCTTGATGAAAAGACCAAAGCTGGAAAGAAAATTTGACTTTCTAACACAAGAATGAAGAGAACCATGAAAAGGTGAACAGCAAAGAGAAGTCATAAGGGACTTACTAAAGTTGAACTGTTTACATTCCTACATGGAAAGACAATATTTGTAACTCTTGAAACATTTCAGTATCTGGGTACTGGGTGGGAGTACATACACACACATGCACACACGCACACATACATAGAGACAGAGTGCACAGAGTGAATTGAAGAGGATGGGATCATATCTTAAAAAAAAAAATGAAATCAAGCAGTGAGAGAGAAATATTGGGAGGAGAAAGGGAGAAGTTGAATGGGGCAAATTATCTCTCATAAAAGACACAAGCAAAAGACTTATTAATGGTGGGATAAAGAGGGGAGGCAAGAGAAAAACATGAGGTCTACTCTCATCACATTCCACTAAAGGAAAGAATAAAATGCACACTCATTTTGATAGGAAAACCTATCTCATAATACAGGAGAGTGGGGGACAGGGGCACAAGCAGGGTGGGGGGGAGGATGGAGGGGAGGGCATGGGGAGGAGAATGTAATCCGAGGTCGACACTCATGGAGAGGGAAAGGACCATAAGAAAATAGAAGCAATGGGGGACAGGATAGGATGGAGGGAAATATAGTTAGTCCTATACAACACAACTAGAATGGAAATCATTTGCAAAACTACACAGATTTGGCCTATATTGAATTGCTTGTCTTCCAAGGGGAAGGGGTGGAGAGGGAGGGAGCTAAAGAAGTTGGAACTCAAAGTGTTAGGATCAAATGTAATGTTCTTACCACTGGGAAATAAGAAATACAGGTTAAGGGGTTAAGAAAGCTATCTGGCCCTACAGGACAAAAGAGAAGACGGAGACAAGGGCAGGGAGAGAGGATAGAGGAGAGAGCAGATTGGTCACAGGGGCAACTAGAATGCTTGGGTTTGGGGGGGGAGGGGATAAAAGGGGAGAAAATTTGTAACCCAAAATTTTGTGAAAATAAATGTTAAAAGTTAAATAAAAAAAAAAAACAAAAAAACCCAAAAAAACATTCTTTTTAGATTATGGCAGGTATTTAGTTATATCACAGTTCAACTTTCTGAATAGCAGTTTAGTTTTTCATATGATGAGGTTGTTTTCTTCAGTATTTCTGAAGTCATGGGGTTTCAATTGACATTAGAAATGTCCAGAAGGTGTAATCATCCACTCTGGGTAGCATATGGTGCCCATATACTTAATCTCTCTGGGTACTGTATCGGTAATACCAGATTAGATTGAGGTAGTGATCATGATTAACTGATACATTAAAAAAGAGGCATAGGTTCCCCTTAGTAGTGGCCTGCACAGAGTAGAGAGAAAGTAATATAAACCTTGGCACATCTTAAAAGGGAGCTGCTAGTGAAGGCTTGTTCCATGAGGATTTTAGTTTTCTATGGGTGCTGTGGAAGGCATAAAGTTACAGTGGTCAGATGCCATTATCAGTGGATCTTATTCATGAGCAATACTGAGTTAGCATTTCTGTCAAGAGTTAATATGGAAGTAATGACTAGAATTTTCACAATTATAGGTTATTGCTTTGGAAGCCAAGTGACCACATTGGTTTGGTCTTACTATTCATCTGTGAAACTTAACTGTGGTGAAAGTGTTCTACGTAAGGGGTAGATCTTTTTCCTTTGGTATTTGCAATGTAGTTAACTACATATTTGCTTATCTTAGTATTGAAAAATAAGTTTGAAAAACAAACTCCAAAACACAACATGGTGGCCTAATACAAAATGTAAACTCTTATGTCAAGGCAACAACTTATTCTCACTTCAAGAACAGATTCAGTGGGTCTTCAGAGCATGGTTTTGAGTTGTTTTGCACCCAGAGTTTGTGTAGTTTACCAGCATGTAACAGAAGGAAATTGTTCTCTTCTTCTATGGCTATATCAAAGTGCATGGGACTTCAAGAGGCTTTTTGTAGGAACAAGGCATGTTTATGAGAAAAGCCTGTCAGACAATGTGTCCTGATTATTGGTCAAGAAATACTTCCATCCTCATAGTCTGTGCAGTATTCATATACCAAATCACCTTTACACATGATCTTTCGGAAAATCCCAGTAGAAAACCCCAAACCAGACATCTCCATCAGAAGGGAGGAATCTTAAAATACAAATGCATCTAAGAGCAAGAACAGTGTAACTAGATTGACTTCTACACTGAAGTATAAATAATTGATAACAGATTTTGATAGATTACTAAATTCTCCCTCCGAAGTTTTAGAGATTAGGACTAGATGACAAGGACATATGAAGGATGGGTTTGGGTTGAGGAAGAAAAATGTGTCATATTTAAACTTTGTACTTGTCATATTTGTTGACAATGCAGCCCATATTCCATACAATATAACTGCTTTTTAAGTTAAATTAGGCGAGAATTAAAATTCTGATTTCTTCTTCAGATTCTAGATATAATGAAAACAGAAAAAGGTCAAATGATAATCTGTTTTTATGACCATAATAAAGAGTAGGATTAGAATATAAAATTTACAGATTTCAACTCTTTGTTATGTTAATTTTGTCATCTTGTGTCTCTTCCCCTTCCTCCCTTAAATGCAACCAACTAAAGCTGACTTTTGACTTTTATCAGCTGTGGCTCTCCAGGCCCAACCTACTGTGGAATTACTGAGAGATGGTGAGGGTCTGTTTCCACAACTTTAGTCCCCTACAGACTGAGCTAGCCCATTCTCTTTGTTCTCTTTTGGCTCCAGCCCTAACCAAAGCCTCCAGACTCTTGTGCATCAGCTGCTAGGTACCTGCCAAATACCTGAAGCCCTGGAGGAGAAATGTCAGAGTTGGAGTGTGGGTAATGAGATCAGAGATTGCAGAAAGAAAACCTAGCAGCCCTGAAGAGATAGCTGTAGCTTATGCAATTAGCTCAGGAGAACCTCCCTTCTCCTATGTCTGAAATATAGACGAAGAAGAGGAGAATGGAAGGCAAAAGGAGATGAGGAAAATCGGGCTTTTTTTTGCTTTGTTTTTGTTTCTGACATGTAATTCGGTTTCTCATTTGACCAGAATTTCACTCACATTTCCCCCTTCAAAGCGCTTTCTATTCTTAATTTTCTTACCATAGTGATTTTTCAGGGAAATGGAAATCCTTCCCCATGTATCTCATAGTCTACTGTTCTTTATTGTTTCTTGTGTCATACAAAAAGGGCCAAATGATGCTTTCAAAACTCTGCTTAGTCTTTGAATAGCCCTCCCCACCCCCTTGACTTGGAATGCCTGGGGTCTGAAAAAGATGTAATGAAGACACAAGACATTCTTTATAGCCAGTTTCAAATAAGGAGGTGTTGCTTTCTAACTAACGCTGTTGCCTTCAATGTAGCTTATGTCTTTCTGCTAATTTAACATCTGGATATCTTAGGTTAATATTTCACCAGGATTAGGAAGATATTAGAAATAACTACCTTACACTACTTCCCTCCAAATTATTCTCTCTCTGTCTCTGTCAGTGTTGGGCAATGGAATAGGTAGCATGGATTTGATTACTGACTAGTTAAAAAAATTACTTTAGTCTACTAATGAGCCTGATATACCCCCAAATACACTGAGGGGCCAGAGCTCCTTGAAACTTACAGACATTAGAATAGAATATATCAAAAATTATACCCCATGAAATGAATGCACAATTTTACTGAAGGAGGAAAGAGATTCAGTGAAATAAACAGCATATAGATTATAAGGGAAATGATAAAATTAATAACTTAACTTGCAAATCTAGAATGTTAAACTGTGCAGCCCATGTACTATTAGAACTATAAAGTCATCAGTGAACATACAAATCCATTAAAATAACTCTTCCACAATGAAAATAGAATCTTAAGCAAAAATCCATATACATATATATTTGTGAGTATTCATATAGAGCAGATTGAGATGGATAATAACAAAAGCAAGCATTTATTAATATCATTTTATTAATACTAATTAAAAATTAATTTTATTATTAACATATATTTATTAATATTTGTAAATGTCTTATAACCTAAAGTTATAAGACATTTACAAATATTAATCTTGTTTTATCCTCATAAAGACCCTAGACAGGAGATATTATTATTTCCACTTTATAGATAAGAAAACTGAGCAAGCAAAGGGTCTAAACAACTAATAAGTATCTATGATGGATTTGAATTTAGGTTTTCCTGAGTTCAGGTCCAGTGCTCTATCCATTGTACCACTCATCTTATTTCTAGCAGGACCCATACATATTTGAGACCATTTATACTTTACAACTCCTGCCACAGAGAAAGAAGGTGAAAGGGCTAGGAGGTGAAGAGGAAAGTGATAGAGGGGGAGGGAGAGACAGCGAAATAGAGAAAGAGAAGGAGAGAGAGGCAGACAGAGAGACAGAGATAGAAAACGCAAGACAGGAAGTACTTTCTGGAGACAAGAATTCCCCAAGGGCTGAAATAAAATGGCTTTTATGAAGCAAAAAAAAAAAAAAAAGTTAAGGTCCAAATTATTCTAGCAACACTTATACCTTCCTATCCACCAGTCATTCTGCATGGTTATAGAAATTTTATCATCTATTCCAATGTTGATGACCTCTGAGCTATAAAACATTTTATTTCCATTAGTGGAAGGTCCACCTTTCCCATCAGTCCTTACATGGCATGGTGTGTATTTTATACTTATTACTCTATATTATCACTGTCTATATTGATGTCACATTTCCCTACCAGATTGTAAATTCTTCTAGGGCAGTAAACTCTTTTTGGTCTAAATTTTTATCTCATCCAGTGACTTCATACATTTTTATTGCATTTGTATTTTATATTTTTCCCTTAGTCTCATTCTTCCTCTCAAAAATCATCCTTTGTTTCTGGACTGGTTTGTATTCTTAGGCTAGGTATATGCAAGGAATTTATCTGACTGATGATAAATGAGTGACTTCTGTAATATTACTATGTATTAAAGAAAAGTGAGATTTTGATGAGGTTGTGATTTTAAACTTGGTAAATTCTAGATGTAACCCAGATGAGAAGGGTAACCCAGGATCATATTTATAACAAATGTAAGAGAGAAGTTCTTTAGTAGGGTGTGCCTGAGGGGTCAAGGAGACTCAGGTATCTTTATGAGATTAGACTGTATAAACTCAATGCTTCTTCCTTCCCCAATTCAGGCACACATTTCATCCAGGGGAATTCTTCATCTGTCAAATAAGTGGGTTAGACTAACAGACCTCTTCTAAATTCCTTCTAGGTCTGAATTTACAATCCTATGAAGAAAAACCTCTAGGGAAAAGTAAAGTAACGAAGGTTGACATAAAGCCTGAGAGAGTGTGTGCAATGAAAGAGAGAAACGGGAAGTTCAAGGAGGTTTGCCTTGATGGTAGATGGTTAGGCATTTATGGTTTGACTGAATTTACATGTGAGTTTTGTTAAATTTTTTCCTCTTCCAATAGGCTGCCTTTTTAAGTCACTATGGAACTGCCTACATTCTCCAATGGTGTGCGAACCAGGCCCTACTTTGCCCCTCCTCCAAGCATAAATTCTACGACTATTGAATAAGTTGCCATCACCTTACACTCTAGATGAAATTATTACCCACTCTGTAGAAAAAAAAGAACCTTCAAGTAAGAGGTAATGAATCCGACAACATTATGAGAGGTGAGACTTTCATAATCAATTCTAAGGTTTTGGTTTTTTTAACTAATGATACTTTTTTCAGTCATCCTCATCATCATGCAATGTCAGAAGCTGATGAAAATCTATGCTACTACTATTGCCCAGACTAATTACAGGGAAGAGAATTGAGACTTTCTTAAGATACAATACAATACGACAAACATTTATGAATGCCTACTATGTGCAAGGAAATGGGATTAACTTACTTTTTCAGTTTTGTGGCATTTATTTTCCTGCTGTTGAATTCACTTTATGTTTGAATTTTTTATGTCACATGAGTAGCATTGTCATAAATGCTAAAGGACCTTTTTAGTTTGTTAATCCACACCTATGGCATTGTGGTCATTTCTAGGTACCACAGTTTAGAAGAAAGTCTGGTAAGCAAGAGAGAGTCCATAACATGGCAGCCAGGATACTGAAGATTGTGGAGATCATGACATCTGAAAATCAGTTTGAGTAAGCTAAGGATGTTTAACCTGAAGAAGAGATGAGTCAGGGAGGACATGATAGCTGTGTTTAAGTATTTGAAGGGCAATCATGTTGTGGCACTAGGCCTGGAGTTAAGAAGTCTTGAGTTCAAATCTGGCCTCATACTCTTACTAACTACATAACCCTTAGCAAGTTCCTTAACCTTTGTCTATCTAAGTTTCTTAATCTGTAAAATGGAAATAATAATAGCACCTACCTTCATGAGTTGTTGAAAGGATCAAATGAGTTATTTGTAACATGCTGAAAACTTTAAAGCCCTATATAAATAGTAGCTATCATCATCATCATCATCATCATCATCATCATCATCATCATCATCATCATCATCTTCATTTGGTACCAGAAGACATAACCAGGAACGTTGGATAGCAGTCATAAAGAGACAAATTTAGACTTGATATCATGAAAAGCCTCTGAATGAGTAGGACTTGATAAAAATGGAATTGGCTCTCTTTTAACCTATAATGAGATTCTTCATTATTAAAACTTTTTAAGCAGAGCTCAGGTGATCACCTGTCAGTCATGTTGTAGTGGAGATTATTTTTCAGGGATGAGTTGGACTAAATGGCTACTGAGGAACATTATGGAACCAAAATTACATTACTCTATGATATCTCAAATTCATTAATTCATTTGAATAGAGTGGTCTTTGTTTCAGTCACAGGCTGCTCCTGCACAATGTCAAAACAGTCATTTATTAATATTATTTGAGGGGGCCACTGGGGTTTATTGAATAGGGGGTGACATGGTCAGACATGCTTTAGGAAAATCGCTTTTGAAATTGAATGGAGGGTGGACTGGAGTGGAGAGAGACTTATGGCAGGCAGATCAACCAGCAGGTTACAATAGTCCAGGAGTGAGGTAATAATAAGCACCTGTACCAGGATGGAGGCAGTATCAGAAAAGATATATTTTAGAAATGTGGCAGAGGTTCTGTTTAATAATGGAAAAAAAGCCTTTAACTACCTGTATCTAGGTTTCAAAGTTGCTTGACCACATTGATACTCTGTGTGTGTGTGTGTGTGTGTGTGTGTGTGTGTGTGAAATTCCCTCTACCAATGTAGATCATCAATCATTTTGTAGCTCTTAGAAAGAGTTGACTGTGGATTTCTGAGAGGTTGACTTGGCCAGGAGCCAAGAGGTTAAGGGGCACACAGTGATATGTCTATCTTTCTCTTTCTCTCCATTTATATCAGAGGCTGCTTCTTCTTTTTAGTCCTGACTAGTGCTGTAAATGACTTAGCATATATGTAGGTGATTCCTCAACTTCCCCCTTTCCCAAATACTGACAATAAAATAAGTGATGTCATTTGTAGCAAGGAAATAATTAGTCATCTTTAAACACTTTAATAAAGTGAAACAGAGAACAAATATAAAAATTCTATCAGCCTCATTTTTTTTTCCTCTTAAGGAGAAAGAAAATCTTCCCTCATGGCTGGTCCTTAAGGGTCACCCGTATTATTTTTGATTGGTATCAATCTATTTCTGAGGGAGAATCAAGTAGTGCACAGACATCATTGTAAACTGAGCCATAGAGGTCCATGGGTCACAACCAAGTACAGAACTTTGCAGCGATTTAAGAACTCTTTAGATATTAGTTGCTTTGAATTGAAGTCTATTTCTCTTTATCTCTCTGCCTCTCTCTCTTTCTCTTTCATGAAGTGATAGCTCCAGGATCATACCTGCTAGCATTAAGGGAGCCAAATATGTAGAAATAGTTCCAGTTCTGAACAAAACTATAAAATAGGCATTTTAAAAAAATGTACCTGACATTTGGCTTTTTCTCTTTTTTTCTTATATCTTTCTGACATTATTGAGTTGGGCAGTGATATAATCAGACTTATGTTTTAGAAAAATTACTTTTACAACTCAGTGGAGGATGGACTGGAATGGAGAGAGAGTTGTGGAAAGCAGACCAACAAGTAGGTTACGTTAGTCCAGGAATGAGGTGCAAATAAGCACTTGCACCAGAATGGAAGTGGGGAAGATATCTTGTTTGTTTCTTCCTGAATAGGAAGGTGACTTTTCCTATGAGAAGAAACTGAGGTGGCAACCACCAAATTGGATTTTGTTCTAGTACTTAACTCCTAGCAAATAATTTACTATCATTTCAGGTCACCCTTCCTCTTAAATTCCCCTTCTCAGGATCTTAGAAATTAAAAAAAAATTTCCCTTTTCCCTTGTATTGTTTATATTTAACATTCATTTTAAAAACTGAGTTTAAAATTCTTTCTTTCCCTCCAACACCTCCCTCCCCCAAGAAATATATCAATTATACACATGAAGTCATGCAAAACATATTTCCTTTTTAGTCATATTGCATAAAGTTTAAAAAATAAAGAAAAATTTAAAACATATGCTTCAATCTGCAGAGTTCATTCCTCTCTCTCTGCAAGCAGAAAGCATTTTTTATCATAGGTTCTTTGGAACTTTGGAACATTGTCTTGATTGGAGTAGCTAAATCTTTGATCAGCATTATAATATTGCTGTTCTTGTGTATAATGTTCTCCCGGTTCTGCTCACTTTAATAAGTTTTCCCAGGTTGTTCTGAAACAATATTGCTCATTATTTTTTAATAGCACAACAGTATTCCATCACAAGCCCCACTTGAGGGGCAACTCCTTGATTTCCATTTTTTTGCTGCCACAAAAAGTTCTGATATAAATATTTTGTACAAATAGGTCCTTTTGTCTTTTCTTTGATCTCTTTAGAATACAGAACTAGTAGTAGTATTGCTGGGTCAAAGGTTATGCACTGTTTTCTAGTACTTAGGCCTTAGTTCCAAATTCGTCTCCAGAATGATTAGACCAGTTCATAACTCCACCAACAATGCATTAGTGTAGCTATTTTTCCACATCCCCTCTAGCTTTTATAATTGTCTTTTCTGTCATATTAGTCAACTGATAGGTATGAGATGGTATCTCAGAGTTTTTCAATTTGTATTTCTCCAATCAGTAGTCTTTCAGAACATTTTTTCATTGAACTATGAATAGCTTTCATTACTTCTTCTGAAAACTGTTCATATCCTTTTGACCATTTATTAATTGGGGAATGACTCTTAGTTTCATTAATTTGAGTTAGCTTTCTGTACATGTGAGAAATAAGGCCTTTTCTGAGAAATTTGCCAGGAATGTTTTCTCCTAGTTTCCTGCTTTCCTTTTAATTTTGGCTGCATTGATTTTTTTTGTGCAATTTTAAATTTCATGTTATCAGAATTATCAATTTTACTTCCAGTGATCCTCTCTATTTCCTGTTGGTCATAAACTCTTCCTTTACCCATGGATCTGAAAGATACAAATTTCTGTACTTCCCTAATTGATTTATGACACCACCCTTTATGTATCCATTTTGTATATATCCAATCATGTATTCATTTTGACATTATTTTCGTATATAGTGTGAGATGCTTGATATAGTTTCTGCCAAATTTATTTCCAGTGTTCATAGCAATTTTTTCAAATGGTGAGTTCTTGACCCTAAAAGCTTGGCTCTTTGAGTTTATGAAACACTTGATTATCAAGGTCAAATACTACTCTGTTGTGTACCTAATCTATTCCATTGATCCACCACTTTGTTTCTTAGCCAGTACTACGTTGTTTTGATGACTACTGCTTTGTAATGTAGGTTGCCTTCCTTCACATTTTTTTCATTGCTCCCCTTAATATTCTTGACCTTTTTGTTCTTCTGGATGAATTTTGTTAGTATTTTTACTAGCTCTATGAAATAATCCTTTCACAGTTTGATTGGTATAGAACTGACAAAGTAAATTGATTTTGGTTGAATTGTCATTTTTTAAATATTGAATTAGCCTACCCATGAAAAATTAACATTTCTCTAATAGTTTAGATATATCTTTATTCGTATGAAGTGTTCTGTAATTGTGTTCATGTAGTTCCTGGGTTTCTCTTGGCAGATAAACTCCCAAGTATTTTATAATGCTTAAAGTTATTTAAAATGAATTTCTCTTTATGTTTCTTCCTCCTAGGTTTTTTTTGTAATTTATAGAAATGCTGATGATTTTATGGGTTTATTGTAGATCATGCAACTTTGCTAATGTTAATTTTTTCAACTTGTTTCAACTTGAAATGTTTCAACATTTGATATTGTCTGCAAAGAATCATAGTTCTGTTTCTTCATTGTCTGTTTTTATTTTTCCCAGTTTCTTTTTCTTGTCTTATTACTAAAGCTAGCATTCTTAGTATAATATTGAATAATTATGATGGTAATGGACATCCTTCTTTCCTGATATTAATGGGAAGACTTCTAGTTTATCCCCATTAAAGATAATGCTTGTCCTAGGTTTTATACTGATATTGCTTATTATTTTAAGAAAGAGTTCATTTATTCCTAGACTTTTTAGTATTTGTAATCGAAATGAGTGTTATAGCTCATCAAAGGCTTTTTCTGCATCAACTGATATGATAATGTGATTTTTTTGTTGTTTTTCTTTTTGACATGGTCAATTGTACTGATTTTCCTAATATTGAACCAGTATATTGAACCTGGTATAAATCTCATGAGATCATAGTGTATGATCTTTCTGTAATCTCTGCTGTAATCTCATTGTTAGTATTTTATTAAATTTGTTACATCAGTATTCAGTAGAGAAATTGGCCTACAAATTAAGGAAATTTGATTAGGAAAATAAAAATCCATTAGGGAAAGTTTTCTTTTACCATTCCTGCTCTTCCTGGCTTGTGTATCAAAGCCAAATTTGTGTCAAAAGGTATTTGGTAGAATTCCTTCTTTAACTATTTTTTTTCAAATAGTTTATGTAGTATTATAATTAATTGTTTCTTAAATGTTTGGTAGAATTCACTTGTGAATCCATCTGGTCCTGAGGATTTTTTCTTAGGGAGTTATGAATGGCTTGCTCAATTTCTTTTTCTAAAATAGGGTTATTTAAGTATTCTATTTCTTCTATGTATATGGACAATATATATCTACATCTATCTATTTATCTATCTATATAGATAGAGAGATGAATGTATGTATGTATGTATGTATTTATCCATTTCACTTAGATTGGCAGTTTACTAGAATATAATTAGGCAAAATAACTCTGAATAATTGCTTCAGTTTCATTGTGATTGGTGGTACATTCTCCCTCTTCATTTTTGAGTCTGGTAATTTGGTTTTCTTCTTTCATTTTGAAGTAAAATTGATCAATGGTTTATCAATTTTTTCTCTCACAAAACCAGTTCTTATTTTATTTATTAGTTCAATGATTTTTTTAGCCTCCACTTTTATTAATCTCTCCTTTCATTTTGAGGACTTGTATTTTGGTGTTTATTTGGGAATTTTATTTGTCCTTTTTGTATTTGTCTTAGTTGCATGCCCAATTCATTTAACTACTCTTTCTTTCTTTTATTGACCAGTGTGTGTGTGTGTTCATCCTTCGCTGCCAAAAAAGACCATGCCATCAGAAAAATAATGACGTGACTTGCACTTGACTTTGTTCTAAGTGAGGGAGGGTTGTGCAGGTCACCAGCTTCACTTCTCCTCCACTTCCCTCTTACTTCAGAGTCATCTGAATTCAATGACCAGATATTCATCAGGATGACTGGAGATGACCCAGGATGAGGCAATTGGGCTTAAGTGACCTGCCCAAAGTCACACAGCTAGTGAGTGTCAAGTATTTGAGGTGGGATTTGAATTCAGGCCCTCCCGACTCCTGCACTGGTGCTCTATCCACTGCACCACGTAGCTGTCCCCAAAGGTAAGTGAGATCCCACCAAGATTTGAACTCTGATCACTGGATTCAAAGTCCAGAGTGCTAACCATCATACCATGAGATCCACTGAGTTAGCTCTTTTATTGATGTGTTCTTTAAAGATACAGTTTTTCTTCTAAGTACTGATTTGGCTGCACTTGCCAAATTTTGGTATGTTGTCTTATTGTTATTCTCTTTAATGAAATTATTGTTCCTATAATTTATTCTATGAGTCACTTATTCTTTAGGATTAGATTATTTAGTTTCTAATTCATTTTTAATCTTATGTTTCCATGGCCCTTTTAGATTATATTTTTATTGCAATATTGTCTGAAAAGAGTGCATTTAATATTTTGGCTTTATTGCATTTGTTTTTAAGGATTTTATGCTTTTATGCTGATTAGTTTTTAATGAAGCCACCACATATAGCTGTGAAAAAAGGCACACTCCTTTCTATTCCCAGTCAATTTCCTTAGAGGTCTATGACATCTAACTTTTCTAAAATTCTATTCATCTCCTTAACTTTTTTTCTTATCTATTTTGTGGTTAGATTTATCTAGCTGTGAGAGGGGAAAGTTGAGATTCCCGACTAGTATGATTTTACTATTTATTTCCTCCTATAATTCATTTAACTTTTCCTTTAAGAATATGATACCTAAATATGCTGTTTAGTGAGTATATACATATAGATACATACATATATATACACACACACATATATCTATCTCTATATAGCTATCTGATAGAATTCTGGGCCCTGGAGTTACTATCTGGGCAAGTCACTTAACTTCCTTTGCCTCAGTTTCCTCATCTGTAAATCAGATGGAGAAGGAAATGGTAAATCATTCCAGTGTTTTTGCCAGGAAAGCCCCAAATGGGGTCATGGAGAGTGAGACATGACATTTTTTTCTCTAAATCTCCTTTGATTTTGAAAAAAAAAAGTTTTAGTTCTTCCAGGGATTCTTGTTGTCTTTGTGTCCAATTCATTTTTTTCTTTTAGTCATTGCTTGTAGCTATTTTAAAAAATCTTATTGACCTCTGAATTTGTGTCTTGATTTTCCCTGCCACCACAATAGATTTTCATGGTCAGGTTCATTTTTTATTTGCTCATTTTTCTAGCCCATTTGTTGACTTTGAAGTTTATGTCAAAGTTGAGGTTTGCTCACCTAAATGGGGGAAATGGAGTGAATACTATGCCAAACTTCAGGCATTTTTGTAATGCTATTTTCAGTGCTATTTCTGGGGGTTTGAAAGTTTTAGTATTTTCAATGTGGTGTCATTTGGGAAGAGATGTGGCTACTGCTCTACTGAATATTGCTCTGAATCTTATCATGGAAATGCCCTTGATCCCCCACTGCCACAACCACTATTGTTTCTTATGATCCTTGATTCTTTGCCAACCCAACTGCTCTTTTCTACTCTGAGACTATGATCTTGAAGTGAATATAGGTAATGGAGTTGTAAAGCAGTACTTAGTCTTGTGCCTAGTGCTAGCACACTAATCTCCTATAATCTCTGACCTCTTGCCTGACCCTCTTATTGTCTCTGACTTGAGATGTCCCAAAGTTGTTGCTACTGTTGTTGCCCTTAAGAGTGTAGCTTGTTTGCTTAGGTATTAAAGTGGTTCTACAGATGGCTTGGGAGAGAGAATTCCCAGATGGAAGAACTACTAGTGATAGTAGTGAGAACAGACTTATTGATTCCCTGAGATGTGAGGGACAATTGAGCATTGTAGGATTTAAAGCTAGAAGGGGCCTTAAAGTTCATGTACGTCATTTTACATACAGGGAAACTGAAGTGCCAAAGAAGGAAATGACTTACCAAAGGACTCAGAAGGAGTAAGTAGCAGACCCAGGATTCAACCTGACATTTTTTTATTTCTAGCTTCTTGCAATATTTTCTCCTTGACCAGAGAACTCTGGAATTTGGCCACAATATTCCTAGGAGTTTTTCTTTTTGGATCTCTTTCAGGTGGTGATTGGTGGATTCTTTGAATACTTATTTTGCCCTCTGGTTCTAGAATCTCAGGGCAGTTTTCCTTGATAATTTCATGAAAGATGATGTTTAGGCTCTTTTTTTGATCAAGGCTTTCAGGTATTCCCATAATTTTTAAGTTGTCTCTCCTGGATCTATTTTCCAGGTCAGTTGTTTTTGCAATGAGATATTTCACATTATCTTCCATGTTTTCATTCTTTTGGTTTTGTTTTGTGATTTCTTGGTTTCTCATAAAGTCATTAGCCTCCATCTGTTCCATTCTAATTTTGAAAGAACTATTTTCTTCAGTGAGCTTTTGAATCTCCTTTTCCATTTGGCTAATTCTGCTTTTGAAAGCGTTCTTCTCCTCATTGTCTTTTTGAACCTTTTTTGCCAATTGAGTTAGCCTATTTTTCAGGGTGTTATTTTCTTCAGCATTTTTTTGGGTCTTTAGTAGGGTGCTGACCTGTTCATGCTTTGCTTGCATATCTCTCATTGCTCTTCCCAGTTTTTCCTCCACCTCTCTAACTTGATTTTCAAAAATTTTTGAGCTCTTTTTGAGCTCTTCCATGGCCTGAGCCCATTTAGTGGGCTGGGATACAGAAGCCTTGACTTCTGTGTCCTTCCCTGATGGTGAGCATTGTTCTTCCTCATCAGAAAGGGAGGGAGGAAATACCTGTTCACCAAGAAAGTAACCTTCTATAGTCTTGGTTTTTTTCCCTTTTCTGGGCATTTTCCCAGCCAGTGACTTGACTTCTGAATATCCTCTTCACACCCACTTCACCTCCCGATCCACCCAGCCAGTGCTTGGGGTCTGAGATTCAAATGCTGCTTCCCCAGCCTCAGGGCTTTGGGCAGGGGCGGGGCTGCTAGTCAGTGTGAAATTAAGTTCAGGTGCTCAGTTAGGGGCAGGGCTTAGTTCCCTCAGGGGGTTTATGCAGAGACCTTCAACAATGGATCCAGGCTCCTGCCTGCTTGGGGAGCTGTGGTCTGCTCCCGCCTCCACTGCTGCCTCCCAAGGGGGCCTGAGTTATGGAGGCATCCCACTCCCTTCTTGACCCGCCAAAGAGACCCTCTCACCAACCCTTGTCCCCTGTGGGTGGAGGGACCCACGCAGCTGCTGGAGATTCTGTCCCTGGCTCGGATCTGCTCCCCACTTGGATCTGCTCCTCTTGGCGCTGGTCAGCCACGGCAGGGCTGTGCTCGGCTCCCAGTCTGCGGCGCGAAGAACCTTTTGCGAGAGGTTTTCAGGCTCTCTGGAACAGAAATCTCGTCCACTCCACTGTTCTGTGGCTTCTACTGCTCCAGAATTCACTGGCAGTTCTTTTTTTACAGATATTTTATGGGCGGCAGGTTTGGAGCTAGCATATGTGTGTGTTTCTACTCCGCCATCTTGGCTCTGCCTCCCAAATGATGTGTTTTTGCAAGATGGAAAATTCCCATATTTAACATCCCCATATCTTTCTTACATTACATATACAATAAACTTATGCCTTTTCAAGTAAAAGCATAATCAAAAAAGCATAGTGCAGTGAAGGGATCACAGGACTTGGAGGAAGAGGACGTGGGTTTAAATTCCAGCTTCACAATTTTTCTTCCCTTATGTCTTTGAGTAAGTCACTTACAATCTCTGGGCCTCCTGTGTCAAATGAGGGAACAGAGTAGGCATTGTGGTGCTGTGGAAAGACTGCTGTTTTGGAGTCTGGAGATTTTGGTACAAAGTCAGCCTTGGTTTGAATCCCATCCCTGTCACTTGCTGCTGTGTGACTTTGAGTGAGTTATTTAATCTATCTTGATCTCCCTTCCTCACCTAGAAAATGAAAGAGATCAACAAGATGGCCTCTAAGGTCTCTTCCACCTCTAAACATGTGACAAGGTTCTTTCTAACTCTAAACCTGCCAGCCTGTGAGTTATCCTGTTGCTAAGGACATGTTACCTTATATACTTTATCTACTGACAATACCCAGAATTAGAAACAGAATGGACTCACATCCCCAGTGATGATTTATATTCCCCCAACTGTGATATCTCAATTACTAGCTTTCAGTCAATATCATTAAATTGCTTTTAAAAAAAACTGGGAAGATGTCTCCTAGGAAAATTAGCAAAAAAAAAAATAGATGATATTATGCTTGCTGCATTTGGGAGATGATAGAACTGATCAGGTGATTTGCATAGATTGAAGCATGAATCAGAGAGCTGGGCAGGGGAAGTGGTGTGGTGACCGGAAAAGTTGACAGTTGATATTATATGAAGGGCTTCTTATGGAAAATGAATATTTAACACTGTAGTCAAATATGCTAGTTGGGCTCAAACCATCCCTTTAGGCATTTTTCCAAATATCACTTCTGGTTTTATTTTCTTAGATCTGTAACATTCAGAAGCTTCATCTTTGAGCCTTAGGCCAACAATATACATGATGTTAAGAGTAAAACTAACAGAATATCTACCTTTCCTAATTTTGAAAGAGGATATACCTTTTGCCCTCTTAAAAGGAAAGCTTTTACCTTAGTCCTGTTCAATTTTCCTCTCTGTGTCTAAGACACCAGAGAAAGTGGATGAAAAATAGACCATTAAGTCAACCTCTCATCTAATATAAAAGAATGAATAAAAAAATCTTTATTTGGTGCTCATTAATTTGTAAAACCCTGTGTGCTAAGTGTTGGGGATGTAAATAGAAAAGTAGAACAGTCTCTGCTCTCAAGGAGAAATCACATGCTAATGGAGGAGATAACACATATGGAAGATTTCAACTGCAAGTGTGATGAAAAGGTCCCATAGTTCTTAGGGTGCTGTGGCAAAGCAGATGGTAATACCTCTTCTTTGATATCATTTCCACTGACACAATCATACAGTTTCTGATATTGAACCATTTGAAAATGCCAGGGAATTTGGTGGCAAGAAATAACTGTTGAGTAAGTAGCTCTGCTATACAACCCACAGAAACAGTTGTCAGGCTGTATCTCTGTAGGGGTTGCTTCCAAAGATGGTGGCCATGGGGACCGAGCTAGAAGATTTCCTATGCCCAAGACTTTTGTTTCCTTTGAGTCTGAGGAAAGATGGTTGTCAAGTTGTATGTGGGTAGTGGTTTAACTTGCCTGGCCCATGCTACCTCCAGTGTCTCGGGGCTTCTTGCTATTTTAGTGGTTGGCAGTTTGTTGGGATGAATGATCCCTTATCCACAGGAATTACTTCTCCAGATGATGTCTGTGAGCGCTGGGCTGGAAGCAGGATGAGTAGTCTGGGAAGTGCTGCCATTCTTGGGGCTCTTTATACTTATGTCTGTTTGTGGGCAGCTAGGTGGTACAGTGGATAGAATGCCAACCTTAAGGAAGACTCATCTTCATGAGTTCAAATCTGGCCTCAGACACTTAATAACTGTGTGACCCTAGACAAGTCACTTGACCCTATTTGTCTCAGTTTTCTCATCTGTAAAATAGATTGGAGAAGGAAATGGCAAATCACTACAGTATCTTTGCCTAGAAAACTGCAAATGGAGTCACAAAGAGCTGGACATGACTGAAACAACTGAAGAACACAGCATGGTTGGTATCAGCTGGTTAGCAGTTGTTCCTGGTGGTGGAGAAGAAGGTGAGTTAGTTCTTCACAAAGTTTTCTCACCTCAGTGATGGATGAGGGACATGGGCTGGAGGCAGGTTTGGTATTTTTTGCGGGGGAAAGAGGTGCTCCTATTTGCATTTCTGTTTGGTTCAGATTCCTGGCCTATTTACATCAGGGTCTGATGGAAGATATGGTCAAGGTGGTGGTGATAGTTTAATTTGCCTGGCACATGATTCCTGCAACCTCTACTGCCTAATCCTGTGAATATGATAGTCTAGAAAAGACACGTGGAAACAGTACAACAATAAAAGTAAAGGAGAGGGGAGAGAAGTTACAAGAGAAGTACATAGTCTACAAGTTTTACGTGTAGCAGCATTATTGGAAATATGGTTATTGCTGTCTAGAAGTATTACAAATTGTCATTTATATCTGTTGTTCTCATATAACCTTCATTTTTGAATATATCCTTCCCCCTCCCCGACATAGTGAGCCATTCCTTATAGCATAAAAGAAGGGAAAAGAAGGGAGTTAGCAAAACTAAGTCTGACAATATACAATACATACAAGGTTCCATACCAACAGTAACTTACCTTGATAAAAAAGGAAGGGAGGTACCTTTTCTCACTTCTTCTTTGTGAAGTATGGTTTTTAAAATTATGCCTTGTTTTGTTTTATTGTTGGCATTTTTTTTGTTCTCTCTATGTACATTGCTGAAGTCATGTAGATTGTTTATTTAGATGGGTTGGTTTTATTTACTTTTAACTTTGCACCAGTTTGTGTAACTTTTTTCTGCACTTTACTGGCATCATTTCTTATGGAACATTCATATTTCCTTGGATTAATTTTTTAAAGCAATTTCCCACTCAATAAGTATCTATGTTGTTTCCAGATCTTCACTTTCACAGAAAGTATTACTGTGAATATTTTGGCATTTAACTTAAGTGTCTTTTTCTATCCTTTTTTGTTTCCATGGGGAATGTGAATAGTAGCGGTATCTCTGGGTCAAAAGGGTCTCCTACAACTTTTTATGGTATTTTTCTCCTTGGATAACTTGATTGTGACATTAAGAAAGACTGCTACTCCTGGGCAACTGGAGTAATCAAGACGAGTCCTGATGTTTTGATGTTTGCCTGTAAATGCTTAGTGCTGTTTTAGTCTCAACTGTAAGTTTTCAGTATTTAGGAGCCCAGGTGATCAGTGGCTCACTTAAACACCTGGATTCCATCCCCTTAGTGTCTCTTCCCTGCCTTCATATCCCATTTGGTTCAGGGGAATAGTAAATGTTTCAGCTCCCCTGCTGAAGCAAGGCCGTTAGCCAAATTGCTTAAGCTTTAGCACATTTGTAGAAGATGACTTTTCCTTTTTTCCTCCTTTTTTTGGTTTCAGGCATTTTTCCAAATGACTATAATTTGCAGGTTTCAGCTCAAAAACTGCAATTCTTTTGTCCTTTAATGGTTTCTATTTTAATCAAGCCATCTATCAATGACAAGAGGTGAACCAGAGCTGTGGATGGCTGCATTGCTGGAGTGAAATGTAGGGCCTCTTTGGGGGGCAGAGGTGTGAGTGTTTCTTTAATGAAGTGTGGTGAGCCCTATCATTTTTAATTTGCCTAGACAAAATGAGAGAAGATGAGATCTTGAAGAAACCTAAGAGAACATCTAGGCCTTCCAATCCAACTCCCTCATTTTACACATGAGAAAATTGAGTAAGTAGCAGAATTGGGACTAGAATCTAGGTTTTCTAATTCTAAATCTAAGATTATAGGAACTTAGATTTAGAAGTGGGAGGAACTATAGAAGCCATCAATTCTAACTCCCTCATCTTACAGCTAAGGAAACTGAGACCTAGAGAGGGGAAGTGATTGCACCATGTTGCTTCTCATGTTGTGACTTCTGAAGGAATGCAGAGGGAAAGAAAATGATTATGGTTCATTGACCAAAAGAGCATATAACTACTGAGGTCAGCAAGATTCCCTATCCCATGGCTGGTGTGGTATTTATTGCATCTGGTAAGTACTCTGACTACCTATACTTGACAAATTACTACAGGGAAGTTGAAGAATCTGCCCATTTCTTCTACCTTCATGAATGTACTTGAGGTATTTCTCCAAGAAAATCAGAAAGTACTTAGGCTAAACCTACTAATCTCTGATTTATTAAACCTTAATAATTGTGGGACTTGAAGTAGATTTTAGAAGACCCCACTTAGAGAGGATAGGGAAGAAAAGAAACAAAGGAAAAAATATCTTTACCTCATACTCAGTAATCTTAAATATCTTCAACTGAAAAATGAAAAGGAAAATTGGCATATGTAAAAGGTTGTATTTATCTATCAGTTTGATAGTGGGCAGTGCAGTAAGACTTATAGATAATGGCACATACCCATGGCACTGTGGTATAGTGGAAAGAATACTTCATCAAGGACCAGAGTGGCTAAACTCAAAGTTTAACTCGGTCATATACTACTGTGTGACCCTGAGCAAAATGCTAAACCTTCTTAGATATAGTTTTTTTCATCTACAAAATGAAAGGGTTAGATTAGATGCTTTCTGACTTCCTTTCTAACATTAAATCCTACTTATTCTAAAATAATTTTTAATCAGTAAGGCACTTGTACTCATACACAATATTGTTCTGAAACATACTACTATAGACTCACCATCAGATTCAGTTGTATACTTATATGTAATTATATGCTTACATACATTTCCATGCTTAGTGCTCATGAGTATTGAAGTATTATATTTTACCAAAGTCCCACCCAAAAGACTGTTTCAGGCATCCTGGAATCAGTGATAGACTCTTCATGTCCTAGCTCTTTGAGAAATTCTAAATTTAGGGAATGTCTTAAATAGAAAATTCTATTTATCAGCTTTGCCTGTGTAGGGAGATTCCCCTTTCTTATGGGCAAATAATCTTACCATACAGGTTTAATTCCTTTCTATGACACCTAGAATACTTTTGATGAGTTTCTTGGTTAATCTACCAATCTCAGAGCCTCTGAGTCCAAGTAAATCTTCTTTTATGAAGCTATGTATCAACTGTAGAATTCAAGAAATGTGTGCCAGATCCCAAAGAGGACCAGTAACGGGAAAGAAGTCATCAGGAAGAAATGACAAAGATACTCCTTTTCTGCCTTCAAGTAGATATATGGTAGTTTTTCTTAATGTGGACTCAACAAAGCACAAGAGAAATGTTTTGTAATTTGCTTTTCCCTGTCCCAATGATTTATTCAACTAAATCAAAGGAATTATATTTCACATTTCACAACTGATAGTAAAATGTACATCTTAACTTAAGCATCTGATTATGAAGTAGATAATGCTAACCTGTAATTAAATTATATGATCCTGACAGATATAACACAAAATTGTGGTAATACATAGTTATTAATTAAATCTAATTAGTTGAATGAACAAATGGCAGATAACAGTAGTAAACAAATTTTGTAAGTCAATCAAGAGATACAAGACCAAGTTGAACTTTGGTAAATTTGAAATTTAAGATTTGACAGATCCAGTCACAAAACTAATAAATGTCTTAGGCTAGATTTGAATTCATGAAAAGTCTTCCTGACTCCAGGCCTGACACTCTATCTCATATGATGTTCATATGATGGATACTCTCTATAAAATTTGAAAACACATATCCACTTCTGGTTACTCATGTGGGCATTGACTGGACCATCAGAAAAAACCCACAAAGCATTTTAAAGAGTTATAAAATAGAGATGGGAGGCTCTTGAAAACAAAATTCTGAAAACACAGATAATTGATCCTAGCTAGAGAAAAAAGGGGAAGCTATCTAAAGGTATTAAGGTTGATGTGCAGGGAAATCATCAATAAACTTTTAACTTCAAGTCATGTACAGAAGATGGAATCAAAGGCACATAGCAGAAGGAAAATATGACAGTGACAACAGAACCCTGTAAGAAGGCCAAGAAGGCTGAAGCATAAAAGGAATTAAGGCTTTGGTAAATGTTAAGAAAAAAAGAAAGGAGAATTATGACTATATAAAGACATGAGGAAGATAAATGGAAGAGGACCATTGCTTGGGGAAGGCAGGAGAATGGAAAAGGATGGAAGAAGAAAGCTAAGGAGTCAAAATGGTGAATTAGGACAGAAGTAGGATAGAAATTCTAAGAAACAAATTTAGGCTTGAGATAAGGAAGGAAAAGCATTTCCTAAGAACTGGAGTTTCCAAACACAATTAAAGGATCTGAAAGTGTAATGGACTTCCTTAAGAAATGGTTGGTTAGAGGTAAAGTCAAAATGGGTACATGATTTAAATATAAAGACTGGTACTATAAGCAAACTAGGAGAACAAGGAATAGTTTACCTGTCAGATCTATGGAAAAGGGAAGAATTTATGAAATGTGAAATGAATGATTTTGATTACGTTAAATTGAAAAGGTTTTGCACAAACAAAGCCAACACAAACAGAAAGCTGGGAAGCAATTTTTATATCCAGTGTCGCTGATAAAGGCTCATTTCTAAAATATATAGAAAACTGAGTCAAATTTATAGTAATACAAGTCAACCCCAAATTAAAAAATGGTCAAAAGGTATGAACAGGCGGTTTTCAGAGGAAGAAATTAAAGCTATCTATAGTCATATGAAAAAATGCTCTAAATCACTATTGATTAGAGAAATGCAAATTATAATTACTTGAAGGGACCACACCACACCTATGAGATTGGCTAACTTGACAAAGCAGCAAAAATGCTAAATGTTGGAGAACACTAATGCCTTGTTGGAGTTGTAAACTGATCCACCCAGTCTGGAGAACAATTTTGAATTATGCCTAAAGGGCTGTAAAACTGCATATCCTTTGACTCAGCAATACTACTTCTAGGACTGTATCCCAAAGAAATCATAAAAATGGGAAAAGGACCTGTATGTACAATATTATTTAGAGCAGTTCGTTTTGTGGTGGCAAAGAATTGGAAACTGAGGGAATGTCCATCAATTGGGAAATGGCTGAACAAGTTGTGGTATATAGATGTGATAGAATACTATTGTTCCATAAGAAATGATGAGCAGGAACCTTCAGAAAAACCTGGAAAGATATATCTGAACTGATGCTGAGTGAAATAAACAGAACCAGAACACTATACACAATAACAGCCACATTGTGTAATTTCTGACTTTGATAGACTAATCTCTTCTCAGCAATGCAAGGATCTAAGACAACTCCAAAAGACTCATGGTGGGAAATGATATCCACATCCAAAGAAAAAACTCTGGAGTCTGACTGCAGATGGAAGCATACTATTTCCTCTCCTTTTCTTTTGTTGTTTAGTTTCTTCTTTCTCATGGTTCCTCCCATTTGTTCTAATTCCTTACATAATGACTAATATGAAAATATGTTTAATATGAATGTATGAGTAGAACCTATATTAGATCACATGCTGTCTTGGGGACTGGAGGAATGGGAAGGAGAGAAAATTTAAAACTCAAAATCTTATGAAAGTGAATGTTGATAACTAAAAGCAAATAAATAAATTTTATATACACACATTTATATACACGTGTATACACATATATAATACACATGCATATATATGTGTGTATTCTTGTGTATGTATATATATATGTGTGTGTGTGTGTGTGTGTATACGTATACATATATGAGGTGGTTGGTTACCTGTTACTTAAGGTCTTCAAGCAACAACCTTTTGTCAGGTATTCTATGGAAGGGAATATTTTTAAGGCTGAATCAGATAGTCATTGAGGATCTTTCTAATTCTGAGCTTCTGTGTTATATCATTAAACATATTTAAGCGGGGTCATGAAATTTGTAATAAATAAATAGATCCTGAGCTTACCAAATTTCTTTTGAGGAATTAATTCATAATGCCTAGACAAAATTCACTGCAAAGTTCCAAAGACCTTGCAGGTCTAACTGTTGACCACTTTTGATGACCTTTGAAATATAGTGGAAAATGGGAGAGGTATCCCTAGAATTATATAAGTACATATCTTTTTTCCAAAAAGCTGAATACAATAGATTCTTCAGGCTGTAGGTTTGTGATCTTGGCCACATTCTAGAACTGACTATTAATAGATGACTTGTGAACACTCAGCAAAGTAGCAATAGACTCATTAAGAAGGATTTTTTTTAGACTAACCCTCATTTCCATTTTTGACAGGACAAATTGATTGCTAGATGAGGAGAATGACAGACGCGTTATGCTTGGATTTTAATAAGTTACTTGACAAGGAGTCTCATGATATTTTAGTACACAAGAGGGACATCTATAGTCTGCATGATAGGAATTGGGTGAATTTAGATGTAGTTGAAAGTTGATAGCCCCAAAGTAGTTAATAGTGAATAAGTATCAGCTAAGAGGTCCATAGGTCAGTTCCCCAGTGCTCCAATATTGACCCTGTTCTGCTTAATATTTTCATTGGTGTTGGATGAAAACTTGTATGGCAGCTTATTAAATGTGTTGTTCCTGGGAGGGATAGCTAACACGATGGACAACAAAATCAAGATCCAAAAAAATTTCAAAATATTGGAAAAATGCACTATCAAATAAGATGATTTTAATTGATATAAATTTAAAGTATTTTGCTTGGTTTTAAAAGATCAGTTACACAATTATTGGGGACAAAAGACATAGATATTCGAAGGTTTTAAAGAATTGAGGCAGAGGCATAGGGTTAGCTAAAAAGTAATTTAATCTTAGTCAGTTAACATAGTGGACAAAATAAAAAACGAATGTGGTTTTTTTCTTTATTAATTTAGGTATAGTGTGCCAGATCAGAGCTGAGGGAGGATGGTGTTGCTTTAGGATGCTATCTGAATATATAAGGGATATGTTGAGGGAATTCCTAATGTGGGCCTCTCTCTACTGGTACAAATAAGACTGCTACCCACCTACTACTCAGTAAGTAAATTCTAAGGAGTTACTGGAAGCACATAAGTACAAAGCTAATAAGTGTTAGAGGTGGAATATGAACCCACACCTTCCTGAATCCTTGTCTAGCTCTTTATCCACCACAAGACATCATGTCTTTATTTCTACTTTCAAATGGAGGTTGAGTTTGAATACCAATACTCACTATCACTTGAGAAAGCACTTTTCATTTTGAGATATCTCTAGTACTTTCTTCCATATGAATTTTGTATATGTTTTACTGAAATTTACCTCCCTGCAACTTCCATGTACTCATATACAGTACTCACTGTACTGTCTTCATACTGCATATACAACAATCAATATCTCTTAGTCCCTGCTTCCACAACCAAGATGGGGGGAGGTGTATTTTTAAAATCTTTTTCTCAGAGTCAATGTTGGTGACAAAAATAAAGATTTAGATAGTTTTGCATTACTGTCCTCTTCATTAACTTTATTATAGCCATAGAATCAATTCTAAGGAAAAATCAGACTGTAATCAAAATTTGCATTTAAATAAAATTAAAAGTTTGTTTTAGTACTAGCTGTCTTCAGGGTACTCACTTCCGTGAAAATCAGTGTTGCAAAACCTTGGGGAGCCTGTGCAAACCGTGTTTGCTGTTGAAATGTCCTGGGACTGATCTTTTTCAAATATCTTTTTGTAAGCCAGCGTTGTTACTTGAAATTCATTTCCCTCTCAAAATTCTGCTTAGGGGTTGTGTGACATGATTTTTTTCCCTAATGTTTGTTCTCATTTAGGCAAATCACTTATGTTAGATTTAACTGTAACATTAAAGGTGTAACAGGATAGCAAGACTTCACTTTATTGTTAGTCTTGGGAGAAAAAAGTATGTCCAAAATGCAGCAGAATGAGATTATAAAGAATAGATAAGACATATAATTGTACATATATATAATATATATATTTCCCTATTATGAATAGCCATAACTTAAAATTGGAGAACAATACATGAAATATTCACTTCACCCAGGTTATTCCTTCTACTGTTAGCTAAGAGTTATGGAAGAGATTTTATATGACTTTGTCAGTGCATTTGTCTAGAGAATATATGTGTTTGGCATTAGCTATTCAAATCATTGTAATAACCATTATTCCATGTGACCTATCAGTAGAACATCAGTGAAGAAGGATAATTAGGGACAACAGACTAATAGAATATTTGAGATAAAAGGGACTTTAGAGATCACATGGTCTTTCTTGTTCATTTTATACATGACGAAACTAAGGCTTACCATGGTGAAATGAACTCTCCAAAGTCACACAGTAAATTTACAGCTGAGCAGGTAATGAGAATGATGTCAGTCTTCTAATTCTAACTTTCTGCTCTGCCATGTAGATTAAGGGTTAACTTATAGGCTGTATAATAGGCAGTTTCATCATATTTTTCCCTCATGAGATCATCTATTTTTAATAACTTAATCAATCCACAAACATTTAAGTCCTTACTATGTGATAGATATTGGGTTAGATGCTGGAAGTACAAAGATACAATCAAAACAGTCCCTGTCCTTTACAAAAAATGTGCATACTTAAGTATGTGAAATATTTAAATAATACATATGAAATAATTTGAATAGGAAACATTAAGCTGTGGGGACCATGAAAGGCAATGTGGATGGTGATATTGATGTGAGTTTTGGAAGAGACTGAGATTACAAGAAGTGGAGATGAGGAGAGAATGCTTTCCATAAAAAGAGGATGTGTGTGTTCATCCTTACTTGCTGAAGAAGACCATGCCATAAGAGAAATAATGACATGACTTGCACTTGCCTTTGTTTTGAGTGAGGGAGGGCTGTGCAGGTCACCAGCCTCACTTCTCCTCCTGAGCCATCTGAATCCAGTGACCAGATATTCATCAGGATGACTGGAGATGACCCAGGACAAGGCAATTGGGGTTAAGTGACTTGCCCCAGGTCACACAGCTAGTGAATGTCAAGTGTCTGAGGTGAGATTTGAACTCAGGTCCTCCTGACTCCTGCACTGGTGCTCTGTCTACTGCACCACCTAGCTGTCCCCAAATGGACAAATGGAGGATAGTAGCACAAAGGCATATATGAGAGACTGGACTAGATTATCTATGAAAGGCAATAATGTGTAGTAGGACTAAAGAATCAGTTTAGAGCCAGAGAGTGAAGGATCAAAAATGCAAAAAAAGAGGTGTTTATATTTGATACTAGAGGTGACAAGGAGCAAAAGATGTTTACTCAATAGGGAAGTGACATGGTCAGAACTGTGCTGCATTAAAATGAAGTCTGACACTTGGGTGGAAGATAGGTTGTAGTGGAGAGAGGCTTGGAAGCTATTGTGAGGAGAGAGGTGATTTTTTTGACTGAACTAGAATAGCAGATTATGAGTAGAGAAGAAACATATGTGTGCAGTATTGTGAGTGATGGACTGGTGAAGGTTTAACAACCCTCTCCAAAAACATTAATGACATATTCTACTTACTTCTTCATTGGGACATTTCTGGCAACCTGAATTTTACCTCATTCATAAAGAGGCCAGGGATTAGCTAGATAAATATGAATTTAAATTAAGACAGAGCTTAGTCTCTGCCTAAATGTTAGGGATCATCCTAACTGGGGGATTGGGGTGATTTTTATTTTACTCTTAGCCTTTTTGGTTTGGTCTATGTTTCCTACAACTGTAGAGGAGAGAACTATATGGTCCAGTAGAGGCATCACTTTCCTCTCAATGTAAATTGAGCTAATATGTGTAATAAGGATTGGTTGTATACATCTCCACAGACAAATGGGGTAGGGAAGAAAGGGTAGTGACCACTATTGCTGGTCATCATTATCTTCCTGAATTGACACCCAGATCTACTGGTTGTTGATGAGGCAAACAACAATAATTAATTATCAATTAGTAGAAGTAATTTCATTGGTTTTGCAATGAAGCTAATTGAGGAACCAGTCTTCATCAAGGTCATCTACAGCCCAGTTTCCCTTAAGCTTCTGAGTAAAGGGATCTTGAATTCAGATGGATCTTTAAAAATTTTAGAAAGATTTCTCAAAAGCTATTTAGGGATCAGAAAAAAATTTATAAGCATTTCTCCACAGATTTGCAAGAAAATTCCATAGAAAATGAATTGATTTCTGCACAGTTCTGACTATAAAATCAGGGTCAGACTAAGAATCAGATGATCTCAATTCAAATCTTAGCTATTCCTCTTATTAGATTTGTGTTGTGACATGCTAACTCTAAGATTCTTCATTTGTAATATGTGGATAGCTGCCCAATTTATTCTCTAACGTTTTTGTGAGAATCAAATGAGATAATGTACACATTCTCCTTTATACCCATGAAATTCTGTATCAATGTGAAGACATTACTACTACTAGTACTACTACTGCTACTACCACTACTATTACTACTTCTACTATTGCTACTACTACATCATCCCTATCTTGTCTATCTATACACTAGGCCAGGGAGGTGAGTTATTTTAAGATTTGTAAACACATCTTTGCATATAGGGCATCTAAATAGGATTCTTTAAGACAGCTTGGAAATAGCTCTGAGTGAGTAATACATTTATTCCAAACAAATAGAAATGTCTGAGCTATGTATGATTCCTACTGGGGAGAGTGGAATGTTAACATTTGATGTGGGTTGATAAATGATTGGCATTCATTTGAAAGCCCCTTTCAGAAGCCAGGAGGGATCCATAAGCCCAAAACAAAACAAACAAATAAAATGCCTAAAAACATCTATTTCTTTAAAATCAAAAGGGAATATTTTGTTAAACTCAAAATAAAAATTCTCTATTATCAGAATTTTCATTAACATTTCAAATCACATCAGTTCTCTGAGGTTTTCAAATTCAAAATACTTGAGTCATTAATTTTTCAATCATTCCTAATGAGGTAGTCATAAGTTCTTAGCCTTTGTAAAGAAGTGTGCCACAGATGTGACAGTCTAACAAACTGATGTTTTATTTCCTCTTTCTACTATTTGCCAATTTACTTTCAGAGTGCTTCAAAATTAGGATAATGAATTTATTGAGTCAGTTTTAATTAAACCAATATTTAATAAGCACCTACAATATGCAAGGGATTGTGCAAAATTTGGAACAAACTATTTTCAAGTTGTCGGAAGGTTCTCGTATTGCTTAGTCAATTGCTTAGTCATTGCTTAGTTTGGGAGGTACCTTTGCAATACTTATTTGTAGCCATGAAGGCATGATGGGATTAGTTTATTATATTAATAATGATAATTTATATTTATAATAATAATTTTACCAGTCATTCCTCTCATAATCATGCCAAGAGAAATAGTGCAAAATTATTAGTACTATTTTTAAAATGAAGAAACGTATACTCTGAGAGGTTAAACAATTTATTATGATTAACCAACTAGTAAGTGTCCAGTGTTTTGACAACTAAATCATGCTGCCTCTCCTTGATTAAGTAGGTACCACGTAAGGCAAAAATCAGGTAAAATACCCTCTTTATCATATGAAAAACTGCAACTTACAAAAAGGCAATATCAAAATTTCAAAAATCCTTTCTGTGGTAATATATGTAAGTTTTAAACATTTTCTTGCATTTGAGAACAGATGTGCCACCATTTCTGCTATCTAGGAAATTTTTTTTAATATATTATTGTTGTTTGTCACGTTTATTGAGAAAAATACGTACTTATAGAACTCTCCAGGTGTCATCATAAGTTGATCTAATAACCTGAAGATTTATTTAATCTTTAAAAGATAAACTTGAACTCCCTGCCTGGAAGATACTAGTTCCACACTCCATGAATTCTTCTATATTGGCCCATTTTAGAACAAGACCCATTTTATCAATGTGTCAGAAAATATCAGAGAGGTAAAATCACAGGTCCAAAACATAGGAATTATAGAGGATTATAACATTATAGAATATTTGATCTCTAAAAGACACTAAATATCACAAAATAACAGAATTTCAGAGTTTGAAGTTAATTCTGTAACCATTTAATCCCAACCATACCTGCAAATAATCTGTAAACAACATTTCTGAAGACTTTCGGTCAGGAGGATCTTACAGCAGCTTCATGAGGCACACACTCCACTTTGGCACAGCTGTAATGACTTAAAAAAAACAATCTCTTTCCTTGAATTAATTTTAAATTTTCCTTTTTGTACCTTCTACTCATTGATACTGGTTCTCTCCTCTCCCTCCACCACTCCCCAGGGCAGACAGAACCAATCCAGTGTCTCTGATGATTGTGATGTCCCCTCTACGATTACCTTCCATTTACTCTGTTTACCTAACATGTTCCTACTTACATTTTGTGTTCTCATCAGAGTAAGTACCTTGTTTTGCCTTTCTCCAGGCATCATGTCCAACAATAATAAACACTTACAGGCTGATAGTTCTTCAAATATGTAACTTGGATGAAAACAACTATTATAGTCCATCTAAGTCTTATCTGCTTCAGGCCAAAATATTTGTCTTTCCAGATGGTCATATGGTATGAATTCTCCTTTTCTATCTCCACATATGTCTAACCGCATTGTTTATTCAAAACTGGCAACTCTATAGTATAGTGAATAGAGCACTGAACTTTGAGTCACAAAGGCTTGTTCAAATACTTCTCGGAGATTTCCTAGCTGTCTGACTTTGGACAAGCCACCTTTGCCAGTCATAGTTTACTCTGTTCAATAAAGGTGATATCATCTGCTTGATACGGTTGTTGTAAGGATGCCATAAGACAATATATGTAAAGTTCTTTATAAACTTTAAACATGCATATATATATATATATATGTGTGTGTGTACATAAATGTGTGTATAATGTGTATATATGTTCATGTGTGTATATATATGTGTGGGTAAATATGCATATAATGTCTGTGTATATATATAATACATATATATGGATATATGTATATCCATCTGTGTAGGTAAATGTGTGTATAATTATATATGTGTGTGTGTATGTAGGTAAATGTGTGTATAATTATATATGTGTGTGTGTATGTAGGTAAATGTGTGTATAATTATATATGTGTGTGTATGTAGGTAAATGTGTGTATAATATGTATATATATGCATGTATAAGTGTATGTATGTGTATATATCTATATCTATTAAACGCTGTTATTGAGGTAGACATCCCTCCAACTCACTAATGGGTTTGTGGCCCTTGGTTACCCTCAACCTGGTTTAACCCACCTGCAGAGACAGTTTAATAGGGTGCAGCCACTGGCAAGGTACAGCTTTTTGGTGAGTGTAGGACGACCAGTTGGACACCAGAAGTGGATGAGCAGCCCTGAAAAGAGCTCAGTAAGCCTTCACAATAGAGAGGCTTACCCATGTGAAGACTCCTCTCAACCCCATCAGAATGGGCAGATGAAAATAGTCATGAAAGTGGCTAAAATAAGCCCTGGAATACCTAGAAATTGGTCATCTGTTGCATGCCAGATCATCATCCAGAGTATTGTCTTGCCACTGAACTTCGATGCCTCTGGAAAAGAGAATTAGGCTGGCAACTTTCTCAAACTCTGCCTCACTTAAATCCAGTTCACACACAAGTCAAGACATTACCCTAAGAAGTCATTGCTTCTCTTCTAAAATGAAGAAAATATAGCATGTTATTATTATTATTAAAATAAAAGGTTGAGGAGTTTCCAAATGTTTTTTATTTTGTATTCTAGATTTTCACTCAGGGTACCTGGGTTAAAATTCTGCTTCTGTTATTATTTATGGGACCTTAGGTAAGTCATTTCTCAGTTTTCTTGTCTATGAAATTAAAGACTGTGGGAGGAATTAAATGGCCATTAAGTGTTCTTCTTGGTATATATCCTATGATCTGAGCTATGATAGATAGTCTGCTTAAAGAACCATTGGCCAAATTTGTGTCCTTTTTTGGAGAGGAAAATTAGACAGTGAAAGAAAAGGACTTTTTTTTCCAAAGAGAAAGCAAGGCAAATGGGGGAAAGGAGACTAAGGAAAAGATAAGGCCAACGAGACAGAACATGAGGAAGTGACTAGGGGTCAGAAGATGATGTGGACTAAAGGTGAGGGGAGTGATGTGAGAGAAGAGAAAAGCTAATTATCATGCAGTGTTGTTATTCGGTTGTTCAGATATGTCCCACTCTGTATGATCCCATGGACTTTGTCTATGGGGTTTCCTTGGCAAAGATACTGGAGTGGTTTGCCATTTCCTTCTCCAGTGTGCCCTCATTTTTTCAGATGAGGAACTGAGGTAAGTAAGGGTTAAATTACTTGGCCAAGGTCATACAGTTAATAAGTACCTAGAGCTGGATTTGAACTCAGATCTTCCTGTCTCCAGGACTTGTGCTTTATCCATTGCACCACCTAGTTTTCCCATGTACAGTGAGATCAAACAGAAATAGTAAAATATGTATATGAAAGAGGTTCACCATTCCATTGGTTTTTATTGTTATTGCGATGACTTGTTGCTGTTATTATCCTCATCATTGTCATTGTTGTTCTCTGGATCCCCTAGGCTAGAAGTATAGTGACAACCCATGAACTGATCCCACTGCTTATTGACACAAGAGATTTCACCTGCTCTGTTTTCCCAACCTAGGCCAGGTCCACACTCCTTAAGGCCTGCTCTCCAGGGGTTGCCATATTCCTGCCAGACTTTGTGTGGGCACCTGATTGACTTTAGCTCTACTGTAGCTTTAATTCTGAGTGTTACACTTTAAATATGACATTGAATTAATCCAGAGGATGGCAACCCCAGTGGTGAAAGGACTGGAGAACAGAATAAAGCAACTTGGTAAGAGTTTAGCCTGGAAAAGATCTAGAGGAGGAGAAATAGTTGTGTTGAAATATCTGAAAGACCATCATATAGAGGAGAGGTGTGAATTGTTCTTGGAAATGCAGAGAAGAGCTAGATACAAATCCATCAGTGAGTTAGGGGGATGTCTACCTCAATAATAGTGTTTAATATATAAGATATAGATATATACACATACATACACATATAGAGAAAGCTAGATAGAATTCATAAGTAGATAGATTGTAATTCAATGGAAGGAAAAACTTACCGATAATTAGAACCATACAAAAGTAAAATGTGTTGCCTCAAGAAGTGGCTATTATTAGATGTTTTCAAGCAAAGGCTGAATGACCCCTTGGTGGGAAGATCATAAAGCGAGTTCTTGTCCTGGCACCAATAGGAATAAAAGATCTCTGAGGTTCTGTCTAGCTCTGATATTCTATGATTCATCAATATTTTTCATCCATCTCTTGATTAACTCTACTTTTCAATTTCTCTTTTAAATAAAACTGCTTGGAGGGGACAGGAGGAAAGGTTGGATGTGAGTACCAAATCAAAGAACCATATCCGACATAAGATTTATACCTTGCTGATCATATTTGATTCAAGGTCTGTAAGAAAGAGCTCATCACTGATATGATTAGACCATGTTTTTCAAGAACAAATATTCCTACAATTCCTCCTCAACACTCATTATTTTTTCCTTATCCAAGTCATACCCTCTTTAAAGCTGATACCACCTGCCCAATAGAAGCCAGGTTGGTGACCTGTTTAATTCCTCATGAGTCAGGTGTCCACCTCATCTACATTTCCCTCCCCGAGGCCACTAATTGGCTATTTCAGGCAGAGATCAAGGACATATTGGCCATAGGGATGAAACTCAGACTTTCTCCCTTAAAGGGAATCTCCCCAGTGTGGTTCTAAAGCACATTGCTGGAAGGCAGCCTTCAAAGTCATTTTTATGCGGCAAGAATCTTGGAAAAAACACAGGGACTGAGCGTGCTGAGACTTCAGTCTCATTCTTTTCAACAGGCCTTGAAATTGGTTTCAAAGTTAGGAAGATGAAAATGTCAAAAGAATATTTTTCTGTCCCAGAGAAAACCCAAAGACCTGCTAAAGAGGCAGTAGGCAGCAGGGCCTATGTGAGATTCACAGAAAAATGCTTGCTAACTTAACTTAACACATTCTAGATTCTAAAAGAAGTAGAAATCAATGAGGGCAAATTCTGATTTTTTCCCAAGCCAAATAGGGCACCTCACAGCAATTAATCACCTTTTAGAGAGAAAGTCTACATGGATTTCAGGTGACATCATGAAATGCATTCTTCCGTTAGGTCAGTTTAGTTGACATGCGCTTCTATTTATGTGATGAATTACAGCCTTCACTTTAGGGTAAACATGAATAAAACTTGGTACTAAACTCTGACATTACAAAAAAAAAAAAACCCAACCCACATCGAGGGCAAAACAACTCTAGAAATCAAGTCCTTGGTTTTCTTTTGACATTGTCTAAAATGAGCCAATGTATCTTTTTTTCCCTTTGCCCCTACCATCCAATAAAGTTATCTTTAAAGTAGAGAGTATTTATAAAGTATCTATTACTCAGAACTTAAATCTCTCAGCTGTGGTTGGCTCTAGGTTCTCCTTAAAAAAGAAAGAAGACCTACAGGTATGCTGTCCAACATAAACACACATATATACATATATGTGTATGTAAATAAATATAGGTATATATGTATATTTTTATGTATTTCCAGTCAGACCTTTGGTTTCTTGGGTGTACAGCTAGCTCCCTGTGACGAACTTCCTCTACCCATACAACTTGGCACCTTTCAGCACCTTGTAGCCTCAGAGAACTTCCTGAGTCACTGAGAAATTAAATGACTTTTCTAGGGTCACACAGACATCCAAGGCAGGACTTGAACTAAGATCTTGCTAACTTCAAGGCCAATTCTCTATCTGCTGCTTCCCTCTGCCTCTCACGCTTAGTGATGTTGTAATAGCAAATGATGAGAAGGAAGCAATGGCTACAAGTACCAGTGAATGTTGAACCTGATGAATGTCCTTCTTAATCATGTCCATAAAAAGTACTTGGAAAAATTTAAAGTACTGTATAAATATTAGATTATAACAGTATTGTCTCATTTAATTTTTGATGGAGTTAAAATGGAAATCATTTACTGTTAAATCTTAAGGTCTTAATTTAAAGACAGTCTTAAGGTATTTGTATATTTAAGTGAAATAATGATTTACAGAATGTGCATGGGTTTGGAAGCTCTTGTTATATACTCCCCCAACTGTCTTTCTAGAAGAATAGTTTTCAAGTATTTTGTTGTTCATTACTAAAAAATATCCCTGAGTAAAGAGAGGGTTAGTCTTTAGCAAACTTGGTGTGATAAAGTCTCGTGAACAATTTTATGTTGAAGGATGGAACACGTACCTGTCCTTCTATTATTCCCTTCTATTTAATTTCCTTAGACTATTATACAGGTATATAGAACAATTGTTTTTGTAGCTAAGTAAAAAGTATTAGGATGAATGGAAAATATCCTCAGTAATATCCTTAGCACACAGAGAAATGAGTCTGATGAATCCTTCCTTTTCCCAAATACTTTTGATTTCCTCTGCATTTATATATTTAAATTCTTTTTGTTCCACACATTGGATTGATTATGAGTTTTTGCTATGACCACATTGATGTAAAAATTCTTAATTTTTTGTAGATCAATTCTATGTTTAGGAAATTGTGGAGAACAAGTTCCTAACTGATAATACTCTATTTTCAGAACAGGTTAATAGCTAAGTTTCTGAGGATACTTTGAGACCTGTAATATCCAGACTCATTACTTGTCCCATGAAACGTAGCAAAATTCTTATATAAAATTCTATCCATTAGGCTGTAAGTTGATAGATATTTGGTAGGTGCTAGGTTTTTGGCAGTCTTTGCTGGTGTGTTACAAAGTTTTGACAGTTTCGTTCCCTTGCATGATCTTCGTTGGTCCCTCATTCTGGCATCCTTAAAAATAGCTCCTTTTATATTTTGAGTAGTGATGAAACCCTCTTTCAGTTTTCCATCACAGTCCTTTCCATTTTAACAAACAAGTCCTCCTGACTCAGTGATTTGTGGAATGTTTCTTTTGTGGCATATTTTCTTCTGTATTTAAGTGAATGTAAGGCATGTAATATGATGTAAGTCGAGCCTTATATGCCACCCTTGGATATTAGCTATTTCTTCACCTCTTTCCAGAAACAAAACACTTTAATTTACACTTAAATCCCATTGAATGGTGTTATTATCTACCTTTCTTTACAATTCTTCTGAATGTCTACTTATTTCAAAACTATTTCTCTAGGGATTTTTTTACTATTTATCATCTGCTCTGCAAATATACTCTTCCTCCTTTCCGATGAAGAAGAATAATTCTTTAAATAACTTTCTTAGGTCAATGATCTCTGTATTTCACTGTTATACAAATATTAGCTAGGATATTCCATAAATCTGCTATGGCCCATTTGCAGTGAGGAAAATATAAAAACGTTGTTTTGATATGATTTCTAAATTCAAACTCAAAGCTATCCATCTCTTTAGTGTATGTTAACAACTTTATACTTGTTAATTTCAAGTGTCATTTTCATAACACTGGAGAAAGATTCTCTGAGATGAACGAACACTTTAATATGATTCTGCATGGAGCCATATAGCTTGATGTCATCATCTGTGTACAACAAATGATTAATAAGATGTTTTGTTTTTATCCTTTCTTTAATTTGGAAAGTATATTTACTTTCATCTAGGAGGAAAAAAAAAGATTTTAAGGCTGAGCAGAGCCATAGTGAGCTTAAAAATATCTCCCTGAAAAATACAACATTTTATCTGAAGTTTTCCTGACATTGTTTTGTTGATGGCATAGTTTAGACAGAGAGTAATTTTCCATGTGGACATCAAGCATTCTCATTATGTTTGACTCTGTTTTATGTATTTACAGTATATCAATAAGTCATGAATGAGGAACTGAATCAAAAACTTTGCAACAATCAATGAAGACAACATCAATAACAATAATCAATCAATCAATCAATCAAGACAGTTCTTTCACGTAGCTTGTTCAATAGTTACCAAATTGATGATAAACGGCCATTTATACCCATGAGACTTTTTGTCACTCTCTTTTTGCTCCTTAAGCAAATATATTGTTTTCTTTCAGGTGTTCGCAGATTTTTATATGTAAAGGCATAAAAATACGTGATTGACTTACATTTGGAGGGTAATTAGTGGTCTCATCTTTTGGTAAGAGATGTATTATTTTCTGTTAATTGTTTGGCCTAAAGGCTGATGAGCTACCCGAGGCTTCTTACCTTTCGCAGGTCTTCGGTGATCAGCCAGATAAACGTATTGAGAGAAGAGACTTTCCAGAATCAAACAAGGGTTAGGCTTTATTCAGGGTCTTAGTTACGTATCCATATGCAAGGTGAAATTCTTCCTCAGGAGAGAGGAACCCTCTTCCTCCCAAGGGGCAAGGATCATACAGCAAGAGGATGGGAGCGGAAGAGGGGAGGGACCCTCTTCCCTCTAGGGGCTCCGCATCCAGAAGAGAGGGGAGGGACCCCCAACGGGGACCCCGCAGCCAGAAGAGGGCCTTCAGGCTTTCCTGTCCCTACTTAAGCTCTCCCGCCGCATAGTTTGCATGTGAATACTGTGCCTGCTCTCAGCCCCTAGCTAATTAACAACAGGTGTGCTCAGACCACGGACCAATCTCAAGGGTGGGATGCTCTCCCCAGCAAGTTTCCCACTGAGAAGAGGTGGAAATACACGAGATAGCCCATGTTTCACGCCTCAATCCCCAGCTGTTCCCTGGGGGGCCTCATGAGGACTCTGAGGTTTAGAAGTCCTCACGTTTACCTGCCCGAGACTGTCCACGTGAAAACTGAGCTTACACCCCCAACAGTTAATAATGAAGTTGGCATGTAAGTACTTAAGTAATACTTGACATCATGCTTCACCATGAAGCAATTGAGCTGATAATTATGGATATCATCTGGGCCCACAAATTTATCGTTTTGCAAAAAAAATTATGAAAAGTATAGATCATAGATTTTGATCAGTAAAGTACCTAATCAAACTCCCTTTATTTTCTAGGTAAGGAAATTCAGGTCCATAGAAGTTAAATGAGTTGCCAATAATTGCCATATGACAATGTTGTGGTCAGAATTTGAAGCCAAATCTTCTGACTCCAAATCCAGCATTTTTTCCATTGTGTCCTGTCATAGATATGATAGGACACAATGTTGTTCTTCAATGTATAAGTTATTCAAGAGACTGGATCACACCAGATTTGCTAAAGACCAGATGCTTCCTCAAGGCGAATTTTATGTTGGGGCTCATTTTCCTAAGAATTATTGTGTTGACTGGAGGTACGTGAGGAAAAGGTTGATCATTGCACACTTTCATTCTAAACTTCTAGGAGGCATCTGAACATCAGCTGAAAATTACAAAATCACCAAGTATGACTAGTCAGTGTAACTCCTAAGGGTGTCCACCATGTATATCAGGAACTATGTTAGGTAGTAGGGATATAATGATAAAAAATATATTGCCTTTATCCTCAAGCAACCTACATCCCAAAGAGGACAAATATACATGCACACAGGTCAAATACAAGGTAAGAAGTTATCAGGGCAAAGAAAGGGTCCATACAAAGTATTCTGAGGAAAACTGACATGGAGTTGAATGGTTTTGCAAGAGAGGGGAGGGAATTGTGGATCAGGAAAACCTTCACAGAGAACATAGCACTTGAGTTGAGCTCAAAGGTAAAGGAGTATTCTGAAAAACTGAAGTCAAGAGGAAGTGAACTCAAGGTAGCTGGAGGAAAAATGTAGAAGATGGCATGCCAAGCTCTGAATGTTCAGTTTGATTGGAAGGTGGAGTGAGTGCAATGGAATGATGTGAAATAGACCTAGGGCTAGATTGTGGAGGGACATAAATGCCAAAGTAAAGAATTTCTTTTTTTTCTTTTCTAACTATGTAACCACTAAGAGCTTTTTAACAGGGAATGACAGACCAACACAATAGGAAGATAGGTTTGCGCATGCACTAGGCTCAATTACATCTACACAAATCCATTGTAAAAAAAGAATTTTGTTTGTATGAATTCTGTATTTATGAAATCAAAGAATGTTCAAGCTCCAAGGAACCTTAACAATCATCTATTCCAATTCTCCCATTTTACAAATAAGGAAACTAAGACCCAGATAAATTAAGTGACTTTCCTAGTTCATAGAGTTAATCACTAACCAAGCTGAAACTGGAACCCAGCCTTCCTGATTCTTTGACACTTTTTTTTCCTAAACGTTAATTTTGAATCATTCTGTAACAACAGAGAGGGACTGGTCACAAGTTCTAGAATGAGACTTACATGCTTTTTGTGGCATTTTTCCCACTCGGGTAAAAGTGATCTCTCTCTCTCTCTCTCCTCACCTGCCCTAAAAGCTCATTGTTGTGTCATACCCTTGCCTTCTCCCCTTCTTTGCATTGTATTTACCTGTGCCGATGTAAGAGGTGCATCAGGGTGAGGTGTATCGTATGCAGAATTTGATTATAGAAAGACTGGAGGCCAAAAGCCATCTCTGGTACTTACCTGCCATATGACCCTTGGCAAATCATTAAAATTCTGTGAGTCTCAGGAAGCTTTCTATGATATAATTATTCACATTTTATTTATTAACATTTGATTAATATTTCCCACATCAACAAAATTATATATTTTTGTCATATTATTTACATTTTCATGTTATGTTCCCTGAATCAAAGTGGGCAAATTTTTTGAAGGCAAAGACCAGGTTCTTTTTTTTTTTTTTTTTGCTTTGTGTCCCCATCCAACTTCTATCCTAACATCAAGCACATAGATGGTGATCAAGTAAATGTATCTTGAATATGAGCTGAATTCTTTGTATCCTCATTTATTCAATAAGGGAAGGGAAACTTTGGTATTATCTATCCTTCATCAATCTTCAAGCTGAATATTATTTCCAATAAAACTCTTAGAGTAAATTGCCATTTCCATTTTTTTGTGGAAAATCCATTTTCACAGAATGACCTTTGTCTAGACCCATGTGGTAAAAGCAGGATTTCTCTGTTATCAGTGCTAAAACAGAGGCAATCTCATTCTATCTTCCACTGGTTTCCTAGGTAACCAAGCCTCATCCATTTCCATTCACAGTTTACACTATATGGATGGCTCCTTCCCTTCCCCTCTCTACCCTCTCAATTAGCCATGTCCATGTCTCTGACACTGACCATGTAAGTATTTTTGAGTCATAAGTCATCCCAAAGAAGAAGGTACCTATGCTCTATTGAGCTCCAGCATAAACTGAATTAAGAGACTTGACTTCCTGCTTATAAGTTCCTTAGAGGCAGGATAGTATAATGGAAAGAGGGGGAAAAAAAGGAAGGAAAGAAAAAAAAAGCATTTATTAGGCATTTATTTTTCTGGGCAGGTCAGTTAAGTGATGCAATGGTACTCCAAACATGGAGTTAGGAAGCCTCATCTTCATGAGTTCAAACCTGACCTCAGACAGTAGCTCTGTGACCCTGGGCAAGTCACTTCCCCCTGTTTGCTTCAGTTTCCTCATCTGTAGAATAAGAATGAAATGGCAAACCATTCCAATATCTTTTCCAAGAAAACCCAAAATGGGTTCACAAAAAAGTCAGACATGACTGAAAAGACTGAACAACAACAAATGTGCCAGCCACTGTGCTATGTGCTCTACAAACATTGTTTTATTTAATGCTTACAACAGCCCTGAGAGCTAAGTGCTATTACAATCCCCAGTATAATTGAAGAAACAGAGGCATACAGAAATTAAGTGACTTACTCAAGATCATACAGCTAGTAACTAAGACCAGATGAACTCGAGTTTTCCTTACACCAGGTCCAGTGTTCTATGTAGTACACCATCCAGTGTTCTATCTACTACACTGCTCAGTTGCCTTGAGGCAGTGAGGACCAGCCTGAGGGTCAGGAAGAGCTTGGTTCATGTCCTGCCTGGGATACATGTCTGGCTATGTAACCCTGGACAAATCACAACCTCTCAGTTCCTCAAGGCAATTCTCAAAGCCTGTAAACTACAGTGGAGGGGAGGGGAAGAGAAGGACAATCTCAAAGAAGACCCTCTGAAACCATGTAACTTACTGGCATACTATATAATGGCACTCAGATTAAGATGATATTTCCACAGTAAATCGCTGCACTTAGCTGATTATAGCTCTGACAACTCCATTCTGCAAAGGATAAGAAAGCTGGGCTCAAGCCAGTTGAGTCTGCCTTATTTCAACAAGGCTGAGTTTGCCACAGTGTTGATTTACAAAGAAGCCAGGCAGGAAATATCCTAAGCCTAAACAAGACACTTGTTGGTGTTTATGTTTTTTTTCTTTCCTGTTTCATTTTTGTTTTGTTTTTATCCATGTGTGCACCCACTCCTTTTCTACAGGGAGGCTTCTGGGCTCCGCATGAGTCCTTCTCACATATTGAGTTTCAGGGAAAGTCTTTTAATTGATGGAAATGGTTGCCTCAGCAAGTGACAGTCTGAGCTGGTCCAGCAGAGAGTACTTCTACAACATTTAGAGCATCTGGGAAATTATGTGTTGACAGAGAACATGTGTTTCCACAGGCATTCAGTTGCAATGCTTGAATTGGGCTACAGTGACACCATTATAAATGAGGCCATTATGGCAAATGAGAGGCAGTATGGTGTCATTGGATCTGGATTCAGAGGATATGGGTTCAAATCCAGATTCTGATACTTACCTGTTTGACCTTGGGCAAAAAGACTTTACTTCTCTAGGTCCTAGTTTCCTGTTCAATAAGTAAATGTTGAAAACTAAAAATAAATAAATAAAAAATTTTTAAAAAGAAAGTAAAGACTGGTGGAGATTATTGTCTTACTATATTCTTACTGGCTAAAATCTGGAGTATTATGTTTAGTCCTGGGGTCCATTTTAGGAAGGACATTGACGTGAGTTCCTTGAGGGAAGGGGCCATACTTTTTGCCCTTCTGTGTATTACCATTCCTTAGGAGGAAGGACACAAGCATTTACTAAGTTCTTACTATATGGCTGACGCTGCACGCTTAATAAATATCTCATTTGATTCTAGGCAGCTAGGTGTCACAGTAGATAAGAGTGCTGAAAATCCAAGTTCAAATACTTAATAATTGTGTGACATTGAGCAAGTCACTTAATCTTTATTTGCCTTAGTTTCCTCAAGTGCAAAATGGGGATGACAATAATAGCACCTAGATACTAGCGCTGTGGTGAGGATCCAATGGGATAAGATTTATAAAATGCTTAACATAGGGAATTGCACATAGCATGTACTATATAGAGTTGTTTTTATTATTATCACAACAACCTTGACTCCAGTACTTTATCAACTGCATTTCCTGGCTGCCCCTTCGCACAGGCCTAGAATGTGTATGTATGATATATGCACATATGCATGTTTGTGTACACATACACATATATAGAGAGAGTAAAAATCTATAGATATAAATAAATATCGCTACTAAATGCTCAGTAAATGATGGGCAGTTAACGTAACTGAGAGCACAATTCTAGAAAGGCGCAGTCAGTCGGGGGCTATCTAGAGCAGGCTGAGATCGTAGGAAAGTGAGAGTGCAGAATGGCATCATTTTACTATTGTGCCATTTTTCTGAAAACCAGCCTCTGGGTAGCCCACAGATCTAGGACTAAATTAATATAATTTAACCTAAAATAACAACTTGTTTAAGTTTCTAGGAAAAGACCCATAGTTACAGAGAGTTAAATATTTGGTATGACTTTCTCAAATTAAATTGCTGGTAGGTCCTTCGGTGTGTATTTGTGCACAGGAAGAAAGTGTGACTTTTGCATTACCAAGGAAACTGTCTGAGACAACAATCCCCACAGGTAGATCCAGTTAGAAATTCAAGACCTTAACTTCCTCTCAAGAGGCAACATTAACTACAGTGATAAGGTTATCTGTTTCTGGCTGAGGTTATAGGCTTAGCTGCTCTACACATGTCCTGTCTCTTCTCTCCCTCTAAAATAGGTACAGAAGCTCCTGGTGTCAACAAGCAAAAGCCAATGAGATTTTTCCAAGATCAAACTCAGGATGGAGATAAACAGCTCTCAGACAAGGAGAGTCAGGGAGAGGACTCAATTGCTATGTTTCTGGACACATAAGCCTTTCAAGGCATTGACTTGTTCCTTTTCCTTTGCTCAGCAGTCCCAAAGGTACAAACTAGAGACTGGGTAACATAATGGAAAGTTGCTGAATCCAGAGATAGAAACCCAGTGTTCAAATCCTGAATCTCCTATTTACTATGATTTTTGAGTACCAGGCTTTAGTCAGAGCCAGCAGAACAGACCCATTTTCTACCTAGCAGGGTCAAGAAAACTGATGAAAAGCTCCAGATACTGAGTCTAGTTTCCACTGAAAACAACCCAACTAACTCTCACAGGGGTTCTCAACCTGAAGTCCATGAGTAATGCACTCTCTCTCGACATATATACGTTTAGATAGAGATAGATATCTCTTTCTATATAGACAGATATGCATATATGTATGTATATATGTGTATGTATATGGACATTTATGTATGTGCATGCATGTATATGGATATATATGTATATACGTATGTGTATATAATGTGTGTGTATAATATAGACATGTAGATTATGCATATGTATATATTATGTCTATATACATGTATATACACATAAAACACACCTGTAGATGCACATATGTACACATAGGCAATACATATGTGTATGTATACATGTATGTTTCAAAAAACTGTATTTCAATATAATTGGTTTCCTGTATAATTCCATTATTTCATGCATTTAAAAATCTTATTCTGATAAAGGTTCATAGTCTTCATCTTACAACTAAAGGAGTTTAAAAGAAGCACAAAAATAAACATACATATCCATGTGTGCATATAAGCACACACACATGTACATGCACATTCACACACACACCATTAAGATCCCCTACTCTAAAGAATACTGCTTGGTAATGCTCAAGCCACTTCTACACTGGAACAAGGAAGTATGCATAATGAAAACATAGGTGAGTGTTGCAATCTCTCAACGATGGTGGCTTTCAGTTTTTGCCTTCTATTCCCAACTCACTCAGGCTAGACATTACTATACAGAGCCAGGGATGAAGCTGTAGCCAATCTCACAATCACAAAGAGCATCACACTTTATACTCTGCTAAGAACAACAAGAAAAGACCAGCAAAGAAGAGGTCTGAAACTGAGTTATTTGCTGCTGAGCACCATGGTGAATAATCTCCTCACCCGGCATGTATTCACCTCCCCCTCCTTCTTCTAGAGAGGGAATGCTGTCTTTTGTGACTTCTGTGTTGTGAGATATTCTTGTACATGGCTACTTGTGATGTCTGAGTCATGAGTCCGAGACCCAAATGCTGATGGTTACATCAGTAAGTCTACATTTACAATCACTTACTATGTGCAAGGAACTGTGCTAAGTGTTAGGGATAATCCCCCACCCCGCCTCAAAAGTTAAGAAACAGTTTCTGCTTTCAAGAAGCTCATATTTTATCTTTTTAAAAAATTCATCAGAGTTTAATACTGTGGTTCAATATAAAGGATATTGAAGTAGGTAGGACTCATTGGGACTGAATTCAATTCCCATTTGTTGTTGTTCAGTCATTTCTGACTCTTTGTGACCTCATTTGGGGGTTTCTTGGCAATATAGTGGTTTGCCATTTCTTTCTCCAGCTTATTTTACAGATGAGGAACAGAGACAAATTGGGTTAAGAGACTTGTCCACGGTCACACAGCTAGTAAGCATTGGAGATAATATTTTAAATGGAGAGACAGTATGTAAAAAAGTATGTAAGTAAAAAACATATATACAGAGATGATCGAAGGCAATCTGAGAAGGGAAGGAACAAGCAGCTGGTGAGATGGGAAAAGGCCTCCTGCAAAGGTTAAGATTTGAGCTGAATCTTGAAGGAAGTCAAGTAAACAGTAAAGGTCATGGAACAAATCATTCCCAGCATGGAAGGCAGTCACTACAAAAATACAAAGACAGGAAATGGAATGTCTTGTTAAAGGAACTTGGGCAGCAGGATCGTGTAGTCCCTTAGGGGAATAAAGAATAAGAAGATTAAAAGGGGTTAGGCTGTCAAGAGCTTTGAATGATGAAAACCACACTCTAGAAAAATCACCTTGGCCATTGAGTGGAGAATAGACTGAAGTGAGGAAAGACTTGAAACAGAGAGACTAGGAAGAAGGTGCTTAGTATGATGAGATGTTGTAGGAAACTGAAGTAGGGTTGTTGCTATTTGATTATGAGTGTAGAGAAGGGTATGCGTGTAAGAGACGTGAAAAAAGAAATAACAAACTCTACATGATGGATGAAGGACAATGGTATGGAAAAAAAAACTTGGAGCAGGATTTAGGAGACCTATATTCTAATTTTCATTACTAAATTATCTGCCTTGGCCAACTCATTTCTAACCTTTCCTCTTCTCTGCTTCATACGTAAAATAAGAAGGTTTGTACTAACTGATTTCCACTAAGGTCTAGAATTCTGTGATTCTAAGTTTAAACCTAAGCCTCGAGGGGAAGATAAGAAAAGATAATAATAGCTTATGTATTCAGTTAAGGAATGATAATGTACCTAGATGATTTTATCTTTCTGACAGCCCTCTGAAGTTAATAGGCTAGGCTTTATTCCTACTTTACAAATGGGACACTGGAACTCAGAGAAGCTTAAACTTTATGTGGTCAGTAAATGGAAGAATCAAATCTTGAACCCAAGTTCAAGTTGAAGTATTCTGACCCATTGGCCAGTGTTCTTTTCACTGTTTGTAAATGTTTTCCAAACCTTAAAAGCCATATATAGATTTTTAAATTTAATTTTAAGAATGAATAAAAGAGAAAAAAATGGCCAATGAATGGATGACTAGAAGAGAACAGTGGGAATCATGATGATACTTGCATATTAAAGGCATAGATTTTGAATGTAAAATACCATCTGACTTGGGACCTGTTTGGAAAATAAAAAGCAAAGTTTCAGTAGCCAGAATAACTGTCCAGCTAGAGACTGCTAACTTGGGACTATAGAAAGAAGCCACTGAGTAGAATAATATCTCTAAGAAGGACTTATATCTTAAGTAGAAAAAGGCAAGAGTCTAATTATGCATAATTTTCAACCATGTAATACCATTATCATGTAATATATGCTATGGCTATTTAAGTTCACCTTACTCCATACCCAGACTATAAGTTCCTAAAAGGAGCTATAAGTACTCTGTCATCTCAATTTTATATCTCAATCAGCACTTAGGCAAGTATAGTAAACACAGTAGTTGGGAAGGAAGGAAGGATAGAAGGAAGAAAAGAAGGAAGGAAGGAAGGATGGAAGGAAGGAAAGAAGGAAGGAAGGAAGGAAGGAAGAAAGGAATAACCAAGCTAGAAGACTTTAAGTACAGAAGTACAAACCTGGTGACAGACATTGTATCTCTCAGCTGAGCTCATGTTTTGAAGTGTGGAAACCAGAAAGATGGGCACAAGGTCATGAATTTGAGACCCACAAAAGTTCATGAAATAGTCAATTGAAATATGGATAAAATATGAACTACCTTGATGGAAGACCCACACAGATACAAGTCATAGAAACTTTAAGTAAAAATGAATGTTATAGCCCTGGGAATAAAGATAAAATGAGTTAGATGAACTACAAATAGGTCAGTGCAGCTGGATTATAGAATCATGAGTTGATGACTCATACTGTTGTGTTCTTTTATGTTCCCACTTAATCCCCAAATTCCTTAAGGATAGGAATGGCATCTGGCTTTTGTATTTATGGCATTTATTTCACTCAGTGCTCAATGTGGCACACTGCATCTCAAGAGGTACTTTTTGAGTAAATGAATCCCATGTATCACTTGTGACTAGGGAAACAGAGAGACAAATGAAGTGCTTTTTTGCTACCCAAAATTAAAGTCATTTCAACAAGCATTTGTTATGGTACTTAATATGTGCCAGAAATTGGGCTAGGTTCTGAATGATAACAGCTCACCTTACATCTTCCTCACAAGAGGAAAGTTATCATTATCCTCACAAGAACCTTTTGAGGTAGATCCCACGTGGTTTATTATCCATTTTAATATGAGGAAAGTGGAATTGTAGGTAGAAGCAAACAGTAAAAAGTTCTCTCTTAAGCAGGATGAGGTAAGAGCCTAAGGATACTGCAAAGCTGTGATTTTAAGTGACTTAGCTTTCCCAAGGATACAAAATCTAAAAAAAGGAAAAAAAACCCCAAAACATAAGGACCCTCAAAGTTCATCTAGTCCAACTTGTGCCTAAGCAAGAATGTCTTTTATAACGCTGATGGCATATTGTAATGGGCTTGAAGAGTTCCAGTGAAGGAGATCTCACTACATCCCAAGGAAATCTATTCTGCTTTTCAACAGCTTCAGTCAGTAGGAAGATTTTCCTCCCACGAACCCATAAGTTTTCTTTGTGCAATGTATGCCCTTTGTTCCTAGTTCTTTCCTCTAGGGACACAAAAAAACAAGCCTACTGCCTCTTTCACATAACAGGGATAGGGGCTCTATATTTTATTTCATTGATCTAAGGAGCTCTAGAGTGAGGAAACTCTCTACAAATGCAGGTCAGTACTTTCTCTCAAATTTATAAACTTGGAGAGTTGCCAAAGTACTGAGACCCTGTCCAGGGTCACACGGCCAGTATGTGTCAGAGGTGGGTCTTGACCTCAGATATTCCTGGCTTCAAAGCTAGTTCACACTGCACTATTCTACATGAAAAAAGATTGGAGGGTTTTTTGTAAACAATAGGCCCAATGAATGAGTAATGGGATATGGCAGTAAGATAATGATGCTGCTGCTGCTGCTGCTGCTGCTGCTGCTGCTGGTCTCAGTCTCCATTAATAGAAGCATAACATAAAAACATGGGCAGCAATAGACCCATGGTACTCTATGCTCATCAAACCATATTTGAATTATTGTGTCCAGTTGTTGGTGTTACATTTTGATAATGTCATTGACCAATCTAGGTCAATTGAAGAGACTGAGATTATTGAATTGGGAAAAGAAGAACCTAAAGTAGGCATAATAGCTGTCTCCCTGAATTTGAAAAGCTGTTACACAGAAAAAAAATGTTATTTTTTATTTTTCTTGTATTCCAAAGATAAAACTGGGAGTAATTGATAGAAGTGGAAGAGAGATTCTGGTTAGATTAGAAAAAAAAATATTCTAAGAGAACTGTCCAAAAAGGAATTCATTTCCTTATAAGGTAGTGAGTTTTCCCGTCACAAAAGATCTTTAAGCAGCTCAAGGCAAAATGAATACTTGTGGAGAATTTTGGAAAGGAGATACCTGTACAGGTTACACTAGAAAAGTTCTCAGGT